>NC_092773.1:25947084-26657067 GCF_047496795.1 Chiloscyllium punctatum
TGAGAAGCATCACAAGGCAAAACTGAAGATGCGAATTTAACTTGGTGAAGCCAGCAAATAGGTCGACTTGTCTGGCAAACAGCATAAGCAGCAAGTGAGAGGCAGAGCTAAGTGATCCCTGAACGAACAGATCAGACGTTCTGCAGTCCTGCCACATATATGCTTTAGGATAGTTGAACAACTCACTGGAGGAACAGGCTCACAAATATCCCCATCCACAATTATGTAAGAGACCAGCACAGCAGTGCCAAGCAGAAGAATGAATCTTTCGCAACAACGTTCCACCAGGATTGGTCAATGGATGATTCATCTCCGAACGCTCCAGTGGTCCCCAGCGTGACAGATACCAGTCTTCAGCCGATTCGATTCCCTTTGCTTTATATCAATAAACAATTGGAAAAACTGGATACTTGAAGCATTCGGGCAACAGTACATAAGACCTTTGTTCCAGAACTTGCCCTCCCCTCGTCAAGCTGAGCCAGTAGTTTTGAAACACTGGTATCAAGCCAGCAATGTGAAAAATTACAGATGTATGGCCTGTACATGAAAAGCAGGACAAATCCAACCCGTTCAAATACCGCTCCATCAGTCTACCGTAGATTATCAGTAAAGTGATGGAAGGTTTTATCAACAGTGCTATCAAGCAGCAATAGCTGAGCAATAACCTGTTCGGTGACATCCAGTTTGTGTTCCGCCAGGGCCAATCAACTCCGGAATTCCTGACATCCTTGGTCCACACATGGCCAAAAACAGCTGAATTCCGGAGGTGAGGTGGAGTGACTGAACTTGCCTGGCTCTTCTGAGAAATAAGATCCACTTCTGAACCACATGTAAATAATGGAGGTTGGTCCATCTCTCTCAAACAAACTACAGAAGCAATCGCGTGGGCAGATTGAGAGAAGTCATTCGCTGAAGTCCAACCTCCAATCATTTTCATGTGGGCTGACTTATCATTTAAGTGGCAAATCTGCCTTCAGCAAATCAAGGGATTTGGGTTGGGTTTTGGGTTGGGCAGGCAATGCCAAAGCGGTTCATTGATAATTGCTCAGAGGGCACTGAAAATGGAACAACGTTGCTGTGCGTTTGGAGTCATTTGGAAATAAAGTATCCTGAAACGACATTAGTGAACTGAGACTTTTTTTTTCAGAAACCGGAAGCGTTTACAAGTGTGACACTGGAATATGTTAATTTTCCAATTAATTTCATTCAAATTGCGCTATTTTTCCTTGCGAAATTAAAGACAGGAGAACATTGTCTCGGGTTCTGGATTACAGCCAAAAGATAAGAGAACTGACCCATGTCCTTCATCAGGATTGGCAGAACGTTTCACACAAGTTGAAAACAAGAAGGAAGTTCATTTAGCTTGTGACAATACTGTTATTTTAACAAGATTATTTTCCCCTTGTTTTCTTTTAAGAGTGGTCGTAAAGGCAAAGTTACCAAGGGCTCTGTGAATATTTGAGATTACCAATGGGCAGTGGAGTGGCCAGCTTACCCAGTTCAGTTTTTTAAAAATCTAGTTTAGTTTAGCTGTTGCAGTTAGAAGCTGCTGAAGTCCAGGAAAGGTTTCCAAGTTTCAGCAGATAATTTATGACTAACTTTTCTCTGTGAAATCTCTTTCGAAATTGATCCCTCCTTCCCATGAAAACGTGAGTTTCTGTGTGCTATTGGATTGGAATGGCTCCTTAGTTATATAGCTGCATCGGGTCCCTTGACGTTTTTCAGCAGTTAAGCCATTCTAAATTTCATTTCGTGTTGTTTGTCTTCCAACTTTAATGGTTAAATAAATTCTGTTTTGCCTAAAGCCGATTACTTTGAAGGTGCATCACACTTGGAATATCCACATCATATCAGCTTTGAAAATGAGAAATGTTAGGGTCTGCGCTATCTTCTTAAAATATTTTGAGGGTATCCAGCTTGGTCCAAAACAAGATTTGAACAACTTAATATTTTGGAGAAACATTCCACAGTCATCGGAGTTGGCGCCACAGCAAGGTAAATCCTGGCAAGCTGTCGACAGCAGATTTTTTTCTCAAGGATTTTCAATCGACTTGCAGGTCTGAGGATGCCCTGATTGATAATTTACGATTACCAACGCTGGAACCATGAACCCGAGGACTAATCCGAAAGCTGGAAAAATAGGCCCCACAACCACAGAAATAAGAAGTGAAATCTCAATAAAAAGACATCAATGAGGCCGACCAGATCAATGATAAGACCGCCAGAACGCTGAAGGTCAGGACCACTGACCAGGAACTCATTACAATGACTGATATACTTTCTGAAAAGTTTGTCTTCCTTCAGCGATTGCAACAGACAAACACGCTGTTCCAACCTTTTTCGCAGGCCCACATGTCGAGCACCCACGCATCTATCAGACCCGCTGACATCCAGGATTGATTAGGAGCACCCACCCACGCAGGAAATGTGGATGCCACGCTGGACATCAGTGTGGGTCAGAAATCCATGTGTTCAAGCCACATGCCCCTCGTCAGCAAACATTTGGGAAATATCCAAGCTTTTGAGAAAAAGACGGAAGAGTGTGGCTCTGGAAAAGCATAACCAGTCAGGCAGGTCCGAGGAGAAGTAGAGTTGACGTTTCGACCATAATCTCTTCACCAGCATTCAGCCTCATTCCTTTCTGTATAAAGAACTGGCTGGCCGAAAGAAGACAGTGAGTGGTAGTGAATGAAAATATTCTGACTGGAGGTGGGTGACCAGTGCCGTTGTGTCGACAGCTGTTCTTCCGTTTCTACCCATTGTAGTTTCTATAAGTGATTTGGGTGAAGAAGTAGAAGGATGGTTTGGTAAAGTTACCCATGACGCAAAGGTCGGTGCTGTTTATGAATTTTGATTATTTTGAATTTGAATGTTGAAGACCGTGTTAAAGACATGAGTATTGGCAACGTGGAGGAACAGCAAGATGTTCGGATCCAAATGCATAGATCTCTCAAAGTTGGCCACTCCACCATACCTCCTCCCCCTGGCGCACCCCCAACACGCCCCCAACCCCCCCCCACCCCCCACCACCACCAGCGCAACTACCCGGCCCAAGTTGAAAAAGACGTATGGTGTTTTGGCTTTAATAAACAGGGTGATTAACTTTAAGAGCCGTAAGATATTGCTACGGCTCTGCAAAACGCTGAGTAGACCACACTTGGAATATTGCATCCAGTTCTGTTTGGCTGATTACAGGAAGGATATGAATGCTTTAGGGAGGGTGCAGAGGAGACTTACCAGTGTGCTGCCTGTAGATCTTGTCTTATAAAGAGACGTTGAATCAACGAGGACTTTTCATGCTGGAGAGAGGAAGGAAGAGAGATGACGTGACAGCCGTGTGCTCCACAGTGTTCCAAACATGCTCGTGGAGTTGCAAACACCGAGCTTCTAGGAGTTGCGCCTGGACACTTTTCTTGCTCACATCCCAGCCCGAGGAATGGGTAGTGTGCCTGGATACACACATAGTTCAAAGGGAGCAAACCACGGCTTTCAGCTTAGCTGTTCTGACTGAACACATTAAATTCAGCCTTTTGGAAGATGCTTAATATCTGATGTTCTGGTTCTCTGATTCACTTAGGCTTCCCAGAACGAAGGGATTTGGTAAAATTATTCCGAATCTTTCACGAGTTTTGCTGTCACTTAGTGTGAGATTCTAAAAAGGACCTGTTCAGGTGCTGGAAACTGATGAACATTTACCCTGCTGCATTTCTCCATTAGAATCACAGCCTTGGTACAACACTGACAGAGGTCATTTGCAACATTGTATCGGCATTGGCTCTTCAAGAGAATATTATTGTGGCTTGCTAATTTACCACTTTCCCCCAACACTCTTGCCATCCATATATTTCATTACAGTACAACATAAGATCGTCAATAGTGATAATTATTGCTTACAATCATTTCTTCCTCCTCTCTTTTTAACACCTGATTCCCTGCTTTGGACATTTTAATGCCGTCATCTATGCAAAGAGCTAAAAGCTATTTGTTCAATGTCCACACCATTTCCCTCCTCTCCCATTGTTTGGTCCAGCGTTCCATTCATTCAGGGATTAATAGTTTATTTTCCAAACGTCATACCGATATCTAACTTTGTTGAAGTTCTTACCATCTCCTTTTCGAATCGTTTCGTGTTACTTTCCGTTTTCATGCGACTGTCTCCCTTTTTCCGAAAAATCATTCTTTGCTTTTCATTAAAAATCCTAAACTTAACCATACAGCTCCACAGCCTTGAAAAGTTTGGTTCACTGTCAAATGATCCTTAAATTTAATGTTTCGTGAACACTTCGTCTTCAACTGCATCTCTGTAAAGAGAACTCTTTTTGAGAGTTATAACATGTCATTTTAAGAGCCCAACAGTGCTTATCTGACATGCGAAAAATTGCAGTACACCAGGTTATCGCAAAATAGGTTTATTTGGAACCACTCACTTTTGAAGCACTGCTCTTTCGTTTTTTGTTACAAAGCAAACATTTCTGTTTCTTTTGCAGTCCACCATAACGAAAACGTGCTTTCACAAGTTTTTATTTGTTTTATGTAAATTTATGAATTGGCTTCATTCCCATGATTATCACCATAAACTGGACGACATTTCATCATTTCGTGATCACTCTCGAGTAGTGGGCACGTTACTGAAGCTTATCCTCTATCGATGTATCTTACATTTATGCGCAGACTCTGCAAATTCCTCACACATGCAGTCACACAGACAAACCGAAACATTGGTACAACAGAACCAATTGGAATGCAGAAAATACGTTGTACTCTCTCAGTTTGGGGATGCAAAAATCACAGATCAGAGGAAATGGATACATAATCCAGTTACACAGACGTGTATAAACCTGACACTGAGAGTGAAGATTGCATCGAATTAGATGAAGAATTGATTGTTGCTGGTGTAATGTTTCAGTAATTATCAACATTTAATCCATTTTTAATGTGGAGTAAAGGGATAGTTCTTCATATTCTTCAATTGCTGTCTGAACTTAGGATGTGCGATGCCATAAATTGCAGTATTTGTGCAGCAACTGAGCATCTGCAGCATGTAGCCCAGTTCCATTATCCAAAGAGGGAGATCTTGGAATTGATATCCCAAACTTACCATTCTCCAATTTATGCAAAATACCAATGATACTGACCATAACAGTAGAAAATTGCCTGAGATAAGAAACAATAAAATGATGGAATTCCTTCGATTCTTCAGCTCTTGGCCTCTGGCGCTCTTCCTATTGTTTTGATGTGCAATATCTTGCGGAATTTGCTGGTCACTACAACGTGTCTGACCGTTATAAAATTGAGAAACAGAATAAGTGTAAAGGCAACTCCCGGGGTTAGTATGTAATGAAATAACTCAATTGCTCCCCACGCTGGAGAAAACTTGACTTCTCTTTTAATGAAACAAAACCATGGTCAGTTCCTCGGATAATACTGACCTGTGAAATGAAATACAAGAAAATATTCTTCAAACAGCTCAAAATGCAAACTCCTCACACGTGGAGACACACACACAAACCGAAACATTGGTACAACAGATCCAATTGGAATGCAGAAAATACGTTGCACTTTGTCAATTTGGAGATGCAAAAATCACAGATCAGAGGAACTGGATCCATAATCCAGTTACACAGACGTGTATAAACGTGTCATCAAAATGCAACACCCTGCAAAACAGCAGCATTCAACAAATTCTGCAATGGCAAATGTTAATGCATTCTTGAGTGAGACCGACAGAAACACACTTCGCATTTGTGGTGGATGAAATATTGTACAAAGATACGTAGGTGTATTAGGGCTGAAGGTGATCACAGCAATGTGCATGCTTTTGCGTTTGGAAGATGTTAACGAAACGGACAGGACAAAGGTGGGGTTGTGCTATGGGTGTCGGCGGAAAGTCCAGCGAAGGATGTATTGTAAGGAGTGTTAGACTCACAGACGAATGGGCATTGATCTGAATGAATGTCGGGGTATTGGAAAGGCCGGCATGAGAATGTACAGATGCAGGAATGGCTAGACGAATTTGATGCAGGTCAGGGTTGAGACAAAGTTTAGAGCGTAGGTGTGATTGGCGCAGGTTAGATCAACGGGGAGGTGTTTTAGGGATGTTGGAAGCTGCAGAGATAGTCACATATGCTGGTGTTTGAGACGATAACTTACTAGAAGGCAGTAACTGAGATTAACTGGAGGAGTTACTGAGTGTTACTTCCAAGTACAGGTGTATGCAGCCAATGAACACTGTCTGTCAGGAAGAGGTTGCAGAAATATGGAGAACTTAACTGGTGGAGGAGTTACACAGATATGATTGAAGAAGGAAACTGGGGAGATTGATATGTTTGCTGGTGGGATGGAGACTGTGAAACACTTGGGAAGCATTGTGAGATCTGCATGGTGTAACTGAGACTGTGCGTGCTGCAGGCACTCGTCGAATTAGAGGAGATCAAAATATTTCTCGGTGCAGGAGCTTTCATAAATTGTAGATGTTTTCAAAGCTGGAGATGGACATAGACAGCACCGTGTTATGGAGACCTTTAGAGACAGGACTATTTTAAGGATAATATCATAGATGGTCTGACGTGCATTACAGCGAACGGAAGGGCTGCAGGCTTTTGTGATGATGGCGATTTGACAACGAGTAGAGTGCTTTGGGACTTGCACGACTCCAACATGTTACAGAAGTAAGGAGAAACAGAGTGACTGGAGGAGGCAATCAACATAAATCCGGTAATAGAAGATTAGTAATTGCCACGTTTGGATAGGAAGAGGCATGCAGAGATTGATAGAAAAGGGCAAGCTTATGTCATTAAGGATGATAGTTAATAGGGGGTCTGAGTGTGGGAAGTAAGCAGACGGGAATGACTGATGAGTGGGACGTCATGACAGTTGGAGAACAGACAGCATTGAATTTGTTAAAGTTCACTTACCACAGTGTGGAATCTCTGAGTTCCAGCAGTGACGTGCTCGAGTTTGGGAAAGAAATGCAATCGATGAAATTTCCAGCAACGAGACTGGTATCAATGTCATGAAAATGGAAAAGACTCGTCTAACTGAAAACCTTCTATTCACTTGTGGCTCGGAAAAGAACTGTCTGCAAAGAATATATTCTGAAAGTATTTATGCAGATGAAGAAGGAGTAAGTGAACCGTCCTCAGTTTATCTCTGAGTGACAGTCGACGCTTAACATGAATGGGGAACTGTATCATCCCCCATCTATGTGATGGCCTATTATTTCACTTCCCAACTCATCTGCTTGCTCTACAGAAATTGTAACACGATACTTTCCCACATGAAAAGCCCAGGTGCTCACTCGGGTGGAGGGGTGACAGCAGTGACACGACCAGGAAGGGACAGAATCAAAATTAAAAACACTTGTGTCTCATTTTGAATTTTGTTGGAATGCAATTACACATGAAGATTTGCCGTATGCGCAATATTTTTTTTTGTGAAGCTGTAATGGCTTTGCGTGAGCGAATGTGAGTTGCTGAGAACTAGTGAAGGAGAATCTGTCGATCAGCTTCACTTCCTGTCCTGCGGGAGGCACTTCGATTGCTTTCCTGCCGTTTTTATATCTGGTCAACTGAACGTTCGCTGCACTGATAAGTTTTCTGACACCTTTTGTAAATTTCAGCTCTCTAATAATCTCAGTTCAACACGGGGATATTTCAACTTCCTCATTTTAAGTACAACTGGAGTCGATGTGGTGAAGGAAAATGATATGGATGCAGATGATCAGCCCTGATTTGTTTGAAAAGTCTGGCGAACTCAAAAAGATAAACGGTCTCCTTCTGCTCCTAGTTCGTGTCTATTTATTTCCTCCAAGAATTGCTTACTTCTCTTCACTCACTCCGGGTCATACCAGAGCCATCTACCCTCCTTGGCCCCTTTCTATTTGGCATCTGAAAACAGCTCTCAGTATTCCTCAGATTGTCCAACTTTCTGTCCCGAGTTGACAAAATCGCTCAGGCATGTCCCGCATATTTTCTTCTTCTGAATCGAACACACTAAGTGCTGCTCAGTCAGTTGCTTTGATTGTTGGTTGATTCAATATTTCAAGCAAAAATAGCTTCCAGTGGGTTCCTGAGCTTCTCTCTGAACTTGGACAGTGATGCCACATAGACAATGGTGTTCGTACAGCAATTCAAATTTCGCAGCATGTATGCAACTCTTTCAAATGCATATTTCCCATCCCTATCTAAAGGATCATCAATATCGAAATAATATAAAATATATAACAGCCACAAAATTATGAAGTTTCCAGAAATGACGAAAAGTAAAATGATACACTGCCTTCTACTCTCCATCTCTGAGTCACTAGAATTTTCTCCATTACTCTGACCCTTCAGAGCTTTCCGGACTCGACTGGCCACTAAAATGTGTTTGACTGTCAGAGCGTTGAGGAACAGGATTAAAAAGAAAGGGAATATTGGTGTTACAATCTTCTCAAAGTTGCTAAATGCTCTCCACACAGGGTCATAATAGTATGCATCTGAATTCCAACAGTACCATGGTACATTGCCAATGATCTTATATGGTACAAACCTGAAGTAGACAGGAATATTTTTTAGAAAAAACAGAGAGCCGATTGTTGTGAGAACGACAGTTGCAGTTTTTTGAGTGCAGTATTTAATTTTCAGTTTCTCACAACAAATGGTGACATATCGATCAAAGGTGAAAGCGATGGTGAACCAGACAGAACAGTCTATGAGTAGACGGCGCAGAACAGCGTGAACAGAACACACAGGGGTAATGTCCAAGAATGATCGTGGGAAAAAATCATGTTTGATTCTTTTGAGTATGATCTCAATGATAACGACCAATAGATCCACCACCGCCATGGCCAGCAGATAGAACCGGCTGCAGGATGAGAGACCACAGTTACCCCGAAGTAGGATTCCGACCGTCGCTAAATTGACTGTAAGAGAGGGAGAAGGGCAAACAAAAATGATCAGTCCAGACGAACATTCTCCATCATTGCAAAGGATGGATTTCATCAACACAAGCAAGTCAAAGTATTTGGTAAGAGGATCAATAATTTGAATTGACACAGCAGTGAAACTCACACCTACTGTTTTATACATATGGGACGTGAGCATGAAGCAGGGTTTTTACAAGAAGAAAACAGGCCAGTAAGATTTTATATGTGGAACAAGTGCACAGGCAGATTATAAACTACCTGATTCTTTCAGACCAATTTCAGTTCAAGCAATGCCAAAGACCGAACTTGCAACATGCTTGATAAAAAGCGAAATGTTCCTGAAACCCCATCTTCTTCCTTCGAAAGAATTTGCAATTCTACTTTCAGCAGTAGCAGACGGTATCAAATACATACTAGGTGCAAAGGCAGGTGCTCCGAGGCTGTAGAAATATTGATGTCGTGGGGAATGAGCATTAAAGAAAGAAACTGTTAAGAGAGGGTGAACATTCTTCCTGAGCAAGCCAGAACTGGCAAGGAGTGTTCATGTGTTCAGACAGCAATAATATGTACAGTGGAATTGCATGTTGCTTTTCTTCAGTCCAAGAGTTTTCTTGGAAATACATCGTTTTAAAAAATAAATTTCTGTTTAAAACGAGTTTCTGAACCATAACGATTGAAACATAATATCCCAATTTCGTTCTATTCAATCACTGTACAAATGATTACATTCCTTCACATAATATTCGTCAGAGACTTTGTTCTACTCATGGAATAGTCCATCACTGTTGCAATAACATAGTGAGGAGAGATTGAAACAGTGACAGCAACAGAACGAAACTGCTGAAGTATGTCCGGAATATTTGAGCTGATGTGCTGTTGAAGTAACATTCTTGCTCACTCGGTAACCGCAGAATCTAGGTCAGGCAGGGATTTGATCAAAGTCAGTGATTATCTTCACTCACCGGGAAAGCCAATGACGCCGAGCACCAGGTAGAATATTTTTCTCACTGTTCGAACCAGATCGCGCATTTTCAGTGGGCAGTACTGTGTCACTAACCTCTGCAGGCAATCCCTCTCAGTTTGAATCCATTGTCAACGATCAGCAGAATCTTAATTTTATGCTCATCGGTATCTCCATGGGGATATTTCTATTGCACAATATTCCAAATTGTTGTTTTCTTCTTTCTTGAGAAGTAAGAACAAACAGATGACGACAGCTGAACTAATTCTCTGACAATGAAAAATAGTTAGCGTGTGGACTGAATTGGAAAAATTACAGACTCCCTCATGAATGGCCGACACTGATCACATGAAATAATTCAACTGAATTGGAAACTGTGTCAATTTCTAATGCAAATGGCTCTTCAAATACTCCCCGTTCCATTTTGAAACCGCGTCATGATGACCTTCCCTCAATGACCAGTCAACGACTGAATTTCAAGGACCAAACTCAGGCCTGCGTTTTAGAGGACAGGTTTACCGCGCTCTTTAGTTCAAAAAAGGCAGCTGAATATTTCACAAAATAAAAATGAGCAACACAGAATTCGCTATTTGCATTACGTTATTATTTGTGACACATCGGATCAGTAAGTCTCACAACTACTTATCTCTCCACATTTACATCACTCACTTCTCTTTCTGTTTCTTGATCATTTCTACCCCATTGAAGTTGCGTTCACCGCGCTCTCAGTAACTTTAATACACACTTACCTCATGTTCTGTGAGCACGGTAGTTCTCCATTATATGGGCAATTACCTATTGCCAATTTCCTGAAACCTCCGTCTTCCATCGAGTGTCCATCGGTATGAATTCCCTTGTCTTCAGAGAAAAAAACTGGAAGTGTAAATGTCTCAAACATTTCTCGAGAGTATTTCCCAGCATTGGACAAACGTGATTTGTAATACCTCTGAATCTCTGAAAGGTTCTGATTTATTCCAGTGCTTTGATGCACATTTCGATCCAAGACACTTTGCAAACACGAGACATTCTGAATGTAATTTCTGCCTCTACAGCTGTTTTAGAAGCAATCCAGTAATGACGCTTGCCTGGTTATCCATGAATGCCCTCTCTCCAAAATGAACATAGTGAAGGATAACATTGAATGGAAACTGAAGTTGTCTAGTCAGACAAATACTATCACTCCAAGAGCAGTTCAGATGTTTAGATAATTGCATACCTCCTGATTGCTCAATATCGTTCCACACTGACAAATCGCAAGTTTGGTAGAATCATCCCCACTTGCCTGAATGGGTGCAGTTTCAACAATGTACAAGAAGGTCAATATTACCCATGTTTATGTGAACAATGTATACCATATGCATGATGCATTGCAGATACTTTTAAAAACTGTTTTGACATTCAGATCCAAAGTCATGACAACTATCCTCGAGAAAAACAAGACAACATTTGCTTGAGAACATTGACCCCTAAAAGTTCCCCTCCTATTCATTCATCGCTTTTACATAGAATTATATTACTGCGCTTTCAATATCGCTGGGTCAAAATTCTGGAACTTGCTCTCAGCCAGTGCTGCCGCGTTCCCTGCACCACACGGAGTGAATCTGTTACCACCACATTCTTATGGCAACTCGTAATTGACAATAAATGCTGTGACGCCAGCGACCCCCATATCACTCGAATGAATAAAATAGCCTCACCATCTTGCCAGTTGTTCACCAATATCTAACTCCCACACAAAAAAAATCCTCCAGCATGAGGTCCCTTCAAAAATCGAATATATTGTGACTGACCTGGGGAGTTTGGTGATGGGAGAAGGCTGGGGAATCATCTGTCTGTGAATGTGATTACGGTGAGTGCAATAACGAGCTAGTTAGGATATGTTAGCATTTCGTACACTCTGCCCGTCACATTATTACATGTGGATTGTGTAATACTGTGGAGAATGTGAGGACTTTAGGTGATGGAATTGAGGGTCGAAAAGTAGCTGCTGGAAGAGGAGCAGGAGAATTGACGTTTCGGGCATGGACCGTTGTACAGGAATACTCTGGCGTGTTCCCAGCAGGGAAGGTTTCACAGCGATGTTTAGTGAATGCTTCTGATTGCGTCTCGTGTTTCGACCTGTTAGCATTTTTTTTGTTGTTTTTGTGGGGCACATTCGTATGCCGTGCTTTGATATGAGGTGAGGGGCTAAACGAATGTTGTTTCCTGGGACTCTGATATGTTTAGAGTTTGTTATGGGGCAGGAGAGGTTTCGTGCTGTTGGAATGGAGATAACGGGCACGGGTGTCCACTTTGTGGTTAATGAAGTTAGGCCACGTGTGGTTTCGGAGATATGGATATTGGTCACCTTTAAACGATTAGTCTTAGGATCAGTCTTTATATT
Organism: Chiloscyllium punctatum; assembly: GCF_047496795.1. Classification (NCBI taxonomy): domain Eukaryota; kingdom Metazoa; phylum Chordata; class Chondrichthyes; order Orectolobiformes; family Hemiscylliidae; genus Chiloscyllium; species Chiloscyllium punctatum. The sequence goes on from NC_092773.1 coordinate 25,959,334, forward strand.
CAACGAAGGATTCAGTATCAATGGAACAGCAGTGCAGTGGTTTAGAGTTCTGTTTAAATGTATCATCAGTGTTAGGCTAGATTCAGGGTTCAGTGTCATGTTTGTAGCATTAAGAGTACAGTGAATATTGAATTTGGATTATAATTCTGTCAATGTTCGATTAGCAGTTCGTTTTAATGTTAGGAACAAGATTAATTTCCCGTCAATCTTAGATTTAGGGGAATCCAAAGGGGTTAGCATCAAGATAAGGTTGAGATCTACATGGGGATAAGAGAATGAGAATTGGGTAGCTCATCCACATTTTATCTTCGGAGTGAGTTTCTGGAAGTTAAGTTCGTGACACCGAAGAGCTAAAGACGTTGGCTAGTAAAGAAAAGTGGTTTGGAGGATCACTTACACAGGTACTTTATTTGCACCCATTACACTTATCCTACTCGATGTTGGAAGCCATAGGCTGGCAAATTGCATTCAATGTCATTTTGTTGAATTTCTGAACAGAATGGTATGCACTGTTGTGGCTGAGAATTACCTGTGGAGAGGGGAATGTCTCTGGGTGTGATGCCAGTTAAGTGGGTTTCTTTCTTCTGAATAGTGTCAAGCTTTTTGAATTTTGACGAAGCTGTACCAACCAGCTGAGTGACAAGTATTGGATCACACTTCTTACGTATGCCTTGTAGATGGTCGACTGGATTTCACGAGTAAGGGGTTGAATCGGGCAAAACCTCTCTGCGGCCACAGCTGGAATACTGTGTGCAGTTCCGGTCATCGTAACAAAGGAATTATGCGACTGCACTGTGGGCGGCACGGTGGCACAGTGGTTAGCACTGCTGCCTCACAGCGCCAGAGATCCGAGTTCAATTGCTATGGATGGGTTGCGCTTCGGCGGGGCGGTGTAGACTTGTTGGGCTGAAGGGGCTGTTTCCACACTGTAATGTAATCTGTAGATATGAATCAGCATGTTACCTGGGATGGTGAATTCCGGTAACATAAAGTGAAAACATAAGTGTGGATAATATCTTAGAGCAGAGAAATTCTTGGAAGGAAACCTAGTAAAGATCGCCAAGCTTCTCAGGACCATAGGCAAGTTGAATGGAAAACAGCTGATTTCATTAGCGCTAGTAAGAAAGAGACATAACTTTCAACTGGAAGGCATGAGAGTTCGAGGGAGGAAAATATTTGCGTGCCTCATATAGTGGGGTTGTGGAAGTTGCTGCCTGGAACGCTAAATAAAGCGAGAAAACTCACAACTTTGAAAATGCCCTGAGACAAAATTACGGAGGAATAAATCAGATAGAAGCAGGAACACGGTTTCCACTGGCGGGTGAAACAAGATTTCGGGACAATAACCTCAGAATAAAGGAAAGCAGAACAAGTTGATATGGAACTTCTTCAACAAAATGGCAGTGAATTTGTGGATTTCCCTGCCAACTGAAAGAACTGAGACAACTTCCTTGAATGTTTGAGGACAAATTTAGATTTGTGATCAGATAAGGAATCAGGAGTTATCGTGAGAGACTGGGCAAGTGAATCTGAGTCCATAAAAAGATCAGAAATGATCTTGTTGAAGGTTGCAACAGATTAGCGGACCAGATGGCCTACCATACTCCTACTTTTAATGTGCTTCTGGTTTTTCTTTATGTCGTTATGAGCATTGATATGTTGTTAGGTGTCATAATTTTCAAGGCAATGGAATGAACGTGAAAAATGGGGATGTGTAGACGTCATAGTATGATTTGGCAGGACCAATACAACGGTAGGGCGTCGGGAAGGTGTCTGCTGTAGCGTTTCACTCCATGTTTTCATCGGCATAAACGTGTATTGCATACTTTCTGGAATGTTCCCACATTCGTTCTTCAGGGATGGACTAGACAAAGCAATACATTCACTGTGTGACTGTTAGGAAGGTTCGAAGCTCTTATGGACATATTAGGAGTGGCAATGGAGAGATGTCTGCGTTGACGTTCACCACGTACCTGGCCCTTCCACTCTGGCGCTGCCTCTCTTTGATTGGATAAATCATTCAATCCGTGTGCAGGAAGAGAGCGTTCAGCCTCTCGAGTTTGTCCTATATTTCAATAAACTCATGACTGACCTGACTGAAATCTCAAAGCTGTATTTCCGTCCAGCTTGGTAATCCAAAACTATCTTGTTGTGCAGGATTCTCTGTATATGTTCCTGAACAAGTATTCAAATTCTTCGTTACAACGACTGTTTATAGAAGAGTGTTCCAATTCTCTCAATTAGACCAGAAGATGCAAGAGCCACAGTCGTCTATTTCGGTCATCGACTATGATCTGCCATTCATTGGATTGTGGCTAATTTGCTCATCACATCTCCCCTTAATTCCCTTTTCCCCATAATCCTTGATTGCAACCCGAATAAACGTCTATACTGCACATCCTTGAATATTGATGTTCGGTCAATTTTGAAAACTCTCTGCAGTGAAGAATTCCATTGATATATTTCACTTTGAGAGAAGCAATTGCTTCTCAATGTGTGACTCCTTGTTCTCAGACTATTTCGATGTGGTGTTAGATTCATCCAAGAGGGGAAAGAAAACTTTCTGTTCCTATTTCCCTGTTCCTCCCACCTTGGCTGATATATCCTCTACCCTCACATTCTGCTGAATTCCAAAGAATCCAGCTCCTCACCCTCTTCGGCGAGGATAGTCCTTAAATAATATCCTTAATAGGACTTGCAGGTACTCAAAACTTCAAAGTTGCTTTAGATGAGTATTTGAGCTGGAAGAGTGCCCAGTGTGGTGGGAACACGTCGGGTTTTTTGCGCTCAGGATTCCCAAGGTTGCACAACTTCCAGGGCCGAAGGGACTGTACTGTGTTATAATTGTGTTCCATGTTTTCTGATGGATATTTTCAGCAAAAATCTTATTTGGGCCAACGATTGTACAGTGATTCTGTGTGGTCTGACTTGTTCCTTGTTCTGTCATATAAGCCCATCGAAGATCACCAAAAGCGATTTCAATAATTACTGACCACATTTTAAAAATAAACAATCGCAGACTTTGCATATAATAAATTACAGACTCCGATATTGTATCTCAAACAAAAGATAGAATAACTTAATAAGTACACAGTGCCTTCACTTGACGAGAAATTCAAAATGGTCAGTTGATTACTATCTCTGCTTTAATACTAAATGTTTTATTTATCATCCCTTCACGGAGAAATGACATGCAGTCAAACAAAGAAACTTACGGGACAATGTCAAGAAAACAACAAAGCTTGCTAGATTATTGAATAGAGTCATACTGTATGGAAGACTACCATTCAGTCCAACCACTTCATGCTGTCCCCGTTGCCAAACAAACTTAATCACACGTGATTGCATTCGACGCTTTCCCATTCAAACTTTACGACAGGTCGTCTCACAGAAATGACTTTTAAACGTCAGGAACGTGCATACATTTTTCCCCATAAGAAGATTCTCTGTGTAAAAACATTACCCCTCCTTTGCTTTACATAGCTTTCTCCTCACACCTTAAACTTTTGCCATCTCGTTTTGAAGATCCCCAACCAAGTGAAAAGATACTTATTTTAAAACCTCCTACATACCATGGAAACAAGTTCCAGCAAATCAAGTCTATTTGTTTTAATCAAAGCCTTCATTAGGTTGCTGCTGGGGAAGGGGGGGGGGGGGGGGGATCTGTACATGAAGGATGAGTTGCACCGAGACAGGATAATATCTAAACCAATTCGGTCGGTTATAAATTAGTTTGGCAGGTGGGTGCAAACCAGCGCTACAGATCAGAAGAGAGAGTTGTTGTTGAACAGAAATAGAATACAAAGAGTCTGTCAGGAAGGACACTCAGTGTAGTGCAGACGGATGGGTTAACGTGTGACTGTTTCAATGCAACGTGCGTTATGAATAGGAGTGATGAACCTAGAACATGGACCAGCACTTGGTACACGATGTTGTGGCTGAAATAAAGGCATGGATGTCTCAAGGGCAAGGATGGCTTCTAGGTATTCCAGGGTTTAGACATAGGTTAAAAAGCAAACACGGCTTGGGTAAATGAGGTTGTGGAGTAGATTTGTTTATTAACTCTCATTTGTCTGCTGAGTCACTATGGGTGGAAGTCAGTAACTGGAAAGCATTGGTCAAATGACTGGCTGTTGTCGATAGCACATCCACTCCGTTGCTATTATAGAAGACTTCATCCTCCCCAATATTGATTCAAACCTCCTTAATACAGATGGTCTTATTGGAGCCGATTTTGTGAGACGTGTCCAATTATGACTGTGTCCAAGATCTCCTGAGACAATACGTAGATTGGCTGACTAGCGGGTAGACCATATTGGATTTGCTGCAAGACAACGAATCAGGTCAGGTGTCAGATCCCTTGGTGGGAGAGCATTTCGGTGACACTGAACACAATTGCCTTCCCTTTAACACAGCCATGGAAAGGGATAGGAAAATATTGTATGGGAAGGTATGTAATTGTACTGCTACGAGACAGGAGCTGTGGAGAAGTATTGGGAACAATTGTTGCGTGGAAAACGCACAACAGAAATGTGGAGGCTGTTTGAGAAGAACTTGTTGCGAGAGTTGGAAAATTTTGTCCCACTGAGACAGGCCAGGAATGGTAACGTAAGGAGCTGTGACCAACGTTGAGAAATCAAAGATCTGGCACAGTTTTAGAGAATTGCAGGTTATTTAGGAAATAACTCAAAAAGGGACTGCGTTGAGCTAGGAGGGGACACAGAAAAATTTTGGCGAGGAGTATGAAAAACTCAAAGGTTTTCACTAACCTGATGTATATATAATAATACAGAGAGAGAGTAGGGCCAATCGTAAGTCGTGGAGACAACTTGTGTCTGGAGTCTGATGAGGTAGGAGAGGCCCTAAATGACACTTTTTTTCACATCTATAGTCACTATACAGACGTATTTTCTTGATAGTAAGAAATCTGTGGAACAGGTTAACAGTTTGGAACAGCTTGATATTAAGAAAATGGATGTGCCGAAAATTCGGGATAGCATTTGGATCGATAAGTACCCAGGGCCAGACGACATATTTCCAAGCTAATTACGTGAAGTGAGTAATGGGATTGTTGCACCACTAGCGATGATCTTTCCACCCTCACTCTCTACGGGAGTATTACTGAATGGTATGAAGGAGGCGAATGCTATTTCTCTGTTCACAAAAACGGAAATGAGAAATCCCTGGTAATTACGGAATGTTAGCCTAACGACTGTGGTGAGCAAGGTAATGGAAAGCACTCGGAGTTATTGAGTTACACAGATATGCAGTATGGAAGCAGACCATTTGGTCCAACTCGTCCATGCCAACCAGATCTCCGACATTTATCTATTTCCATTTACGAGCACTTGGACCATATCACTCTAAATCCTTCGTAGCAATGTAGCAATCCACATTTCTTTTAAGTATCATAATTTTACCAGCCTCCACCACTTCCTCTGGTGGCTTATCTTATCCACGTAACAAATGTTCCCCTGTTTTAATTTAAATTCTCTTATATAAACGTAATTGGCAATGGAAGTGGCACCAATTCCTATATTCGCCACAGGGCTCTGGTTTGAAAAACATCCATTCCCTCCTTTAAAACGAAACATCTAAATGCAAAATCGCAAGAACTCCTCACGCTGCTTGCATCAGACACTCTCAATACAGACTCAGCACCGGGTGGAACATTCTGCTCTTTCATGATGAGGAGGGGCCTTTATTGGACTTGGGTAGAGAAAGTTAAAAATCACACAACACCACAAAACAGTCGAAAAAGATTTATCTCTATTTGGCTTGGCATAGCTTTATTAACAACAGTCAATATGACTTTCGGAGGGGCGGGTCAGGCCTCACAAGACTAATGAATTCTTCCAGAATTGATTGAGTCAGATTGACGAAGGAAGAACAGTGGATGTGGTTCATATGGATTTCAGTATGACATTTGATAAATTTCGCCATTGTAGATTAATTCAGAAAGTTAGGAGGTATAGGGCACGCGGAAATCTGGCTGTCTGGACACAGACTTGGAAGGCCAAAAGGAGACAGCGAGTGGTAATGGATGGATAGTATTCTGCCTATCGGTCTGTTACCAGTGTTGGCCGGAAGGCATGTGTTCTTGGGCCTCTTGCTTTGGTAAGTTTTTATAAATGTCTTGGATGAAGAAGTGGAAGGCTGGGTGGTACGTTGGCCGATGACAAAAATGTCAGCGGTGTTGTGGATTGTGCTGAGGGCTGCTGGAGGCTCTGAGGAGACATTGACAGGATGCAGAGCCTGGCTGAGAAGTGATATATGGAGTTCAACGTAGATATATTTGCGAAATGATTCATTTTGGAATGTCAAATTTGAATGCTGAATACAGGGTAGGAGATTCTTGGCAATGTGGTGGAACAGCGGGCCTTTGGGATCCTCAGAGATATAACCGTTAACATTGCCACCCATGTTAATAGGGTTGTTAAGAAGGCATATAGTGCTTTGGCTTTCATTAACAGGAGATTCAGTTTGAAATCCACGAAATCTTGCTGCGGTTTTATGAAACCCGGGTTAGACAACACTTGGTACATTGTTATGGTTGTCTCATTATCAGAAGGATATAGATGCTTCAGAGAGGCTGCATAGGTGATTTACTGGCATGCTGCCTGGATTAATGTATTTGCCTTATGAAGAGAGATTCAGTCAGCCCGGGCTTTTCACCTTGAAGGAAGAGAGGTGACTTGAAAGAGGTGTACAAGATAATGAGAGATATAGATACTGTAGATGGCCAAATAGTTTTATCCAGGCATAAATGGCTATCACGCGCTGTTATAGTTCTGAGGTGATTGGAGGAAAGTATCGGGGACATGTGAGAGGCAGGTTCTTTATGCAGAGAGTGGTGAGTAATGTACTGCCACCAGTGGTAGAAACCCTGATAAAGTGGCATTCTCACATTTTGCAACATTATGCGCCCTTTGCTGGACCTTTCCCCCTTAATTCCTTTCAATTTACTATACCTTTCTTATCTCCACAGTACAACTGACATTCCATTTTCACTTCAATTTTTGAGTAAATATGGCAAAACTATTTAACGTCGATTTATGTAAGTTACTTGCTCAGATTGGAAGCAGTTGAGGTCCCAGATTATTTTCACCCTGAATACTTATGACGAGTGTGCACTCTGAAATCCAGTTTCTGCGTCGTACCTGTTTGGAAACTTTCTATCATTACCGCAGGCTCCCAGTTACACATGATTTTTTATTTTCTGAAACTAGTATTTAAAGTAGCAGATTACCAAATACCACTGGAAAACTAAGTACTATAATTCTCTTTTCCCACAGCAGTCACAGCAGCCCACAGCACTGTGGCGACAGTATTTGATCATACTTTGGGGATTATAAATAATTTTTTCCCCTGCTTTCTAGAAATTTGCTCTTGCCATCGGGAAGCGGAATTGAGGTGAACAGATTAGTAGCTGAGTACTTCTTAAGAATCCCAAATGAACACGAGTGACCAAGCCTTTTCCTGAACAAATTCTGCTTAGCAGTACTGTCAACGTCCCCGTGCACTTCTTTAATGATAGTTGAGAGTGGTCTAATGGGGCCATTAGAGATCAGTTTGGAGTTGTCATACGTTAAGTGCAGAGTACATGAGTGGACACTTTTTCAAGTTGGAACTCAGATTGCATTATTATTGGATCAGCTTCGTTAAGGATATATCAGGTTTTGGAGGAGATGTCTTCAGTATCATTTTCAGAATATTTTCTGGGACCATAACCTTTCCTGTGAGTTCTTGTTAATTGTGTAACTGCCACCATATCCATGTAGAGTGAAGGGAATTGGCGACCTACTGACATGTGTCATGTTAGGGACCTCTGAAGTAGTTTTTATAATATGTCTTTATACTTTTACACTGTTTGTAGATTGTCCATAACAGCTGTTTTCTCTTTTTAGCATTTAACAAGCATTGTAATGTATTTGAGGCATCAAAGTGAAACGAAACGGTTGAATGCATTCAGTGAATATTTGCAAATGACTTTCTTGGCGATATAACTTGAGTTTCTCACTGGCAGATTGACATCTGTAAAAATCTAAGTTAGTTTCCATTGTCTCAACCATGAATCAGTCCTTTGGATGCTACACACTTCTCCCACTGTCACAGAATGTGGGCTAACCAGTGATTGTACTCATAATATATCTTTACTATCCGATACTGGCAGTCATCAGTGTGCCAGGTACTGACCTACATATTTATATTTTCCTGTTGATTTATGTTAAATGCCTTTCTTCTTGCTAACGTGCTTTTGAGAACAATGCAAAATGCGTCGACAAATGCGGAGAAACTGGCATTTGCAAAACATATGGAATCGATGGATATTCTCTGCACTTTTGGCAACATTACTGAAGACAGAAGTAGAGTGAACACTTCAAGTCCAGTCATCCCCCACCAGCAATTTCTTTTTTGCCATATAATTTCCAACATCCGTCGTTCTTTGTTTTATTTTTGCAGTTTGTTTACGATAGGTAGTAATTGTTTTAGCTGGCCAGCAATTATTTTACATCTTACTCACAATCGAAAAATGTTAATTATATTTTGCGACTATCAGATGACCGTTCCCTTCTTTCTTGCAGATTGAAGGATGCAATAGATCATGACCATTTATCTGTAGGCGTCTAAGGCAACTGATATAATATAAGTCATATTCTTACATGACACTTTATTCGTTATGCCATTGGGAGCAGGAAAATGAGTTGCATTTTGATAACAAACACTTTCTTTTCTATGTAATCGAATAATATTCACCCCTTTTCACTTTTTTTTTACAGCGAACCTGATGACAATTATGATTCTTGTCTGAGGAAACTGCGGACTTTCTGAGTGTATATCTGTGTAGATGGATGCCATGGCAGCAGCAGATCAACTGATCATGCTTAGTAACGTTGTGGTATACCACGTTTTCATTTACCAATTCCCAACATCATTTTTATCATCGACCTCTGTTTGTAAGTTCATTATATGTATGACTATTGACACCCTGGACTGTTCTGTTTAGTTCACCAGTTCCTTCACTTTCGGCGGGTTTGTAGTGATCTGCTACGGGAAGTATAAGAAAAAATACTGCACTGTACTAATTGCGCTATTGTCTTCACAAGTCTCGCTGCTCTTATCTTTTTTAAAGACATCCTGATTTTGCTTGCTTTTGATTCTGAGCTAATAATTAACAAAATACTTTGAGGTTGCCGAAAAGGACAACTTTATTAGAAGTAATGATATTTATAATAGCAAAGAAGCAAAGCACAGTTTGATCTATCTTTTTTGCCAGACATTGGGGAAAGTTTGTGTATTGTGGGATGTGTCCAATCGCAGAAAATTGGATTGTGGACTGAATGTGTTTATTAAAACATCGACCAGGGTTTCTTGATACTTTGTAAAAATCAGAGACATTTAATTGCACTTCTATGCAAAGAAAAATCATAGAGTGGGAATTTGCACAATGTTAGGGTCAATAAGCTTATGTATTTAAGAAGACTTTCCATTGTCAATCGACCAGAGAAGGTTCACCAGGATGAACCCCGGAATGGAGGCAATGTCTTATGAGCAAAGTCTTTCAGATTAGCATTCTATTCACCAGAGTTTAGAACAATGAGAATAGGTCACGTTGAAGGAACTGTGGTGTTTCCTACTGTCGATATTGAGAAAATATATCCCTTTGCGTGGATTCTGAGATTAATTGAAAAAGGTTAAAATGAAAAATCGCTTTTAGCTAAAATCTGTTTTAGTTAATTTTCAAATTCCACCTTTTTCAAAATAGATGCCTCTGATTGCCAATAATTTTTTTAAAATTTGCATTTTGTGTGAACACGTCCCAAGCAGATTTTACAGGCGTATTATTGGTGTTGTCCAGCTCCTTTTCTCAGCAAGCACGACTTATGGCAACAAATGTACAACATTTCCAAATCACGACTAATGTATAACAATTACTGGTTTGTGTTAAGATGTCACAAATGTGGACTACCTTGGAAACTGTCAGGGTTAGATGGGTGTCGCCAGCTTAAAATCATCATTCGTGTTTAGGAAGGTGCCAACAAATGCCTTTTGATCGATGATCTGGATGATTCCTCTCGAATATTTCAGTCGAGGAACTCACAAATGTGCACACTTTCTCAATGATGAATGCAACATCGCTTCTGTGAATTAATGAATTCTGGAACTGAGGCAGAAGCCTGTTGAGGCAACGTTGTCAGTGGCTGCAAAGTGAACATGATTTGACGGACCATTCTTATTTTATGACACAGCCTCATACAGCGGGCGATATGGCAGGTTTGGTTTCAAAATAAGGCTTACGCTTATGACGGTAAAATAATTAAGTTGAATCAGATAAACCAAGCAGAAACATTTAGCACAATTTGACAGACCTCAAGAGACATCAGAGAAATTCAAGCTAACCTAATTTCATCACGTCACCGTGTTCAAATGGAGGGAATGCCATTCCCGAAAACAACCATAGTTTCGACTTAAGTGTTGATTTATGCTCCCAGACTTGAGCGTTTTATAAATCATCCTTCGTTGAGGAATTGAGCTAATTTTGAAAGTTCTTCAAACATCTAATTCGGATTTCTCAACGAAAATGTCTGGATTGGAATTTTCAGTGTAAAGCATTTTAAATAAATTTTCCAATGTTATGAGCTGTCTCTTTTCTTCGGCATTATAACAGCATTGTTAACATCTTGCTTCAATCAGGACATCTGCAATTACAATGCAAACACATTCAATTTAAGAGTCTTTAACCTAAGTGAATAAAAAAAACACCCTGACTCTTCTCAATCGAAAACAAATTACTGTTTTTAGTACGTACCCTGCCCGATTATAAAATATCACCATGCAATGAAAGTCTCATGATCACTTCATTACCTTCACACTCTGACCCTAAGGTCGCAACATGAGCTGTGACTCCAAAAAGAACAGTCAATTTACCACTAAGCTCCCTTAGATAACAAAGCAAATCTTCCATCACAGTAGTTCGATTGCCATTCTCTCTGCTTTGTCTGTCTCTTTGACTGTCTCTCCTTTCTTGAAATACTGTGTTATCTCTACATTTTATTGAGCTTTAAAAAATTACCTTCAAGTGAAAGTTATTAAGGAAGTTTTATAAGAATTATTGCCATTCAAGTTGACTCTACTCATTGGAATTTAGAAAAACGAGACGTGGTATGTGAAGGATTATTTAAGTCTTGACTGGGTAAATGTTAAGTAACCCCTTCCTTTATGGAAGAGTTTAGGACCACAGCGTAAAGTCTCAGAATAAAAGGGTGCCAATAGAAGACAGTGAAGAGAAGGAATTCTCTTTCCCAGAGGATTCCGAGATTTTGACACTCCTTGCCATACAGACCGTGTGCGTGGTTAAAGCTAATATACATTCTTGATCATCAGACAAATCGATGTCATGCAGAGACAGCAGGAAAGTGTTACAGCATCATTAAATTGAGAAGATCTCTTGGATTTCTGGAGTGGTTAACTCATTCGTTATTCTGTTTTCTGTAGTATGGGTTCATTCAGTAATCTTCTAAATTTATTCTGTTTTCCTGAAAAGGAAGTGATTTGGTCAGCCGATTCTATCCTCGACTATCTACTTTACACCCTGCTTAAAACAACGAGTAAATTATTGGTCTGAGCTACCGTCTGGAAATATCTTGTGCGGTCTGGCCAAGTCCATAACAGCTTGGGGGCTCGTCCAGGATTTGTTCTGTAATTCCGAACTGGGATTAGAGTTGTTGGGCTCAAAGTCAGCGATTGGTAAGTATCAGTGACTTTTGTTCTGCGAGTTGAATTCAGTTGTTGCAAACACTGCGTGGGAGAGCAATGGCTCTTTCGATCAACAAGAGCTTTCTGGAGGTGGAACAAGTCACTTTGGAGGTTTCGCAAAAGTTGATTAAGGCCAAGCTTCTGTAACTAGCAGTCAAACTGGAGTTGGAGCTTCCACCCTCTGTGGGGACAGCAGAGATAATTAGAGCAAGTGCTCAGCATTTGAATGTGCTGGAAATGCCATCAGAATTTTTATGCTTTGTTAAATTCGAATGGAAAAGAAGCCATTTGCGTTAGAGGCAAAATACCTGGAATTGCGATTAAAAACAGTCAAGGGAGAATAGGCAAGAGAGAGAGGAGATAAAAGGAAAGAGGAAAGGAAGGAAGAGAGAGAGTTTGATGTTCTGAAATTGGCACTTCGACAGGAGTTCATTGATTCACTTTCTGAAGTGGTGAAAACGCTTGTATGTAGCACAGTGATTCAGTGGTTAGCACTGCTGCCCTACAGCACCAGGGTCTCAGGTTCGATTGCAGCCTCAGGTGACTGTGTGTGGAGTTTGCGCATTCTCCCTGTGTCTGCGTGGGTTTCCTTCGGGTGCTCTGGTTTCCTCCCACAGTCCAAAAATATGCAGGTCAGGTGAATTGGCCATGCTACATTGCCCATAGTGTTAGGCCAATTAGTCAGAGGGAAATGGGTCTGGGTGGGGTACTATTTAGAGGGTCGTTGTGGACTAGTTGGGCCGAACGGCCCGTTTCCACACTGTAGAGAATCTAATGTAATCATGTGGAAGAGCATATTGCTAAAATGGTAAGATTCGAAGCTGAAATAGCGAATGGTTATGAGTTTTCCCTTAAAACAAATTTTGATTTCCAGAATCAATTTTAATTTTGGTGAGTTAGAAACTGGGGAACGAGACAGTATCACGTGTAAAAGGAAAGATAGATCTCGGGGAAGATCACAAGGAACACTTACCACATAATTAATAAAAAAGGAAATGCTTGAAGCTGTTTCCACTGCAATAAAGTGGGTCACGTGAAATCACTGTTATGGTGGGTTAGGAAAAGAACTGGGAAGTCAGATGTAAGAAAATAGGATCAGCCATTGAATCTTTTTGGGCATGTAACAGAAAGCATGGCGGAGGAAAGACAGCTACGCCAGAATGTCCAAGCTGGTCGGAATTTGGTTAAGGAGGTAGTTGCCGATCTTCTTAAACCATATACACGTGAAGGTAAAGAAGTAACAATGCTAAGAGACACAGGATCTTCTCTGTCTGAAGTTGAAACATTACGTTACGAGTACGACATAGAACAAAGAACAATACAGCACAGAACAGGCCCTTCGGCCCACGATGTTGTGCCGAACTTCTAACCTAGATTAAGCACCCATCCATGTACCTATCCAAATGCCGCTTAAAGGTCGCCAATGATTCTGACTCTACCACTCCCACGGGCAGCGCATTCCATGCCCCCACCACCCTCTGGGTAAAGAACCCACCCCTGACATCTCCCCTATACCTTCTACCCTTCACCTTAAATTTATGTCCCATTGTAACACTCTGTTGTAACCGGGGAAAACGTTTCTGACTGTCTACTCTATCTATTCCTCTGATCATCTTATAAACCTCTATCAAGTCACCCCTCATCCTTCGCCGTTCCAATGTGAAAAGGCCGAGAACTCTCAACCTATCCTCGTACGACCTACTCTCCATTCCAGGCAACATCCTGGTAAATCTTCTCTGCACCCTCTCCAAAGCTTCCACATCTTTCTTAAAGTGAGGCGACCAGAACTGCACACAGTCCTCCAACTGTGGCCTAACCAAAGTCCTGTACAGCTGCAACATCACTTCACGACTCTTGAATTCAATCCCTCTGCTAACGAACGATAATACTCCATAGGCCTTCTTACAAACTCTATCCACCTGAGTGGCAACCTTCAAAGATCTATGTACATAGACCCCAAGATCCCTCTGTTCCTCCACCTGACCAAGAACCCTACCATTAACCCTGTATTCCGCATTCTTATTTGTTCTTCCAAAATGGACAACCTCACACTTGGCAGGGTTGAACTCCATCTGCCACTCCTCAGCCCAGCTCTGCATCATATCTAAGTCCCTCTTCAGCCGGCAACAGCCCTCCTCACTGTCCACAACTCCACCTATCTTCGTATCATCTGCAAATTTACTGACCCACCCTTCGACTCCCTCATCTAAGTCATTAATAAAAATTACAAACAGCAGAGGACCCAGAACTGATCCCTTCGGAACTCCACTTGTAACTGGGCTCCAGGCTGAATATTTACCATCTACCACCATTCTCTGCCTTCGACCGGTTTGCCAGTTTTCTATCCAATTGGCCAAATTTCCCTCTATCCCATGCCTCCTGACTTTCCGCATAAGCCTACCATGGGGAACCTTATCAAATGCCTTACTAAAATCCATGTACACTACATCCACTGCTCTACCCTCATCCACATGCTTGGTCACCTCCTCGAAGAATTCAATAAGACTTGTAAGGCAAGACCTACCCTTCAAAAATCCGTGCTGGCTGTCCCTAACCAAGCAATGTCTTTCCTGATACTCGTAAATCCTATCCCTCAGTACCCTTTCCATTACTTTGCCTACCACAGAAGTAAGACTAACTGGCCTGTAATTCCCGGGGTTATACCTATTCCCTTTTTTGAACAGGGGCACAACATTCACTACTCTCCAGTCCCCTTGTACCACCTCCGTTGCTAGTGAAGACGAGAAGATCATTGCCAACGGTACTGCAATTTCCTCTCTTGCTTCCCACATAATCCTAGGATATATCCCGTCAGGCCCAGGGGACTTGTTTATCCTCAAGTTGTTCAAAATGTCCAACACATCTTCCTTCCTAACAGGTATCTCTTCGAGCTTAACAGTGCGTTTCACACTCTCCTCTTCAACAATACTGTCCCTCTCGTTCGTAAATACTGAAGAGAAGTACTTGTTCAAGACCTCTCCTGTCTCTTCAGACTCAATACACAGTCTCCCACTACTGTCCTTGATCGGCCCTACCCTCGTTCTCGTCATTCTCAGGTTTCTGACATACGCATAAATGCCTTGGGGTTATCCTGGATCCTATCCGCCAAGGATTTTTCATGCCCTCTCTTAGCTCTCCTAATCCCTTTCGGCTATCCTGTATCCCTCCACTGCTCTGTCTGAACCCTGTTTCCTCAACCTTATGTAAGCCTCCTTCGTCCTCTTTACTAGACATTCAACCTCCCTCGTCAACCAAGGCTCCCTCACACGACCATTTCTTTCCTGCCTGATAGGTACATACATATCAAGGACACGTCGTATCTGCTCTTTGAAAAAGTTCCACATTTCCACCACATCCTTCCCTGACAGCCTATGTTCCCAACGTATGCTCCTCAAATCCTGTCTTACAGCATCGTAATTTCCCTTCCCCCAATTGTAAAATCTACCTTGTTGTGCGCACCTATCTCTCTCCATAACCAAGGTGAAAGTCACAGAATTGTGGTCACCATCACCAAAATGTTCACCCACTAACAAGCCCACCACTTGTCCCGGTTCATTACCGAGTACCAAATCCAATATGGCCGCCCCTCTGGTTGGACAATCTACATACTGCGTTAGAAAAGCTTCGTGGACACACTGCACAAACACCGCCCCATCCAATCTACTTGATCTAAAGAGCTTCCGATCAATACTTGGGAAGTTGAAGTCGCCCATGACTACGACCCTGTGGCTTCTGCACCTTTCCAAAATCTGTTTCCCAATCCGTTTCTCCACATCTCTGCTGCTATTGGGGGGCCTATAATAAACACCCAACAAGGTGACTGCACCTTTCCTATCTGACTTCAGCCCATACTACCTCCAGAGGCAGATCCCCCTCAAACTTCCTTTTTGCAGCCGTGATACCATTTCTAATTAGCAATGCGACGCCCCCTCCTTTTTTTACCACCCTCCCTAATCTTACTGAAACATCTGTAACCAGGAACCTCCAACAGCCATTCCTGTCCCTCATCTATCCATGTTTCCGTGATGGCCACAACATCGTAGTCCCAGGTACCGATCCACGCCTTAAGTTCACCCACCTTATTTCTGATACTCCTTGCATTGAAGTATGCACACTTGAGCCCATCTCTGTGTCCGCAAGTAGTCCCTGTCAGTGCTACCTTCTCCACAGCCTCCCTACAGTCATGGGCATCCTGACACAGCTAGCTTACTTGCTGGACTACAAGTCCGGGTCCCATCTCCCTGCCAAATTAGTTTAACCGCCCCCGAAGAGTGCTAGCAAACCTTCCCCCCCCAGGATATTGGTGCCCTTATGGTTCAGGTGCAACCCGTCCTGTTTGTACAGGCCCCACCTTCCCCAGAATGCAGTCCAATTGTCCAAATATTGGAAGCCCTCCCTCCTACACCATCCTTGCAGCCACGTGTTCAACTGCACTCTCCCTATTCTTTGCCTCACTGTCACGTGGTACCGGCAACAACCCAGAGATGACGACTCTGTCTGTTCTAGCTTTTAGCTTCCAGCCTAACTCCTTGAGCTCTTGAATGACCTCCCCACCCCTCTTCCTACCTATGTCGTTGGTGCCAATGTGTACCACGACTTCTGGCTGCACACCCTCCCCCTTAAGGATTCCGAAGACACGGTCCGAGATGTCTCGGACCCTAGCACCCGGGAGGCAACTAACCATCCGAGAGTCTCGCCCATGTCCACAGAACCGCCTGTCCGTCCCTCTAACTAGAGAGTCCCCTATAACTAGCGCTCTCCTCCTCTCCCCCTTTCCCTTCTGAGTCTCAGAGCCACAGACCCCTTCACTGCAGCTTACACCTGCAAGACTGTCCCCCCCAATAGTTTCCAAAGCTGTACACTTATTTTTTAGGGGAACGACCACAGGGGAACCCTGCACTGCCTGCTTCTTCCCCTTCCCACCTCTAACTGTTACCCAGCTACCTCTGTTCTCCGGCGTAACTATGTCCCTGTAGCTTCTATCAATCACCCTCTCGAATAATCCTCAGTTCATCCAACTCCAGTTCCAGTTCCCTAACTCGTTCGGTGGGGATCTGCATTTCCTGCAACGAAGTCGGCAGGAGTATCGGTGGTCACCCCTACCTCAAACATCCTGCAGGAGGAAGATTCCACCGCCTGCGCTGCCACGACTGCACACTTTGTCTCCAAAAACAAGAACACTGAGTCAATAACACTGAGTCACTTACCTGTGGACTTTAAAGTTAGGTTAGAGGAGGAGGGTGGGAGGGAGGCCCTACGAAAGTAGGACCTGGGGTCTAGAACACACCCACTCAAATACTAATCACTTACCTTCCCGCCCAGCTATGCGCTCCAACCTCACTTCTGCTGCCCGCTACAGGTAAATAATTTTGAAACAAACTGTCTTACCTTAGCTGTAGTCTCCCGGGTTCGCTTTTACTCGGCCGCTGCTCCCACTCAAATACTGTCTACTGTCGTTGAAAAGCTACCTGAAAAACTATAGGTAACTGAACTATTGCAGGGCACATATCCTGAAAATTTTCCTGACTGTGTGATAACGAACACACCAGCTGAAACAAGACATATGAAATAGTGCAGATAAAAACGTTAAAATGGAATTAGCAGCAACCCTGTTTGCTCAGATGGTTGGCGCAAATCAGGAGCAGATTGAAGACAATGCAGACATCTTAAACTCAGGTAATTTACTGAATTACAGCAGAAAGATGAAAAATTAAAGCAATTATATTAAAAGACATGAATATAAAACAAATCCGAATGAATCTCTGAATGTTATTATCTCCCAAAAAATGTCTTAATGAGGAAATGGAGAACATCACGTACTGAGGCAGATGAGAAATTGGCAGACATACACCAAATCGTGTAGAAAGGAATCGTTGCGAGTGAAGCATCAGCTAGGACTGAGGGGTCATTTAGGAGTGAGGAAAACACAAGCAAAAATAGAAAGAAAGTATAATGGCCTGGACTGCACAAGGAAATAGTTGAATTTTGCCAGGCGTGTCATGCACGTCAGTTAATTAGAAAACCCAGCCAGTAGTAAAACTTGCACTTTTAATACGTTTTCCTCGAATTGATTAAAGTGTTACAACAGTCGCAATTGATTCCGTAGGTCTGCGACCACAAATTATTTGTTAACGATAATGGATGTAGCGACGAGATTTCCAGAGGCCGTTCCATTATGCAATATCACAGCAAAAAGGATTGCAGAGAAATTACTCAATGTTTTTTAACTGGATACAGCCTACCGGCAAACATGCAATCAGAACAAGGGTCAAAATTCACATCAAAATTATTCAAGGAATTTCTAAACAGCTTAGCAGTAAAACAATTCAAATCATGTTTGCCATCTGGAATCACAAAGAACGCTCGAAAGTTATCAGTATTCAAAGACCATGTTTTAGCTTATAGTCAAGACTATCAATATGACTGGATAAAGGAATTCCATTTGTGTCCCTTTGCACCAAATGAATGGGCCAAATTCAGTCCATTTGAATTAGTTTTATGGTCATGAAGTGAGAAGACTGTTATAATTGATTTAGGAGAAATCGGTAGGGAAGAATTCAGATACCACATATTTCGTCAATGTGTCAAATTTAGCGAATGATTAAAAGAGCTTAGAAGTTAGCTAGAGACCATTTCAAAGTATCACATCACGCAACGTAACAGGAAGCAGACAAGAAATCAAAGATTCACAATTTTATAACCATGAATAAGGTAAAAGTGTTACATCTCATGCTAAGTGAACCTTCAAATGCAGTGTTTAGTTATCAAATCGAAAGGAAATTGAATAAATTAAACTACTTGACAGAGACTCCAGAGAGAGAGAAAAAAAACTCAGAGCATGTCATGTGACTATGGTGAAAAGTTATTTTGACAGGGAGGGAAGCAAGTGGACAAGGCCTTTTTGATCGCCAAACAGAGAGAACTACCACGTTTAGAGGGTTCTGAATTGGACAATGAGGAGATTGTGCAAAATTGCGATAAATTATTGAATATCCTCCAGACGAAAATCGAAATGCCCTGAAAGGCTTAGCATTATCTCCTGGGGAGATAGTTGGAAATCAGCTGATCAAACTTAATCTAAATATGCATGATGTAGATTTGGTAGATGCTATTCTGACGAAGCAACATCCTTGTAGACATAACCCTCTAAAGTTGGCACAGGTTCCAAAGGAGATTGAACACACACTCTGTGACGACAAAGTCAAAGTGAGTTACATTGACGAGACCTCACCCAAATTAATTTTGCCAAAACAAGATATTATCAAGGAGTTATGTTTGGATTATCACAAGCGTATCTGATTTTGTGATTGGAAGACTGTGCTGAGAAGGTAGGCCAAGCGACTTACCTTTCTAAGATGGTCTTGTTCAGAGGATACTAGCAGATGCCATTGTCAGAAATTGAAAAGACAATTTCGGCTTTCAGAACGCCGAATGGACCGTATCAGTTTAAAGTAATGCCACTTGACATGGAAAATTCGCCAGTTCCAATTCACAGATTAACCAATAAGACCATTACAGGTTTATGCAACTGTGTTGCATATATCAATGGTGATTATTAGTCATATGTGAAAAGAATATTTACAACAGACTTGTTCAAAGGATATCACAAGGCAGGCTTCGTGATCAACCTGGGTAAAAGTAAATTTACCAAAGCCCAAGTCACCTTCTTGGGCCATGTTATTAGGCACGGACAAATAGCAGCATGGGATGCAAAAGTAAATGAAACTGGGGAGATTCCCATACCAACGACGAAAAGAAAATAATGCTGTTCTTGGGATTTAGTAGATTGTATGAAAATTTGTCACAAATTTTAGCAGCGTGGCTGTTCCGCTCATTGAATTGATAGAGAACACAAGAAGATTCACTGGATATCTGAGTGTCAGAAGGGATTTGACTGCATGAAAGGTGTGCTAAGAATTGCCCCACTATTAGGCACACCAAATTATGCAACACTATTCCAGGTGGCGATTGATGCAAGTGATGTGTGTGTCCGTGCTGTGCTCTTGCAAGAAGACGACGATAAGATCTAAAGATTGGGTATTTCTACAGGAAGCTGAACATTTATCAGCAGAAATATTCGATTTTGGAGAAGGAGACTTTAAGCTTGGTGTTGGCATTACAATACCTCAATGCTTATGTTACCAGAACGATCTGAGACAATCGTTCACGCTGATCAAACCCCACTAAAGTTTGTGGAGAAATTTAAGGATAGAAATGTCAGCCTGCTTAGATGGAGCATGTTACAACAACCATTCCATTTGAAGATTATGCATGTGGCAGGACGAGAAAATGTGATTGCCAATGCATTGTCGAAACTCGAATGAGAAAGTGAGTTCGATGGCAGCAGACCAACAGACTGAAATGGAATGTAGTTGCGCATGTTTGCACGTTAATAGTCAGTGTAATGTGTCTGGGTGTAACGGAAGTCTAAAATCTTTAGAATAGTTTAAGGCGTTTTAAAATGAAGGCATCTTTGGTATGAATGGCTCATTTTCACTTTAAAGTGGGGGAGGAGTTGCTTCATGAACACGGTTATGCAGCTGTTGACGTTTTGTTTTCTTAAATGATGTCGTAAATCATTTAGGCTCCAAAACGTCTGGGGTGTAGGCTTTTCGGGTCAATTTGATAATAACTCACAGATACTGCCTCAGGTGGAGGCTGTCAGTTTAAAAACACACTTATAAAATGAAAGGGTGGGCCCCGTGTTGCAACTCAGCTTTACTCTGGTTTGGTTTTCACTTTTTCAGCAGTAGTTTGAACAAAAAAGCTGTTGGACCCACAGAAGCAAGTCCAGGTAGTCTCTCTCCGACTTCCACGCTGTAACAATTTGTGCTTGATTTTACCTTTCTTGCCAATGGGTGTTTATGGGAATTTCGCAAGTATTTGGAACAGCATCATTATATTGGAATGAACTCTTCCATTTTTGGCAAGGTTAAATTATTCAGTATTCTGTTTTCTGTCCTTTGTATTTTGTTCCGTAATATTGTTAATAAAATCTGGTTTTGCTTAAAACTGAGTGTTTTCATCGCCTGATTTTCTCCTGGAATATCTACGTTACACTTGCTTAAAACACAATTAGGGTCTGAGATAATTTCTTGCAATGTTTTGAGTAGTCAGGCAATGTCCATAACACACCAATCCATGACTCATTTGGAATGGCATCGTAGGCTGTCACGTAGACCCCTGTTTCTAAACATAGACACATAAAAGATACGAGCTGCAGCAGGCTATTGAGCCCTTCCACCCTGCTCCATCATCCATCATATCCATGGATAATTGTCGAATTCATTAGTCTTACGCTGCTTTCTCCCAATAAAGTTTTATTCCATTGGCCTCATGTGATAAAACTTGCCGCCTCATGAATACATTCAGTACTTTGTTATTAATTACTTCCTGAGGTAATGAATTCTGCAGACTCACCATTATTTGCGTGAAAAAAATGTCTCTTCATGTCCGTCCTATATGGTCCACCTTGTACCCTCAGGCTGTGAACGCTGTTTCTGGACGCACCGATGGTCGGGAGCAACTACCTTGTCTACTCCTGTAAACATATTTTTGTCTCGATGATGTCCCGCCTCATTCGTCTGACCTCCAGCGAAAACAACCCTAACCTAGTTAATCTCTCCTTCAACGTCAGTCCTGCCATCCCTGGAATGCCTCGACTGTGTGGAGTTTGCACATTCTCCCCGTGTCTGCGTGGGTTTCCTCCGGGTGCTCCGGTTTCCCCCCACAGTCCAAAGATGTGCAGGCCAGGTGAATTGGCCATGCTAAATTGCCCATAGTGTTAGGTAAGGGGTAAATGTAGATGTATGGGTATGGGTGGGTTACGCTTCGGCGGGGCGGTGTGGACTTGTTGGGCCGAAGGGCCTGTTTCCACACTGTAAGTAATCTAATCTAATCTAAAAAAAACGTTTTCTGCACTCCCTGTTGACCATCAGCATTCCTTCCTCAGAAAAGGGGACAAAAACTGTACACAATATTCTAGGTTGACCTCATCAAGGCCCCGTCAAACTGCAACATGCATCACTGCTCCTTAACGCGAAATGTCAAAAAATGAAGGTCAACATATCCTTTGCCGCTTTTTACCACCTGCTGCTCGTGCATGCTTACCTTCAGTGATCGTGTCCAGTGTTTCCCAGATCCTCCTGTACATACCCAAATTACAACCATTCAAGTTCAATAATAGGCCATTTAAGCATTTTCAAGACTGTCCCAGCAATCAATGCGATCATGACTGATCATCTGCCTCAATGCCATGTTTTGGCTTTCTTTCCAGACTAGCTGATAGCCTGAATATTTAAAAGGAGAACAATCTCTTCCGTGAATACATTCAGCATCTTCTTGTTTTACCTACCAAAGTGTATAACCTCGCATTTATCCAAATTACATAGCATCTTCTGTTTTTGCTGACTGTGCGCTGCTTGTTTTCACATGCTCATCAATGAGTCTAGCATTCAAATTGTTGCATGCACTTTTTTGTCACTGTTATCTCATGTCCTGGGATATTGCTCAGGAGGAAGACATCATCAATCTCTTAGACTCTTTCCAAACTTCCTGTGTCTGCCTGGGATAAAGGCACTCCACTCTCACATGGCTACTCAAAACGCAGTTGCAACACTGTGAACAATTTCGTTTCCCTGATGTAAGGAAAGTTGTTTTGGTATTGGAAACAATGAAGCGAAGATTGAGGAAGTATGTCATGAGGCGAGTTTGAGTCAGTTATGCTTCTACCCATTGGAAACTATAAAGTTTGCTTTTAGGCCTCTCTATTTAAAAAAGGAAAGACTTGTCACAGAGGGAATGCAACGAAAGTTCATGAGGCTGGTGCCCAAGATACCAATACTGTCTCAAGGGGACAGATTGCTTCATCTCGGAAATTCAGATTCAGGAATTAAACTCTCAGGATATGAGTGAGGCCTTTTCGAACTGAGATGCGCAGAAATTTCTCTAACCTGAAACATGCTCAAACTGTGGACTTCTCTGGGTACTATAGAAGGCTTCTGTGGTCAAGACGCTGAATATGCTCATGGAAGAAGTTTTTGAGCAGGATATTCAAAGTATGAAGCAGCGTGGAAAGAAAGGCAGAATGTGAAGTTGAGGTAATTAATCTGTCTCAATCACATTGATTTGTTGGACAGGCTTGAAAGTACTGAATATCTTATTGGTCATTTGGTTTTGACATTGTAATGGACTCTTGCGACTTTCATCCTGAATAGTATCAGTGATTCTATGGAAGAAGCGTATCAAAAACTGTTTTGAAGTGTATGCCACTGCAAATTCTAAACGTTAAATATATTCGCAGAAACGGCTTATTGTCGTTCTGGAAATGAAAGCAAACTCGAGAATAGCTGACGTCTTCTCAGTAAAATCATCACAGATTGCTCCTGTTGGCTAACCGAGTGGATTTTCATGCATCTTCCGAATATTTGCAGTTACAACAGCTGCGATGTTCTGTACGATGTGAATACAATGACATTCGAAGAACACTGACCACAAAATGTCTTCCACAATCATGGGTAATGATTTCATATTCCAAAAGATGAGTTCGATGAATCATTGATGGAGAGTGGCAGGCCGGATAGTGTGCAAGGAGAAAGGGATTGGAACTATTCGATTGCTCTTCTAAAGAACCAGTCTGGATGGGTCAAACAGCCTCCTCCACTGCTGTACTTTTCCTTCACTCTACTCCTGCCTGCTTTCTATTGTATGTACTTACTCACACTTGTTACCAGTGCAGTCTACGAACAAATAACAACTCTAATCATCACAAATGCCTTCGTCCTTTTTCATTCTGCTGCCTCCAGGCGGAATTACGCCTAAGCTAGCAAGGAACACAGATTTCCACGGAGGAAGTTTTCATCTGATGTTTCTGATTCTTTATTGCTAAATGAAGCTGTCGTATAAAAGACAAAACAAAAAAAAACCCAATAACTATAAAAAGTTGAATTCGAGTAAAACAAATAAAAAAGACATGGAAGTTTTGTGGTTGTCATAAGGAGCAAGACGGACACACAGTGCCTTTGGTGATTTGGCTTCCCTTGTATATAGGAGAAAGTGACGACTGCTGATTCTGTCGATCTGAGTCGACAGTGTGGTCCTGGAAAAGCACAGCCCGTCAGGCAGCAACCGAGAAGCAGGAGAATCGAAGTTACGGCATAGGACCTCCATCAGGTTTCCTGATTTCGGGCTTGTACCCGAAAGGTTGATTTCCAACTTCTCGGAAGATGCCTGACGGGCTGTGCTTTTCCAGCGCCACACTCTGCCTTGTATGTAACCATTTCTAATTTAATCAATTCTGATAAATTCCCGAGTCCTGAATAAAACAAGCCTAAATTGCAATTAAGTATCTGAGTCAGATTCTGAGCAACACTTTGGATCAACTATTCAGTGGTTTGCCTGATTTGTCATTTCTTTGCATATTCCCACCACACCAACTGAGTTTGGGAGAGTGATCGTGACACTGCTTAAGCATTTAATTACCTCAGGACATTGAATGCTTCTTTAAATTATACAATGATTAAAACAATTACCTCGAATGGATTATAATATAGACTTCCAAATAGTCAGAGGGATATTGAGGAACAAACAGATGGGGAAATCTCCGGGATATGCAATAATAATACGACTGTAATCGTAGTAGGCTTTATTTTTCCAAACATTGATTGGGACGACCATCACATGAAACATTTTGATGTGAAACGATTTGTTAAACGCATGCAAAAAAAAGCTCTTTCTCAAAATGCAAGGTTTTGCAGCAGAGAAGGAGCAAATCTTGACCTTTTGGGCAATAAGACAGAACAACTGCCGAAAGCAATAGGAGTAGAACACTATTGATCTCGTGATCTTATTACTGTTTGTTTTAAAATTGTTATCGAAAACGATAAGCCTTCCATTAAAAAAGTACCGATTTCACTTGGAGATAAGGAAATTTCAACGAAATGAAACAAGAAGTTTCCAAAATGATTAGCTGTAGACTGTTCACAAATAAGAGGACGTCTGAAATGTAAAGGTTTCAAATGTGTAATAATGAGAGTTCAGTGTCATTATGTTCCTGTTACAGTAAAGGGTAAGGCTGGTTGGATTCGAGAACTATCAACGAATAAACACATTTGGGTTCTGATCAACAATTACAATATATATATATTACATATGCAAAACTGGATTCAAACGAAGTTCTTGAACATTATAAAGAATTGTGGGGCATTCGTACAAGAGAGATCAGCACGACAAAGACGGGAAACGAGGCACCCTTGGCAAGTAAACAGAGAATTCAGAGATTCTGCGAGTACATTAATAGCAGGCCAACAACTAGAGCGATAGTAGGGCCACCAAAATTCAAAGACATCGTTTTGTTATTGAACCGTAGGAAATAGGAGCCATAATATATAAACAATTTGCACCGGGTCCAACTGTGGAGAAAGAAATGGAGGCTAAAGAGCTCAAGGAGATAAATGTTGATAATTTGAATACATTACAGAACAGGAAGTGTTGACTGTCTCAGAAAATATAGGATAGATAAATCTCCAAGACTTGATCTCGTATAACCAAAGAACTTGTGAGAGGTTAGGGAGGAAATTGCAGTGCCCCTTACAGAAATATTGGTGTCATCTATAGTGAAGTGCGGGGTAACTGGGCAGTAGGAAATGTTGTTTCAGAAGAAATGTAAGGAGACGTTGAGGAGCAATAGACATGTGAGTCTCAATGCAGTGATGGGTAAGTTGTTAGAAATGAAAGTTGCATGACAGAATTCACATGCATTTGGACAAGCAATGGATGATGAGGGATAGTCAGAATGGGTTTGCGTGAGGAAAATCGTATTACACACTCTTGATTGAGTTTTTTGAAGGACTAATCGAGGTGATCGATGAGGTCATAGTAATATAAATTGTATATTTTAACTGTAGCAAAGCCTTTGACAAGGTTGCACATGTCAGACTAATTCGTATAGTGAGATCACATGGGATTGTGAAATCAGATTGCCAGTTAGATGCAAAATTGTCTTAACAATAGTGGACAGGGAGTGATTATGGAGGTTGGTTTGACGGGCTGGAGACCTATGACAAGTGATTATCCATATGTTTCAGTGCTGGGTTTATTTTGTATTGTCATTCATATGCATGACTAATTTGATTTGATTTATTATCATGTGTAATTAAGTACAGTGAAAATCTTTCATTTTATGCCGTGCAGACGGATCATAGTAAACAAGGAGACAGATTGTAGGCTGTTTGGACAGAGTGATGCATACAGGTTACACTGCACAGGAGGCACATGATTCAAAATCAACATTAACACGGTCACCATTATTTGTGATCATTGAGTACATTCGTTATTTCAATAACAACAGAGAAGTAACTGTTCTTGAAGCTATTTGTGCATGTGTTCAAGCGTCTGTAACTCTGCCTGTCAAAAGAGGTTGCAAGACAATATTCCCGGAATGCGAGATCCCTTTGATGATGTTGGCAGGCTTTCCACAGCAGCAAGAACTGTGAAAGAGTCCGAAGGTGGGATGTTGTTTTCCGTGATGGTTGCGTACAGAACTCTGTGTAATTTCTTACTGTCCTGGGCACAGCAGTTTTATATGGTGCATGTGTGAAAGCTGATGAGGTTCCTTCCAAACATGCCGAAATTTCTAAGCCACCTGAGGAAGGACAGGCGCAATTGTGCTTTCTTGAACTTCGCATCAACCTGGGAAGTCCAGGACAGTTTGTCAGTTATTGTCACTTCAGCAACGTGACGGCCTCAACCCGCTCAATCCCAGTTCCATTCATGCACATCTCCTGCGTTCTCCATCTTTCTGTTTGAAGTCAATAATCAGAGAAGTGAGAATAAAACGACGTTTTGGGTAAAATTTCAAATTATGGACTATTTAGATAATAATAAAGAAAACATGTTTATTAAGTTTGCACATGACACAAATATTTTTGCAAAGTAGACAGCACAGAATGTTATCCAAGATTACAAAGTGATCGTGATCAATTGGGTCGATTGACTGTATAGTGGCAAATGGAGTTTAATTTGAATTAATGAATGGTATTGCATTCCATAAAAAGAAAAAAACCAAAGACAGGGCTTATGGTATTAAACGTAGGGCATTGGACAGTGTACATAGAACATAGAACATAGAACATAGAACAATACAGCACAGAACAGGCCCTTCGGCCCACGATGTTGTGCCGAACTTCTATCCTAGATTAAGCACCCATCCATGTACCTATCCAAATGCCGCTTAAAGGTCGCCAATGAATCTGACTCTACCACTCCCACGGGCAGCGCATTCCATGCCCCCACCACTCTCTGGGTGAAGAACCCACCCCTGACATCTCCCCTATACCTTCCACCCTTCACCTTAAATTTATGTCCCCTTGTAACACTCTGTTGTACCCGGGGAAAAAGTTTCTGACTGTCTACTCTATCTATTCCTCTGATCATCTTATAAACCTCTATCAAGTCACCCCTCATCCTTCGCCGTTCCAACGAGAAAAGGCCGAGAACTCTCAACCTATCCTCGTACGACCTACTCTCCATTCCAGGCAACATCCTGGTAAATCTTCTCTGCACCCTCTCCAAAGCTTCCACATCTTTCCTAAAGTGAGGCGACCAGAACTGCACACAGTACTCCAAATGTGGCCTAACCAAAGTCCTGTACAGCTGCAACATCACCTCACGACTCTTGAATTCAATCCCTCTGCTAATGAACGATAATACTCCATAGGCCTTCT
Source organism: Chiloscyllium punctatum (assembly GCF_047496795.1). NCBI lineage: Eukaryota > Metazoa > Chordata > Chondrichthyes > Orectolobiformes > Hemiscylliidae > Chiloscyllium > Chiloscyllium punctatum. The sequence continues at coordinate 25,986,813 of NC_092773.1, forward strand.
TACAAACTCTATCCACCTGAGTGGCAACCTTCAAAGATCTATGTACATAGACCCCAAGATCCCTCTGTTCCTCCACCTGACCAAGAACCCTACCATTAACCCTGTATTCCGCATTCTTATTTGTTCTTCCAAAATGGACAACTTCACACTTGGCAGGGTTGAACTCCATCCGCCACTCCTCAGCCCAGCTCTGCATCATATCTAAGTCCCTCTGCAGCCGACAACAGCCCTCCTCACTGTCCACAACTCCACCTATCTTTGTATCATCTGCAAATTTACTGACCCACCCTTCGACTCCCTCATCTAAGTCATTAATAAAAATTACAAACAGCAGAGGACCCAGAACTGATCCCTGCGGAACTCCACTTGTAACTGGACTCCATGCTGAATATTTACCATCTACTACCACTCTCTGACTTCGACTGGTTAGCCAGTTTTCTATCCAATTGGCCAAATTTCCCTCTATCCCATGCCTCCTGACTTTCCGCATAAGCCTACCATGGGGAACCTTATCAAATGCCTTACTAAAATCCATGTACACTACATCCACTGCTCTACCCTCATCCACATGCTTGGTCACCTCCTCGAAGAATTCGATAAGACTTGTAAGGCAAGACCTACCCTTCACAAATCCGTGCTGGCTGTCCCTCATCAAGCAGTGCCGTTCCAGATACTCGTAAATCCTATCCCTCAGTACCCTTTCCATTACTTTGCCTACCACAGAAGTAAGACTAACTGGCCTGTAATTCCCGGGGTTATCCCTATTCTCTTTTTTGAACAGGGGCACAACATTCGCTACTCTCCAGTCCCCTGGTACCACCCCCGTTGCCAGTGAAGACGAGAAGATCATTGCCAACGGTACTGCAATTTCCTCTCTTGCTTCCCACATAATCCTAGGATATATCCCGTCAGGCCCGGGGGACTTGTCTATCCTCAAGTTGTTCAAAATGTCCAACACATCTTCCTTCCTAACAGATATCTCTTCTAGCTTATCAGTCCGTTTCACACTCTCCTCTTCAACAATACAGTCCCTCTCGTTCGTAAATACTGAAGAGAAGTACTTGTTCAAGACCTCTCCTATCTCTTCCGACTCAATACACAGTCTCCCACCACTGTCCTTGATCGGACCTACCCTCGTTCTCGTCATTCTCAGGTTTCTCACATACGCATAGAATGCCTTGGGGTTATCCTTGATCCTATCCGCCAGGGATTTTTCATGCCCTCTCTTAGCTCTCCTAATCCCTTTCTTCAGGTCCCTTCTGGCTATCCTGTATCCCTCCACTGCTCTGTCTGAACCTTGTTTCCTCAACCTTATGTAAGCCTCCTTCTTCCTCTTTACTAGACATTCAACCTCCCTCGTCAACCAAGGCTCCCTCACACGACCATTTCTTTCCTGCCTGATCGGTACATACATATCAAGGACACGTCGTATCTGCTCCTTGAAAAAGTCCCACATTTCCACCACATCCTTCCCTGACAGCCTATGCTCCCAACGTATGCTCCTCAAATCCTGTCTTACAGCATCGTAATTTCCCTTCCCCCAATTGTAGAAACTTCCTTGTTGTGCGCACCTATCTCTCTCCATAACCAAGGTGAAAGTCACAGAATTGTGGTCGCCATCACCAAAATGTTCACCCACTAACAAGCCCACCACTTGTCCCGGTTCGTTACCGAGAACCAAATCCAATATGGCCTCCTCTCTGGTTGGACAATCTACATACTGCGTTAGAAAAGCTTCCTGGACACACTGCACAAACACCGCCCCATCCAATCTACTTGATCTAAAGAGCTTCCAATCAATATTTGGGAAGTTGAAGTCGCCCATGACTACGACCCTGTGGCTTCTGCACCTTTCCAAAATCTGTTTCCCAATCTGTTTCTCCACATCTCTGTGAAATTTACTGTGAAATTTAAAAGAGAATGCTTTTCTTAAATTCAATGCTGTACTGAGCTTTGCAAACGTTGCTTTGACGAAGGTCTGCAGTTAGCTTATCTCTGTTTAAATTCTGTAAGCATTCAACTCAACCGTGCGATAGTCGAACTCAGCGGAAGCTGAAGAACTGTTATGTCCAGGACTAGGGGATGAGACAATAACAACTTGAGTTTCCTCTCGTCTTTGCCCTTGAGAGTGTGATAAGAAACGCTATAAGGCAAGCATCTGTGCAATGTTCAGGGCTCTTTGCATTGAGGCATCAGGCTTAGTGTAATGAATCAATCCTGCAGGATTTAAAATAAAAGATCCTTTCTTTGATCTTACTAATAATTGAGTCAAGTCGATTTATTTTCCACGACAGACAGCGTTGCCAAATAGGTACACCCAGAGGTTCAAGTATATAATCATTCCAGATTTGCATCACATATGGACACTGTAGCTCAGAAAGCATTTATAGCATGTGTGCTCACATTACTCAAAATTTTGAGAAAAAGAGTTGAACTGTCGTGTCAAGGATATACAGGATGTTGATGAGCCATCATCTGGAGTCCTGTGTCCAGGGGTTACAGTTAAATACACGAAAAAGAAATATTTGGAAGGATATTGGCCAAACGCAGGCAGGTGGGACTCATTTAGCTTGGGATCATTTTCGGCATTGCACGGTGTGACCGACGGGTCCCTTTCTGTGTGGTATGACTGCAGGACTCTGGGACTCTCCATCAATTCTGAAGCTTGCGTTTTTACATACCAAAGCCTGTATATCCTTTCAAACCTATTTTCCCAAGTACGAATGCTGCAATAGAAACTATCATTTGGCCAATATAGGAATGAATGAACGAAAATAGCTTCAGACTCAAGTCGGCCCCCAACACATTGCGAATATAATTTCACACCTAAATTGAAGGGTTCCCTGCCCAATGCCCTATTTCACGTTGAGCCCTTTGGTTTATATCACATTTCTGAGTCCACCATTCAAAACACATCACCTCACGTATTTCACAAACAGGTGGCCAAGAGCTGTGAATTAACAATGTGTGAGGTGTGTTTTAAATTTCAAGACTGCATGAATGAGTGTGATGGAGTGAGTCAGGCATTTTACGTTTGTACACTGTAGCCATCTGATGTGAGCACAACAATGTCATTTACTTCCTAAACTGGAAAGGCCACGGATGGGTATGGAATTAATAGTCCATGTGCTTTCAAGCAGTGGAGATTCACCAGGCTGATAGTTCAAAAAGAAGGGTTCACTGAAGACAGGGTGAAATGGCACAAACCCACTGTCATTCCCATGGAATATAGGAAGATTTGTGGTCATTATAATTTTCGAGATAATAATGGAAACTGCTGTGTTAAATGGAGAGAAACACATCTTGCTGCGTCTGGAAGGGGTAAATCATTAAAATTTTAACAATCCCGTCTTTTCTGATTTAAAGTCGTGCTTCTGTTCCTGTGAGGTTCTACGTTATAAGAAAATCGTGGAGCAGCAGCACCCTTTAAACCAGTTGGACTGGAATCGAGTTAGAGTCAATACAAGTGAGGGATTTTTGCGTTTTACAACTGATGGTTTATGTTAATTAATAGCGTTATAGCTGAAGAAAAGAGCGTTACAGCTGAACAGACTATCTAAAAGCCTTTGGAAATCCCCACGCCATTTTCTCCATGGATTTCACTATCGATTGAACCATCTCCAAACAATCCTAAACAAGGTCAGGTACAACGTGTATGTCGTTTTACAATAAAATGGCACTGCATACTCTGTATCAAACATTTCTAAGACAGGTCTAATGCCGTGTTCAATACAGAATAGAGCTATATCTATTACTTAAGAAAACAAAAATATGTTTCTCTATACAATGTCCTCGTAAAACGCTGCAAGGGCTGGAATAATTAAACGATATTGCATTGGAATTATTGCTAGATCATGAATCTAGAAACTGAGCTCATCTTCTGGTGAAAAAGGTTCGTACACGCCACAACAGATATAGTCAAAGCACAGCCCATAACCAGACACTCAGTCCAACTGATCCATGCCAAATAGATATTCTAACCTCATCTAGTCTCATTTGCCAGCACTTAGCCACTATTCCTGTGGTTCTGGACTCCTCTACCCCATGAAATGACCTTGTCAGTTGACCATATCCATGCCCCTCTTGATTTTATATACGTGTATAACATCACCCATAAGGTTCCAACGCGCTCGCAAAAGCAGTTGTGGAATTTGAATTCAATAAAAAAAACACGAATTAAAGATATACTTACTGATCGCCATGAAATCATTGTGGATTGTCAGAAAATCCCATCTGGTTCACTAATATCCTTCAGAGAAGGAAACCTAGCATCCTCACCTTGTCTGGCCAACATAGACTTCAGACCCACAGCAACATTGTTGATTCTCAGTTGCGCCCTGAAGTGACCTAGAAAGCCACTTAGTTCTACCAATTGCTACAAAACTGAAAGAAATTAAACTGCATGAATTTCTTGACATCGTTCTTGGAACCAGAAAAGATATGTCTTGTCCACACTGCACAGTCCTCCTCACTAGCATCTGTGGACTAATGCCTAAACTGGGGAGCTTTCTGACAGACTAGTCAAGCTTACACAGACATACTCACGGAATCGTACCTTACAGTCACCAAAACTGCGTATGTCCTGACTCACCATCAGGACAGATCCAGCACAGGTGGCTGCACCATGGTAAACCATGGCGAACAGTTGCTGTGAGAATCCTCAAAATCAATTCCAGACCCCACGAAATCTCATGGCTTCATGTCATACATGGGCAAAGAAACCTCATGCTCATTTACATGTACTGTCCTCCCTCTGCTGATGGAATATTGGTTCTCCGAGTTGAACAGCACGAAGAGGAAGCACTAATGATGGCAAGAGCACAATATGTACTCTGACTTGTGTATTTCAATGTTCACCACCAAGAATGGTTCAGCAACAGCACTACAGGTAGAGCTGGACTGGTCCTCGAGGACAAAAGTGCTAGACTGAGTATGCATCTAGTGGTGAGGTTACCATCAAGAGGGAAAACATACTTGACTTCTTCCTCACTAATCTGGCAGCTACAGATATGTCTGTTGATGACAGAATCGATAAGACAGACCATCGTACAATCTTAATGGAGATATAGACGGCTTCCACATTTAAATTAACGTCCATTCATGTTGTGTGGCACGAACACCATGCTAAAGGGGACATATTTCGATCAGACCGAGCAGCTCAAGTCTGGGCATCCATGAGGCATGTGTATCATCAGAAGCATCTGAATTTTACTCTAACACGATCTATAATCTCATGGTCGGGCATAGCCCCAACTCAGTCTTTACCATCAAGCCACTTTGATGAATCCTGTTTCAATGGAGAGGGCAGGAGGGCTTACGAGAAGAAGCACAAGGCAAAACTGAAGATGAGAATTTAACCTGGTGAAGCCAACAAACAGGACGCCTTGTATGGCAAACAGGAGGATCAGCAAATGATCGACAGAGTTAAGTGATCCCACAATGAAGAAATCAGATGTAAGTTCGGCAGTCCTGCCACATATGTGCTTTCGGATAATTAAACAACTCACTGATGGAACAGGCTCAGCATATATCCCCATCCACAATGATGGAAGAGACCAGCACAGCAGTGTTAGGCATAAGACTGTAGATTTCACAACAATCTTCCGCCAGAACTCTTGAGTGGATTATCCATCTCTGATTCCTCCAGTGGTCCTAAGCTTTACAGATACCAGTCTTCAGCCGATTCGATTCCCTTCATTTTATATCAACAAACAGTTGGAGAAACTGGACACTTGAAGCATTCGGGCAACAGTACATAAGATCTTTGCTCCAGGACTTGCCGGTCCTCTCGCCAAACTGAGCAAATTGAAACACTGGTGTCTACCCAGCATGTGAAAAATTACACGAGTATGTCCTGTACATGTAAAGCAGGACAAATCCAACACGTTCAATTACCGCTCCATCAGTCTACTCTCGATTATCAGTAAAGTGATGGAAGGTGTCATCAACAGTTCTATCAAGCAGCAACAGATGAGCAATACACTGTTGAGTGATATCCAGTTTGGGTTCCGCCAGGGCCACTCAATTCCGGAATTCCTGACAGACTTGGTCCAAACATGGACAAAAACAGCTGAATTCCAGAGGAGAGGTGAGAGTGATTGACCTTTCCTGGCTCTTCTGATAAAGGCATTGATCCACGTCTAAATAATGGAGGTTAGTGCAACTCCCCTCAAATAAACTACAGAAGCAGTCGGATGGTCAGATTGTGCGAACTCATTTGCTGAACCCAACCTCCAAACATTTTCATGTGGGCTCATTATCATTAAAGTGGTTTAACCGCCTTCAGCAAATCAACTAATAATTTTGACAATCGGTTTTGGGTTGGGGCAGGCAATGCCAAAACGGTTCATTGTTAATTGCTCAGAAGGCACTGAAAATGCAACAATATTGCTGTGCATTTGGAGTCTTATGTAAATAAAGCAAGGCAAGGGCAACACAGAAACATCCATAAAAGACATTAGGGAAATGAGACTTCTTTTTCAGAAACCGACAACGTTTATAAGCTGACACTGGAATATGATAATTTTCCAATTAATTTTATTCAAATTGTTCTATTTTTTCTTGAGAAATTAAACATAGGAGAACACTGTCGGTGGTTCTGGTTTACTGGCCCAAAGATAAGAGTACTTACCCATACTTAGTGGGCGGCATGGTGGCACAGTGGTTAGCACTGCTGCCTCACTGCGCCAGAGACCCGGGTTCAATTCCCGCCTCAGGCGACTGACTGTGTGGAGTTTGCACGTTCTCCCCGTGTCTGCGTGGGTTTCCTCCGGGTGCTCCGGTTTCCTCCCACACTCCAAAGATGTGCAGGTCAGGTGAATTGGCCATGCTAAATTGCCCGTAGTGTTAGGTAAGGGGTAAATGTAGATGTCGATGTATGGGTGTGTTACGCTTCGGCGGGGCGGTGTGGACTTGTTGGGCCGAATGGCCTGTTTCCACACTGTAAGTAATCTAATCTAATCTATACCCTTCATCAGGCATGTGGAGAACGTTTCACGCAGGTTAAAAAAACAGCAAGAATGAAGTTCATTCAGTTTGTGACGATACTGTTACTTTAACAAGATTATTTAGCCCTGGTTTTCTTTTAAGAGTGTTCTTAAACGCAGAAGTTCCAAGGGGTTTGGTAATAGCCTAGTTTACCAATGGGCAATGGAGTGACCAGTTTACCTGGTTCAGGTGTTTTCTAGTTTAGTTTAGTTATCACAATTCCAAGCTGCTGGAGTCCAGGAAAAGGTCTCAACGTTTCAGCAGAGGATTATGGACTGACTTTTCTCTCTGAAATCTCATTCGAAATTGATTCCTCCTTCCCATGTGTTTCTGTGTGCTATTGGATTGGAATGGCTCCTTAGTTATGTAGCTGCATTGGGTCCCTTGAAGTTTTCCAGCAGTTAAGCCATTCTAAATTTCATTTCGTGTTGTTTGTCTTCCACCTTTAGTGGTTAAATAAATTCTGTTTTGCCTAAAGACGAGTAATTTGAACAGATGCATCACACTTGGAATATCCATATCACATCTGACTTTACAATGAGAAATGTTAGGGCTTGGGCTACCTCCTTAAAATATTTTGAGGGGGTCTGCCCTGGTCCAAAACAAACTTTAAACAATGTATTATTTTGGAGAAACAATCCACAGTTTTCTGAGTTGGGGCCAGAGTATGGTAAATCCTGGCAAACTCTCGAAAGTAGGTTTCTTTCTTACATATTTTCAATCTATTTGCAGGTCTGAGGATGCTCTGATTGACAATTCCCGATTACCGACGCTGGAACCACAAACCCGAGGACTCCTTCAAAAGCTGGTAAAATATGTCCCACAACCACAAGAATAAGAATTAAGATCGCAATGAAAAGACGTCAAGACTCCAACCAGATTAACGATAAAATCCCCCAGAACGCTCAAGGTCAGGACTGCTGATCAGGAACCCATTAGATTCACTGATGTACATTCTGAAACGCTTGCCTTCCTTCAGCGATGTCAAGAGACCACACGCTGTTCAAGCCTTTTTCCCAGGTCCACATGAAATGCACCCACGTATCTATCGGTCCTGCTGACCTCCATCACTGACATCCAGGATTGACGAGAAGGACCCACCCACGCAGGAAATGTGGGTGCCACGCTGGACATCAGGTGGGTCAGAAACTCCATGTGTTCAAGCCACAGGCCGCTCCCAGAAAATGTTTAGAAACATCCAAGCTGTTGGGAAAAAGACGGACCAATCCAAAGATGTGCAGGTCATGTGAATTGACCATGCTAAATTGCCCTTCGTGTTAGGTAAGGGGTAAATGTAGAGGTATGGGTGGGTTGCTTTTCGGCGTGGACTTGTTGGGCCGAAAGGCCTGTTTCCACACTGTAATGTAATCTTAATGTGAGAGGCAAAGAGAGTGTCACTGGAAAAGCATCCCCAGTCAGGCGGGAGCCGAGGAGAGGTAGAGTTGACGTTTTGATCATAAGCTCTTCATCAGCATGCAGCCTCATTCCTGTCTGCATACAGAACTGGCTGGCCGAAAGAAGACAATAAATGGTAGTGAATGAATATATTCCGACTGGACGTTGGCATCTGTTCTTGCGATTCTGCCCATTGTAGGTTTAATAAGTAATTTGGGTGAAGAAGTGGAAGGCTGGTTTAGTAAAGTTCCCGATGACACAAAGGTCGGTGCTGTTATAGATTATGTCGAGGATTGCCGCAGTCTACAACATGACAGTAACAGGATGCAGTGCTGGGCTGAAAGGTGGCAGATGACGTTCATCCGAGAGAAATGTGAAGTGATTCATTTTGAATTTGAATGTCGCATACAGTGTTCAAGAAAGAATTATTAGCAACGTGGAGGAAAAGCAAGATTTTGGGGTCCATGTACATAGATCTCTCAAAGTTGACTGCCCCACCCCCCTTCCCAAGTTGATCGGGTCGTTAAAAAGACATATGGTGTTTTGGCTTTCACATAACTGGGTGACTTAGTTGAAGAGCCGTAAGATTTTGCTACAGCTTTGCAAAACCCTGAGTAGACCACACTTGGAATATTGCATCTAGTTCTGTTTGCCTCATTACAGGAAGCTTGTGATTGCTTAAGGGAGGGTGTAGAGGAAACTTACCAGGATGCTGCCTGCATTGTAAAGCTTATCTTATGAAGTGACGTTGAATGAACGAGGGTTTTTCAAGCTGATGACAGGAAGGAAGAGAGGTGACGTGACAGACGTGATCCCTCAGCGAATGCTCCACAGTGTTCCAAACTTGCTAGTTGAGTTCCAAACCCCAGACTTCCAGGAGTTGCGCCTGGAGTATTTTCCTGCTCACATCCTGGACCTCGGATTGGGTAGTGTGCCGAGATTCCCACAGAGATCAACGGGAGCAAACCACGGTTTACAGCTTAGCTGTCCTGACTCACCATTTTAAATTCAGTCTTTTGGAAGTGGCTTAATATGTGATGTTCTTGTTTTCTGATCGGCTTGGGCTTCCCAGAACAAACGAATTTGGCAAATTTAAACCGAATCTTGCACGGGTTTTGCTGTCACGTAGTTTCAGATTCTAAAATGCAAACGTTCAAGTGCTGGAAACTGATGAACATTTACCCTGCTGCATTTTCCCAATAGATTCACAGACTTGGTACAGCACAGACAGAGGTCATTTGCACCATTGTACCTACATTGGCTCTTCAAGTGAATATTATTGCGGCTTGATAATTCCCCACTTTTCCCCAAAACTCTTGCCATCCATATATTTCATCACAGTACAATGCAAGTTCGTCAACAGTGGTAATTATTGCTTACAATCCTTTCTTCCTCCTCTCGTTTTAATATCTGATTCTCTCTGTTTTGGACATTTTAATGCCTTCATCTATACAAAGAGATAAAAGGTATTTGTTCAATGTCCAAATCATTTTCCTCCTCTCCCGTTGTTAGGTCCAGAGTTCTATTCAGTCAGGGACGAATATTTCATTTTCCAACCGTCATCCCGATACCTAACTTTGCCGAAGTTCTTACCATCTCCTTGACGAATCATATCGTGTTAATTTCCGTTTTCATGCAACTGTCTCCTTCTTTTTCGAAAAAAAATATTAATTGCTTTTCATGAAAAGACCAAAACTTAACCAGACAGCTTCAGAGCATTGACAAGTTCCGTTGACTGTCAAATGATCCTTACATTCAATGTTTCGTGCACACTTCATCTTCAACTGCATCTGTGTAAAGAAAGCTCTTGAGAGTTATGAAATATTACTTGAAGAGCCCAACAGTGATTACCTAACATGCTAAAGATCACACAACACCACGTTATCGCACAACATGTTTATTTGGAACTACACACTTTTGAAGCACTGCTCTTTCGTTATATTTAACTTGCGAGCGTTTCTATTTCTTTTCCAGTCTGTCATAACGAAATGTGCTTTCACGAGTTTTTATTTGTTTTATGTAAGTGTATAGATTGGGTTCATTCCCATCTTTATCACCATTCCCATGTATAAACTAGACGACATTTCATCATTTTGTGATCACTCTGGAGTAGTGGGCACGACACTGAATCTTCTCCTCTGTCGATCTATCTTACATTTACGCGCAGACTATGCAAACTCCACGCACATGCGGACACACTGACACAGACACACAAAAACAAATCGAAGCATTAGTACAACAGAACTAATTGCAATGCAGAAAATACGTTGCACTCTGTCAGGTTGGAGTCGCAAACATCACAGATCAGAGGCACTGGATACATAATCCAGTTACACCGATCCATATAAGTCTGACACAAAGAGTGAACATTGCATCGAAATAGATACAGAATTAATTGTCGCTGGTGTAATTTTGCATTAAGTCTCAATGTTTAATCCATTTTAAAAGTGAAGTAAAGGGATAGTTCACCATAATCTTCAATTGCTGTCTGAAGTTAGGATGTGTCAATATAAATTGCAGTGTTTGTGCAGCAACTGAGCGCCTGGAGCATGTAGCCCAGTTCCATTATGCAAAGGGGGAGATCTAGAAATTGATATCCCAAACTTACCATTCTCCAATTTATGGAAAATGCCATTGATACTGACCATAACAGTAGAACATTGCCTGAGATAAGAAACAATAAATTGATAGAATTCCTTCGACCCTTCAGCTCTTGGCCTCTGGCGCTCTTCCTATTGTTTTGATGGTGTAATCTCTCGCGGCCATTGCTGGTCACTGCAATGTATCTGACCGTTATAAAATTGAAAAGCAGAATGAGAATAAAGGCAACTCCCGGGGTTAGTATGGAATGAAATAACTCAATTGCTCCCCACGCCAGAGAAAACTTGACTTCTCTTTTAATGAAACAAAACCATGGTCTGTTCCTGGGATAATACTGTCCTTCGAACATAAAATACCAGAAAATATTCTTCAAACCTCTCAATCCAATCACCACTCCCAGAACCACAGCCGTTGTTTTTACATTGCAATATTTAATTTTAAGAATTGGCAAGAAATGGCCACAAAATGATGAAAGGTGAAAGCGACGGTGAACCAGACAGAACAGTTAATGATTGCATAAAGCAGGACAGCGTGGATATTACACACAGGAATGCCTTCTAAGAAATGATGCTTGTCCATCTAGACAAATGGAACGTGTCGCAATATGAGGTCAACAATAATAACCAGGAGATCTGCCATTGCCATGGCTATCAGGTAGCGAGTGACATACTTTTCCCGGGACTGAATCACAACTGTTACTATGTTAGCTGTGAGGCAAGCATTTATGAATCCTGCAGATTTGTACTGACCAATTTAAAAATGTTGTCCACTGGAGCAGACTGGGGCCTCATGAAGCATGCCATGGAACTGAGAGTGAGCTGAGGACATGTTAAGTGGATTTTCACCTTTCATAATCCTTGGCAAAGGAGTGCTTTACCGCCAATCGCTGTGAAACACGAGATACTTTCACCAACACGTTCTATTGGTGACTCTGCTGAGTACTTGCACGAGTAAATTGTGTCCAACTAGTGTGAACTGTTAAATTAGTTCTGACGGCAATCCATAAGTGGCCAGCATTCCTGTTTGTTTGGGAGTATCAACGGCTGCAATCCCGACTGCGGCGGGAATTTGGGATACTTAGGGGGAAAAAGGCGCCAGTACAGTGGGAAGGTTTCTGAAAGGCTTCCGAGGACGTTGACCCAGATTGTAACTGTTGGGGACTGATGGTTCTTATGCACTTCATGAAACTCATCAAGGGAATTCTCTAACTTCTGCGTTGCATTTCTCATGGTTATTGTGGCGTTTCAGCGTCTCCTCCGTTGGGACAAAAGGACGCGTGCCGGCCTGCATTGCAGGACAAAATTACCTTGACCCCGGGATTGGCGCTTCAGTCTTGCAGCGTGACTCGATCCCATTCTCACATACCAGGTGCTGAACGCAGATCAGTCTCCAACAGGCAAATGAAAAAGATGCAAACAAATGCAAATATCAAAACAAACCAACAAGACAAAACACTGGCACCGGGATCAATTCCTCAAGGCCTCCCCAATCCCAGAAATCAGCTGCGTTTGATATTGAAATCTGGCTACCTTCTGTCTTCCCTCAGGGGGTCAACTTGCAGTCTCCGATCAGGATTAAACACTTAACAGAATATGTTAATTTAAGGCGATTTTTCCCATTCTTCCATCTTGTTGAATGGATCAGTCGAAAGCCTCAGGTCAGAATCGCGCATGTAACCAATTGTAGTAATTTTGATTAACCTCAAAGAACACTCACATTTACTCATCCATCTACTTAAATTATTGAAGTCCTTAATTTCTTGAAGAAAAACTCCAGAGACTTGGATGCGTCAAGGGAAGACTACAGCCCCAGTCTGTGGCTCGTTAAGACTCTAAACTGTAACAGAAAGTAGCAGGCTTATGTAGAACATAAGACATGGGCTGTCGCAGAAATACATCAGTACCTCTGAAGTAACGTGAGACCTCAAACCATCTTGAGTACGAGGCTATCAGTTGGATTTCAGTTACATTCAGTCTCCATGCACCTGAAAGCTACCAGACTGGATCCTGTGGTGTATCGATCCTATACTCTCCATCAATACATCTCAGGGCTTCAGAAATGCATTGCCCACATACAAGTTAGGCAAAATGTGTTTACACCAGTCCACCTTTACCATTGACACTGGGACACCAACATTTGAACGCATGAGGAAGCATCCTGCACAGCCATTCTATAAGATCCGGTCCAATCCGAAGTTCACATCAACTCGCCACATCTGCAATCCCTCCCTGATAGCCTTTCAACCCCTTGGAAATCAAGAATATATTTGGCTCTGCCTTAACAAACAAAAAAGAAAGTGTCTCCACTCACTGCCTTTTCTGAAAGGGAATTATAACGATTCAGAAGAATCTTAGTAAAGGAATAAACGTTTCTTCATGTCTTCCTGAAATAGATACCCTACTATTATTAAAAGTTGATATCCTAGCTTTCGATTTTCCAATAATAGGACACATCTTTTCCAAGTCCATTTTGTCTGTTTCCATCAGAATCATTATAGTTTTTTTTACCTCATTCAATTCTGTCATCTTGTAAGTCCAATGACTGCAGGCCTAGCCTGCCTATCCTTTCCTTACACGGTTATCATGCCTGCACCGACGTCAGCTTGGTGAACCTCATTGAATACGACTGGGGCTTTTAATCCGGTAGAATCACAGAACCGTGACTGGCAGAAAAAATAGATATATTAGAGATTTAGTTCACTTTGAGAGGCGATTATGCGGAAGCCAGACTGGTGGGAAGTACTATGCACGCGTGAATACATGGTACTCTGGTGACGGGATAGTGGCCCCGATGGAGATATTTCAGTCATGATGTTAGTGGGATTAATGGAATGATAAAATAGGCACATTCTAGCTGAAGCCGTCCTGAACTTGAACAGGCACTACAGCTGGCGTTGATTTTAGAGAAGTGAGAAGTTGCGAACATAATTATGCCAGTGGAAGTTGGTACTGTCTCCAGGTCGACTGAGCTTTGCACATAACACTTGAGTGAATGCAATTGCATGCAGTAACTCACGATTTCACATAAACAGATCGGCTCGAGGTCAGCCCTTAGCAAACACCACACCCCCACCCAAAAAGAAAGTCCAATCTACGGACAAACGCTTAACACTGTCCTCCGTATGTGCGCTAGCAAACCATTGCAGTTGCTGTTGGCATGCATCGTCAGGAAGTCAAAACAGTCTGAGTAGCCAGAATTAACTTATTAAGATTTCCATTATGGAGCGTGCACCTATATTTGCCTGAAAACAGTTTATATGCTACACAACATTCAAATCTAAACCCATCAAAGTAAACGCCTGGTTAAATGGGCACCCGATTCTAAAGGAGGTTGATCCCCACATGGCTGTATCAGTGATTGCAGAAACAGTCTTTTAAAAAATTGCTATGGTGACCAACGAGACCCCTGTGAGACAGATAACTTACACTTGGAACGCTTTTACAGAATCAAGGTACAATTCCAGTTCCAGAGTGGTATGCAAAGTACCTTGGTCAGTTAACACCAATTGTCAGAAAATGCCTTCCCCAAGTCTTATGGGGCGAAACTAGTTCAGAAAGATTCAACTTGACTTCTCAACAGTTTTCGAGGAGAAAATGGCTGACTAAGTGTTGTCGTAATTATCTACACAAATCATTTTTAGGAAGGTTCAGGGACTGTCAAAGGGCCCAACACCATCTTGCACGTGAAAGAGGAGAAAGTGAGGACTGCAGATGCTGGAGATCAGAGTTGAAAAATGTGTTGCTGGAAAAGCGCAGCAGGTCAGGCAACATCCAAGGAACAGGAGAATCGACGTTTCGAGCATAAGCCTGAAGAAGGCCCGAAATGTCGATTTTCCTGCTCCTTGGATGGTGCCTGACCTGCTGCGCTATTCCAGCAACACATTTTTCACCATCTTGCACGTGAACCAAGATGCAAGTTTACAGGGACGTCCAGCGCCATTAAGCGCAGAAGTAAAGGCATGGGTCAGAAAGCTGGTAATTTAGCGAATCCAGAAAACAGTAGTTAGCAGAATGCACAGCAATGGTTGCAATCATTGTGAAGATCGATGGATCGGTTTCAATTTGAGGGGACTTTATTCAATCGGTTAACCAGTACTCCCGGTGGATAAATGCTAAATCATTTGCACAGAGAACTTGTCTGGAACTGTGGCAGGTGGGGGCTGGTTGAGGGGAAGGGATTCATGAATCGGGGTATGAGCCATGTACTTTCCTAAGAATTCTTAGAACTTGCTTCATTTAATGCCACATGGATTTGTAACAATGTACGAGACTGCCATTTGGGGTATCAAGCGTCGGTGCCGTTATTTAGTGGACCATGCAAAGCGTGTTGTCATGTCTAATCTGGGATGCCATCTTTCTTGATGAAGTTGTAACAACAGGAATTAACCAGAAATCCGAGACAAAGTGTGTGGGGCAATATTCCGGAAAGACAATTCATTGCATTGCCATAACTGTTCAAAGACATCATTTTGTCTGACATTATTTAGTCTTTTCATAAACTCCATATCTTCTGAGATTCCAGTGGTGGTTAACCAGACTGATTCCTCGTTTGGCAGAATTTACGTTTGAAGAAGGATTGGAACAGTTAGTGCAAGATTCACTGGAGTTTTTAAGAATGAGAGAAAACTGTAGAAACCGAACAAATTCTGACAAAACGATACAGTTTAAACGTTTGAAGGAAGTTCGTGATTACCAGGGCATTCAAGTTCGGAGGTTATAGTCTCAGAACACAAGATAGGCCACTTAGAATCAAAAGAAGAAGACTTGGCCTACTGAGTGGTGAGTCGAAAGCGGTAACGCTGAAAAAGCACTTCGTCCAGACAGTGGTGAGCCCGTGGGACTTCTCTTGAGCAGAAAGTGGATAATAGGAAAAAACTAAAACGTTTTAATTAAGATGTTTACTTTAGTTATTCGACCTTACACTAAATTGATTTTTTGGGCAGGGTCGACCGTCCAAGTTATTTCCTTCTGAGCTATTTCTGTCTTTCTAACCACAAGCCACTCTTTGGTATATTGTGCATGTGATAGGGCTTGTGTGTATGTGCATGTGCAGGCGTATGTGATTTCTTGCATATGAGAGAAGCAACTGTGTCAGTGTGCGTGTTGTTGAGTGCGTATCAATGAAAGAGAGTCTGAGCATGCATATTTGTAAGCTGATAAATGTGAGCATAGATATATGGTTTAATGAATTGCAAGGGTGTGTGTGTGCATCATTGAACCATGGAATATGTTCGTGAGGAGGTGTATGTGTCAGGGTGCGTGTGTGTATATTTGTGAGTTATTGCAGTGTGGCACTCCTCTCTATCCCTGCACACTGATATCGAAAATTCTGAATATAACATTTACGTTCATTGTCACATTGGTATTGGTCAATGCGAGTGCGATGATTTAGAATTTGAATGCATCTCCCCAAACCACACTGAGATTGATTTCTCAGTTATTTCCTTCCATGCCATCAATGTTCACACCCTTGCATGTTGCACTACAATTGTGCCCTGAAAGCATTTGAAATATTTGGAAAATTCCTGTGTGTCTCATGTACAATACTTGCAGGGTGTTTGTAATTTGGAGTATTCCAACCTTCTAATAAGCATGCAATTGCGTATTATATTAAAATTATTAGGGTGAACATGCTTTGTAATTACTATTCAAATAATCAGGCAGTTATGTTGGAAATGCAAGTAAACTGATAATTTAACAGTGTACAGCAAAACATCTGACTTGAAATGACATACTCAGAATAGTTTCAAAATTCTCTCTTTCAAGTTGTTTGTATTCCACTTTCAGGTGCACAGGAACACCACATACGGTGACTAACTTTGACATGAGTTTACAAGCACCAAAATCATGAGAATGTAAAGGACATTTGAATCATTATTACTCTGGATTAATACAGTTCACTCCATAAAGTGAGTAACAAAGGACGATCTAATAAGCTACCTGGTGGGTGTGGCGGTATTCTGATAATGTCATGACCAAATCCGAATATGCCAATGTTCTTCGGACCTGCACATAAATCCCATGTAGCTGGTGATGAGAGTTCGAAACAAAGACATCAACTGATTTGTGGTTGTTCAGGTATAAAATCACTGGGGTTGCTACTATCGTTTTAGAAAAGGAAAGTAATGAAGCAATGAAAGAAAGAAGGGAAGAAAGAAATGAATACGTGAATTTATTGTCACATGTATGTTACAGTGAAAAGAAAACCGTAAAATGCAATGAAAAGCTTTTGTAATGTAGCCATCACAATCTTTTTCTGGTCTGCATGTGACAACAGACTAATAGTCTTGTGATTCATCCATTGAATTGAGCAAACATTGACAGCCAAAATAATGATGCCGACATTATAAATCAATACATAAACCAAACCGTTCATTGTTGGTTTTCTTTTACAACTGCATTTCGATTTTATATCTTACGAAATAAAAATTGGAACACACAGCCAAAAATGCTTTCTTTCTTTTTCCTATGTGCTGCTCACTACGCAGTTCTGAATAGTTACTGCTATCCTCTCACAATAAATTAAATGCATCGGTGGATGCTTCATCATTCGGATTTCGGAGTCATACAAAGACACTCCGAGGCTCCAGTAGAATAGCAAGGGGACATTAAGAGCTAAATATTTCCTTAATTACTAACCACAAAGCGGAAGAGTTATTCATTGTGAAGTAGCTGGACATTGTGCAGCTGAATTTCCCTGACAGAACAGCATAGCATTCAGCAAAGTGCAATGAATAAAAGACAACAAAATAAAATAGTGCAACAGACAGCAGCTCAGAGGGACACCTGCAATTGATCACTCCGATGATAGAAAGTTGACATGAACCATCCCATTAACATTTCCTCATCGGGAACATTAAGAAGAACCCTTTGCATTCTGTTGTCTCAGTCCAGTTGTCATTGTTGCTGCTGACACGGGAGGCACTGTTGCTCTTGTAAATCAGATTATGCGGAGAAACGTCAACTCTTCGATGTTTTCACCACACTCAACTTTCCCAAGCCCACACATTTCCACTAAATACATCCCTCAACTGATTGCAAAACTAAACACAAGTTCTGTCTGCGCCTGACTGCCCCAATCGTGATTCGTTTGTCTGCTTAAAAAACAACAAAGCTCCACGTGCTCAAAGCTGTTTAACTACAACTTTTGAAGCAGCCAATGGGGCAACACTGTGGCGATACCTCGCTGCAAGAGAAACAGCACATAAAGACCTCCTGAAGCACCATCACAAGAAGTGCATGTGCATCGCCTCTTCTTCCAGCACTCCCCTGCTTGGTAACCTTGCAATTCTTTTCCTAGTAATGCGTCTTTGGAATCGATGACATTGACATAACATTTAATTGAAGAGGAAATGTTGTTTAGGTTTAGTAGTAGTCAGTAGGAAAAACACATTCTTCTAACGGAGACGACGACAATAAAGGAAAACAAAGCTCAGAGGGCAAGCGAAGATGATTCTTTCTACTCAGCGGTGGTTGAATCAGTAACATTGGATTGACATTTAAGGGACCATAACCCACAAACCAACAGTCAAGTAATGTGGGGCTGGAATCCCTTTTGTAATCTACACGGGCACATTGTGCTAAACTACCTCTTCCTGGGCTGTAAACGCTTTCTGTTTCAATGAGCAGTCTTGCTTTCTTCCCCACACCGTAATGACTGACTATGGGATGGTACGTTGGTGTCTGCAGTTCTGCCTGTCGGCCCGAAAATGTCATTGGTTCCCAGGCCAGTAACCATAGTCCTTGTCCCAGATCACATACTGTACATATTTTGTGCATTATATTTAATATCGTTAATATTCAGTTGTTAAAATCTGTTGCACAGTTTAGTTAAGCTGATGGATTTACATTGTGCATTCATGTTACATATGGATCAGTAGTGAAACAGTTGTTTTTAAATCTGAAGGTTGTGTGTTATAAACCGTGTTAGCATGCTGGCTATCATGGTTCCAATTTAAAAAAAACATAGCAAGGGAGAAGATTGATTCTTTGTCCTATCACCACGTGTCATGACAAACGGAGATGTCTCGGATTGCTCTCCTAGCCTAAAAGTATGAGAGCTTTGTGTCGTGCTGTACACAATCTAAACTGAAAGCTATTAGTTATCTTCACCAATCCTCAATTCAAATCGCCACAAGCTCATGTGCAAACGGAATATTCCCCTCTTCTGAAATCAAGTTATGGAGTAATAGAGGCGACGAGCACGGAAACGGATCTTTTGATCAAACTAATATATGCTGATCAGATATCCCAGATAGTAGATTACATTAGGTAAGAATAGATTAGATCACCTACAGTGTGGAAAGAGTCCATTTGGCACAACAAGTCCCACACTGACCCTCTGAAGAGTATCCCACCCAAACACATTCCCTACATTTACCCCTGACTAATGTAACTCGCACGATGAGCAATTTAGCATGGTGAATTCACATACTGTGAACATCTATGGACAGTGGAAGTACCCGAAGGAGACCCTCGCCCACACTACTTCTTCCAGCAGTTCATTCCATACATGTACCACCTTCTGGGTGAACAAGATGCCCGTTAGGTATCTTTTATATCTTTCCCCTGTCACATTAAAGCTATGCCTTTAATTCTGGACTCCACCATCGCAGGGTAGAGACTTTGTCCACTTACCCTATCTATATCCTCTTGATTTTATAAACCTCTATAAAGTCACCCGTCAGCCTCCACCGCTGCAAGGAAAATAGCCCCAGCCTATTCAACCTCCCACTATAGCTCAAATCCTCCAAATCTGGCAAACCCCTTGTAAATATTTTCTGAACCCTCTCAAGTTTCACAACATCCTTCCGTTCGGAAGAAGAACAGATTTGCATGCAATATTCCAAAAGTGGCCTCACCAATATCCTGTACAGCTGCAACATGACCTCCCAACTCCTGTACTCAATACTCCGAAAAGTAAAGCAAAGCATACCAAACACCTTGTTCACTATCCTATCTACCTGCAAGACTGCTCACAGAAACAGAGAGCATTTGCAGCACAGAAGGAGGTAGTTTGGCACAAACTGCCCTTGCGGTTTGGAATAGGGGTCCGAGCCACGCATTACCTGGCTCTTGGTTTGTAGATTATGGTCCCTCAAGTATAAAGTGAAGCAGCTATGAACGTGCACTCCAAGGTCTCTTTGTAGAGCAACACTCCCCAGGACATTAATATTACGCGTATAATTCCTGCAAAGATTTGCTTTCCCAAAATGCAGCACCTTGCATTTAACTAAATTAAACTCTATCCACCAACTGTCAGCCCAGTGGTGCATCTGATCAGGGTCCCGTTGCAAATCCCGTGTAGCCTTCTTCGCTGTCCACTACATCTGAAATTTTGATGTCATCTTCACCTTACTAACTCTACCACTGATTCTCACATCTAAATAATTCATATAACTGACGAAGTGTAGTGGACCCAACACCAATCCTTGTGGCACTCCACGCGTCAAAGGCCTCCAGTCTAAAAACGACACTTCCACCATGACCCTCTGTCTTCTAACTTTGAGCCAGTTCTGGCCGAAATGGTTACGTCTGCATATATGCCATGATATCAAGCCTTGCTAAACCATGGGTAGCCTTGTCAAACGTTTTACTGAATTTCTTATAGGCCACGTCCACCTCATCAATTTTCATTGTTACTTCTTCAAAATGTTTTAAACAGATTGTAAGACAACATGTCATCAGCTAGCAATATTTAAATCGTGAAGATAATTATTATAAATTAAATGTTGAGTTCATCAATGACTTAATTTAAAGTTGCTGGATGACATCATCCATAACAACATAATAAGACAGGAAAGTGACTAGAGTGAAACTGTCATAGACAATTGATTAGATCACCAATTACATGTATTTCAGAAACAAAATTCTAGGTGAATATCACTGTACAACACAACGCGTGTGCAGCAAACATGAGATTTTTTTCAGGAGATTTCACAGGGTGATTATGTCTCTCCATGGTTTGTATTCTCAGGTCGAAATGATTGAAGAATTAATTCTGAACTAAGCACACGGTGTTAAATTTTCACAGTGATGGCCGTCCAGTTCCCTTGCTAATGGAAGAAACACTAGTAGAACAGTCCTTCAACACTGCTAGTGTTCATTCACTTCAAGCAGTAGGGTGCCCATCTGGCACATGCACCATTTCTACTTTCCTTCCGCTGATCCATCCTGTCCACACAAGTCACGGATGTTTGCTTATCCGTCTATGCTCTCTCTCTCTCTCACTCACTGAGTAACTTCAGGTGTTTGCTGGGCATTTTCTGATGATGTGATTCACCCAGATGGACAGGTTCTGTCTCTAACCTGAAGGAGGAACTGGTTCACTTCCGAGAAGGAATGGCAAGCGCAGATGTTGAGAATGAACCAAAAACTACCCAGTGCAATTGTCTGCATGTCACTGCTGCCAGCCACAGCTTTATCCTGGATCTTTCTTGGAAACAGTCAAAAGGTCTTTAATCACGAATGCAGCTCCTTCAGCAAAAGGTACAAAAAAGAGGCAACAATGTTCATACGACCATATACATTCCAGGTCTGATTTCCAGCGTGGACATCAAGTTTATCTTTCCAGATGGACTGATCTGATTCTGCTACAACCTGAAACAGATTAAACAGGAAAGAATCTGAGTCAAGAACAGAGGAAAAGCAGGGGCATTGGCATAAAGGTGTCAACACTTTCAAAGTAACCATATCCTTGACTTCAGTCAGCTTATATGTTGATTATTACATTCGGTACTACTCCGAGAATTTTGCCAGATTCGTTGCACTCTCCAGCAGATCATTGTCAGCTGACAGATCGTGAGGGTGATATGTCTGTGAAGGTTATGGTTCTCGGTTCGGAAACGGAAGTTACCAGATTCGATGGAAACTGGAGGCAAGATCATCAATAGCAGAATCTGACAGACTGATGCCCCATAGTCTGTGTTTCAGCGAAATAAAAAAATCAGAGTTAGGCGATGATTGTACGGTGCATAATAATAGAGATAGACAGCATTTATAAAATGCAAACTCCACAGAGTTCGGTAGTGACCCCTTTTTCTGTATTTTCCAACACGAGTTCCTCAGAACTGGAGACAGTAGTTTCACTCCTGAATACCCCGGTACATTTTTACTCAGGCTTAGGTTTGGCAGTGATTGGTTTTTGCTAAGAACGGAGGTGAGAGACAAACCGCAACCACCATGAGGAAATGGAGCAATAAGTAATAGGAATAAAAGTAAAACCATGTTATTAGTCCATAAAAAATTGCAGAATATATTAATAATGTGCTGTCCTTAATAGAAACACTACTAATGATACAAACTACGAGCAGTTGTAATAACAAACCTATTACTGTACAAGAAAAATTACTGAGATGACTAATTTCCAGTCGTGTTGAACAAAAGTCAAGATCAACATGTTCAGGGAGTCTGGCGCTTAATCAAGTGCCTGTACTTTATAATTCTTATTTTTCAGATTCGTAAAATAAGTTTCTTTCCTGTGCCTTCTGGTTTATTAATATGCAATTTCAGATTCATCAGCGACCCATTTGTTCTGAGGGCGGAGGCAAGTTCCTCAGCACAAGCATTTGTGACACCATTCTCATAGAGGCTGAGAATCAGACAAAAAGTTGAAAGAGGAACAGAGCAGGAATCATAACAAACCTCAGTAAATAGCAATAGCACTGTTCCTGACATCAGTAACAATATGCAGTGCCAAATATTGAGTTATTATAAAACGTCAGTTAAAGTCAGGTACTTAGTGCAGCTTCTGTATCTAACAGTCTGGATTTCTCAGGGACACAGGCACCACTTTCATTCCTGAATCTCCCAGTTCATTCTATCATAACCTAAACAAAATGAATGAGAAATAACCCGAACCAAACCTCTCCTCTAATAAGAACAGCTGTGTTATTTCTGATATTAGAACAACTGTTAAAAATAAAAGCTGGGAAATGAATGGAATTAATGTCTCCACTGTTGACTTTGAATCTGATTCTGCACAGGTACGTTTAGTGACGGAGAGTAAGGAATCTGCTGCCTCTCGGAAACTCCAGTCCTATTTAATTCAGCAGGGAGCTGAGAACCTAAAGTGCATTTCGAGATTTTAGGGGTTTGAAAGTAGAGAGTTCAGAAATTAGTTTTAACGATTACAAGAAGGCACTGGCAAGCAAGGAGTTGGTTTGAAGTATGTCAACTTCAATGCCAGCGGCATCCAGAATATGGTGGGTAAACTTGCAGCATGGGTTGGCACCTACGATTTCGATGTTGTGGTCATTTCGGAGACATGGGCAGTGAAGGGACAGGAATGGCTGTTGCAGGTTCTGAGATTTAGACCTTTCAGAAAGAGCAAACAAGGTGGTGAACGTGGTGTGTGTGTGTGTGTTTGTGTGTGGCATTGTTAGTCAAGGACAGTATTAGGATTGGAGAAAGAACATTTTAAGACTCAACTACTGAGGTAGCATGGGTGAGGTTAGTAACAGGAATGGAAAGGCAGTACTGTTGTGAATTTTCCACAGGCCTCCAATTTGTTCCAGAGCTGTAGACGATACGACAGCAAAAATAATTCTCAATAGGAGGGAGAGTGTCAGTGTTGTTATTATAGGGCTTTAACTTTCCAAAAACAGACTGGGAATGCTGTAGTTTTAGTATTTTGGATGGGTCCAACGTTTGCAGGAGGTTTTCCTGACACAGTATGTGGATAGGCCAATAAGGGAGGAGGCCACATTCAATTTGGTACTCGGTAATGAAACCAGGCTGGTGTTATATTTGTAGGTAGGTGAGCAATTTGTTGATTGTGACCACAATTCCATTATGTTTACTTTTGTGATGGAAAGGAGTAGGTTCATAATGCATGGTAAGTATCATAGCTGGGGAAATAGCAATTATGACGCGAATAGGCAAGATTTAGGGTGTGTAGGATGGGGAAGGAAATTGCAGGGCAATAGGCAGTGTTGAAATGTTGAGGGAATTTAAGAAACCGCTTCTACAGACCCTTCATACATGTGTAACTATCTGGCATGGAAGAAGTTGTCGAGTGCGGGACCCTTGGTTTATGATAGAACTTGAAGCTCCTGTCAAGAGGAAGAAGACTTATATTAGGATGAGATGTAATGGCTAAGGTTGGGCCCTTGAGAATTACAATATATACGCACGAAAATCGTAAAGAGAGCGCGAGGAAGAGCCAGGACAGTACTTGAGAAGTCATTGGCAGATAGGATTAAAGAAAGCCCCAAGGGTTGGGTTTCTGTATGTATATCAGGAACAAAAGAATGACTACAGTAAGAATAGGGTCAATGACGGATAGTAGTGGGAAGTTGTGCGTGGAGTCAGGGGGGAATCATGAAAGCGCGAAATGAATACTTCTCGCCAGTATTCAAACTAGAAAAAGACATTTTTGTCGAGGCCAATGCTGAGATATATAGGCCATTAGATAGTTGGGATTGAGGTTCGCAAGGAGGAGGTGTTAGCAATTCTGGAAAGTGTGAAAATTGATAAGTCCCCTGGGAGGCATAGAATTGATCATATGATTCTCTGGAAGGCAAGGAGGCGATTGTGGAGCATTTAGCCTTGATATTTAAGTTGTCATTGCATACATAAATAGTGCCAGAAGACTGGAGGACAGCTAAAGTTGTTGTTTTCCAGAGGTGGAGTGGAGACAAATCTGGCATTGTAGATTAGTGAGTCTTTACTTGTTGTAAAGTGTTGGAAAGGATTATAAGCGATAGAATTCATAATCATTGAGAAAGGGATAAGTTGATTAGGAACAGTCCAAATGGTCTCGTGAAATGTAGGTTTTAACTCACAAACCTTCTTGGGTTTGTGAGTTATTTCAGAAGGTGACGAACCAGGTGGATGAGGGTAAAATAATTGATGTGGTGCATGTGGATATTAATAAGGGGTTTGATAAGGTTCCCCAGGGGAAGCTGTTACACAAAATACAAAGCATGTGATTGAGGGTGATATAGTGATTTTGATCAGAAATTGACTACGTGAAAGAGCAGAGAGGGCGATGATTGATGGGAAACATTTATCCTGGTGTTCAGTTACTTGTGGTTTACCGCAAAGAATTGGTTTTGGTCCACTGTTGCTTGTCATTTTTGTAAATCACCTGGATGAGTGTATAGAAGAATGGGTTGGTAAATTTGTGTATGACACTAAGGTCGGTAGAGTTGTTGATCGCGAATAAAGATGTTGTCTGTTTCAGGTGGACGTGGATAAGCTCAAAACAGGGCTGAGCGGTGGCAAGTTGAATCTAATGCGATAAAGTGTGTGGTGATTCACTTTGGAAGGAGTAACAGGAGTGCAATGTACTTCACTAATGTTAAGATCCTTGGTAGTGGAGATGAACAGAGACATCTCGGAGTCTATGTGAATAGATCCTTGAAAGTTGTCACACAGGTTGATAGGGTTCTCAAGAAGTCTTACGTTGTGTAACATTTTATTGAAGAGGGATTGATTCTTGAAACCATGACGTCATGCTGCTGCTGTGCAAGTGTGGCTGCACTTGGAGTTTTGTGTGCAGTTCTGGACACTGCATTATATGAAAAGTATGGAAACTTTGGAAAGGGTTCAGAGGAGATTTAATGGGATGTTGCCTGGTATGGAAGGAAGGTCTGAGGAAAGGCTGACGGATATGAGACTGTTTTCTTTCGCGAGAAGAAGGTTGAGAGATAACTTAATTGAGACATGTAAGATGATCAGAGGTTAGATCGTGAGTTCTTTTTGCCTCGGATGGTGATGGTTAACAGGAGGGGCATAGCTTTAAATTGAGGGATAACATATATTGAACAGATGTCAGAGGTAGCTTCATTACTCAGATTGTAGTAAGGATGTGATACACATTGCCTGTAAAAGTGGCCGACTCGCCAACTTTAAGGGCAGTTAAATGGTCATTAGATAGGCACATGGACAAGAAACTGTAGGTTTAATGTCCTCCTGATTTTTACAGTTCAGTGTGTCACTGAGGGCCACATAGCCTGTAATGTGCTTCAATGCTCTATATCCGATGTTCCGTGCTCGATCTTCTTGCCCGAGAATCGAAATTTCTACCCACGAACATTTGCTGTTTGGTAAAAGTTGCACTCGCAGGAGATTCTGATGTTACTCCCTGTTCAACGTTTATGTTTGCATAACTGCATGTGCACACTGGACAGACTGCTGGTAAAATTTCCAACCATTCCTTCCAAACATTGAGTGGAGTCTCAAACATGAAATAGATTTAAACAAAAGAAGTTTCTGGTGACACCGGGTGCATTTGGCCCAGTTCTTGCCCACTTTGGGAGAAGCCTTGACATTCTCTGTGCTGTGACTGCATTCTCTGGCAAATGCCTCACGACACTTTCGCTTTAATTGATAAGGTGGAAGACTGTGGAACATCAAGACTGTTAACTGTTTACAACTAAACGGATTCCCTTTTTCCATAACTAGGAATATTCCCTTGACAAGGCATGGCAAATTATATTAAGCATTTAGTGATTCCGAATCTAAATTCAAATTGTTTTGCACACTTCTCACCAATTGACAATTGAGAACAATGCTTTAGTTTTTTTTAGCTTGTACATTATACGGTACAGCAAACTTTGTTTTAACTGGAACCTTTTGCTCATCCGGAAAAAAACTTAAACACCTGACATAACGGATAATTCCTGTGTAATCATAATCTCCACGTAATTAGTTGAGGGTGCTTTCCACCAGTAAATTTTATTTAAGTCAAAGTTGTATGATTATTTCAGGGGAATTATGACGTAAGTAAACAATAACAGTGATGTGTCCACTTCCTGTTTGAAATTTCTATTCTTTACTCCGTGTTTTTACATTATGTGGACCTCTTCATCGATGCACAAAAATGTTGGTTGATAAAAAGTGTGTTGCATTTACATCCCACTCTCAAGTCTTATGCACAAAGGAACAACAAATCCATACTGACCAGTCACTTCTCGTGACCTTTACTTGCTGATTTAATACAGACTGTGAAATAATTCCTCGTGATCAACAAAGATCGATTTTGGATTCTCCAGTGCTGACAAAATTATGAATTGAGTCCTCACATTATTGACATAGATAGGTTCGAATCTGCTTCTGTCGTTGTACTGAGCAGCCGTTTCCTTTTATTATAGTGTAAGAACATAATGCATGTCTGTTCACTGACTCCTCCAACAGTTCAAAATCAGGAACAAACTACAATGCCTGGCATTTGTGCAGTACACAATAATGCATCTTTCTGAAACAAGCTGTTTTACTGTCGCACAGAGATTAGTGGTTTAGGACAGGATCATATAGTCACCGGGGTCAGTTGCAACTCGGGAAATCCAATCCAATCATTAATGCCACTGTGGTACGATGCAAAGCTTTATTCTGAGACACAAGCAGATACTGAAGTTATTTCAGGAGGTTCTTTTTTCATTTTCAGTTTTAATATTTCCAAAGTGTGCTCCAACCTTCTCCTTCACCCAATCAATTGACCAAAAGCCTGCTTGCTGAAGAAATTAATCAATCAAGTATTCGAGTGGCCAACCTGCCTGTGGGGAGGGGAAAGCAGAAAGAAAGCGTAGAAAAAAAATCTCAAATCGAACATAATTCTTACTATTGGCTTCACGGAGGAGTTTCTGGATGTCACCAGGGTCTGGAGTGAAGAATTATGTGAGTGCAGTTGCAAATGTTTTGATGGTGAGTGCGGGATTATGTAAACTCCACTCAGGGCAGAAGCATCTTTCTTCAAATGTTCCATTCCAAACTGGAACTTGGAGGGTTGCAGATCGTACTGGGCAAAATCTCTATTTCTAAACACAAAATGATTTCAGAGACTCCATCGAAGGCCACCCCACCAAGCTTCTGCAGCACATTTTGGGGATTTTCAACGACTCAGCTATGGTTAACCAGAAAGTTATGAAAATTTTAGGAATATAGTTGAACGATGCTCTTAGGGACATGCACTGTTTCCTGTTTCTTCGTGTGAAGGCCACGGATCCAGCAGTATGACGGATTGTAATATATGGCTTACAGAATCTAGCTCTCAAAACCTTTCCAATCTGCAAACAATTGTTGAATTATCCCTTCCACTCAGCACGAACAAATCCCGGGATTTCAACTCCTCGACTCCTCATTGTCTCGTTCTCTTGCCTGCAGCTCATATTCAAAAGTGTCCAATCTTGTACAGCAGAAATGATTATTAGCTCGGCTAATTGATCAACCAAATGGAAAGTCTACACGTTCTCCTTTATTGGAAGAGTGCTGACTCGAATTATTCAGTTTGCACGCGGATGTCTTGCTGTGTTTCATTTGAATTGGTTCAATTAGCGCAGACAAAAAGTAATTACCCAATGATATTTGGTTTATGAATAAACATCTTTTCAGTACAACCGCCATACAAAGGATGGTGTGAAACTTGAAAGGATTCAGAAAAGATTCAGAAGGACTTTGCCAGTGTTGGGGTGTTTGAGGCATTCGGAGAAGGTGAATCCGCTGGGAGTCTTTTCCCTGGTGCTTTGCTGAAATCAAGAGGGGCATTGATTGGTAGAATAGCCGAGACCTTTTCTCAGTCTTGGGGAGTCCGAAACTACAAAGTATAAGGAGGAGCAAAAATGGAATGAGCTGCATGACCAAGTGTTGGAGGTTGACACAATTATCGAATTTAAAATCCATCTGAATGGGTACATGATTAGGAAACGTTTGGTAGGATATGGACCAAATATTGGTATATCGGGCTAGATTACTTAAGGATATCATATCGGCCGGGCCAAAATGGTCCAAGGAGTCAGTTTTCATGTTCCACAGCTCTGTGACTTTATTTGAATGCTGAGTCAATTGGTGTAAAATTTGGTCTGTAGCTTCAAGAGATTTTTTGAAGTATTTAAGACAGGGTCACTTTGAACTCCACTTGAGAATTAATAACGGTGGAGAAAATTTTCAAATCTTCAGACAATTCCGACCCTGTGCCGTGAAGATTTTCCTTATGTTAACCGGCGACATCATAGTGATTTATAGCATGGAAACAGACCCTTCAATCCAACATATCCATGTCGATCAAATATCCTAAAGTAATCCATTCACATTTGCCAGCACTTCGCTCATATCCCTCTAAAAATTCCTATTCATTTACTCATTCAGAGGCATTTTAACTGCAGTATTTGGCCCAGCCTACAGCACTTTCTCTAGCAGCTAAGACCATACAGATGCCACTGTCTGTAAAAAAAAAAATGTGTCTTAGGTCCCTTTCAAATCATTCCCCTCTCACCCTTAATGTATGCCCTCTAGTTCTCAACTCCCCCATCAGCAGGAAAATACGTTGTCCATTTATGCTATCCGTGTCCTCCTGAATTAAAAACATCGATAATGTTACCTTACCATTGACTGTGGAAACTTGCCCTTCTTTGACACCAAAATGCAACAGCATGTATTCATCTAAGTTAACTCCATTTGTCTTTCCAGCATCCTCTAGTCCAGATGGTCAAAATCACGCTGCAATCCCAGATAACCATTTCAGTGTCCACTACACTATCAATCTTGATTTATTTTGAAACCTTAACAGCTAAATCTCCTAAATTCTCATCCAAATCATTGATATGAATGAAGACTAAGAATGGATTCAGCACCAAACCCTACCTCAGACCACTAGTTCATGTCCTCCAGTCCACAAAACAACCATCTATCACCATCCACTGTCTTCAATCGACCAAACCATTCTGGCGAGCTCCATTTGCTTAGCTCACCCTGGATCTCGTGAGATTTAACCTTAGGTGATACGAAACCATTCCGATATATTCGTCCAAAGCGTGAAACCATGCCGATTGTCCCAAATGATTGCTTACCTCTTCGAATGCCTCCAAATCCAACCTCTCAGAATACCCTATAACAACTTATCCTACATAGTCGTTTAGCTCACGGTCTGTCGTTTCTCCGCATTTCCCAACAGGCATTCAAAAATAATGGTACTACATTATTCACACTCCAATCTTTGGAAACTTCACCGGTGGTTGTTGATCATCCAAGTATTTCCATAAAGGGCATCAATCTTTCCTCCCTAGCCTCCGACAAAAACCGGGGCTACACCTTATAAGCCAGGTGGGATTTCTCTAACGAAAATGTTTAAGTCTTCTAACACATCCCCTTCAGGGTATGGGGCAGGAATGAAAGATAGATGTTCCAGGGTTTAGATATTTCAAAAAGAACAGGGAAGGGTCGACGAATGTTTATTAGAGAGTGCATCGCAGCTGCCGTACAGGAGAGTGTTAAGGAGGGTTTGCCGACTGTGTCAGTATGATTGGAAGTCAGTAACTGCAAAGGAACAGTCACTTTGTTGTGTATTTTTTTTCTATAGACCGCACAGCAGCAACACAAAAGTGGAAGAACAGTTTGGGCAGCAGATCTTGGAAATGAGCAGTTGTAACAGAGTTGTTGTTATGGTTGACTTCAACTTCCTCAATATTCATTGGAATTTCCTTCTTGCAGAGGGTCTGGATGGAACTGATTTTGTCGGGTGGTGGTGGAAGCATTTGCTGATTCAATATGTGGGGAGGCCAACTGCGGGGAAGTCATATTGGATTTGGTGTGGGAAACGAGCCAATCAAGGTATCATATCTCTTGGTGGGAGAGCGTTTCTGTGACAGTGATCAAAACTACTCGCCCTTATCACAGCCACGGAGAGGGACAGGAGCCGACAGTTTAGGAAGGCATTTAATTCAGGGAGGGGAAATTATACTGCTGTTAGACAGGAGTTCTGAAATAAAAAATGGCACAATTAATCTACGGGAATTGCACAACATAACTGTGGAGGCTGTTCAAGGAGCACTTGTTACGAGTGTAGGATAACTTTGTCCCAGTGTGACTGGCAAGGAATGGAAGGTGAATGAGGCTTGCCTGCCAAGGGAGAGGCGCTTCTCGTGAAGAGGAAGAGGAAGAGGCTGACTGAAGATTGAGGAAGGAAGGAATTGGCACAACTTTAGAAGAGTACAGGGTAGTTACGAACGAACTCAAAATGGACGAGGAGATCTAGTAAGGGGCAATACACAAGCTTGACCAGAAGGATTACAGATAACTAAAGTTGTTGTAAATTAGCAGTAGAATAAGACTATAATCAGAGTGAGGGTTGGGCCGATCAGATCGTGATGGGAACTTGTGTCTAGAGTCTGACGAGGTAGGGTGGCACTAAATCATTTTTGCTTTAATAATGACTTGAAAATCAAACTTCTTGAAAGTAAGAACCCCGTGGGCCAAGTCAAAATGCTTCAGAAGATTGATGTTTAGAAAATGGATAAGCTGTAAGTTTTGGTAGCATTAAGATACATCAGTCCTACAAATGTCCAAGGTAAGTATGGGAAGTGAGGAATGAGCTTGATGTTCTTTTTGCGTTGAGATTTGCATCTTCACTCTCCATGGGAGTAGAACTGGAGTATTGGAGGATGCGTATGTTGTCCCTCTGTTGGGAGTTGCAGACCAGTCAGTCTTACGTCAGTGGTAAGCAAGGTACTGGAAAGCATTCTGAGAGATCGAATTTATGACAATTTGGAAACAAATATTGTTTGTTAAAACAGTGTCAGCATGGCTTTGTGAGGGCAGGTCATGCCTCACAAGTCTTGTTGAGTTATTTGAATATGACGTAGGTCGAGCAGTGGAAGTGTTGGAAATGGATTTCAATAAGGTACTTGATAAGGTTCCCCACGGTATGCTCATTCAGAACGTTAGGAGATATGAGATACAGGGAAATGTGGCTTTCTGCTGAAGAATTGGCTGACGAAAAGAATACAACAGGTAGTAGTTTATGGAAAGCATCCTGCCTGCTGGTGGTGAAGCGTGGTGTCCTTCTTGGGCGTCTGTATTCTTTTACTTTTTATAAATGACGTGGATGAAGTGGAAGTGTGAGTCAGTAAGTTTGCCGATGAACAAAGGTTGTTGCTGTTGCAGATAGTGCCAAGAGGTGTTGCATTCTACAAAAATACACTGACAGGATTCAGAGCTGGGCTGAGAAGAGACAGTTCGAGTTCAACCTGGATAAATGCGAAGTGATTCATAAATGAAAGCCAAAGCATCATACTGCTTCTGAACAAATTGGGTGGCAACTTTGACGGGTCTACGTTCGTGGATAGCAAGATCCCGCTGGACCTCCACACTTCCTTGAATGCTGAAAACATTCTTAAAGACAGCATTCAAGGAAGTGTGGAGGTACAGCGGGATCTTGCTATCCACGAACGTAGACCCATCAAAGTTGCCACCCAATTTGTTCAGAAGCAGTATGATGTTTCGGCTTTCATAAACGGAGGTTGCATTCGAAAGCAGCGAGGTTTTGCTGCAGCTCAGTGAAATGCTTTTTGACTGCATTTCGAATATCGTGCACAGTTCTGTTTGCCTCATAATAGGAAGAATGTAGATGCTGTAGTGAGAGTGCAGAGGGAATTTATCAGGATGCTGCCTGGATCGGAGGGCTTGTTGTATGAACAGAAGTTGAGTGAATTGGGCTTTTCACAATGGAAAGAAGAAGGAAGAAACGTGACTTGACAGATGTGATTCCCTCAGTGTTCGAGGGGCCAGTCCATTTCCAAAACATGTGCTTTCAGGAGATGAGACCGGATTAGATTTGATTAGATTAGATTAGATTAGATTAGATTAGATTAGATATTTGCACTTGGAGTATTTTCCTGCTCACTGGGAACTGGAAATGAGCCTGGATTCTCACATAGTACAAAGGGAGCAAACCACGGCTTTGTGCTTAAATGCCCGGACGAACCATTGTGAACCAAGCCTTTTGTAAGATGCTTAACACCTGATATTCTGCTTGTCTGATCGACTGGGTCCTTCTCAGAACAAAAGATTTTAGCAAAATTAAACCCAAAATGCACGACATTTTCTCTCACTTAGTCTAAGATTTTTAAATTCTAAAATCACAGGCTTCGTACAGCGCAGATGGACATCATTTTCAACATTATATTTCCATTGGCTGTTCAAGAGGGTATCGTTGCCTGCTACCAATTTCCCAAATTTTCACAAAACTCTCTTCAATGCTTTACACTGCAGTACAATACATGCTCTTCAGTGGTGATGGTTGTTTCTAATCGTTTCTCCCATCTCCCTATTTACCACTTGACTTCTGTTTTTGTACATTTTTAAAAAATGCTTTCCTCTGTACAAAGAGCTGCATGGTATTTGTTGATTGTCTACAGCATTTTCATCAACTTCCAGTTTGAATTACAGAGTTCCATTCAGTCAGGGATGAATATTTCCTTTCACAATCGTCATCCATTTACTTAAACTTGTCAAAGTTCCTTTCATTTTCTTTGTGAATCGCTTGTTGTCATTTTACGTTTCCGTGCAGCTGTTTTCGACAAACCGTCGATTGCATTTTGAAAACAAAGACCTAACTTAACCAGACTGTTTCACAGCATTGACCAATTTCATTCATTTTCTAATGACCCTTAAACTAAAAGATTAGTACTCCCATGTTATTCAAGTGTATCTTTGTGAACGGTATGCTCTTTGAGAGTTGTGAAATGTCACGATGAGAGTGCAGCACAGTTTATTTACCATGCCGAAAATCACACAACACCAGGTTATAGTCCAACATGTTTTTTTTGGAGCTACTAACCTCTGGGGCACTGCTCCTTCATCATATTTACCATATTAGTATTTCTATTTCTTTACCAATCCACCATAACAAAGTGTGCTCTCACTTGTTTTTTTTTAAGTGTATGGATTCGGTTCATTTCTATGTTTATCGCTCTCAAACTGGACGAAATTTCATCATTTTGTTATCACTCTTGAGTAGTGAGCATGTTAGTGAAGCCTGCCTTATGCTCCATCTTACACTTACACACAGACATGGAGAGAATGTGCAACTGACACACAGACAGACCGAAAGATGCACACACACATACACACACACACACACACACACGCATGTGTTTGGATTCAGCAAATATCCGCATTATTGGTACAATGCAACCAACTGCTTTGCAGAAAACTTTGTTCCACAGGCAATTTAGAGAGGCAAAACTCACAGATTTGAAGCGCTGGATGTAGAATCTCGTTTCAAAAGTGCCTATACTCAGACATCAAGAGTGCAGATTTCATAGAAATAGAAGTAGAATTGATTTAATCCATTTGACAAGTGGAGCAAAGGTATTCAACATATTCTATAACTGCTCTCTGAACTTGGGATGTGAGATGACATAAATTTCAGTATTTGTGCAGCAACTGAGGAGCTACAGCATGTGGCCAATTTCCATTGTGGAAACTGGTAGATCAAGGAATTGACACCCGACACGTACCATTCTGCAATTTATGGGAAACATCGTTGATACTACCAGAACAGTACAAAATTCCCTGAGATAAGAAACAATAAAATGACGGAATTTCTTCGACTCTTCATCCTAAGTCCCTGGTGACGTTCATATAGCTTTGATGCTGGAGTCTCTTGCCGTCTTTGCGAGTCACTTTAGGGTTTCTGATCGTTAAAACACTGAAAAGCAGAAAAGGAAGAAAGAAAACTCCCGTTGTTAGTATGCAATGATCTTACTCAATTGCCTCCCATTCCGGAGAAGTCTTGACATCTCATTTTCAGAAACAAAACCATGGTCTGTTCAGCGGGTAATATTTCCCTTTGAATATAAAATACCACAACATTTGCTTCAAACAACTCTACCCCATACCATTCCTAGAACCACAGACGTTGCTTTCATATTGGAATGTTTAATTTCCAGATTTGGGCAGCAAATGGCCACAG
The DNA here is from genome assembly GCF_047496795.1 of Chiloscyllium punctatum. Taxonomy (NCBI): domain Eukaryota; kingdom Metazoa; phylum Chordata; class Chondrichthyes; order Orectolobiformes; family Hemiscylliidae; genus Chiloscyllium; species Chiloscyllium punctatum. Next base: position 26,021,487 of record NC_092773.1, read on the forward strand.
ATCGATCAGAGGTGAAGGTGACGGTGGACAACACAGAACAGTCAGTGGCTGCACAAAGCAGAACAGCGTGGATATTACACACAGGGATGGCTTCTAAGAAATGATGCTCTTCCTTATAGACAATTGGAATGTGGCATAATATGAGGTTAATGAAAATAACCAGGAGATCTGGTATTGCCATGGCCATCCGGTAGTGAGTGACACATTTGGAGAAACCACATTTTTGCTGGATCAAAATCACAACTGTTACTACATCAGCCGCAAGGAAAACAAACAATGTAGTTATAGTTTCTGCTTGGAATAATGTTAGTTTTCTGGAGCATTGTCTGAGATGTACAAATGACATTAAGTAGTAATTAATGGAACAAGGGATTGTGCCAAGGCTAACGTTATTTGTTGAATCGAAATATTACCATTCGTTATTAAAATGATTTTTAAAAAGTCTGTTCAATTTTTTCTTATGGTTTCAATTAATTTTTCACAGTAGCAGAAACCACAGGAAATCAACATGTTTTACAGAATGCTGTACAGAGTTTAGTCGCAGTGGATGCTTTTCGTTCATAGAATCATCGTATCCCCTCAATGTGAAAGCGTCCATTTGTCCCAAACAGTTCTACACCAACCCTTCGAACATTATCCCAACCAGAACCAGTCTCATCCCCATAAATCGACACTTCCCCATAATAATTCATTTGACCATACGCATCCCAAAACATGAAGAAAAAAATAATATAGCGAATTCATCGAACCTGCACACAGAGTCTAAGCGTCATAGAGATGTACAGCATGGAAACGTCTTTCGGTTCAACTCGTACATGCCGACCAAATATCCCAATTATCTGCTCACATTTGCCAGCGATTGGCACATATCCCTCAGAACTATTCGTATTCACATACCCATCCAGATGCCATCTAAATGTTGCAATTATACTAACCCCAACTATTTCCTCTGGTCGTTCATTACATGCACGCATTAACCTCTGCATGAAAGATTGCCCCTTAAGATGTCTGACACGTTTATGGACGTGATCAGGCACCCTCAAAGTATCTTAAGCAGGTTGACTCGACAAGTCTTCATCTTATGTTAGAGATAAACGTAAATTTCTGTGTTCGATATAGAATTCAAACTGGCCAAAATACTCAGCAATAAGCAAAGCACAGGTTTCCTGATAAAGGGCTTGTGCCCGAAAAGTCGATTCTCCTACTGCTCGCATGCTGTGCTTTTCCAGCCACCACGTTCTAACTTATATGTAATCATTTTTAACTTTAATCAATTCCGACAAATTCCTGCGTTCTGAATAATACAAGCCTAAATTGCAATGAAGAATCTGAGTCAGATTCTGAGCAAGGCTTCCGATATACAGTTCAGTGTTTGGCCAGATATGTCATTTCTTTGTATGTTACGGCCACTCAGGCTGAGGTTGGGAGAGTGATTGTGACACTGCTTAAACATCTAATGACCTCAGGACAGTTAATTTACCTTTAAATTATACATTGAAATAAAAAGACCACCTTGAATGGAGTCTAAAATAGACTTCCAAAGAGTCAGAGGGAAATTGTGGAACAAACATGTAGGGAGATTTCCGGTATATCTAAGAATAATAAGACTGTAATCGTAGGTGCTTTTAGTCTTCAAAACATTGGCTGGGACTACTATTACGTTGAACATTTGGCTGTTTAACGATTTGTTAAATGTGTGCAAGAAAACGTTCTTTCTCGAAAATGCAAGGTTTTGTAGGAGAGAAGGAGCAAGTCTTGACCTTCTCTTGGGCGATAAGAGAGAACAACTGTCTGAAGCAATGTGAGGAGAACACTTTTGACCGAGTGATCTCATTTCTGTTTGTTTTAAAATATTATCGAAAATGATAAGCCTTCCATAAAAGACCACAGATTTTAGTTGGACAAAGGCAAAATCCAACGAAATGAGGCAAGAAGTTCCTAAAATTATTCCGTGCAGACTGTTCGCATAAAAGGACATCTGAAAAGCAAACGTTTCAAATGTGAAAGGACGAGAGACTTGTGTAATTATGGTCCTGTTACAGTAAAAGGTAAGGCTGGTAGGATTCAAGAAACTTAAACGAATAAACACATTGCGGTTCTGACAACAAAATTTAAAATATATATATTATTTATACACAACTGGATTCAAATGAAGTTCTTGAACAGCATAAACAATTGCGGGACATTCGCACGAGGGAGTTCAGTACGGCAAAGACGGGAAACGAGACACCCTTGGCAAATGAATGGATAATCCAAAGAGATTTGACAAGTACATTAATAGCAAGTCAACAACTACAGCGATAGTAGGGCCCCTAAAAGTTAAAAGTCGTTAAAAGTCTAACCGTGGAGAAATAAATTGAAGCTAAAGAGCTCAAGGAGATAAATATTGGTAATTTGAAAACGTTACAGAAGAGGAAGTGCGGAATGTATCAGAAAACATAGGGTAGGTAAATCTCCAAGACTGGATCTAGCATATCCCAAGAGATGGTAGGGGGGAAATTGCACGGCCCCTTACAGAAATATAGGTGTCATCTATAATGAAGTGTGGGGTAACTGGAGAGTGGCAAATGTTATGCTTTTGTTTCAGAAGAAATTTAAGGAGAAGACTCACAATAGACCAGTGAGTCTGAATGCAGTGATGGGCAGGTTGTTAGAGATGATATTGAAAGATAGAATTCACATGCATTTGGACAATCAAGGGATGATTAGGGATCGTCAGAATGGGTTTGCGTGAGGAAAGTCATATTTCATAAACTTGATTGAGTTTTTGATGAAGTAACCAAGGTGATTGACGAGTTCATAGCAACAGAAATTGGTTACTTTTGAGAAAACCTTTGACAAAGTTGCACATGTTAGATTAATTCGAAAAGTGAGATCACATGGGATTGTGAACTTAGCTTGCCAGTTGCATACAAAATTGGCTTAACAACAGTAGACAGGGAGTGATTGTGGAGGGTGGTTTTGTGGGCTGGACACCTGTGAAAAGGGGTTTTCCAGATGGTTCAGTGCTGTGTATACTATTTATTGTTATTCATACGCATGGCTGATCTTATTTGATTTGTCATCACGTGTACTTAAGTATAGTGAAAATTTTTGATTTTGTGCCTTACAGACAGATCATAGTAAGAACATATCTACAGATTTTAGGCCGTTTTAACAGCGTGATGCACACAGGTAACACTGGAGGTGCATGAATGAAAATCAACATTAATATGGTCAACATTATTTGTCGTTATTGAGTAACTGTTCTTGAAGCGATTTGTGCGTGTGTTCAAGCGTCCGTATCTCTGCCTGACAAATGAGGTTGCAAAACAGCATTCCCGGGATTAGAGATCCCGTTGCTGATGTTGGTAGCCTTTCCACGGCTGCGAGAAGTGTAAAATTAGTCCAAAGGTGGAAGGTTGGTTTCCATGATGGGTTGTGTACGCAACTCTGTGTAGTTTCTTACTATCCTGTGCATAGCAATTTTAAATTGCACCTCAAAAAATGTTGTTGATGTTCCTTTCGAACATTTCAAAATTTTTAGGCGCCTGAGGAAAGAGAGGCGTTATTGCACTTTCTTGAACATCACATCAACGTGGGAAGTCCAGGACAGTTTGTCGGTTATTGTCACTCCAGGAACATCGAGGTCTCCACACTTTCGATCTCAGCTCCATTCATGCACGTCACTTGCGTTTTCCTGCTGCCTGACTAAGGAGAGGCGCTGCTGTACTTTCTTTAATGTCCCATTAATGTGGGAAGTGCAGGTAAGTTTTTTCAGTTGTTGTCACTCCAGGAAGGTGACCGTCTCAACTCTCTCAATCCCAGTTCCATTCATACACGTCTCTTCTGTTCTCCTGCTTTCTGTTTGATGTCAATGATCGTAGAGATGAGAAAAAAAAAACCTTTTCGGGGCAATATGTTGGACTATAGAATATTTAGATAATAACAAAGAAAGCATGTTTAGTAAGTTTGCGGATGACATAGAGATTTCTGATCAGTGTTAAGCGAAGAAAGTTATCTCAGATTACAAAGAGATTTTGACCAAATGTGTCGATTGGCTGAATAGTGGCAAACAGAGTTTAATTTGAATAAATGAATTCCGTGAACAAAATCAAATAAAGACAGGGTTTATGGTATTAAACGTAGGGTATTGGGCAGAGTTGCCAAACAGCTGCACCCAGCGGTTCAGATATAAAATAATTCAAAATTTGCATCACATATGGATGCTGTGGCTAAGAAAGCATAAAAGAGCATGCGTTCTCACATTACTCAAACTCTTGAGAGCAAAAGGTGGAATGCCATGTCGAGGATATTCATGATGTTAATGACACATCATCGGTAACACTGTGTCCATGAGGTTACAGTTAACTACACGAAAAATAAATATTTGGAGGGATATTGGCCAAGAGCAGGGAGGTGAGACTCATTTAGATTGGGAGCATTCTCGGCATTGCAAGGTTGGACCGACGTGTCCTTTTCCGTGTGGTATGACTGTATGACTCTGAGACTCTCAATCATTTCTGAAAATTGCATCTTTACATATCAAAGCCTATATATCCTGCCAAGCCTATTTTTCCAAGTTCGTACTACTGCAATTAAAACTATTATTTCTACAATATTGGAATGAATGCACGAAAATATCTTCAGACACATTCCGTTGCTCAACACCTTGTGAACGCATTTTCACTCCCTGCCCGGTGCCCTGCCTCACATTGGACCGTTTGGTTTATATCATATTTCTGAGTCCAACATTCAAAACACATCACTTCACCTATCACTATATTTCATAAATAGGAGGCCAAGATATGGGAACGTACAATATGTGAGATGGGTTTTAATTTGCAAGACAGCAGGAGTTAGTCTGAAGGAGTCAGTCAGGCAATTTACCATTGTTCACTGAAGCCATCTGATGTGAGCACAGCAATGTCATTTACTTCATGAACTGGAAAAGCCACGGAAGCGTATGGAATTAACAGTCCATGTGCTTGCAACTGCAGTGGAGATTCACCAGACTGATAGGTTGAAAAGAAGTGTTCAATGACGACAGAGTGAAATGACGCAGATCCCGTGTTATACCCCTGGAACATGGAAAGATTTCTGGCCATTATAATTTTTGAAATAATAATGGAAATTGCTATGTTAACTGGAGAGACAACATTTTGCTGCACCTGGAAGGGGAAAAACATTTAATATTTTAACAATGCCCTCGGTTCTGATATAAGTTAATAGTTCTGATCCTGTGTGATCCCACGTTACAAGAAAATCATGGAACAGCAACACCTTTGAAATCAGTTTGACCGGAACCCAGTTCGAGTAAATACAGATAAGCGATTTTTACATTTTACAACTGATTGCCTATTTTAAGCAACAGCTTTATAGCCAACTCGTGTTGAAGAAACGAGTATTATCACTGAACCGACTATCTGAAACCCTTTGGAAGTCTCCATGTCATCTTCAGTATGGTTTTCTCTATGTATTGTACGACCTCCAGACGATTCCCAATAAAGAATCCCAGGTCACGTACAACATGAGCGTCGTTTTGGAATAAAATCCTACGAAAAACTCTCTAACAAACATTCATAACACAGGTCGAATTCAGGTTTCAATACAGAATAAAGATATGTTTATTGCTTAAAACAATGAGTTTATCTGTACAAAGCCCTCATAAAATGCTGCAAGGGCTGGAACAGTTAAGCAATATTCCATTGGAAGTATTGCGAGATCGTGAATCCAAAAACCCAGCTCCTGTTCTGGGGAAAAGAGCTCGTACAAGCCACAGCAGATAGAGTTAATCAGATACACAGTACATAACCAGACCCTTGCTCCAACTCATCCATGCCATCCAGATATTCTAACATTATCTAATCTCATTTGCCTGCACTTGGCCATTATCCTTGTAAACGTTTCCTTTTCATATACCCACCCAGATACCTTTTAAATTTTGCAACTGCACTAGCCTCCACCACTTCCTCTGGCAGCTCATTTCATACATGCACCCTCTCTATATAATGAAATTGCGCTTTAGCTATCTATTAATTCTTTCCCCTCTTATCCGGAGATTATGCCCTGTTGTTCTGTAGACCTCCATCGCAGCGAAAAGACCTTGTCCTGTTACCGTATCCACACCCCTCTTGATTTCATAAAGCTCGATAACTTCACCCATAGGGTTCCGACGCTCTTGCAAATACAGTTGTGGAATTGGATTTCAATTAAAACATAACTCGAAAAAAGGATATACTGATAGCTATGAAATCATTGTGGATTGTCATAAAATCCCACCTGGTTCACTAAAGCACTTCAGAGAAGTAAATCTAGCATCCTCACCTCGTCTGGCCAAATTGTGATTGCAGACCCACAGCAACATGAATAAATCTCAGTTGCCTTCTGAAGTGTCCTAGCAAGCCAGTTAGTTCTGCCAATGGTTACAAACACTCAAAGAAACTGGATGGATTTCTGGGCATCGTTCTCAGCACCAGAAAAGATATATCCCGTCCACAATGCACAGTCCTCCTCAGTCTGTGGGCTAATTCTAAAATTGGAAGAAATTTCTGACAGACTCGTCAAGCTTCCATAGACATACTCACGGAATCGTACCCAGCCAATCACCAAATGTGGATATGTCCAGTCTCACCATCAACACAGACCCAGCAGAGATGGCGGCACCATGATATGCAATGGAGAGGCAGTTGCTGTGCGAGTCCTCAAAACGTTTTCCAGACCGCACGACGTCTCATGGCTTCATGTTAAGCATGGGCAAGGAAATCTTTTGCTGATTGACAAGAACCGTCCTGCCTCTGCTGATGAAAGAGTGATCCTCTTCGTCGAAGAGCATGAAGAGAAAGCACTGAGGATGGCAAGAACAGAAATTTTTCTCTGATTTGTGGACTTCAATTTTCACCGCCATGAATAGTTTGGCAGCAGTACTGCAGGTAGAGCTAGACTGGTCCTCAAGAACGTAGGTGCTAGACTGTGTCTGTGTCTGGTGGTGAGGAGAACAACAAAAGGGAAATCATACTTAACTTCATCCTTACCAATCTTCCAGCTGTGGATATCTCTGTCGATGACAATATCAGTATGACAGAGTATTGTATAATCCTAATGGAGATAGAGATGGCCCGACATTAAAATTAACGTGCATTCATGTTGTGCGGCACGAACACCGTGCTAAATGGGACATACTTAGATCAGGCCAAGCAGCTCAAGACTGGGCACCCATGAGGCGATGTGGATTATCAAAAGCGTCTGAATTATACTCCAGCACAATTTGTAATCTCATGGTCGGGCATAGCGCCCACTTAGTCAGTCCAGTCAATCCATCAATCCTGTTTCAATGGAGAGTGCAGGAGGGCATGTGAGAAGCATCACAAGGCAAAACTGAAGATGCGAATTTAACTTGGTGAAGCCAACAAATAGGACGACTTGTCTGGCAAACAGCATAAGCAGCAAGTGAGAAGCAGAGCTAAGTGATCCCTGAACGAACAGATCAGACGTTCTGCAGTCCTGCCACATATATGCTTTAGGATAGTTGAACAACTCACTGGAGGAACAGGCTCACAAATATCCCCATCCACAATTATGTAAGAGACCAGCACAGCAGTGCCAAGCATAAGAATGAATCTTTCGCAACAACGTTCCACCAGGATTGGTCAGTGGATGATTCATCTCCGAACGCTCCAGTGGTCCCCAGCTTGACAGATACCAGTCTTCAGCCTATTCGATTCCCTTTGCTTTATATCAATAAACAGTTGGAAAAACTGGATACTTGAAGCATTCGGGCAACAGTACATAAGACCTTTGTTCCAGAACTTGCCCTCCCCTCGTCAAGCTGAGCCAGTAGTTTTGAAACACTGATATCCACCCAGCAATGGGAAAAATTACAGAAATATGGCCTGTACATGAAAAGCAGGACAAATCCAACCAGTTCAAATACCGCTCTATCAGTCTACCGTGGATTATCAGTAAAGCGACGGAAGGTTTTATCAACAGTGCTATCAAGCAACAATAGCTGAGCAATAACCTGTTCGTTGACATCCAGTTTGTGTTCCGCCAGGGCCACTCAACTCCGGAATTCCTGACATCCTTGGTCCACACATGGCCAAAAACAGCCGAATTCCGGAGGTGAGGTGGAGTGACTGAACTTGCCTGGCTCTTCTGAGAAATAAGATCCACTTCTGAACCACATGTAAATAATGGAGGTTAGTCCATCTCTCTCAAACAAACTACAGAAGCAATTGGGTGTGCAGATTGAGAGAAGTCATTCGCTGAATTCCAACCTCCAATCATTTTCATGTGGGCTGACTTATCATTTAAGTGGCTTATCTGCCTTCAGCAAATCAAGGGATTTGGGTTGGGTTTTGGGTTGGGCAGGCAATGCCAAAGCGGTTCATTGCTAATTGCTCAGAGGGCACTGAAAATGGAATAACATTTTTGTGCGTTTGGAGTCAAGACGTCAAGACTCCGACCAGATCAACGATAAGATCCCCCAGAACGCTCAAGGTCAGGACTGCTGATCAGGAACCCATTAGATTCACTGATGTACATTCTGAAACGCTTGACTTCCTTCAGCGATGTCAAGAGACCACACGCTGTTCAAGCCATTTTCCCAGGTCCACATGAAATGCACCCACGTATCTATCGGACCTGCTGACCTCACTCACTGACATCCAGGATTGATGAGAAGGACCCACCCACGCAGGAAATGTGGGTGCCACGCTGGACATCATGTGGTCAGAAACTCCATGTGTTCAAGCCACAGGCCCCTCCTCAGCAAACGGTTAGAAACATCCAAGCTGTTGGGAAAAAGACGGACCAATCCAAAGATGTGCAGGTCATGTGAATTGACCATGCTAAATTGCCCGTAGTGTTAGGTAAAGAGTAAATGTAGCGGTATGGGTGAGTTGCGTTTCAGCGTGGACTTGTTGGGCCGAAAGGCCTGTTTCTACACTGTAATGTAATCCCAATGTGAGATGCAAAGAGAGTGTCACTGGAAATGCATCCCCAGTCAGGCGGGAGCCGAGGAGAGGTAGTGTTGACGTTTTGATCATAAGCTCTTCATCAGCATGCAGCCTCATTCCTGTCTGCATACAGAACTGGCTGGACGAAAGAAGACAATAAATGGTAGTGAATGAATATATTCTGACTGGACGTTGGCATCTGTTCTTGCGTTTCTGCCCATTGTAGGTTTAATAAGTAATTTGGGTGAAGAAGTGGAAGGGTGGTTTAGTAAAGTTCCCGATGACACAAAGGTCGGTGCTGTTATAGATTATGTCGAGGATTGTCGCAGTCTACAACATGACAGTAACAGGATGCAGTGCTGGGCTGAAAGGTGGCAGATGACGTTCATCTGAGAGAAATGTGAAGTGATTCATTTTGGATCATTTTGAATTTGAATGTCGCATACAGTGTTCAAGACAGGATTATTAGCAACGTGGAGGAAAAGCAAGATTTTGGGGTCCATGTACATAGATCTCTCAAAGTTGACTGCCCTGCCCCCCTTCCCAAGTTGATCGGGTCGTTAAAAAGACATGTGGTGTTTTGGCTTTCGCATAACTGGGTGACTTAGTTGAAGAGCCGTAAGATTTTTCTACAGATTTACAAAACCCTGAGTAGACCACACTTGGAATATTGCATCTAGTTCTGTTTGCCTCATTACAGGAAGCTTGTGAATGCTTAAGGGAGGGTGTAGAGGAAACTTACCAGGATGATGCCTGCATTGTAAAGCTTGTCTTATGAAGAGATGTTGAATGAACGAGGGTTTTTCAAGCTGTTGACAGGAAGGAAGAGAGGTGATGTGACAGACTTGATCGCTCAGCGAATGCTCCACAGTGTTCCAAACTTGCTAGTTGAGTTCCAAACCCCAGGCTTCCAGAAGTTGCGCCTGGAGTATTTTCCTGCTCACATCCTGGACCTCGGAATGGGTAGTGTGCCTAGATTCTCACATTGTTCAACGGGAGCAAACCACGGTTTACAGCTTAGCTGTCCCGACTCCAAAATTCAGTCTTTTGGAAGTGGCTTAATATCTGATGTTCTTGTTTCTGATCGGCTTGGGCTTCCCAGAACAAACGAATTTGGCAAATTTAAACCGAATCTTGCACGGGTTTTGCTGTCACGTCGTTTCAGATTCTAAAATGCAAACGTTCAAGTGCTGGAAACTGATGAACATTTACCCTGCTGCATTTTCCCAATAGAATCACAGACTTGGTACAGCACAGACAGAGGTCATTTGCAACATTGCACCTACATTGGCTCTTCAAGTGAATATTATTGCGGCTTGATAATTCCCCACTTTTCCTCAAAACTCTTGACATCCATATATTTCATCACAGTACAATGCAAGTTCGTCAACAGTGGTAATTATTGCTTACAATCCTTTCTTCCTCCTCTCGTTTTAATATCTGATTCTCTCTGTTTTGGACATTTTAATGCCTTCATCTATACAAAGAGATAAAAGGTATTTGTTCAATGTCCAAATCATTTTCCTCCTCTCCCGTTGTGAGGTCCAGAGTTCTATTCAGTCAGGGACGAATATTTCATTTTCCAACCGTCATCCCGAAATCTAACTTTGCCGAAGTTGTTACCATCTCCTTTTCGAATCATTTCGTTTTAATTTCCGTTTTCATGCAACTGTCTCCCTCTTTTTCGAAAAAAAATATTAATTGCTTTTCATTAAAAGACCTAAACTTAACCAGACAGCTTCAGAGCATTGACAAGTTCCGTTGACTGTCAAATGATCCTTACATTCAATGTTTCGTGCACACTTCATCTTCAACTGCATCTGTGTAAAGAAAGCTCTTGAGAGTTATGAAATGTTACTTGAAGAGCCCAACAGTGCTTATCTAACACGCTAAAGATCACACAACACCACGTTATTGCACAACATGTTTATTTGGAACTACACACTTTTGAAGCACTGCTCTTTCGTTATATTTAACATGCGAGCGTTTCTATTTCTTTTCCAGTCTGTCGTAACGAAACATGTTTTCACGAGTTTTTATTTGTTTTATGTAAGTGTATAGGTTGGGTTCATTCCCATGTTTATCACCATTCCCATGTATAAACTAGACGACATTTCATCATTTTGTGATCACTCTGGAGTAGTGGGCACGACACTGAATCTTCTCCTCTGTCAATCGATCTTACAGTTACACGCAGACTACGCAAACTCAACGCACATGCAGACACACAGACACAGACACACACAAACAAACCGAAGCATTAGTACAACAGAACTAATTGCAATGCAGAAAATACGTTGCACTCTGTCAGGTTGGAGTCGCAAACATCACAGATCAGAGGCACTGGATACATAATCCAGTTACACAGATGTGTACAAGTCTGACACAAAGAGTGAACATTGCATCGAAATAGATACAGAATTATTTGTCGCTGGTGTAATTTTGCATTAAGTCTCAATGTTTAATCCATTTTAAAAGTGAAGTAAAGGGATAGTTCACCATAATCTTCAATTGCTGTCTGAAGTTAGGATGTGTCATGAAATAAATTGCAGTGTTTGTGCAGCAACTGAGCACCTGGAGCATGTAGCCCAGTTCCATTATGCAAAGGGGGAGATCGAGAAATTGATATCCCAAACTTACCATTCTCCAATTTATGGAAAATGCCATTGATACTGATCATAACAGTAGAACATTGCCTGAGATAAGAAACAATAAATTGATGGAATTCCTTCGACCCTTCAGCTCTTGGCCTCTGGCGCTCTTCCTATTGTTTTGATGGTGTAATCTATTGCGGCCTTTGCTGGTCACTACAATGTATCTGACCGTTATAAAATTGAAAAGCAGAATAAGAATAAAGGCAAATCCCGGGGTTAGTATGGAATGAAATAACTCAATTGCTCCCCTTCTCTTTTAATGAAACAAAACCATGGTCTGTTCCTGGGACAATACCGTCCTTCGAACATAAAATACCAGAAAATATTCTTCAAACCGCTCAATCCAATCACCACTCCCAGAACCACAGCCGTTGTTTTTACATTGCAATATTTAATTTTAAGAATTGGGCAACAAATGGCCACAAAACGATGAAAGGTGAAAGCGACGGTGAACCAGGCAGAACAGTCAATGATTGCATAAAGCAGGACAGCGTGGATATTACACACGGGAATGCCTTCTAAGAAATGATGCTTGTCCATATAGACAAATGGAACGTGTCGCAATATGAAATCACCAATAATAACCAGGAGATCTGCCATTGCCATGGCTATCAGGTAGCGAGTGACACACTTTTCCCGGGACAGAATCACAACTGTTACTATGTTAGTTGTGAGGCAAGCATTTATGAATCCTGCAGATTTGTACTGACCAATTTAAAAATGTTGTCCACTAGAGCGGACTGGGGCCTCGTGAAGCATGCCATGGAACTGAGAGTGAGCTGAGGACATGTTAAGTGGATTTTCACCTTTCATAATCCTTGGCAAAGGAGTGCTTTACCGCCAATCGCTGTGAAACACGAGATACTTTCACCAACACGTTCTATTGGTGACTCTGCTGAGTACTTGCACGAGTAAATTGTGGCCAAGTCGTGTGAACTGTTAAATTAGTTCTGACGGCATTCCGTAAGTGGCCAGCATTCCTGTTTGTTTGGGAGTATCAACAGCTGCAATCCCGACTGCGACGGGAATTTGGGATACTTAGGGGAAAAGGCGCCAGTACAGTGGGAGGGTTCCTGAAAGGCTTCCGAGGACGTTGACCCAGATTGTAACTGTAGGGGACTGATGGTTCTTATGCACTTCATGAAACTCATCAAGGGAATTCTCTAACTTCTGCGTTGCATTTCTCATGGTTATTATGGCATTTCAGCGTCTCCTCCGTTGGGACAAAAGGACACGTGCCGGCCTGCATTGCAGGACAAAATTACCTTGACCCCGGGATTGGCGCTTCAGTCTTGCAGCGTGACTCTATCCCAATCTCACATACCAGGTGCTGAACGCAGATCAGTCTCCAACAGGCAAATGAAAAAGATGCAAACAAATACAAATATCAAAACAAACCAACAAGACAAAACACTGGCACCAGGATCAATTCCTCAAGGCCTCCCCAATCCCAGCAATCAGCTGCATTTGATATTTAAATCTGGCCACCTTCTGTCTTCCCTCAAGCGGTCAACTTGCAGCCTCGGATCAGGATTAAACACTTAACAGAATGTGTTAATTTAAGGCGATTTTTCCCATTCTTCCATCTTGTTTAAATGGATCAGTCTAAAGCCTCAGGTCAGAATCGCGCACCTACCAAATTGTACTAATTTTGATTAACCTCACAGAGCACTCACATTTACTCATCCATCTACAGAAATTATTGAAGTCCTTAATTTCTTGAAGAAAAACTCCAGAGACTTGGATGCATCATGGGAAGACTACAGCCCCAGTCTCTGGCTCGGTAAGACTCTAAACTGTAACAGAAAGTAGCAGGCTTATGTAGAACATAAGACATGGGCTGTCGCAGAAATACATCAGTACATCTGAAGTAACGTGAGACCTCAAACCATCTTGAGTACGAGGCTATCAGTTGGATTTCAGTTACATTCAGTCTCCATGCACCTGAAAGCTACCAGACTGGATCCTGTGGTGTATCGATCCTATACTCTATATCAATACATCTCAGGGCTTCAGAAATGCATTGCCCACATACAAGTTAGGCAAAATGTGTTTACACCAGTCCACCTTTACCATTGACACTGGGACACCAACATTTGAACTCATGAGGAAGCAGCCTGCACAGCCATTCTACAAGATCCGGTCCAATCCGAAGTTCACATCAACTCGCCACATCTGCAATCCCTCCCTGATAGCCTTTCAACCCCTTGGAAATCAAGAATATATTTGGCTCTGCCTTAACAAACAAAAAAGAAAGTGTCCACACTCACTGCCTTTTCTGAAAGGGAATTATAACGATTCAGAAGAATCTTAGTAAAGGAATAAACGTTTCTTCATGTCTTCCTGAAATAGATACCCTATTATCATTAAAAGTTGATATCCTAGCTTTCGATTTTCCAACAATAGGACACATCTTTTTCAAGTCCATTTTGTCTGGTTCCATCAGAATCATTATAGCTTTTTTTACCTCATTCAATTCTGTCATCTTGTAAGTCCAATGACTGCAGGCCTAGCCTGCCTATCCTTTCCTTACACGGTTATCATGCCTGCACCGACGTCAGCTTGGTGAACCTCATTGAATACGACTGGGGCTTTTAATCCGGTAGAATCACAGAACCGTGACTGGCAGAAAAAAAAGTTAAATTAGAGATTCAGTTCACTTTGAGAGGCGATTCTGCGGAAACCAGACTGGTGGGAAGTACTATGCACGCGTGAGTAAATGGTACTCTGGTGACGGGATACTGGCCCCGATGGAGTTATTTCAGTCATGATATTAGTGGGATTAATGGAATGATAAAATAGGCACATTCTAGCTGAAGCCGTCCTGAACTCGATCAGGCACTACGGCTGGCGTTGATTTTAGAGAAGTGATAAGTTGAGAACATAATTATGCCGATGGAAGTTGGTACTCTCTCCAGGTCGACTGAGCTTTGCATATAACACTTGAGTGAATGCAATTGCATGCAGTTATTCACGATTTCACATAAACAGATCGGCTCGAGGTCAGCCCTCAGCAAACACCACACCCCCACCCAAAAAGAAAGTCCAAGCTACGGACAAACGCTTAACACTGTCCTCCGTATGTGCGCTAGCAAACCATTGCAATTTCTGTTGGCATGCGTCGTCACGAAGACAAAAAATTCTGAGTAGCCAGAATTAACTTATTAAGATTTCCAGTATGGAGCGTGCACCTATATTTGCCTGAAAACAGTTGATATGCTACACAACATTCAAATCTAAATCCATCAAAGTAAACGTCTGGTTAAATGGGCTCCCGATTCTAAAGGAGGTTGATCCCCACATGGCTGTATCAGTGATTGCAGAAACAGTCTTTAAAATAATTGCGATGGTGACCAACGAGACCCCTGTGCGACAGACAACTTACACTTGGAACGCTTTTACAGAATCAAGGTACAATTCCAGTTCCAGAGTGGTATGCAAAGTACCTTGGTCAGTTAACGCCAAGTGTCAGAAAATGCCTTCCCCAAGTCTTATGGGGCGAAACTAGTTCAGAAATATTCAACTTGACTTCTCAACAGTTTTCGAGGAGAAAATGGCTGACTAAGTGTCGTCGGAATTATCTGCACAAACCATTTTTAGGAAGGTTCAGGGACTGTCAAAGGGCCCAACAACATCTTGCACGTGAAAGAGGAGAAAGTGAGGACTGCAGATGCTGGAGATCAGAGTTGAAAAATGTGTTGCTGCAAAAGCGCAGCAGGTCAGGCAACATCCAAGGAACAGGAGAATCGACGTTTCGAGCATAAGCCTGAAGAAGGCCCGAAATGTCGATTCTCCTGCTCCTTGGATGGTGCCTGACCTGCTGCGCTATTCCAGCAACACATTTTTCACCATCTTGCACGTGAACCAAGATGCAAGTTTACAGGGTCGTCCAGCGTCATTAAGCGCAGAAGTACAGGCATGGGTCAGAAAGCTGGTAATTTAGCGAATCCAGAAAACAGTAGTTAGCAGAATGTACAGCAATGGTTGCAATAATTGTGACGATCGACGGATCGGTTTCAATTTGAGGGGACTTTATTCAATCGGTTAAACAGTACTCCCGGTGGATAAATGCTAAATCATTTGCACAGAGAACTTGTCTGCAACTGTGGCAGGTGGGGGCTGGTTGAGGGGAAGGGATTCATGAATCGGGATATGAGCCATGTACACTTACATACTTTTCTAAGAATTCTTAGAACTTGCTTCATTTCATGAAACGGACTGTTAAGCTAGAAGAGATACCTGTTAGGAAGGAAGATGTGTTGGACATTTTGAACAACTTGAGGATAGACATGTCCCCCGGGCCTGACGGGATATATCCTAGGATTATGTGGGAAGCAAGAGAGGAAATTGCAGTACCGTTGGCAATGATCTTCTCGTCTTCACTGGCAACGGGGGTGGTACCAGGGGACTGGAGAGTGGCGAATGTTGTGCCCCTGTTCAAAAAAGGGAATAGGGATAACCCTGGGAACTACAGGCCAGTTAGTCTTACTTCTGTGGTAGGCAAAGTAATGGAAAAGGGATAGGATTTACGAGTATCTGGAAAGACACTGCTTGATTAGGGACAGCCAGCACGGATTTGTGAAGGGTAGGTCTTGCCTTACAAGTCTTATTGAATTCTTCGAGGAGGTGACCAAGCATGTGGATGAGGGTAGAGCAGTGGATGTAGTGTACATGGATTTTAGTAAGGCATTTGATAGGGTTCCCCATGGTAGGCTTATGCGGAAAGTCAGGAGGCATGGGATAGAGGGAAATTTGGCCAATTGGATAGAAAACTGGCTAACCGGTCGAAGGCAGAGAGTGGTGGTAGATGGTAAATATTCAGCCTGGAGCCCAGTTACAAGTGGAGTTCCGCAGGGTTCAGTTCTGGGTCCTCTGCTGTTTGTAATTTTTATTAAAGACTTAGATGAGGGAGTCGAAGGGTGGGTCAGTAAATTTGCAGATGATACGAAGATAGGTGGAGTTGTGGACAGTGAGGAGGGCTGTTGTCGGCTGCAGAGGGACTTAGATATGATGCAGAGCTGGGCTGAGGAGTGGCAGATGGAGTTCAACCCTGCCAAGTGTGAGGTTGTCCATTTTGGAAGAACAAATAAGAATGCGGAATACAGGGTTAATGGTAGGGTTCTTAGTCAGGTGGAGGAACAGAGGGATCTTGGGGTCTATGTACATAGATCTTTGAAGGTTGCCACTCAGGTGGATAGAGTTTGTAAGAAGGCCTATGGAGTATTATCGTTCATTAGCAGAGGGATTGAATTCAAGAGTCGTGAAGTGATGTTGCAGCTGTACAGGACTTTGGTTAAGCCACAGTTGGAGTACTGTGTGCAGTTCTGGTCGCTTCACTTTAGGAAAGATGTGGAAGCTTTGGAGAGGGTGCAGAGAAGATTTACCAGGATGTTGCCTGGAATGGAGAGTAGGTCGTACGAGGATAGGTTGAGAGTTCTCGGCCTTTTCTCGTTGGAACGGCGAAGGATGAGGGGTGTCTTGATAGAGGTTTATAAGATGATCAGAGGAATAGATAGAGTAGACAGTCAGAAACTTTTTCCCCGGGTACAACAGAGTGTTACAAGGGGACATAAATTTAAGGTGAAGGGTGGAAGGTATAGGGGAGATGTCAGGGGTGGGTTCTTTACCCAGAGAGTGGTGGGGGCATGGAATGCGCTGCCCGTGGGAGTTGTAAAGTCAGAATCATTGGCGACCTTTAAGCGGCTTTTGGATAGGTACATGGATGGGTGCTTAATCTAGGTTAGAAGTTTGGCACAACATCATGGGCCGAAGGGCCTGTTCTGTGCTGTATTGTTCTATGCTCTATGTTCTATGTTCTATGTTCTATGTTCTATTGTTCTATGTTCATGCCACATGGATTTGTAACAATGTACGAGACTGCCATTTGGGGTATCAACCGTCGGTGCCGTTATTTAGTGCACGATGCAAAGCGTGTTGTCATGTCTAATCTGGGATGCCATCTTTCTTGATGAAGTTGTAACAACTGGAATTAACCAGAAATCCGAGACAAAGTGCGTGGGGCAATATTCCGGAAATACGATTCATTGCATTTCCATAACTGTTCAAAGACATCATTTTGTCTGACATTATTTAGTCTTTTCATAAACTCCATATCTTCTGAGATTCCAGTGGTGGTTAACCAGACTGATTCCTGGTTTGGCAGAATTTACGTTTGAAGCAGGATTGGAACAGTTAGTGCAAGATTCACTGGAGTTTTTAAGAATGAGAGAAAACTGTAGAAACCGAACAAATTCTGACAAAACGATACAGTTTAAACGTTTGAAGGAAGTTCGTGATTACCAGGGCATTTAAGTTCGGAGGTTATAGTCTCAGAACACAAGGTAGGCCACTTAGAATCAAAAGAAGAAGACTTGGCCCACTGAGTGGTGAGTCAAAAGCGGTAACGTTGAAAAAGCACTTCGTCCAGACCGTGGTGAGCCGGTTGGACTTCTCTTGAGCAGAAAGTGGATAATCGGAAAAAACTAAAACGTTTTAATTAAGATGTTTACTTTAGTTATTCGACCTTACACTAAATTGATTTTTTGGGCAGGGTCGACCGTCCGAGTTATTTCCTTCTGAGCTATTTCTGTCTTTCTAACCACAAGCCACTCTTTGGTATATTGTGCATGTGATAGGGCTTGTGTGTATGTGCATGTGCAGGCGTATGTGATTTCTTGCATATGAGAGAAGCAACTGTGTCAGTGTGCGTGTTGTTGAGTGCGTATCAATGAAAGAGAGTCTGAGCATGCATATTTGTGAGCTGTCTAAATGTGAGCATAGATATATGGTTTAATGAATTGCAAGGGTGTGTGTGTGTGCATCATTGAACCATGGAATATGTTAGTGAGGAGGTGTATGTGTGAGGGTGCGTGTGTGTATATTTGTAAGTTATTGCAGTGTGGCACTCCTCTCTATCCCTGCACACTGATATGGAAAATTCTCAATATAACTTTTGCGTTCATCGTCACTTTGGTATAGGTCAATGCGAGTGCGATGATTTAGAATTTGAATGCATCTCCCCAAACCACACTGAGATTGATTTCTCAGTTATTTCCTTCCATGCCATCAATGTTCACACCCTTGCATGTTGCACTACAATTGTGCACTGAAAGCATTTGAAATATTTGGAAAATTCCTGTGTGTCTCATGTACAATACTTGCAGGGTGTTTGTAATTTGGAGTATTCCAACCTTCTAATAAGCATGCAATTGCGTATTATATTAAAATTATTAGGGTGAACATGCTATGTAATTACTATTCAAATAATCAGGCAGTTATATTGGAAATGCAAGTAAACTGATAATTTAACAGTGTACAGCAAAACATCTGACTTGAAATGACATACTCAGAATAGTTTCAAAATTCTCTCTTTCAAGTTGTTTGTATTCCACTTTCAGGTGCACAGGAACACCACATACGGTGACTAACTTTGACATAAGTTTATAAGCACCAAGATCATGAGAATGCAAAGGACATTTGAATCATTATTACTCTGGATTAATACAGTTCACTCCATAAAGTGAGTAACAAAGGACGATCTAATAAGCTACCTGGTGGGTGTGGCGGTATTCTGATAATGTCATGACCAAATCCGAATATGCCAATGTTCTTCGGACCTGAACATAAATCCCATGTAGGCTGGTGATGAGAGTTCTAAACAAAGACATCAACTGATTTGTGGTTGTTCAGGTATAAAATCACTGGGGTTGCTACTATCGTTTTAGAAAAGGAAAGTAATGAAGCAATGAAAGAAAGAAGGGAAGAAAGAAATGAATACGTGAATTTATTGTCACATGTATGTTACAGTGAAAAGAAAACCGTAAAATGCAATGAAAAGCTTTTGCAATGTAGCCATCACAATCTTTTTCTGGTCTGCATGTGACAACAGACTAATAGTCTTGTGATTCACCCATTGAATTGAGCAAACATTGACAGCCAAAATAATGATGCCGACATTATAAATCAATACATAAACCAAACCGTTCATTGTTGGTTTTCTTTTACAACTGCATTTCGATTTTATATCTTACGAAATAAAAATTGGAACACACAGCCAAAAATGCTTTCTGTCTATTTCCCATGTGCTGCTCACTACGCAGTTCTGAATAGTTACCGCTATCCTCTCACAATAAATTAAATGCATCGGTGGATGCTTCATCTTTCGGATTTCGGAGTCATACAAAGACGCTCCGAGGCTCCAGTAGAATAGCAAGGGGACATTAAGAGCTAAATATTTCCTTAATTACTAACCACAAAGCGGAAGAGTTATTCATTGTGAAGTAGCTGGACATTGTGCAGCTGAATTTCCCTGACAGAACAGCATAGCATTCAGCAAAGTGCAATGAATAAAAGACAACAAAATAAAATAGTGCAACAGACAGCAGCTCAGAGAGAAACCTGCAGAGAAAGAAGCAATTGATCACTCCGATGATAGAAAGTTGACATGAACCATCCCATTAACATTTCCTCATCGGGAACATTAAGAAGAACCCTTTGCATTCTGTTGTCTCAGTCCAGTTGTCATTGTTGCTGCTGACACGGGAGGCACTGTTGCTCTTGTAAATCAGATTATGCGGAGAAACGTCAACTCTTCGATGTTTTCACCACACTCAACTTTCCCAAGCCCACACATTTCCACTAAATACATCCCTCAACTGATTGCAAAACTAAACACAAGTTCTGTCTGCGCCTGACTGCCCCAATCGTGATTCGTTTGTCTGCTTAAAAACAACAAATCTCCGGGTGCTCAAAGCTGTTTATCCACAACTTTTGAAGCAGCCAATGGGGCAACACTGTGGCAATACCTCGCTGCAAGAGAAACAGCACATAAAGACCTCCTGAAGCACCATCACAAGAAGTGCATGTGCATCGCCTCTTCTTCCAGCACTCCCCTGCTTGGTAACCTTGCAATTCTTTTCCTTGCAATGCATCTTTGGAATCGATGACATTGACATAACATTTAATTGAAGAGGAAATGTTGTTTAGGTTTAGTAGTAGTCAGTATGAAAAACACATTCTTCTGACGGAGACGACGACAATGAAGGAAAACAAAGCTCAGAGGGCAAGCGAAGATGATTCTTTCAACTCAGCGGTGGTTGAGTCAGTAACATTGGATTGACATTTCAGGGACCATAACCCACAAACCAACAGTCAAGTAATGTGGGGCTGGAATCCCTTTTGTCATCTACACGAGCACATTGTGCTAAACTACCTCTTCCTGGGCTGTAAACGCTTTCTGTTTCAATGAGCAGTCTTGCTTTTTTCCCCACACTGTAATGACTGACTATGGGATGGTACGTTGGTGTCTGCAGTTCTGCCTGTCGGCCCGAAAATGTCATTGGTTCCCAGGCCAGTAACCATAGTCTTGTCCCAGATCACATACTGTACATATTTTGTGCATTATATTTATATCATTAATGTTCAGTTGTTAAAATCTGTTGCACAGTTTAGTTAAGCTGATGGATTTACATTGTACATCAGTGTTACGTATGGCTCAGTAGTGAAACAGTTGTTTTTAAATCTGAAGGTTGTGTGTTATAAACCGTGTTAGCATGCTGGCTATCATGGTTCCAATATTTAAAAAAAACATAGCAAGGGAGAAGACTGATTCTTTGCCCTATCACCACATGTCGTGACAAGCGGAGATGTCTCGGATTGCTCTCCAAGCCTAAAAGTATGAGAGCGTTGTGTCGTGCTGTACACAATCTAAACTGAAAGCTATTAGTTATCTTCACCAATCCTCAATTCAAATCGCCACAAGCTCATGTGCAAACGGAATAAACCCCTCTTCTGAAATCAAGTTATGGATTAATAGAGGCGACGAGCACGGAAACGGATCTTTTGATCAAACTAATATATGCTGATCAGATATCCTAGATATTAGATTACATTAGGTAAGAATAGATTAGATCACCTACAGTGTGGAAAGAGTCCATTTGGCACAACAAGTCCCACACTGACCCTCTGAAGAGCATCCCAACCAAACACATTCCCTATATTTACCCCTGACTAATGGAACTCGAACGATGAGCAATTTAGCATGGTGAATTCACATACTGTGAACATCTATGGGCAGTGGAAGTACCCGAAGGAGACCCTCGCCCACACTACTTCTTCGAGCAGTTCATTCCATACATGTACCACCTTCTGGGTGAACAAGATGCCCGTTAGGTATCTTTTATATCTTTCCCCTCTCACCTTAAAGCTATGCCTTTAATTCTGGACTCCACCATCGCAGGGTAGAGACTTTGTCCACTTACCCTATCTATATCCTCTTGATTTTATAAACCTCTATAAAGTCACCCGTCAGCCTCCACCGCTGCAAGGAAAATAGCCCCAGCCTATTCAACCTCCCACTGTAGCTCAAGTCCTCCAAATCTGGCAAACCCCTTGTAAATATTTTCTGAACCCTCTCAAGTTTCACAACATCCTTCCGTTCGGAAGAAGAACAGATTTGCATGCAATATTCCAAAAGTGGCCTAACCAATATCCTGTATAGCTGCAACATGACCTCCCAACTCCTGTACTCAATACTCCGAAAAGTAAAGCAAAGCATACCAAACACCTTGTTCACTATCCTATCTACCTGTAAGACTGCGCACAGAAACAGAGAGCATTTGCAGCACAGAAGGAGGTAGTTTGGGACGAACTACCCTTGCGTTTTGGAATAGGGGTCCGAGCCACGCATTACCTGGCTCTTGGTTTGTAGATTATGGTCCCTCAAGTATAAAGTGAAGCAGCAATGAACGTGCACTCCAAGGTCTCTTTGTAGAGCAACACTCCCCAGGACATTACTATTACGTGTCTAATTCCTGCAAAGATTTGCTTTCCCAAAATGCAGCACCTTTCATTTAACTAAATTAAACTCCATCCACCAACTGTCAGCCCAGTGGTGCATCTGATCAGGGTCCCGTTGCAAATCCCGTGTAGCCTTCTTCGCTGTCTACTACATCTCAAATTTTGATGTCATCTTCACCTTACTAACTCTACCACTGATTCTCACATCTAAATAATTCATATAACTGACGAAGTGTAGTGGACCCAACACCAATCCTTGTGGCACTCCACGCATCAAAGGCCTCCAGTCTAAAAAAAAACTTCCACCATGACCCTCTGTCTTCTAACTTTGAGCCAGTTCTGGCCGAAATGGTTACGTCTCCATATATTCCATGATATCAAGCCTTGCTAAACCAATGGGTAGCCTTATCAAACATTTTACTGAATTTCTTATAGGCCACGTCCACCTCATCAATTTTCTTTGTTACTTCGTCAAAATGTTTTAAACAGATTGTAAGACAACATGTCATCAGCTGGCAATATTTAAATCATGAAGATAATTATAATAAATTAAATGTTGAGTTCATCAATGACTTAATTTAAAGTTGCTGGATGACATCATCCATAACAACATAATAAGACAGGAAAGTGACTAGAGTGAAACTGTCATAGACAATTGATTAGATCACCAATTACATGTATTTCAGAAACAGAATTCTAGGTGAATATCACTGTACAACACAACGCGACTGCAGCAAACATGAGATTTTTTTCAGGAGATTTCACAGGGTGATTATGTCTCTCCAAAGTCAATCATGGTTTGTATTCTCAGGTCGAAATGATTGAAGAATTAATTCTGAACTAAGCACACTGTGTTAAATTTTCACAGTGATGGCCGTCCAGTTCCCTTGTTAATGGAAGAACAGTCCTTCAACACTGCTAGTGTTCATTCACTTCAAACAGTAGGGTGCCCATCTGGCACACGCACCATTTCTACTTTCCTTCCGCTGATCCATCCTGTCCACACAAGTCACGGATGTTTCCTGATCCGTCTATGCTCTCTCTCTCTCTCACTCACTGAGTAACTTCAGGTGTTTGCTGGGCATTTTCTGATGCTGTGATTCACCCAGATGGACAGGTTCTGTCTCTAACCTGAAGGAGGAAGTGTTTCACTTCCGAGAAGGAACGGCAAGCGCGGATGTTGAGAATGAACCAAAAACTACCCAGTGCAATTGTCTGCATGTCACTGCTGCCAGCCACAGCTTTATCCTGGATCTTTCTTGGAAACAGTCAAAAGGACTTTCATCACGAATGCAGCTCCTTCAGCAAAAGGTACAAAAAAAAGGCAACAATGTTCATACGACCATATACATTCCAGGTCTGATTTCCAGCGTGGACATCAAGTTTATCTTTCCAGATGGACTGATCTGATTCTGCTACAACCTGAAACAGATTAAACAGGAAAGAATCTGAGTCAAGAACAGAGGAAAAGCAGGGGCATTGGCATAAAGGTGTCAACACTTTCAAAGTAACCATAACCTTGACTTCAGTCAGCGTATATGTTGATTATTACATTCGGTACTACTCCGAGAATTTTACCAGATTCGTTGCACTCTCCAGCAGATCATTGTCAGCTGACAGATCGTGAGGATGATATGTCTGTGAAGGTTATGGTCCTCGGTTCGGAAACGGAAGTTACCAGATTCGATGGAAACTGGAGGCAAGATCATCAATAGCAGAATCTGACAGACTGATGCCCCATAGTCTGTGTTTCAGCGTATAAAAAAATCAGAGTTAGGCGATGATAGTATGGTGCATAATACTAAAGATAGACAGCATTTATAAAATGCAAACTCCACAGAGTTCGGTAGTGACCCCTTTTTCTGTATTTTCCAACACGAGTTCCTCAGAACTGGAGACAGTAGTTTCACTCCTGAATCCCCTGGTACATTATTACTCAGGCTTAGGTTCGGCAGTGATTGGTTTGTGCTAAGAACGGAGGTGAGAGACAAACCGCAACCACCATGAGGAAATAGAGCAATAAGTAATAGGAATAAAAGTAAAACCATGTTATTTGTCCATAAAAAATTGCAGAATATATTAATAATGTGCTGTCCTTTTTAGAAACACTACTAATAATACAAACTACGAGCAGTTGTAATAACAAACCTATTACTGATGAAAATACAGTACAAGAAAAATTACTGAGATGACTAATTTCCAGTCGTGTTGAACAAAAGTCAAGATCAACATGTTCAGGGAGTCTGGCGCTTAATCAAGTGCCTGTACTTTATAATTCTTATTTTTCAGATTCGTAAATTAAGTTTCTTTCCTGTGCCTTCTGGTTTATTAATATGCAATTTCAGATCCATCAGCGACCCATTTGTTCTGAGGGCGGAGGCAATTTCCTCAGCACAAGCATTTGTGATACCATTCTAATAGAGGCTGAGAATCAGACAAAAGGTTGAAAGAGGAACAGAGCAGGAATCATAACAAACGTCAGTAAATAGCAATGGCACTGTTCCTGACATCAGTAACAATATGCAGCGCCAAATATTGAGTTATTATAAAACGTCAGTTAAAGTGAGGTACTTAGTGCAGTTTCTGTATCTAACAGTCTGGATTTCTCAGGGACACAGGCACCACTTTCATTCCTGAATCTCCCAGTTCATTCTATCATAACATAAACAAAATGAATGAGAAATAACCCGAACCAAACCTCTCCTCTAATAAGAACAGCTGTGTTATTTCTGATATTAGAACAACTGTTAAAAATAAAAGCTGGGAAATGAATGTAATTAATGTCTCCACTGTTGACTTTGAATCTGATTCTGCACAGGTACGTTTAGTGACGGAGAGTAAGGAATCTGCTGCCTCTAGGTAACTCCAGTCCTATTTAATTCAGCAGGGAGCTGAGAACCTAAAGTGCATTTCGAGATTGCAGGGGTTTGAAAGTAGAGAGTTCAGAAATTAGTTTTAACGATTACAAGAAGGCACTGGCAAGCAAGGAGTTGGTTTGAAGTATGTCAACTTCAATGCCAGCGGCATCCAGAATATGGTGGGTAAACTTGCAGCATGGGTTGGCACGTACGATTTCGATGTTGTGGTCATTTCGGAGACATGGGCAGTGAAGGGACAGGAATGGCTGTTGCAGGTTCTGAGATTTAGACCTTTCAGAAAGAGCAAACAGGGTGGTGAACGTGGTGTGTGTGTGTGTGTGTGTTTGTGTGTGGCATTGTTAGTCAAGGACAGTATTATGATTGGAGAAAGGACATTTTAAGACTCAACTACTGAGGTAGCATGGGTGTGGTTAGTAACAGGAATGGAAAGGCAGTACTGTTGTGAATTTTCCACAGGCCTCCAATTTGTTCCAGAGCTGTAGACGATACGACAGCAAAAATAATTCTCAATAGGAGGGAGAGTGTCAGTGTTGTTATTATAGGGGCTTTAACTTTCCAGAAACAGACTGGGAATGCTGTAGTTTTAGTATTTTGGATGGGTCCACCGTTTGCAGGAGGCTTTCCTGACACAGTATGTGGATAGGCCAATAAGGGAGGAGGCCACATTCAATTTGGTACTCGGTAATGAATCCAGGCTGGTGGTATATTTGTAGGTAGGTGAGCAATTCGTTGATTGTGACCACAATTCCATTATGTTTACTTTTGTGATGGAAAGGAGTAGGTTCATAATGCATGGTAAGTATCATAGCTGGGGAAATAGCAATTATGACGCGAATAGGCAAGATTTAGGGTGTGTGGAGGATGGGGAAGGAAATTGCAGGGCAATAGGCAGTGTTGAAATGTTGAGGGAATTTAAGAAACCGCTTCTACAGACCCTTCATACATGTGTAACTATCTGGCATGGAAGAAGTTGTCGAGTGTGGGACCCTTGGTTTATGATAGAACTTGAAGCTCCTGTCAAGAGGAAGAAGAAGACTTATATTAGGATGAGATGTAATGGCTAAGGTTGGGCCCTTGAGAATTACAATATATACACACGAAAATCGTAAAGAGAGCGCGAGGAAGAGCCAGGACAGTACTTGAGAAGTCATTGGCAGATAGGATTAAAGAAAGCCCCAAGGGTTGCGTTCGGTATGTATATCAGGAACAAAAGAATGACCACAGTAAGAATAGGGCCAATGACGGATAGTAGTGGGAAGTTGTGCGTGGAGTCAGGGGGGAATCATGGAAGCGCGAAATGAATACTTCTCACCAGTATTCTAACTAGAAAAAGACATTTTTGTTGTGGCCAATGCTGAGATATATAGGCCATTAGATAGTTGGGATTGAGGTTCGCAAGGAGGAGGTGCTAGCAATTCTGGAAAGTGTGAAAATTGATAAGTCCCCTGGGAGGCATAGAATTGATCATATGATTCTCTGGAAGGCAAGGAGGCGATTGTGGAGCATTTAGCCTTGATATTTAAGTTGTCATTGCATACATAAATAGTGCCAGAAGGCTGGAGGACAGCTAAAGTTGTTGTTTTCCAGAGGTGGAGTGGAGACAAATCTGGTCATTGTAGATTAGTGAGTCTTTACTTGTTGTAAAGTGTTGGAAAGGATTATAAGCGATAGAATTCATAATCATTGAGAAAGGGATAAGTTGATTAGGAACAGTCCAAATGGTCTCGTGAAATGTAGGTTTTAACTCACAAACCTTATTGGGTTTGTGAGTTATTCCAGAAGGTGAAGAACCAGGTGGATGAGGGTAAAATAATTGATGTGGTGCATGTGGATATTAATAAGGGGTTTGATAAGGTTCCCCAGGGAGAGCTGTTGCACAAAATACAAAGCATGTGATTGAGGGTGATATAGTGATTTTGATCAGAAATTGACTATGTGAAAGAGCAGAGAGGGCGATGATTGATGGGAAACATTTATCCTGGTGTTCAGTTACTTGTGGTTTACCGCAAAGAATTGGTTTTGGTCCACTGTTGCTTGGAATTTTTGTAAATCACCTGGATGAGTGTATAGAAGAATGGGTTGGTAAATTTGTGTATGACACTAAGGTCGGTAGAGTTGTTGATAGCGACTAAAGATGTTGTCTGTTACAGGTGGACGTGGATAAGCTCAAAACAGGGCTGAGCGGTGGCAAGTTGAATCTAATGCGATAAAGTGTGTGGTGATTCACTTTGGAAGGAGTAACAGGAGTGCAATGTACTTCACTAATGTTAAGATCCTTGGTAGTGGAGATGAACAGAGACATCTCGGTGTCTATGTGAATAGATCCTTGAAAGTTGTCACACAGGTTGATAGGGTTCTCAAGAAGTCTTACGTTGTGTAACATTTTATTGAAGAGGGATTGATTCTTGAAACCATGACGTCATGCTGCTGCTGTGCAAGTGTGGCTGCACTTGGAGTTTTGTGTGCAGTTCTAGACACTGCATTATATGAAAAGTATGGAAACTTTGGAAAGGGTTCAGAGGAGATTTAATGGGATGTTGCCTGGTATGGAAGGAAGGTCTGAGGAAAGGCTGACGGATATGAGACTGTTTTCTTTCGCGAGAAGAAGGTTGAGAGATAACTTAATTGAGACATGTAAGATGATCAGAGGTTAAATAGTGAGTTCTTTTTGCCTCGGATGGTGATGGTTAACAGGAGGGGCATAGCTTTAAATTGAGGGATAATATATATTGAACAGATGTCAGAGGTAGCTTCATTACTCAGATTGTAGTAAGGATGTGATACACATTGCCTGTAAAAGTGGCTGACTCGCCAACTTTAAGGGCAGTTAAATGGTCATTAGATAGGCACATGGACAAGAAACTGTAGGTTTAATGGCCTCTTGATTTTTACAGTTCAGTGTGTCACTGAGGGCCACATAGCCTGTAATGTGCTTCAATGTTCTATATCCGATGTTCCGTGCTCGATCTTCTTGCCCGAGAATCGAAATTTCTACCCACGAACATTTGCTGTTTGGTAAAAGTTGCACTCGCAGGAGATTCTGATGTTACTCCTTGTTAAACGTTTATGTTTGCATAACTGCATGTGCACACTGGACAGACTGCTGGTAAAATTTCCAAACATTCCTTCCAAACATTGAGTGGAGTCTCAAACATGAATTAGATTAAAACAAAAGAAGTTTCTGGTGACACCGGGTGCACTTGGCCCAGTTCTTGCCCACTTTGGGAGAAGCTTTGACATTCTCTGTGCTGTGACTGCATTCTCTGGCAAATGCCTCACGACACTTTCGCTTTAATTGATAAGGTGGAAGACTGTGGAACATCAAGACTGTTAACTGTTTACAACTAAACGGATTCCCTTTTTCCATAACTAGGAATATTCCCTTGACAATGCACGGCCAATTATATTAAGAATGTCGTGATTACGAATCTAAATTCAAATTGTTTTGCACACTTCTCACCAATTGACAATTGAGAACAATGCTTTAGTTTTTTTCAGCTTGTACATTATACGGTACAGCAAACTTTGTTTTAACTGGAACCTTTTGCTCATCCGGAAAAAAACTTAAACACCTGACATAACGGATAATTCCTGTGTAATCATAATCTCCACGTAATTAGTTGAGGGTGCTTTCCACCAGTAAATTTTATTTAAGTCAAAGTTGTATGATTATTTCAGAGGAATTATGACGTAAGTAAACAATAACAGTGATGTGTCCACTTCCTGTTTGAAATTTCTATTCTTTACTCCGTGTTTTTACATTATGTGGACCTCTTCATCGATGCACAAAAATGTTGGTTGATAAAAAGTGTGTTGCATTTACATCCCACTCTCAAGTCTTATACACTAAGGAACAACAAATCCATACTGACCAGCCACTTCTCGTGACCTGTACTTGCTGATTTAATACAGACTGTGAAATAATTCCTCGTGATCAACAAAGATCGATTTTGGATTCTCCAGTGCTGACAAAATTATGAATTGAGTCCTCACATTATTGACATAGATAGTTTCGAATCTGCTTCTGTCGTTGTACTGAGCAGCCGTTTCCTTTTATTATAGTGTAAGAACATAATGCATGTCTGTTCACTGACTCCTCCAACAGTTCAAAATCAGGAACAAACTACAATGCCTGGCATTTGTGCAGTACACAATAATGCATCTTTCTGAAACAAGCTGTTTTACTGTCGCACAGAGATTAGTGGTTTAGGACAGGATCACATAGTCACCGGGATCAGTTGCAACTCGGGAAATCCAATCCAATCATTAATGCCACTGTGGTACGATGCAAAGCTTTATTCTGAGACACAAGCAGATACTGAAGTTATTTCAGGAGGTTCTTTTTTTCATTTTCAGTTTTAATATTTCCAAAGTGTGCTCCAACCTTCTCCTTCACCCAATCAATTGACCAAAAGCCTGCTTGCTGAAGAAATTAATCAATCAAGTATTCGAGTGGCCAACCTGCCTGTGGGGAGGGGAAAGCAGAAAGAAAGCGTAGAAAAAAAATCTCAAATCGAACATAATTCTTACTATTGGCTTCACGGAGGAGTTTCTGGATGTCACCAGGGTCTGGAGTGAAGAATTATGTGAGTGCAGTTGCAAACGTTTTGATGGTGAGTGCGGGATTCTGTAAACTCCACTCAGGGCAGAAGCATCTTTCTTCAAATGTTCCATTCCAAACTGGAACTTGGAGGGTTGCAGATCGTACTGGGCAAAATCTCTATTTCTAAACACAAAATGATTTCAGAGACTCCATCGAAGGCCACCCCACCAAGCTTCTGCAGCACATTTTGGGGATTTTCAACGACTCAGCTATGGTTAACCAGAAAGTTGTGAAAATTTTAGGAATATAGTTGAACGATGGTCTTAGTGACATGCACTGTTTCCTGTTTCTTCGTGTGAAGGCCACGGATCCAGCAGTATGACGGATTGTAATATATGGCTTACAGAATCTAGCACTCAAAACCTTTCCAATCTGCAAACAATTGTTGAATTATCCCTTCCACTCAGCACGAACAAATCCCGGGATTTCAACTCCTCGACTCCTCATTGTCTTGTTCTCTTGCCTGCAGCTCATATTCAAAAGTGTCCAATCTTGTACAGCAGAAATGATTATTAGCTCGGCTAATTGATCAACCAAATGGAAAGTCTACACGTTCTCCTTTATTGGAAGAGTGCTGACTCGAATTATTCAGTTTGCACGCGGATGTCTTGCTGTGTTTCATTTGAATTGGTTCAATTAGCGCAGACAAAAAGTAATTACTCAATCATATTTGGTTTATGAATAAACATCTTTTCAGTACAACCGCCATACAAAGGATGGTGTGAAACTTGAAAGGATTCAGAAAAGATTTCGAAGGACTTTGCCAGTGTTGGGGGGTGTGAGGTATTCAGAGAAGGTGAATCCGCTGGGACTCTTGTCCCTGGTGTTTTGCTAAAATCATGAGGGGCATTGATTGGTAGAATAGCCGAGACCTTTTCTCAGTCTTGGAAACTACAAAATATAAGGAGGAGCAAAAATGGAATGAGCTGCATGACCAAGTGTTGGAGGTTGACACAATTATCGAATTTAAAATCCATCTGAATGGGTACATGAATAGGAAACGTTTGGTAGGATATGGGCCAAATATTGGTATATCGGGCTAGATTACTTAAGGATATCATATCGGCCGGGCCAAAATGGTCCAAGGAGTCCGTTTTCGTGGTTCCACAACTCTGTGACTTTATTTGAATGTTGAGTCAATTGGTGTAAAATTTGGTCTGTAACTTCAAGAGATTTTTTGAAGTATTTAAGACAGGGTCACTTTGAACTCCACTTGAAAATTAATAACTGTGGAGAAAATTTTCAAATCTTCAGACAATTCCGACTCTGTGCCGTGGAGATTTTCCTTATGTTTACCGGCAACATCATTGTGATTTACAGCATGGAAACAGACCCTTCAATCCAACATATCCATGTCGATCAAATATCCTAAAGTAATCCATTCACATTTGCCAGCACTTCACTCATATCCCTCTAAAAATTCCTATTCATTTACTCATTCGGAGGCATTTTAACTGTTGTATTTGGCCCAGCCTACAGCACTTTCTCTAGCAGCTAAGACCATACAGATACCACTGTCTGTAAAAAAAACATTGCCCCTTAGGTCCCTTTCAAATCATTCCCCTCTCAGCCTTAATGTATGCCGTGTAGTTCTCAACTCCCCCATCAGCAGGAAAATACGTTGTCCATTTATGCTATCCGTGTCCTCGTGAATTAAAAACATCGATAATGTCACCCAACAGCCTCCGACGCTCCAGTGAAATAAGCCGTACGTTGTAATCTCTCCCTACAGCTCAAACTCTCAAAGTCTGGCACCATCTTTGTACATAATTTCTTCATCCGAAACGTTCATGCACTGACTCTACTGTGCTAGACACAACATATGTTGGACAAAATTGTGTAGTCAGTTCTTGATACAGCAAGTGATACATTTTAATCTATTAGTTTCTGACTGCAAATCTGCAAAACTTGATTTCGCAAGTTTTCTTTAAAATAAATAATGACACAGATATTAAGACTAGATTACGGAATTCCTGTTGAATCCAGATGTCTCCTCTGCTTGAGATTCCTGAAGGGAAACATCCGTAGCAATCTTGGGATGGAATCCACACATTCACTCCTAAAGAAGATCTTTCTGAAAATGGCAGAAGTCAGTATGTCATATTCTGTCGTTAAAATTTCTATCAGCCCAGTCCCCAACTGTTACCACTGCTGTGAAATGCTACATATGGAAGATATATCGGGTATATGAGTTACACCAGTTTCACGGGTGTAATGCCTGTCCGAACTCCGTTTGCTTCCTCACAGAAAGGCGGTGTGCTTGACCCTTACTGGCATACTCTACCATTCAATTCCATCATGAGCTGACCACCCAGCTCTGTATTCATCAACACTACCTCCCTTTCACCCCAAGAACTATATTCAACTCTTTCCTGGAAACACTCAATGTTTTGTCCCTGACACCTTTCTGTGGCAGAGAATTCCACAGGCTCCCACCTATTCTCTGGGTGAAGAAAGCTCTTTGCAATCATAATTCAGCTGTCAAAACCTTACACTGTGATCTCATGTTTGTGGTTCCCCGCGTATCACCAGCACCACTCCCACAAGTGATTGGGACATTCCTTTCCCTGTATGCTCCCTGTTTTGATTTGATATTGTTCTTTAAGGCCTCACCCATCTCATTCCCGTAAACTCACAGTGAATATAATGCGAACCCAATCCAGTCTCTCTCCATCTGTCAGCCCAGAAATCTGTCCAGGATAGCGTCCTTTGCCCTCCATCCGTCGCCAGAACATCCTTCCTCAGATCAGAAGAGTCCAAACAGCAAACACACACAAAAAGCCAGCATATGGTCTCGTCCTGTCCTTCCCTGCTCCTGTACTCGAATCCTTTCTTCTCGGAGGGCGGAACATCCCTTTGTACATCCTCACCGTCCCCTGATCCAGCAAAGCTTACTTTCATCGAGTAGAGTTGGAGAAAACCCGGGGTGTTCTTATGACTCCCTCCTTTTCCGATCGAAAACAGAATGAAGTGGTCGGTGCTGTTCCTGTCGACCCACGTATCTCTGTGATTGAAAGCAACATTAAAAAGAGTTGTCTCAGCCTTTCTCCATTTCTGTGCTTTGCAACAATTTTACCTGGATATGTATCCGATTGTCAAAGACACCGTTGGAACTGTAACATTTGTTAACCCCTTCTGTGAGTCGGAATTATTGTTGGTTTTAACTTTTGGAATAAGGCAACTCTCGATTAGAACCTTGCCACAAGGGGACCCTGAGCTAACTAACGCTTTAAACGTTTCTTCTGCTCAGTGTTTTGAATAAAGCAATTGAAACCTCATGTTGAAGTTTTACAGCACATTGATGAAGCATCTTCTGGAATAGTCTGTCCAAGACTGGTCGCCCTGCCTATGGAAGGATATATTAATTTGGAGAAGTTTCAGAAGAAACTTCCAAATATCTTACTGTGTACAGTAGTTTGAGTTGTAAAGGGAGGCTGAACAGGCTAGGTTTGTTTTTTCACTGGAGTATAGAAGGATAAGAGGCGAATATATAGAGGTTTCTAACATGGTCAGGGTTATAGAAAGATTTCCTGGTAGTTTTCCACCAAATGGCGCATTTCAAGAGCAGGGGACACCTTTTAAGGTTGAGAGTAGAAGGCTTAAAACAGAAATGAGGAATTACTGGATGTGGGTGCAAGCATCTTTTAACAGACATTTGGTAATTATATTAATCAGAAATGCTTGGAGTGTCACGGGCAAGGAGCAAACAGGTGGGACGAGTTTCGTTTGGCATTCTAGTCGGCATGCACTGGATCAGTCTGATGGGACGGTTTCTGTGCTGCCAGACTCTGTGGATCCATGGTCAAAGCAAAGAGAACTTTCTGATGTATTCTGTCCGCATCCACATTGTTATGAATGCGTCAGGGATACTGCACATTTAAGAGATTTCAAAAGCTACCAAGGACTTAGAGAAGCACAGAGAGTTCGGAGAAAGGTTAGAGTGTGACATTTTGTAGAAACAGCTAAGGGCTGTGTTGTGAAGATACAACTGTAATATCTTCGAGGAGAAAGTGAGGACTGCAGATGCTGGAGATCAGAGCTGAAAATGTGTTGCTGGAAAAGCGCAGCAGGTCAGGCAGCATACAAGGAGCAGGAGAATCGATGTTTTGGGCATGAGACCTGAAGAAGGGCTCATGGCCGAAACATCGCTTCTCCTGCTCCTTGGATGCTGCCTGACCTGCTGCGCTTTTCCAGCAACACATTTTTAGCTACAACTGTAATATGACCTGTGAATTCTTGTACTCAATACGCAGCCCGATGAAGGAGAACATGTCGTATGCCTTTTTGTTTACTCTACTGACCTATGTTGCCAGAGTCCAGGCACAACGGACCTAAAAGTACAGTCTTTTCTGTCTACATTTTCTTGGAAAATTTGGGTATCATCTTCAAACCCCAGAACCTCTATAGCAATTTTAAGGGACTGTTGTCACTCATTCTTAATTGAACTATCCAGTAGTAGACAAAATTAAACTAACTGTCTCACCTCCAGTTTATTTAAAGATCTAGGACACTACTCTGAAAATGTTTACATCTGCTGGTATCTTTTGCACCCCTAATCTCTTCAAATCTGTCCAAATCTTAGACTGGATCTGTCTCAATATTTCCAAGCCACGGAGCTGAACCACCCTAAAACAGGGTGGTTCTGAATGAACTGAATCTCTTCAGTTCATCTCGCTCCGAAATCTATTAATGTATGAGTGACAGAGAATAAGCAAACTTCGCTATTTAAAGACAAAGAAAATTCTTTAACTCCGAAAGAGAACATTAAACAACAACTCTCTACAACTGTAATACTCGTTTCTCTTAAAACTTTGTTGTCCACCTCCGACTGGAGACAATATACTGATCTGTTAAAACCTTTATTTAATTTGAAGCAAGTCAATTTTGAAAATGAGACCACGTGTATTATCTTCAGGTGTCTAACTCCCTTTCTTTGTCGACTTCAGTCTTCTGCTGCATCGATTTTTCATATGAAAACTGTACGCTTTGGATAGAAGCGTTTCGGGTAGTCTGTGTGACAATGGGTGGCAGTGCTCTTTCTCTGATTAACTGTTTAAAACAGCTGCTTTTTATTCCCAAAGCTATCAGCCCATTTCATGGATTCGATGCTGTCAAAGCAGTAACTTTCACATTTGTGTTCGGTACTTTGGAGTACAGTTTAACTGAATTGGCTGAATCCGAACAGCTGTGAAAACAAGTCCTTACCTAAGGTATACCCCAAGATCTGACATCTGTACATTTTCCAGCACAATCTGTGACATGCAGGTTTTTGTTAACTTTCACTCTCTCTGAAGGGTGCAATATGTGGCTTCAACTTCAAACAAAGATTGCTACAACATTTTCAGAGAGCCTGCCATTTTCTCAAGTGTGCGTGTTGCAATCCTAATGTTTCAGAACTGAAAACAATAGCTTCACTGCTGTATCTCCCAGATCACTATTACCCAGAATCAGATCCATCAGCGACCTGTTTGTACTGAGAGCCGAGGCGAGATCCTCAGGTCAATTATCTAGCAGCACGTTTGGCTATAGAGTTTTTAATCAGAAATGAAGATGAAACAGAAACAGATATCCGAACAAATCTAGTGAATAGTGATAGCTCTGTGCTTGATATCAGTAAAACACGCAGTGTCAAACATTCAGTTATTATAAATACAGTTTCAGTCAGATACTTACTGCAGTTCCTATATCTTGCAGTATGAATGTCTAAGAGACTCAGAGAACACTTTTACGCTTGAATCTCCCAGTTCATTGCAATTCAATCTTAGCAAATGGAATTTGAAACATCTCGAAACAAACCTTGCTTCTGATAATGCCATTTATTGTTGTTGACGATATTAGAACGCATATTAATAGAGAAAATAAAATTATGGAAGTGAATTGAATAGATTTCTCCATCCTTGATAATGAATCTCACTCTGTTCAACTACGTTCAATAAAGGGGCAATAAAGACTCTCTTGCCTCTCGGAAGCTTCAGTCTTATCTTATTCCTTCATGGATCAAAATTGTTTTTGGATGTTCCCACCGGTTTACTTTACTGTAACATTCTTGTGACCGATGATCAGATTTTTGAAAGATTCGAAAATATCCCATGAAGGGAGGTGTCGCACACGTGAATTGGATTGGAAGAAATGTCTCGCGACACTGGTTGCCCTTTGCCCAAGACCTGCCCAATGTTGTTGAAGCCTTTCCACTCTCTGCTGTGTGCCTGTACTCTAGTGCTAATGTCTCACAACATATTATCTTTAAGAGGTTGAAGTTCACGAGTGTAAATCCTGCGAATAATGTTAACCATTTACAATTCCACGAATTTCTGTTTTCCCAACCCAGAAATCTTCCCTTGACAAGGCACCCAATAGGATTAAGTTTGGAACGACTATCAATCTGAATACAACTTGTTTTCTCTTTTGGAAAGAAAATGGCAGTTGAGAAAAACGTTTGGCTTTTTTTGTTAGCTTCTACTTTACACAGATACAGTATACCTTGTTTTACCTGGCAACTTGCAAACTAACACTTTATTAAAACTGGTGAACCTTTACTTCCGAAGTGACGGACGGTTACTGTATTTTCGCCGGTACATTTTATTTAAGGCATGTTGCGTTATTATTTCAGTTATACATATACACTATTTTTTAGCTATACATAAACAATGTATAACTCCAATGTGTAAACTTTTTGTATTATGTTTATTTTACTCTTTTTGTGTTACTTACTTGTTGGACATATTTATCAACTGGCATATGCACTGGTTAATAAAACAATTGTTGTATTTATATTCCATCATCTGGACTTAGCAGTTGAATTACAATAAATACGTCAGCCACTTCCAGTGATCTCGCCTTGCTGAATGGAAAATACTGTAAAGTCCCTCCTGAGCCAAAGGGATCGATATTAAGCATTATTGATACTTTTGTTTTGAAGTTGTTTCTGTCATTTAATTGTTCAACTCATTCCTTTTAATGACAAAGCAACAAAATAATGCATGTCTGTCAACTAATTCATCCACCAACTGGAAATCAGGCAACGTCTGGCATATGTGTAGTACATATCCTAGTCATTGTAGAATTTCGGAAGCAAGGATGAATCGTTTTGCTCGGGCTGTTTTACTGTCACACAGAGATCAATAGCCTGAGACAGGACCACACACTCAGTCTGTTCAGTTGCAACTCGCTGAATGCAAGTGCTTGCATAGATTCTACTGTGGTCTGAGCCAGTGCTTTACTCTGAGACTCGAATACATAGTGAAAAAAGTTCAAGGTGGCTCGTCTTTACAGTTTCAGTATTTGTCTTTTCACAAAATGCTCTAAAACCTGTGCTTCACCCAATTAATCATGCAAGATGTTACTTGACGACAATATGGACCGAGACACTGCTCAAGAAATTGAGCTGACTGTGGGGAGGATAGACCATCAAGAAATCGGAGAAATGTCTGAAACCAAAGTCATCATTGCTGTGGGATTCACGGATGTTTCCATATTCTGAAGTGAGGAATTGAGAGAGTGCAGCCACAAACACTTGGATGATAAGGTGCGGGATGTTGCAAACTGCACTCTTGGCAGAAACATTTTCTTCCAAAAATTTCATCAGAAACGCAGACAGAAACTGGGAGTGTTTCATGTGGTACATTATCAAAGCTCCATTTCGAAACATATTTTCATTTTGTCAGAGTCAAGTGAAGGCCATCTCATCAAACCTTAGTAATACATGATAGGTGTTTTCAAACTCTCGGCCATGGATTTCCAGAATATTCCAAATATAGTGGGAATATAGGTTGGTGATGGACTTGGGAATGTGCCGCTGTTTCCTGTCGCGTGGTGTAAAGATAGAACCCAGTGATAGGCCCAGGATCCAGTTGTCCGAACCATTGTAGCTCATGGTGAACAGATCTCATTCTCCTCCACGTGTTTGAAAATGGCTGCTGACGTTTACCAATCTCCAAAACACATCTTGATGTTTTCCTTCCGCTAAGCGCTTTCAACTCCCAGAATTTCAGATCAGATGCTGATCTCAAGCCTTTTCCAATTAATGCCATGAAATGGGACGAGTAGTCACTAAAAGCGAACATTCTGGCGACAGCTTGTGCTGGAATAGACTTCACACAAGGTCAGACACTTCACAACAGTGTTCAGGTCTGTGAACATGTGCTGAGCTTCTGTGTCTCTCTGATTCTCAGCAAAACCGAGCCTGCCCATGAATTCATCCAAACCATTGAACAGAGAAAGCAAAACCACTGAGTTCTTCTAAAACACTCCCAGAACATTCCCGAAGTTAGGGTATTGCTCCCAGTGTGAGATTTCGCATATTAATCGTGGTTAAATGATGCAATTTAAGACTTGAAACAAATTGGAAGTCCTGATGCATTTTCTCAATGACCGAGTCATAACCTATTTTCGTGCCATTATATTTATGTTTTGCAATTCATGGGACACCACTTATTACAGCGGAACTTCAAAATTGGGAATTTCAGAAGGAAAAGCTGATCTTGAGCAACTGGTCATTTCGATTTTATTTTTCAGTCCTTTTCCCAGATGTTTCTTTCTCAACTCCTTATCATCACAACCACTTGCCAGCATATCATGTTCGACAAGCGTCTGATCTCGATCAGCAAAAATGATTATTAGGTTGACATATCGATCAACCAGTTGGAAAGTGTTCTTTTTCTTCTTTATTTGAACAATGCTCACTCGCAGGGTTACAGTTGGCACCTGG
Organism: Chiloscyllium punctatum; assembly: GCF_047496795.1. NCBI lineage: Eukaryota > Metazoa > Chordata > Chondrichthyes > Orectolobiformes > Hemiscylliidae > Chiloscyllium > Chiloscyllium punctatum. The sequence continues at coordinate 26,060,063 of NC_092773.1, forward strand.
AGTGTCTCCTTTGTTTCTCGTGAATTGTTTCAAGAAGAGCAGGCATAAAGTGATTTCCATTTGGTTTGTTTGTGCTTGAACAACTTTTCAGTGAGATGTCGATAGAAAGAATGTTGGGAAACTTGAAAACGTCCAGAACCGATTGTAGAATTGAAGGGTTTGAACTCTACAGAAAGAATTTGAAATTTTTATACGTTTATAAATTTAGTTGGATAGTTTTAATAGTTGTGATCTTTTCCTCGTGGTGTGGGAGCCCAAAACGAGATGAATGAATTGGACTAAATGCTCCTTATTCACGCTGTACAGTTTTATGACTCTATTGAAAGCTCAGTGGATTAGTGTGACATTTGATTTGCAACTTCAACAGACTGTTGAAGCATTTAAGATATGGTAACGTTAAATGCCACTGACAAATCAATACCGGTGCAGAAAACGTTTAATTCTTCACATAATTCTAATTCTTGCACATTCAGATTTTTACCGTTATATATATAGTAGATTCATAGAGATGTCAAGAATGAAAACAGACCCTGCTATCAAACCCCTCCATGCTTGCCAGGTAGCCGAAATTAATCTCATCACATTTGCCAGCATTTGGCCCATATCACTTCTAAACCTTTTTTTTCATACACATAGCCAGATTCCTTCTAACTGTTTTAATCATCGCACCTTCAACATTCCACTGATAGCTCATTTTATGTAGGACCACCGTCTGCATGAAAAATATTTCCCCTTGGTTCGATTTCCAACCGTTTCCCTCTCACCCTAAACCTTTACACTCCAGTTCTGGACGCTATTACCCCAGGGAATAGACCTTATCCATTTACACTATTCATGCTTCTCATGATTTTATTAACCTCTGCAAAGATACTCCTCACCTCCGACGCTACAGGCAAAACAGCCCCAGCGCATTCAGCCGCTCTTGACATCTCAAACATTGAATCGCAGGCAAGATCCTTGTAAATTTTTCAGAATCCTTTCAATTTCAGGAAGAGTAAACTGTCTTGCTGCAGCACCTCAAGTCCACGAGGCTCGACATTTTTTAGATAAAATGGAACACTCAGTTTTTCATATGGCCAATGACTTATTATAATCTCTTTACTTCTAAATACAAATTTCGCAATAAGGAATGGCACAGATATTCTGATCAGATTCAGAAATTCCAAGTGTTTTTGGAAGAATTCTCTACTTCCGTTTCCTGAACACGGGTTTCCTTCTACAAGTTCGGGCAGGAATGTACAAATCCACTCGGAAAGAAGATCTTTATGAAATCTAAAGATGTCAGTTTACCAAGGTCTGTCATTTTGATTTCCAGATGCACAGTCAGTCAACTATGACCGTTACTGTGAAAGGGTAGACACAAAAACACTGCAGATACTGGGACTTCAAGACAGACAAGCAGAAGGCTGGAAGAATACAAGAACCCAGGCAGCATCAGGTGATGGATAGTTCAAGGTTTCGAGTGAAACCTGTTTTTAGAACTGGGGGTTCGTGCATGGGGAGCTGCAGACAAACTGGGGCAGGATTTCTGTCGGCAAAACGGAGGGCTCGTGAGGTAGGGATATGTGAACACAGGTTGACGGTACGACTTGGTAGATCGATGGGAGGAATAAATCCAGTTGGCAGCAGGAAGGAAAGATCGATCAGAACAATGGAAAGGGGTGAGGATGAAAAGTCATACCAGGGTGGGAAGGGATGTTAATTGAAATTGGAGAAGACAATTTTGTTTACTCCAGGTTGCTGGATGCCTGGTGACAACAAGCACAAACTCAGGGTAAGATTCCCCAAGCATCTCAGCCAGGCTTACAGGGGCCAATACGACCTCTCAGGAACTGCCCACTTCCTCTTACTCCCTTTCTGACATGATCATCGTTGCCTTCCTCCATTGCTAAAGCAAATCAGAGAGAAAATTGGAGAAACAAAACTTCATTTTCGCCCCATTCAAATGATGACGTGTGTTCCACCAATGAAACGGAGGGGAATGGGCTGGAAAGGGCATCAGGGAAATGGAAGAGAGGTTCAAAGTTTGGAAGAAGATTTGTAGCTCGGGTGCTCGTTGTTGTGGTTCTGTTCGCCGAGCTGGGAATTTGTCTTGCAAACGTTACGTCCCCTGTCTAGGTGACATCCTCAGTGCTTGGGAGCCTCCTGTGAAGCGCTTCTGTGCTGTTTCTTCCGCATTTATAGTGGCCTGTCTCTGCCGCTTCCGGTTGTCAGTTCGAGCTGTCCGCTATAGTGGCCGGTATATTGGGTCCAGGTCGATGTGTTTGTTGATAGAGTCTGTATATGAGTGCCATGCCTCTAGGAATTCCCTGGCTGTTCTCTGTTTGGCTTGCCCTATAATGGTAGTGTTGTCCCAGTCGAATTCATGTTGCTTGTCGTCTGTGTGTGTGGCTACTAAGGATAGCTGGTCGTGTCGTTTCGTGGCTAGTTGGTGTTCGTGTATACGGATCGTTAACTGTCTTCCTGTTTGTCCGATGTAGTGTTTTGTGCAGTCCTTGCATGGGATTTTGTACACTACATTAGTTTTGCTCATGTTGGGTATCGGGTCCTTTGTTCTGGTGAGTTGTTGTCTGAGCGTGGCTGTTGGTTTGTGTGCTGTTATGAGTCCTAGTGGTCGCAGTAGTCTGGCTGTCAGTTCAGAAATGCTCCTGATGTATGGTAGTGTGGCTAGTCCTTTGGGTTGCGGCATGTCCACGAACACCAACTCGCCACGAAACAACACGACCAGCTATCCTTAGTAGCCACACACACAGACGACAAGCAACATGAATTCGACTGGGACAACACTACCATTATAGGGCAAGCCAAACAGAGAACAGCCAGGGAATTCCTAGAGGCATGGCACTCATCCACAGACTCTATCAACAAACACATCAAGCTGGACCCAGTATACCGGCCTCTACAGTGGACAGCTCGAACTGACAACCGGAAGCGGCAGAGACAGGCCACTATAAATGCGGAAGAAACAGCACAGAAGCGCTTCACAGGAGGCTCCCAAGCACTGAGGATGTCACCTAGACAGGGGACGAAACGTTTGCAAGACAAATTCCCAGCTCGGCGAATGGAAGAGAGGTTATTGAAATGGGAGAACTCAGTGAAGTTTTCTCCAATTTCAAAATATCTTCCCCGACTCCCTTTCCAACCCATTCCCCTCCATTCCAGTCCTCTGATCAGCCATTCCTTCCAGCTTCCATCCATATTCATTCCTCACATAGACCTAAAAGAGCGTACCATCTGCCTGTGTTCAGATCTTCCTGGCTGTCAACACGCTCCTCTCCCCACTGAAAAGCCTTCTCCAATGCCCCTTAACCTGTAGATCCCCTGACACCCTCCCCCAGAACTGGAAAAGTATTATACTCGAAACGTCGATCTCTTCACGTTCGGACGCTGCCTGGGTTGCTGTGTTCTTCCAGCTGGTCTGTTGTGAAAGAGTAAGAATACATCCTACATGTAGTGGAAAGGTAACAGATGGCGAGGAGAGCATGTGAATAAGCGTGAGGTATTCCAGGTAGGCGTGACACCAGGTAAGTGGTAAGTGACATGATTGAAATAGGGCGTAGCCTATATAAGGATATGCGTTCAACCTCCTCGTGTTTTTGTTTCAGAGAGTGGCTGGAAGGCCTTCTGTTTGCTGTGACAGGCAAGGAGTTATCGGTGTTCAGTCAGAAGTGAAAATTTCATTTTGTGTAGCAAGGAATGATTAGCCATGTTTAGAATAGCTTTCCACGGAGAAATCGTGGTTCAAAAACGTGGTTGAGATTTTCTTTGAAGAATTGACCAAGAAAAAAGAGAAAAGCAGGATGGTAGACGTTGAATTTTGCAAGGCATTTGGCAAGGTTCTGCATGGGAGACTGGTTAGTAGGTTCAGATTACATGCGATCCTGGGAATGCTCGGCAAATGAATGTAAGATTAGCTTGAATGTCGCAGAAAGAGCGTGTTGATGCAAGATTATTATTGATCCAGTTTTGTTTGCCATTTCTGCAAAAGACCTGGATCAAAAATATGAGGCATGGTTAGTAAGCTTGTACATGACAGCTGCATCAAAGTATGTACATGACAGTGAAGGAAGTCATTTGAGAATAAAACGTTACCTTTATTTACTTGGCCATGCGTCGAGGAATTCCAGATGGAGTTTAATAATGTTGACTGCAAGATGTTGCATTTGATTAAGACAAGCCAGGGAGAAGCAATCACAGTTAATGGTAACGCCCTGGGCTGAGTTGTTAAAAAGAGAGAAACAGGGATGCAATTACGAAGTTCCTTCATTGTGGCCTCACGAAGAGAGGGTGTTGAAGCAGGCGTTTGGCATTTTTGACTGAACTGGTCACTGCAATCAGTATAGGACATAATGTTACAGTTGTATAGGATGTTAGTAAGGCCACTTTTGGAGTACTGCATGCAAGTCTGTTCGCCCTACTGTAGGAAGATTTGTCTTAAATTGGAAATGGCAAATACAAGATTTCCAAGGATGCTAACAAGACTGAAGGGAGTCTGAGTTAAAAGGAGAGGTTAGAAGCTTGGGCATTTTTTCCCTGGAGTATTGGAGGCTGAGAGGTGACCTTAGAGAGGTTTATAACATCGCTTTCGAAATAGATAATGGAAATAGTCAAAGTCATTTTCCCAAGGCAACTGAATCCAAAAGGGCATAATTTTTAGGTGAGCGAAGAAAGATTTAGAATTGGACTTCGGTGCAGCATTCTCACACAGAGGGTTGTACGTTTATAGAACGACCAGACAGAGCAACTGGTAGAGGACAGGATGATTGCAATGTTTAAATTACATTTGGAAAGCTAAATGGTTAGGTGAAAATAAAGGGCTTTTGATCAAATTGAGGAAAATTGGACCAGTGCAGTTCACGCAACCTGGTCCATCCAGATAAGTTTGGCTGAAGGGCTTGATTCCATTCTATATAATACTGAGCGTCAGAGCGAACAGGCAAGGACAGTTATTGGATTTTGGGCTTGGTTGGGGCGGGGAGTGGTGAGATGGTTCAGAGTATGTTTGATAAGGAGACTCGCCAACGGGATAGGACTCAACCTGTGACGTGGGGTTTCAGAGTGAAGATGGACGTGGTGACTGGCCAATGGGATGGCAGTGACGGTGTGATGGACTAGCAGGACCAAATGATGAAAAGGTTGGAGACTCGATTTATGACTGCTGGTCCAGGATGCTGTTTAAGTTAACATGCAGATTCGGAAGGCAAATGCAATGCTCACATTTATTTCGAGTTGGGCTGGAATGCAAGAAAAAGGCTGTGGAGCATAATGACACAAAACATCAGAGCAGGAGTAGGCCATCTAGTCCATCGAGCCTGCTCCCAAATCCAAAATAAAGTTTGGTTGATGCTTTCGTGCTATCAGCTCTACCTACGTGCCAACGGACTGCAACCTTTAATTTCCTGAAAAAATAAATCCAATGAGCTGGCATGCATTGTGCAACTGGGCAGCGAATTCAAGCCATTTAGTGCAGAAGTTTTTTTTCATTTGAGACCTAAGTCGACTAGCCTTCTGTTAAGGCGATGCCTCCTGGTTCTAGTTTCACACTCCAGTGGAAAGAACCTCCCTGCTTTTATCTTATCTATTCTCTTCATATTTCTCCATGTTTCCCTAAGATGCCCCCTCATTTTTTAAAACACCAATGAGTATCGTCCTAATTTACTCAATTTCTCTTCATAAGCCAACACTCTCAATTCTAAAATCAACTCACTAAAACTCCTCTACACCTCGTCCCGTCCCAGTACATCTTGTCACACGCTGGAAAACAAAAACTGCACACAGTGCTCATCAACTGTGGGCTCTTCAACACTCTGCACAGCTGCCACATTGTCCCTTTACTTAAATCTCCACATGTCTCGCAATGAACGCGCATATGCTGTTCACTTCTTAATTGCCTCATGCAATTTAAAATAAATATTTTGTGATTCACACACAAGGACACACAGATCACTCTGAACAACAGTATGCTGCAATTGTTCACAATTTATCTGGTAGTCCAGAATACCAAAATGGATAAACTTACATTCGCCATCCTTGTACTCTCCCTGAAATCTCAAGTCGCCTCAACCAACGAATATCCATGTGAATGCTTTCAGTGTCTTCTGCATACTTCTGTGAACTCTGCATTTCGTCCCAAATGTAATTCCTGCATGTAAACTGAAAACAATTGCGGTTCCAATACTGATCCTTGAGGAACACCACTAACCACTTATCATTAACCATAGAAAACAACTATTTACCTCCATTCTTTGCTTTCTGTAAATTCACCAATCTTCTATCCATGCTTAATACATGACCATAATGCAGTCAACGCTAATTTTATGCAATAGACATTTGTGTGCAATTTGTCGAATGCCATCTATAAATATAGAGACACCACATCTACCGGTTCTCCAATGTCCACCATGCTCGTAATGTCTTCGAAGAATTCCAGTAAAACAGTGAAACTGACTTGCGTTTCATGAAACTACGCTGTTTCAGATCAATTGGAGAATTTCGGTCCAGTTGTCTCGCTAAATCTTCCTTGAACAAACATTTTACACACTGCAGAGTTTAAGTAATGGGTGCACATTTATCAGCTTTTTGTGTACCTTTTTTTAAACACTGGTGTCAAAATTGCTATTTTTCAATCTTTTGGAAACGCCGAGTGAAGTTTGGAAAATTACCACAAGCACATTTGCTAATTATTCCCAAATCTCTATTTACTACCGAATGATGCATTCCATCAGGGCCAGCGGACTTGTCTACGTTCCAACCTATTAACTTGGCCAAAAATCGTACTTTCCTGATATGATCGCTTACAAATCTTTACCTGCCTTAGACATCCTGTCCTCAATTATTAGCAAGTGAGTTGTGTCTTCCAGCTGTTCAATACGTCAGTCATTTCCTCATTTCCCTCTGGTACATCCAGCTTCTCATCGTCTAAAGAACCAATGCTTGCCTTAGCTCTCTTTCTTGTTTTATATATTTGTTTTTTTAAAAAAATCTTTTTTAATATATTTTCTGAGCTTACATACTCCCCTTATTAGTTTTCTCTGTAACTTCTCTTCGTGGCTATCTTTTGACTGTTGACAATTTTCCAATTGCCTAGTTTCCCAATATGCTTTGCCACATTGCGTGCAGTAGTGTTCAATTTACAGCCGTAGAATCATAGAGATGTATATCACGGAAACAGACACTTCGTTCGAACACGTTTATGCCGACAAGATATCTCAACCTAATCAAGTCCCACCTGCCAGCACCAGGCCCATATCCCTCTAAACCCTTCCTATTCATCTTCCCATCCAGATGCCTGTTAAATGCTGTAATTTACAAGCCTCTGCCACTTCCTCTGGCAGCCTATTTAATGCATGCATCACTATATGCATGAAAATTCTGCCCTTACATCTCTTCTAAATCTTTCCCCTCTAACCCTAAACATATGTCCTCTCATTCTGGACTCTCTCACCCCAGGGAAAATACTGTGTCTATCTATCCTATCTATGCCCCTCATGATTTTATAAACCTCTTTCAAGTCACACTCCAGGAAAACATTCATAGTCTATTCAACCTCTGCCGATAGCTCAAATCTTCCAAGCCTGGCAACATCCTTGTTTAGGTTTTCTGAACCCTTTCAAGTTTTACGACATCCTTTTGATAGGAAGGAAAGCAGAATTGCATACAATATTCCAAAAGTGGCCTAAACAACGTCCTCTACAGCTGCAACATGACCTGCTAACTCCTGTACTCAATACTCTGAAAAATGAAGGAAAACATATCAAACGACTTCTTCACTAGCCTATCTCCCTGCAACTCCACTTTCAGGAAGATACGAACCTGGACTCAAAGGTCTCTTTGTTCAGCAACACTCCCTAGGACCTTGCCATTAAGTGTATAGGTCATGCTAAAATTTGCTTCCCCAAAATGCATCACCTCAAATTTATCTAAATTAAACTCCATGTGCCACTTCTCAGCCAATTGACCAATCTGAGGGAACGTTCTTCGCTGTCTACTGCACCTCCAATTTTGGTATCATCAGCAAACATACTAACTATACCTCTTATGCTCACATGCAAATCTTTTCTATCAATGATGAAAAGAATTGGACCCAGCACCAATCCTTGTGGCACTCCACTGGTCACAGGTATCTAGTCTGAAAGAAACCCTACAGCGCCACCCTCTGTCTACTACCTTTGATCCAGTGGTGTATCCAAATGGTAGTTCTTCCTGTATTCTATGAGATCGAGCCTTGCTAAATAATCTCCCATGGAGAAAATTGTGAAACGGCTTACTGAGGTCCGTATGGGTCACATCTACCACTCTGCCTTCATCAATCCTTTGTTACTTCTTCAAAGAACTCAGTCACGTTTGTGAAACATGATTTCTCAAGTCCAAAGCCATGTTGACAATCCCTGATCTGTCCTTGCTTTTACAAATGCATGTACATCCTGCCCCTTAGGATTCTGTCCAACAACGTGATCACCAAAGTTAGGCTCATGGGTCTATTGTTCCCTGGCGTGCCCTTACTACCTTTCTTAAACAGTGGCACCACCTCAGCTAACCTCCAGTCTTCCGGAACCTCACCTGTGACGATGAATGATGCAAATGTCTGAGTAAGAGTCAGTTTTATGGGGTACACCTGATCAGCTTCTGGGTATTTATCCATTTTGATGCATTAAAGATATCTAGCACTTCCTCTCTTGTAGTATGGACATGTTTCAAGAAGTCACCATCTATTTTGCTCCATTCTATATCTTCCACATCTTTTTTCCACAGTAAATACTGGTGCAATATAAGCGTTCAATATCTCATCCATCTCCTGCATCTCTACTCAAAGGCCACCCTGCTGATATTTGAGGGGCCCTAATCTCTCCCACGTTACCCTACTATTAGATTAGATTACTTACAGTGTGGAAACAGGCCCTTCGGCCCAACAAGTCCACACCGCCCCGCCGAAGCGCAACCCACCCATACCCCTACATCTACATCTACCGCTTACCTAACACTACGGGCAATTTAGCATGGCCAATTCATCTGACCTGCGCATCTTTGGACTGTGGGAGGAAACCGGAGCACCCGGAGGAAACCCACGCAGACACGGGGAGAACGTGCAAACTCTACACAGTCAGTCGCCTGAGGCGGGAAATGAACCCGGGTCTCTGGCGCTGTGAGGTAGCAGTGCTAACCACTGTGCCACCGTGCCGCCCACTATCTTCAATGTATTTGTAAAAACCCTTTAGATTCTTGTTATCTGCATTTGCCAAAGGTATGTCATGCCCCCTTTGTGCCCTCCTTATTTCTCTCTTAAGTATATTGCTTATGACTTTGTGCTTTTCTGAGGATTTACTTGATCTATCCTGTTTATACCTGACATATCCCTCCTTCTTTATCTTAACCAAACTCTCAATTTTTTCAGTTATCCAGCATTCCCTATACATACCAGATTTTTCTTTCACCCAAGCAGGAATATACTTTCTCAGGATTCTTGTTATCTCATTTCTGGGCCAATGGGCTGAGAAGTGGCAGATGGAGTTTATTTCAGATAAACGCAAGGTGTTGCATTTTGGGAAAGTAAATCTGAGCAGGACTTATACATTTAATGGTAAGGTCCGAGGGAATCTTGCTGAACAAAGAAACCTTGGAGTGCAGGTTCATAGCTCCTTGAAACTGGAGGCGGTGGTAGATAGGATAGTGAAGAAGGCGTTTGGTAGGCTTTCTTTTATTGGTAAGAGTATTGAGTACAGGAGTTGGGAGGTCATATTGCGGCTGTACAGGACATTGGTTAGGCCACTGTTGGGACATTGCATAAAATTCTGGTCTCTGTCCTATCAGAAAGATGTTGTGAATCTTGAAAAGGTTCAGAAAAGATCGAGAAGAATGTTGCCAGGGTTGGAGGATTTGAGCTACAGGGAGAGGCTGAACAGGCTGAGGCTGTTTTCCCTGGAGCGTCGGAGGCTGAGGGGTGACCTTATAGAGGTTTACAAAATTATGAGGGTCATGGATAACATAAATCGACAACGTCTTTTCCCTGAGGTTAGGGAGTCCAGAACTAGACGGTATAGGTTTAGTGTGAGAGGGAAAGATATAAAACAAACCTAAGGGGCAACATTTTCATACAGAGGGTGGCACGGGTATGGCTTGAGCGGGCAGAAGACGTGGGGCAGGCTGGTACAAATGCAACATTTAAGAGGCGTTTGGATGGGTATATTAATAGGAAGAGATTGGTGGGATATGGGCTGGCAGGTGGGACGAGATTGGGTTGGGATATCTGGCCGGCATGGACGGGTTGGATTGAAGGGTCTGTTTCCGTGCTGTACATCTCTGTGACTCTATGAAGCCTTCCCATTTTCTAGCTGCCCCTTTACGTGCGAACATCTGATCCCAATCGGCTTTAGAAAGTTCGTGCCAGTTCCACCAAAAATGGTATTTCTGCAATTTAGAACTTCAACTTTTAGATTTTATTTCCATCACTGTTTTAAACCTAATAGAATTTTGCTTGCTGGACCCAGACGCCTCCCCCACTGACACCTCAATCAGCTGCACAGCTTTATTTCCCAAGAGTCTGTCAAGGTTTGAATTTTCTGTAGTCGGTACATCCAAATGCTGAATCAGAATATTTTCTTGTATGCATTTAGCAAATTCCTCTCCATTTAAACCTTTAACACTCTGGCAGTCCCAGTCTGTGTTTGGAAAGTTAAAATCTCTACCATATCTCCTCTATTATTCTTACGGATGGCTGAGATCTCCTTACAAATTTGTTTCTCAATTTCCCTCTGACCTTTTGGGGGTCGATAATACAATCCTTATAAAGCGATCATACCGCTCTTATTTCTGAGTTCCACCACAATAACTTCCATGGATGTATTTCCGGGAATATTATCCTTCAGCATAATTGTAATGCTATCCCTTATCAAAAACGCTGCCTCGATTTCTGTCTTTCTTGTAACATTTGTATCCTGGAACAATAGCTGCCCGTCATGTCCATCCGTCATGTCATATCCCAGTCACATGTTCGAAATCATGCCCTGAGTTCATCTGCCTTCCCTGTTATGCCTCTTGCATTGAGATAAATGCAGTTTAATTTATCAGTCATCACTTTTTCCCTGGTTTGTCCCTGCCTGCCCTATCTGTTCGATTCGCTATTGTTCTCAAATGTGCCAGTCTCAGATTGATCTTTTTCCTTCCTATCTCACTGAGACCCACACCGCCCCCCCCCAACTTAACTCGGTTAAATCCACCTGACCAGTTCTCGCAAATCTCCCTACCAATATCTTCGTCCTCTTCCAATTCAGGTGCTATTCATCCTTCATGTACAGGTCACTTCTACCCCATAAGAGCTTCTTCCAATGATGCAAAAATGAAAATCCTTCTCCCATACACCAGCTCCTCAGCCATGCACTCATCTGATCTATACTCCTATTTCTGCCCTGACTGGCTCATCGCACCGGGAGTATTCCAGATATTAATGAGGAAGGGCTTATGCCCGAAACGTCGATTCTCCTGTTCCTTGGATGCTGCCTGACCTGCTGCACTTTTCCAGCAACACATTTTCAGCTATTCCAGATATTATTTCGCTCGAGGAGCTCCTTTTAAAAAATAAATTCCTGCGTAACTCTCTGTAATCTCCCTTCAGAATCTCCAACTTTTCCCTTCCTATGTCTTTGGTTCTAATGTGTACAATGACCTCTGGCTGGCTCCTCTTCCCTTTGAGAACATTCTGAACTCTCTCTGAGACATCCTTGATCGTGGCACCAGGGAAGCAACACACCATTCGAATTACTGGCTACAGAAACGGCTGTGTGTACTTCGGTCTAGAGAGTCTCCCAACACCATTGATCTCTTGGGCCTCAACGTACCCCTCACTGCATAAGATCCAGTCTCATTACCAGAAACTTGGCTGTTCGTGCAAATTTCCCTTGTATACTTGTTTGAAATGGTGATAGCCACAGAAGATTCCTGATCTACCTGTCTACCTCTCTTACCTTTTCTGGAGTTAACCCATCTATGTGACTGTATCTGCGACTTTCCCCCTTCCTATAACTGCCATCCATCACATTCCCTTGCTCTTGTAAATTCCTCATAGCCTCGAAATGTCTCTCCAACCAATACATTCTATCTGATAGGATTCGCATTTATTGCAGATGTAATCCTCAGTAACCCATAAACTCCCCCTAAATGCCTAACTTGACAAGAGGTGCATATCACTCTACTGAAGGCAAATTTTTTTTCTTTCCATCTACAGACCTAGAAAATAGCACTGTCTTATTCCTCTACAAACACTGCTCCAGGTTAAATTGATACTTATGGCGAATATTGTCAGTTTAATAAAGAGATATATCTCGATAAAACATGTAATCAAGAAAGTACCCACTCAACTCACTACTGCAGACTTACTGTAAAACAACGCTTAAAATATCCAGTTATCTGTTTCTCTGCTGTAAATTTTACAAAACAGGTTCTTCCAAGATCAATTCTGAAATTAAAGCTTGTTAATTATCCCAGATGCACTCTGATGTCCAGCAAGCAGCAAAGACACTAACTGTGCAGGTTCACTACTCTGTCAGTGAGCAATGTGGGTTTCTCTCTCCTCCCACCCCTCTCTCCTGCAATGACTCACAATGTAATTCCTTGGTCTGTTCCTCTACTTTTCAAAAGTGTTGTTGTTTGGACCTTTTTTTCTTCAACGTTCCAAAACAATGCAACAACATATGAAAAAATAAATTACTGCTCCTGGACTTCGGCAGAACCACATCAAACACCGAAAATACCACGAAAAAGGAGCAGCTGTTACAGTCGGGACTTTTTCCCGCCCTCCATATCTAATCCTAGTTAGCACTTTTCCTGCAGTTCTTCCTTTTCAGAAAGATCTGGACAGACTGCATTCTGTACGGTTTTGATCGGAGTTGCATCCTGATTTGAAGGAGGGGAATGCTGGTCTGGAAAGCGTATGGAATGTATTAGAAGAATGTTTCTGGCTTGTAACATGACGATCTGTTCGGGGGTCTGGGGCAGAATTCAACTTTTGGAGTTGGAGGTGTAAGGTGGAACCTCATTGATACTGACAGAACACTGGAAAGTGTTATGTTCGATGTGGGGAATGGCCAAGTGAATGATTGGAATGGTGTAGGTGCGGAGACATTTATGATGGAGGTGGACACAAGCCGATTGACGGACTGCATATGCGGCTGAGTGCGACAAAAGTGATGTTAGACCTGGAATCTAGTAAATGTGAATGCAAAAGCTGCAAATTTATGACGGGTGTGAGATGTGGGAGGATGACTGCTATGAGGCAAGTAACTGTAAGGTGCTTTGAAAGTTGATGGTGAATATGGAGACTGTCAATATAGAACGTGTGGACAATGAAGTTGGTCATGGACACTGAACAACCGTGTGGGAAACACTGAGCGTTGCAAAGAGACTGGCGGTGGTCATGGTGACGGGCTAATTGCGTTGAAGTAATGGTGGTGTCTGATAGAGCGTCATTGTCAGCATTGAGACTGTCCAAAGGAGTGGGAGAGGCCAATGCATTGTTGTGGTTGGATATGGGTAACATTGACCGTCGAAAGAGTGACTGCTAAATAGGATTAGTTTGATGGCCAGTTTATATGACAGAGTGATGATGGTCAGAAATACAAGCCAGTGGGGAAGTGAGTGGGATTTTGATCTGATGACAATGATGGTTACTGTCCACTTGAAATCAGCTGAGTGTGTTTATTGGTACACTTTCATCTTGAAGGAGAATATTTGTATATTAGAATGTGGACTTGAAAATGGTGGATGTGGAGTCGAGAGTATGGTGATGGCAAAGCGCAGCAGGTCAGGCAGCTTTCGAGGAGCAGGAGAATCGAAGGCCGACGGCCCGAAACATCGATTCTCCGGCTTCGTGGATGCTGCCTGATCTGCTGTGCATTTCCACCAACACACTCTCAGCTCTGATCTCCAGCGCCTGTGGACCTCCGTTTCTCCCAATGGTGGATGTGGGCACTGATCTGTTTGAAAACAGTCATACAGGCTATGAGCAAGAGTGCTGATAGATATGACCATCAGAGTGGGAGAGATGGCAGTGTGCGAGGTTACATTTTTGATTGAATTCGGAACTGACTTGTAATATGAGTGCATTGACAATGTTAGAAGTGCGATTAAACGGGCAGTAAGTCATGAGAGCAATGATTCAATGGAGTGGAAGGATTGGTAATGGGGGGAGCTTCTTCCATGGCATTATAATTATGTGAAGAAAGACTGGTCAATAGGATGCGAGTAATGATATGGACGCAAGATGGAGTGACAATTGACATGGAGACTGACAGTTGCATTGATATATTGGTGCAGTGGGACTGAGTCATTAATCACATGAATACTACCAATTGTTTGACTGTCCTGGTGGGATTGAATGTTGATGGAAATGGAGAGTAAAGGTCCAAGGCTTAAAATTGTTGCTGAGGTTTCACATTTCTTCAGAAGTACATTCCATGCCATTGGGACCTTGATGCGGTCCTTCCGTTTATTATCTGAACTAGCAGCTATAATTAAAGAACTCCTCACCTCAGCTTTGTCTTTTGTTAATACTTAGAAGTTTGTTTTCTGCAACTCCCACCTCTGAGACGGAGAAGGACAAATACAGAGGAAATGCCCGAGTAAGCAATCCATGCCATTTTCTGATTACAGACGTCAATATTTTAAATTGTTCTCATTATGAGATATAGTGTGCTTTACTTAATTCCATTGTACTCTTGCTCTCTGTTTTTCCCATGCTGTCAGTGTTAACCCGTGAACCTCGTCTTAAAATTATTCTCCATGGACTGATTCAAATTCTTTTATGATAAACTCTTGCCATTCAATGAATCTGCATTTGTAACTGAGAAGTTCATTTGCAGTGAGACATGCTAAAACTCACTTAGTTCTTTTCTTTCTGATTTAGTTATCTCTGTGGTGATTGTCATCCTGAACATCGGGCATTGTGGCCTCTGAGAACGGATCACATCTTGTGGTCATTGGACTCATTCAGTGGGCTCCACTTTCCTGGTTAATGAGGTCACACTTAAGTTTTATTATCAACTCTATCGATTTTAAAGAGAAAAAGACTTGCCAGAGTTATGCTGAAGGATATTTGAATAGTATTCGATGAGAATGGTTGTGTTTTTAATCATGTTGTTCACTTCCCATTGAAACATTCCAAATTTTTGGCGAGGTTTGAAACGATTTTTAACACAGTTTGAGATTCTGCATATGAGGATGCTCGCTGACTCTGGAAAGTTCAGTTTCAGATATTTCATCACCATACTGAGGAACAACATCAGTGAATCACCAGTGAACAGCCGGGGTTGTGTTCTGCTTTCTGTTTATTTGCTTAAATTTCTTAGAGAGTTTGGTGATGCCAGTTCCAGTTTTTTTTTCTCAGAGGATCGTGCATGACGTCAAAATCCATCTGTTGTTTGATTGAGTTCCTGTTGGAAAGCCATGCTTCAAAGGTTTATTTGGCTTGTCATATAATGTATGTATAGTCCCTGTCAAAGTGGTGGCCTTCCTCGCCTGCATGTAAGGACACTACCGATAGTGGGTTATGTCATTTCGTGGGCAGTTGATGTTCATTTATCCTGGTGGCTAGTTCCCGGCCTCGTTTTTCAATGTAGTGTTTGATACAGTCCTTGTAAGCTATTCGTGTAAAGGAACTTCGTTTTGCCTGTTGTCTGTCTCAAGACTGCTAAGTTTATTAGCTGCTGCTGGATTTCTTGGTGCTTACTTTGGGCACCATGAAGCCCAGAAGTCTGAGTGTGTTTATTGGTACACTTCATCTTGATACAAGGTTTTCTTTTGCTCTTAGAACATAGAACATAGAAGAATACAGCGCAGTACAGGCCCTTCAGCCCTCGATGTTGCGCCGATCAAAGCCCACCTAACCTACACTAACCCACTATCCTCCATATACCTATCCAATGCCCGCTTAAATACCCATAAAGAGGGAGAGTCCACTACTGCTACTGGCAGGGCATTCCATGAACTTACGACTCGCTGAGTGAAGAACCTACCCCTAACATCAGTCCTATATCTACCCCCCCTTAATTTAAAGCAATGCCCCCTTGTAATAGCTGACTCCATACATGGAAAAAGGTTCTCACTGTCAACCCTATCTAACCCCCTAATCATCTTGTACACCTCTATCAAATCACCCCTAAACCTTCTTTTCTCCAATGAAAACAACCCCAAGTGCCTCAGCCTTTCCTCATAGGATTTTCCTACCATACCAGGTAAACTTCCTCTGCACCCGTTCCAGTGCCTCCACATCCTTCCTATAGTATGGCGACCAAAACTGCACACAATATTCCAGATGCGGCCGCACCAGAGTCTTATACAACTGCAGCATGACCTCAGGACTCCGGAACTCAATTCCTCTACCAATAAAAGCCAGTACGCCATATGCCTTCTTCACTGCACTATTTACCTGGGTGGCAACTTTCAGAGATCTGTGTACATGGACACCAAGATCCCTCTGCTCTTCCACACTACCAAGTAGTCTACCATTAGCCCAGTAATCCATCTTTTTATTACTCTTACCAAAGTGAATCACTTCACACTTAGCTACATTGAACTCCATTTGCCACCTTTCTGCCCAGCTCTGCAGCTTCTCTATATCCCGCTGTAACCTGCCATATCCTTCCACACTGTCTACAACTCCTCCGACTTTCGTATCATCCGCAAACTTGCTCACCCAACCTTCTAACCCTTCCTCCAGGTCATTTATAAAAATGACAAACAGCAATGGTCCCAAAACAGATCCTTGCGGAACACCGC
The DNA here is from genome assembly GCF_047496795.1 of Chiloscyllium punctatum. Classification (NCBI taxonomy): domain Eukaryota; kingdom Metazoa; phylum Chordata; class Chondrichthyes; order Orectolobiformes; family Hemiscylliidae; genus Chiloscyllium; species Chiloscyllium punctatum. Next base: position 26,076,827 of record NC_092773.1, read on the forward strand.
TAGTGACGGCACTCCAAGATGAACCTTTGCCATCAACTACTACCCTCTGTCTTCTTCCAGCCAGCCAATTCCTAATCCAAACCTCCAACTCACCCTCAATGCCATATCTCTGTATTTTCTGCAGTAGCCTACCATGGGGGACCTTATCAAACGCCTTACTAAAATCCATATATACCACATCTACCGCTTTCCCCTCATTTACCTCCTTAGTCACCTTCTCAAAGAATTCAATAAGGTTTGTGAGGCACGACCTGCCCTTCACAAAACCATGCTGACTATCCTTGATCACATTATTCTTATCCAGATGTGCCTAAATCCTATCCCTTACAATTCTCTCTCAGACTTTGCCCACAACAGAAGTGAGACTCACTGGCCTATAGTTACTAGGATTATCCCTACTCCCCTTCTTGAACAAGGGAACCACGTTTGCTAGCCTCCAGTCCTCTGGCACTACTCCTGTCGACAAAGAGGACACAAAAATCAAGGCCAATGGCTCTGCAATGTCCTCCCTTGCTTCCCAGAGAATCCTCGGATAAATGCCATCAGGCCCAGGGGACTTATCTATTTTCACCCTTGCCAGAATTTCCAACACCTCTTCTCTACATATCTCAAAGCCATCCATTCTACTTATTCGTGCCTCAGTATTCATATCGACAACAATGTCCTGTTCCTGAGTGAATACTGACGAAAAGTATTCATTCAGCGCCTCCCCAATCTCTTCAGCCTCCACACGCAACTTCCCATTACTATCCTTGATTGGACCTATTCCTTCCCTAGTCATTCTTTTATTCCTAACATACCTATAGAAAGCCTTAGGGTTTTCCCTAATCCTACCAACTGAGGACCTTTCATGTCCCCTCCTTGCTGCTCTTAGCTCTCTCTTCAGGTCCTTCCGGGCTACCTTATAACTCTCAATTGCCCCTATTGAACCTTCACGCCTCATCTTTACAAAGGCCGCCCTCTTCCATTTAACAAGGGATTCCAACTCCTTATTAAACCACGGCTCCCTCACACAACCCTTTCCTCCCTGCCTGATAGGTACGTACTTATCAAGGACACTCAATAGTTGCTCCTTGAACAAGTTCCACATATCAATTACGCTCTTGCCTTGGAATCTACTTTTCCAATCCACACATCCTAAGTCATGCCTCAACGCATCATAATTTCCCTGCCCCCAGCTATAACTCTTGCCCTGTAGTACACACTTATCCCTCTCCATCACTAGAGTAAAAATCACCGAATTGTGGTCACTGTCCCCAAAGTGCTCACCTACCTCTAGTTCTAATACCTGGCCTGGTTCGTTACCCAGAACCAAATCCAGTATGGCCTCACCTCTTGTTGGCTTATCTACATATTGTGTCAGGAAACTCTCCTGCACACATTGCACAAACACTGACCCATCTAACGAACTTGAGCTATAGCTTTCCCAATCAATATCAGGAAAGTTAAAGTCTCCCATAACAATCACCCTCTTACTGTCACTCTTCTCCTGAATCATCTTCGCAATCCTTTCTTCAACGATTCTAGGACTATTAGGAGGCCTGTAAAAGACTCCTAACAGGGTGACCTCACCTCTCCTATTCCTAACCTCAACCCCAACTACCTCAGATGGCAAATCTTCGTCCATCTTCCTTTCCACCGCTGTACTACTATCTTTGAGAAGCAAAGACACACCCCCCCCTCTTTTGCCCCCACGTCTGACCCTACTAAAACATTTAAACCCTGGAACCTGCAACAGCCAATCCTGTCCCTGATCTAGCCACGTCTCCGTAATAGCCACAACATCGAAGTCCCAGGTACCAACCCACGCTGCGAGTTCACCTACCTTATTTCGTATACTTCTGGCATTAAAGTATACACACCTCAAGCCACTCTTCTGTTTACAGGCACCCTCCTTTAAGATTGATGCCATATTCCTAACCTCCCTACACTCCAGGTCCTGCACCCTAAAGCTACAGTCTGGGTTCCCATGCCCCTGCAGAGTTAGTTTAAACCCCCCCAAGAGCACTTGCAAACCTCCCCCCAAGGATACTGGTGCCCCTCAGGTTCAGGTGCAGACCATCCTGTTTATAGAGGTCCCACCTTCCCCAGAAAGAACCCCAGTTATCCAAGTACCGAAATCCCTCCCTCCTGCACCATCCCTGTAGCCACGCATTTAACTCTTCTCTCTCCCTATTCCTCGACTCTCTATCACGTGGCACGGGTAACAAACCAGAGACAACAGCTCTGTTCGTTCTAACTCTGAGCTTCCAACCTAGCTCCCTAAAAGCCTGTCTAACATCCTCAGCACTCCTCAGCACTCCTCCTACCTATGTCGTTTCCAGGTGCTGCAGTGTGCAGTGGCTCGTTGAAATAATAACCTCATGCAGCTTCGTTTGTGGGTGTGGGATGATTGCTTCTGAAGCTGATTTTTTTTTCCGTATGTGCTATTTTCCTGCAGACACTGGTTTGGCATTCCCACTGACTGGCCTATTGTGATATCTAAGTACGGCAGTTTTTGTTGTTCTTGTGTTCTTTCTATATTGTAAATATTCTGCCTGTAAGAATATTATTGATTGTCTTGAAGCTTTCCCCTGTTTTGTTTCGTTCAGTGATGACAAAGGTGAAATCCATGGACCAGAAGGCAAGTTTGGGTTGGATGGACTCAAGAGCTGTTTGTTCGACTCACCATCTTTCTCCCCATCTTGGCCGGTATCCATCCACACACAGTTGGAGGAGTTAAAGCCCTATGTTTTAGTGGAAGCCACAATGGCGACTCTACAAATCCTTTCATTCTAACAACTGCCCATTTCAAGAAAGAGCTGCAGACTGTAACTGTCACATACTTCTGTCTCGCAGTTTCCTATCACGGGAAAGCATTATGTTAATCTTTCATTTCATCGGCCATTAACTTCTGAAAACTGATTGGGTGAATGCTCTGTCATGGCATTATAATTATAATCAAGCTCAAACAAGGCATTGAGGAAATTAATACCTGCCTCCTTCAGTTTATCCCACAGACTGTAATCCCCCGCCTCCCGAAAGTCCGATTCCCACTGTCTCACCCCACAATTTATCTCCCCAAACCCACCCCACAATCGGTCTCCCTGAGTCTGTGCACCCACATCTCTCAGCAAAACTTGTCTGTCATAGTCTGTTATCCCTGTTCTTTATTCCAGTGTGTCTCTCCAAATGTGCCTCCCCAATTTGTCTCATCCAGTCCTTTCTCACAAACTGTCTCTCCGGGTCTCTACCCACACTCTGCCTCCCCAAGTCCGTAACAACTGGTCGCTCCCCAGATTTTGTCTACCCGACACTATCTCTGCCACCTCACCTTTCCCTGTCTCCCTCTCGCTTTTCCTTCCCCGCCTATCTGCCCATCCTGCACTCGATTCTTAGTGTATTTTCTCCTGTACAATGCTCTCCTAAATAGTCATACTGTGGCGGAATTCATTATTTGCCATCATCTTTCTTTCTGGCTTTAGCTGTGTGTAGTGTTACTTGTGCTCTGCATTGTTCAGCAACGGAATAGTCAGTCTCTTTTACCGATAATTTCCCCTTTGATAGATTTGTAACATTCCGTCATCAATGTCAAAGGCAAAATATTACACTGACCGAACCACAACGTTAGTTCCTTTAACAACCACTTTCTTTTTTCGGTTTACGAAGAAACCTCACTACTTTACGTAGGAAGCTGAATGTATAATAAATAATGTTCTGTTGTGTGAACCCGCACTATCACAGTGATCCTGGATCGTGATAGTAGATTGTTTGGATCCGGTTTGAACTTCATTGCACCCTTCCGTTTTCATCTTGTGGCTTTGAGAACTTGCAGTGAGTTTTCAACTGCGTAAGAGACTGAAAAACCCAGATACCAAACTTAATGGAAAGTAGCAAAGGGCTTTGACATTTTTCTTCAGCATGTTCTGGCGATTGATTTTTCTGTGGTTTGTACATGTTGTTTTTCTTATATTATAGAATAATAGTAATCAATACAATTCCGTAATCATATTAAGAGAATTGCATTCATTCATCCAAAAAGACTGAAGGTGATTCAAAGCTTTTTTAGGTTAGTGGTCAAATTAGTTCGAGATGTGACTTGAATGTCTGACAGACCGTTGTTCAAGCAACGTTTTTTTTGTACTTCCTTTAATAAACTTGCAATGGGAGAGATCTCTTTGAAAATTTAACGGTTCCCTAATTATGCTCTTGTCATGTAAGTAGGCCTGAACTACTTCGGTCTCAATGCAGAAGATCATTGGTCATTTTAATTGATATGGATGAGAACAGACCAGACCCCAAATGACCCCACCCCATCCAATCCTCACGCCATAGTATATTATGGGGATGGCATAGATCTGAGCATGTACATTTTTTCAAATGACACAAGTCAGGCCCTGCGTTAAGGATATGATCCGATTTGTCTATCACGAAACTTTCAGCAAAACATACTTTATTCTTACAAAACAGTTGAAATACAAAACAAAAAGCATTTTATTGTGTTGCCTTCCTTAACAAATCAATGCATTATTTATCCAGATTAAGAGAAGCGAGTTTATGCTGCAGCTCTAAACATACCTGGTTATACCACAGTTAAAATGTTGTTTTCAGTTCTGGAAGCTTTAGGGTGGAAGCAGAGGAGATATACCAGGATGCTGCCTGGATTGGAGTGCACATCTTAATAGGAGAGTTTGAGGAGACTATGCCTTTTATCATTGAAGCGAAGAATGGTGAGAAGTGACCTGATAGAGGTGTAAAAGATGATGCGAGGCATACATAGAGTGGAGAGATAGAAATCTCTTTTAAACTGAAATCAAAATTTTAGCTGCAGGAGCGACCAAATTGATGACTGTGTGAAAGGAAATTTGTTAAGTTTGTGTGAGCCGTGTTGGGTTCACTCATGATTCTTTCTACTTCCTAAGAAAGATCAACCAGGGAGGAGTCACAGCTGTTGACACCACTGCCTGTCTGAGGAGATATTTCTGCACGAATGTGACAGGACTTCTCTGCACGGGAAACAAGTCAGAGCGTCTGTTATAGGTACAGTATTCCCGCACAATTTCAAGCAGATAGAAAAAAATGTAGACCAAAGAAGAATGATTAAGAAATGTAAGTCAGCAATTTGTAGATTATACGGGGAAAAATCATTGTCTTCCAAACGTCTAACATTCTTGGAAAAAAATTCCAACTTTGATTCGCAGATGGGTTTCTTTTCCCTTGATAGCAGAATCATGAAATAGGGCTCGGAGACTGAGGTTGAGGGTTCAGATAATGTGGTCCGGTATGACATGACATCAGCTGACAGTCCTACACCAAAAAGCTTTCGGAACGCTGCTCTTTCGTCAAATGAAGGCGACTTCACCTGATGATGGAGCAGTACTCTGAAAGGTTGTGATTTCAACTAACCGTGTTGGAGTTCAACCTGGTGTTGTGTGACTTCTGACTTTCTCCACACCAGAACTCCACATCATTCCTAACAGAAAATATGGATCATGGGGATGATACGTTTCTTCACTTAATACACTTCTAATTTTTCGGAACAATCAGAGAACAATCGCGAACGCCAACCTCCCATCTATAGAATCCATCTGCCAGGCCCGATGTCAAGAAATGGTCGCCTGCATTCTCAAAGATCCATCCCACCCTAGCAATATTTTCCCATAAATTCTTCCATCCGCGAGAAGGCACAGAAGCTTGAACACACGCGCAAACCAGTTTCGTAACTGTTTTCACCCTACTGTTGTTTGAATGCTGAATGGACTCACAAACTCTTAACATTCGCCTGTACCTGTGTTTTTGTTTTTGCTTCCGGTTACCTAGTAATTACTACCTATCCTACTTAACTCTGTGATCTGTCTGTATTGCTCGCAAGACAAAGGTTTTCACTGTGCCTCGATACACGTGATAATAACTTCATTTCAATTCAATTCAGTTGCTGTTGTAGATTTCTTAAATCGGCCTAATCGTGTTCATAACATGAACATTAAACAGAAATTTGTATGGAATGTACATACACAATTAACGAAATATAATTTGCATTAAATCATTTTCGTAACAGCGAATCTATTGTTTCAAATATCAAACCAGCTGTATTCCAAAACCGCTTAATGGGAAAAATTATTTTCCTTTTCATATGATCTTAGTTTATCAGTTAGTTCTGGTGACAGTCAGAACTTCCCTCTGTCATTTAAGTAAGTGTGACATTGAAATAATTTAGTAGGATTGCATGATGGTAATCGGGTCCATGCTGCACATTTAACAAGGTTATGTCGTCCTTCGGATTTCTTCAAGTGGGTTCATAAACAGAGAGAAGCTGACATATCTGGAGGAAGCTATTTTCAACAATGAGAGGAGGCCTGTTCTTCCATCTCAGGATTTTTGTAGTTGGGTTGAGTTTGAGCCGGTAGCCAGAAAAACGCCTGGTCGCAGTGAAGGTACTCCAACGAGAAGAGATGCCATGCTTCAACAGATGTTTCACTCTTCTATCTGAAACCTCGCCAGCCTGGAAAGCATGTGTTCATATTTATCATTTGCCAAGAGGTGTTTTACGGGATGCTTTAAGAATTGCAACAGCTTCGTTCAGTCATGGTATCTTATCGGGTGGGTTTTCAAATAGTTAAGTTATTTGGAATTCCGTTTTCTTTTTTTAAGGTTGAACTGCAGTGTTTAAATATAGTCTATTGTACTTTAAGGCGTGTGGGTTGACAAGCTGCGTCACTTCTGCAATATCCACTGTACAAGTATAGAAAAAATGAAAACAAAAATGATAGGTGAGTGTCTGGACTACCTTCTTAAAATACTTTGAGGGGGCATGACCTGCTCCATAACGTAACACATTTGCTGCCAAAAGAACTTCATTTATATGGTATCCTCCCAGCCGTCATTTCCCTTCAGGTTTAGTACATTGCACGGGTGAGGAGTCTATTGTAATTGGCAATATGAGCACGTCAGACATCAATGTCCACCCACCTGAGTGAGATTAATCCATGAGCTCTATCTTGGTATTCGTCTGTGGGATATCCCGTTAGCCCCTAATATATGCGGTGAGAAAAACAAACTCTCCCCAATCGTATGAAAGTACATTTCTGCTGGGAGATGTCATTTTGTCCAGGCTGTGCCAGTCAAAACCAAACACCTGACTACAATAAGTTGATTTTCAATCCTTCGACCATAACCTTTTCCACGCTTGCACCATAAGTGCACATTCAAGCGCAACTCGTTTTTTTGTGACTTTTGGGTCACCACCGTAACTGGTAATACGTTCCAGATTTTTCCCACTTCCTGGGTGAATACATTTTACTCATATCACCTCTTAATCTCCTACACCTTGCTCTTCATTGTTGGGCTGCATGTCATTTATCCTTCATTCATTTGGAAATATTTCTGTTGTACCTTATTATTTTCTAAGCCTCAATCTTGGCCCGTCTTAATCTCCCCTGTGTCAAGGAAAGCAACCTCAGCCAGTCCAATCTCTCTAATTATTAAAACTGTCCAGTGCAGCCAACATGTCCCCTCACCCTTTCCAGTGCTATCACATCTCTCCTGTAACGCGAATTCCAGAATAGCTGTGTCCTAACCAACATTTCGTGAAGTTAAGTTAAGTCAAGTCATTGCCTCCAAGCCTTTAAAATCTATGCCTCAGATAACAGACCCTTTATTTTAGAAACCTACCAGACGGTAACAAGCCCGTTTGTGCAAACTGTTACATTCTGACCAAAGTGTCCAGCCAGGCTATCTTCATTTCTGTGCACTTGTCCAATATCCGTCAGCTTCTTTCCTATCCATGTTTTTGTGCAATTTCCTTTTAAATGTTGGTTATGACTCTGTCTCAAACACTTCCACTGGCACCTCTTTCTAATGCGTGCAACCATCTGTGAAAATAAGTTATCCCTCAGGTTCTCTTTTATACCCTCGTGCTTTAATTTTAATTTGATGGTCTCGGGGCATTGATTCCACAAAGCTGGTAAAGAGTGAATGCATTCATCCTATGCATTCCTCTCACCACCATATGCACCTGTATAAGCTTGCTCATCAGTGTCCTAGGCTCTAAAGAAATGTTCTAGCTTGTCTGAACTCTCCCTATAACTCAGACTATTATGTCCAGGCAGCATCCTTGCAAATTTATTCTGCACGTTTTCTAGTTTCATAACATCCTTCCAATAAAAAGATTACCAAAATTGAACACAATACAATAGTGCGGCTCCATCAACGTACTTCATGATGGTAACATAACTTCCCATTTCCGTACTCAGTGCCTTACTGTTGAAGGCTATCGTGCTTTGCCCTGTAATATACTTAAGGTACCTCGTTGGATTCACCAAAATCTTTTCAGCCAATGCTACCTCGTGTCTCATTTTTGCTCTCCCAATTTCTTGCTTCCGTCACGTTGTGTATCCCTTATATATCTCCAGGAAAAACTCAGATCCCAGATAACACTGCAACTAAGTCATAACTACTTTTTCTGTTCAAAGCGTCAATATCTCCTGACATGCAGGATTCCTTATTCATGTCAAACTAGCCTTTCCAACTATTGCAAGCTCCTGTATAATCCACCAATATTTGTTTTTTTCCCGAATTTAGAACTTGTATCTGTGGACCAATCTTGTCCCTTCGACAACTGTTTTAAAATTAATAGAACTCTGGACTCTGTACTAAATGTTCTCCCCCACTGTCACCTCAATCACTTATCCTGCCTAATTTCGCAAGAGTCGGCCGAGTTTTTCCCTTTCCATATGCTGCATGAGGTTACGTTCCTGAACTACTTGAAAAATGAAATCCCAGCTAAGCGCTTAACTCCCAGTCCGTGATAGGAAATTTAAAATCTCCTCGTATGACATCTCTATTCAACCTTTAAGTCTCCCCAATCTCCATGGATTTTGGTTCCTCTAATCCCCGTTGACTTTTTGGGGGCCTACAGTGCAACTCCAAGAAAGTTACTTTCCCCTTCTTATTTCTCAGCTCCACTCACAAAAGCTCAATAGATAATTCTTCTGTTACTTCATCTCTGAGTACTACCGTGATGCACGACTTAATCAAAAATGTAACACACCCTCCACTCCTTCCACTACCTGGATTCCTCGAAAAGCACTATACCCTGGCACATTAAGCTGCCAGTCCTGTCCCTCCCTCTGTCATGTTTCTGTAATGTTTGCAATACCTGTGTCCCACATACGTATCCACTCCCTGAGTTCATTGGGCTTTCCTGTCAGCCCTCTTGCACTGAAGTCGAGGCAATTTTAATCCAAACGGCATTCCTTGCGCTCTGTCGATTTCCAACTGACAAGTCTGTTCATTTTACGGTTTCCGAGTGTTGTATCTCCTTCCAGGCTCGCGTTTGCCTCCCTGCTGTTCAGAATCCCATCCAGTTGAAACCATCCCTTCTAATACGAGAGCATCTTGCTGTCACGATACTTGCACACATCCCCGCCCCGCCCACCCCCGACAATTCAAATGCCATCCGACTCTTTGAACAGTTCACCTCTGCCCTCGGAAAAATCCCAATAACCTAAAAGACTGAATCCCTGACCCTTGCATCAGCTCTTCAGCAACGCATTTATTTGTCACATTCTACTGTTCTTACCCTCAATAGCATGTTGCACTGGAAGTAATCCAGAGATTACCACTGAAGAGGCCATTTTTTCACTTTCTGGAGCTCTCTTCAATTAAGCTGCAGGGCAAATCTTCCTTTTTCCTTCATGATGGTTTTATTATTCTGACCTACTACCTTAAGGTACTGGGGGCATGTGTGTCACTGTCCTTCTGATGATCTCTGCTTCTCAGGGTCCCATTGTTCATTATTCATTCCGTTCCATCTTTGCCCTGTCCAAGCGTGGCACCATAGCAGTTATCCGCACTGAATTCCAAATGATGCGTTTCATTGTGAAAATACTCTCAACTCAAGCGTGAATGTCTTGCTACCATTCTACGTAGCCTTGGTGAGACTAATCCAGCTGTACTGTCTGAAGTTTTAGTTTACTTATCATAGGAAGGACTTTCTCACTCCAGAGGTTCTGCGACAAAGGTTTACGAAAGCAATTGCTGGAATGATAGCTCTGACATACGAAGACAGATTTGGTTGCATAGAAGCATGACAAAAAGTGGAAATGCTGGAGAAAATCTGATGGTGTGGAAGATCTGTGGACAGCAAGCAAAATTCACGTATTTAGTCGAACGACAATTCTTCAGAACAAGAGTGAGTTGACTCGAAACATTATCTCTGCTTTCTGTGCACAGACAATGCTAGAATTCTTGTGTACTTGAAGCAATTTCGCTTATTATTTCAGATCTTCAGCACCAGCAGTTCTTTGATATATTTAGGTAAAGAAAATATTCACTAGAGATTGGCAGAATCGAGTGTGTGGAATCTCTAAAATCCAAAGAAGAGAAGGCAAGGTCAAGAGAGCGAAAGATGTCTCTGACGGCCGAACTAGGGAAGGTGGAGAGTGTAGTGCTGCAAAATTAGAGTAGGACAGGCTGCATCCGAGGAACAAGTGAATAGACGTTTCGAGCAGAAGCCATTTATCAGGAATCCAAAGGCTATGCGACATCTCTTCGGGTGCTGCTTCGCCTGCTGTGCTTTTGCAGCACCACACTCTCGATTCTGATCTCCGTCCTCCATTCCTCCTCGTAAGGGAGAGTGTGCATGCTGAGACTACGTTAGAGCTGAGCCCATATAATGGATAGAAGAACCTGTTTTATGTCTTAAATCTCAATGATACTATGGCCCGCTCCCATCGACGATCGTACTTGTGCAATCCCATTCGGATATTGGCTCAGGTGAGTAAACAAGCAATGCTTTAAAGGAACATGTTCATGTCACATTATTCTTGTTCAAATTCGGTGAAAGTCGGCTCAGATTGAGCATTACCTGGAAGGAACGCCAGCTCCCAGTGTTGTCAACTCAACCCTTTTGTTTCCAGTTAGTTTTCAATGAATAATGACCATTTAAAGCAATGTGGTGTTGGAAGCAGACTCTTGACACAGCTACCCAGACTCTTGACACAACACATCCTGAAAAATAACGCATCGACACAACACTGCAATACTTCAGTGACTTTGTCAATCAGGATGCAAGAGTGTTAAACGTATTGGGAACGTTCCAAGAATTCTGAGTAGTGTCACATCTCTCACACAAAAGGCAGAAATGAGATTCGTCATTTCTTTTGTAACAGCAAAGTTGTTCGTCATGAAATAGAAAAGACAGTAGCTGCATGGATGTAAATTCGATGTGCGAGGGGGAACTGAGAATAATGACGCAGAACCACGAGTCACATTCGAATGATATTCGACAGCCTTTTCGGTCTGAGATGAAGGGAAATGTCTAAGCGCAGAAACTGGCGAGTTTGTGGAATCCTCTGCCGCAGAAAAAGGCTGAATCCACAACTTGGAATATTTTACAAAGCGTTTTAGATATTGTTCTTACAGCTAAAAGATTGACATGTTGTTGGGGAGAAAGTAGGATTAGGGAGTGAGTTAGATGACGAGCCATTATCATATTGAATGGCGGATAATGTTCTAATGATGTACTGGTGCCCATATTTTTAACATTCCATATTTCAATTTTCAATGTTTTTTGTCAGGATTAGGAAAATGCGTCTAATTCCTTTCCCCAGGAATCGATATTGGAACAATTGCTCTTCGTGGTATCATTATTGATCTGGCCTTTGATATGAATTCAAAGTTCACAGATGACACACATTTTGGAAACTTGGTGAACTGTGAGGAGGTCAATATGGAACACAACAATTACTTTGAGACTTCAGTGGAGTCAGCAATTTAGGGCATCCAAATCAAAAGGGGGAGCAAGAGGGATGGACATGCATGCACGTGCACGGGGTTTATTGATGGTGGCAGTACCGGTCGAGAGAATGAATCAAGCAGCATAAGCTGTTGTCGACTTAATTAAAAGGATGTGGATGACAAGAGAAAGAAGATGATGATGGACTTGTTCGTTTCACTTGTGAAACTCATTTGGCAAATTGTGTACATGAAAGCAATGTTGTGAGTGGGTTGCAGAGCATGCAAAGAGGTCACAGGACTGCTTACACAAATAAATGCCACATATGAGAGTAGATTCAAAAAGTTGGGGCAGTTCTCATTCGAGATAAGAAGCCTGAGAGGACAGCTGATGTTGACTTTTGCCATCACGAGTGGGTTGGTTAAAGTGAATTGAGAAATGATGAAGAATGTGTAGGAATAGATGCAGAGTGAGTGTTCTTTTTTCATGTGTGATATCTTTCCGTCGCTTACTGATCAACATATATTACCTGCAATTGATTGCACTTGAGAAAGTTGCAGTAACTGCCTCATTGAACTACTGCCGTCTACCTGATATGGGTCAAACCACAATGTCATTAGAAAAGGAATGTTAGAACTTTGACCCAGCGACAGTGAAGTATGTGTGATATATTTCTGAGTCAGGGTGGTGAGAAGCTTGGAGAGGAACGTACAGGTGTTGGTACTATGATGAATCTGTCGTCATTGTCCTTATCGATGGGAATGGTTGTGCATTAAGTCGGAGGATTTTTGATGAATTTTAACAGTGTACCTAACAGAGAGAACACATGGCTGCAACTGAGCAGTCGTTGTGGAGGGAGTGAATGCACTTGGATATACTGGCAGTCAAGCAGGCTGCTTTGTCCTGAATGGTGCCAAACGTCTTTAGCATTGTTGGAGCTGCATCCATTTAACAAGTGGGATGTGTTCCATGGAAGTTCGGAATTAGGCCGTGTAGATGCTGGGCAGGTTTTTGGGAGTCAAGAGGCGACTTACTCGTTGCAGTATTCCAATCGTCATACCTGGTCTTGTAGCTATTGTGCTTCTGTAGTGTGTCCCATTGCGTTTGTGGTCAATGATAATTCCCAGGCGTTGCATAGTGGGAGATTCAGTGATGTTAGAACCATTGAATATCCAAGGGCAGTAGTTAGATTGCTAGTATTGGTGATGATCATAGCTTGGTATGTGGGTGTCACAGATGTTACATGCCACTTTTCAACCCAAGCTTGGGTGTTATTCAAATCTTGCAGTATTTGAAAATGGTCTTCTTCATTGTCTGAAGAGTCACTAATGGTACTGAGCACTTTGAAATCACCTGTGAGCCTGCCCACTTCCGAATATATGATGTCGGGAAGGTAATTAAAGAATCACCTGAAGATTGTTGCACCAAGGCACTACCTTTACGACCACCTGCAAAGATGCCCGGTAGTTGAGATGACTGACCTGTAACAACCATCAACATATTCCTATCTGCCAGAGACATAAAAATAGAAGCAAAAAAAAAAGTCGCAACCAATAGGTCATTCGGGACTTCGAGCCTGCAACACCATTCATTCTGATCGTGGCTGATTATGCAATTTCAACATGCCAATCCCTCTTTCTCTCTGGACCCCTTGATCCCTTGAGCTACAATGACCTCGTCAAGCTCTCTCTTGAATTTATCAAATGGACTGGCCATTGTAGCTTTCTGTGGGAAATAATCCCACAGGCTCAGAAAGAACTGAATGAAAGAAATCTTCTCATCTCTGTCCTCAATGGCTCCTCCTTATACATAGACAGTGAGCCCGAGTTCTTGGCTGCACAAAACTGTTAAGATTCTTCCCGCATCAAGCCTGTCCAGTCCGAAGATTTTTTTTGCATGAGATCCCTCCTCATTATCTTAATTACAGTGAGTATAATTTCAGTCGATCCATTATATCCTCAGATACCAGTCCTTAGATCCCCCGAAACAGTCTTGTGTACATTCGCTGGACTCCCTCAATTACAAGAAAGACACTCCTCAGACGAGAGATCAAAACTGCACAGAACACTCGAGGTGTGACCTCAACAAGGCACTGGCCAACTCTATCACAAAAATATTACTGCTATATTTTCCAACCTGTGAATATTTTATCCAATACCAATTGATACCGCTTTTGCTAGAGTTCTTTGACACCATAATAGTTCCAATGCAGCCTTGATGCCAAGCATCACCTCACCTCTGGAATTAAACACTTTTCTGCATCTTTGAAAACAGACTGTTATGAGATCAGGAGGTGATTGGCCCTAGTGGAACAAAATTGTTCATCAGTTATAAGTTTATTGACGTAGAGATGGTGTTTCATCGAACTGTTGATGACACCTACCACTACTTTACTGATGATCGAGTGTGCACTGATGGGGCAGTAAGTTGTCCTGGATTTTCCTTTTTTTGCACATGACTTACCTGGACTTAACTGTACTGGAACAAGTAGACTTTGGGAGCAGAAAACTCTGGAACACAATTCTTAAGAGCTACTTCGGGAACGTTGTCAGGGCCCGTAATCTTTGCAGTATCCATGGTCTCACAACTGTTTTTGATATCTCGAGGCGTGATTAGAAATATCTGAAGACTGGTCTCCGTAATGTGGAGGGGAAGCATTGGTAAAAACTTCCGGAAAGAGTGACCTGAAGTCAACATCTCATTGAAGCAATCTGGAAAGACTGCTCTGCAATGATCTTGGCAGTGAAACAAGTTTGCAAGAATGTTCCACAGTCAATAGCGCAATTAATCAGTCTTGGAAGAGAAGCCTAGTATCAGCATTGCAGTGAAATACCCTGGGGAGTGTGAAGTCCAGTGAGCATCTCAGTAAAGCACATTGGTAACTGTGACCTGAAATCAGCATCACAGGGAAACAGGGGGAAAGTGAGGACAGCAGATGGTAGTGATCAGAGAGAGAGTGTGGGGCTGGAAATGCACAGCAGGTCAGGCAGCCCCTGAGGAGGAACCGAATCGATGTTTCGAGCATAAGCCTTTCATCACAGGGAAGCAGTCTGGAGAAGAGGGGCCTGCAGTCTGCATCACAGTGGAAGACACAGGGAAGGGTGGGCTACAGTGAACGGCTCAAAGAAGCAGTTTGGGAAGTCCATTCTGCAATGAAAAACACAAGAAAACATACTGGACATATTGGCCTTCATTCAGTATCGCACTGATAATGTTCAGAAAGAAAGGTCTATAGTGAGCAAAGCAGTGAAACAGTGCATGAGGAGTTAGCTGAAGTCGGCACCAAAGTGAAATACTCCAGGAGGAGTGCCGTGAAGTCATCATGTCAGTGAAACATTTTGGAAACATTGACCTGAAGTCAGCATCACAGTGGAACCAGGTGTAAGGAGCAGCTTGCAGTCATAATCCAGTCATAATAAGCAATCTCTGAAGTGTGATCTGCATTCAGCATCGTAGGGGACCAGAAGTGGGAAGAATGCCATACGGTGACCAGTGCAGTGGTTCAGTTCACAAAGCGTCACCTGAATTCAGCATCAGAGTGTAGCAGACTGAGGTGAGTAGTCTGCAGTGAGTAAAGAATGGAAAAGTGGTGTGAAGAGTGATTTGAAGTATTCTTCACATTAAATTAGCTGAGGATGAGTCGTCTGAAGTCAGCATCTCAATGAAGCAGTCTGGTTAGATGGGCCAGCAATCAGCATCACAATTAAAGACACTGAGACTGTGGTGAGTGGCCTGGAAGTGAAAATATTTGGGAAGAGTGCCCTGTCGTTTACAGATTTGGGAATCTGATGGGGAAGAGAGCTCTGCAGTCAAGTCGAAATGGAAATGCCTGTGTGGAGTTCACGCAGTTAGCATTAAGATGAAATAGACCACAGAGGCCTGAGTGAAAATCATACTGTTGCGATGTGGCAAGAGATATCTGCAGAGTGGAATGCAGTGAAATTGTCTGTGAGGAGTGATCTGTAGTGACAACGAAACTGCCTGCAAAACAGCAGCAATCACAAATATTGCTACTCTAACTGTTGATCCATGCATACACTACATATATCGTGGTTGTAGGAGTGATCAAAAATGTGGAGAGCTGTTGCTGGACACAGCGTTTGGCACCATTTTGGCAATTCGACAATTTTTTGAGAATAGATTTGAATACCTACGACCCTTCACTGACCATCCGAAAAGTAAACCAGCCAGACCCATTCCCCTGAAAATGCATCAAACACTCCGGGCATTTTAGCAAGGCCAAACCATACTAACCTGCACAGCTACAGACTGTGGGAGGAAACTGGCGCACCCAGAGGAAAATCACACAGACACACGGAGAAGGTACAAACTCCACACATGCTGTCATCCGAGGCGGGAATCAAGCCCGGGTCCCTGGCACTCTGATGCAGCAGTGTTATGCACTAAGTAATCGTGTCGCCCAACTGTTGAATAAATTATTTGGACAGAGCAAAATCATGCCATCGCAGCCGGTGGAAATTGCACTGTTAAACTAATATTGTCTAAACATTGGAATAGATGGATACAGATATAGGGACGTTTGGACAGGCGAGAAAGTGTCACAGATAGAAGAACGGCAGGAAGAAATTCAGAGTTTTACAGAGAAATGGGCGATTATTTTGTGCCAGGGTAGGTACAATGACAGAGTAGACAATAGTGGCTCAACAAGTTACAAAGATTGTCAGTTGTTTTGGAGAGAATGAAGGGTGCACAGAGCGCGACAGCCTGAGTTTATAAACGGTATTGTAAAGAATGTATTTGCGTATAAACTTGTGGTGTTCGTGACTACTACTTTCCTGAACAAGCTTACATAGTCAAGGAATAGTGTTGTGGCTCAAAGTGATTACAGAAATTCGGAAAACGTGTGTGTCTGGACGAGTTTGCAGAGGTAGAGATGCCGAAGGAAGCAAGAGAGATTGTTGTATGCGTTGTTGTGGATGGAGGAGGTTTTATAGATTGGAAATATTCTAAGTTTTGTGGGATGAGAAAGTGATTGCTTCGCGAACTCATGGTGTTTATGGAGATACGGACGATACAAGCAGCTGGAGATGTTTCGAGATTATAAACAGGTGGCAACACGGTGGAAACTTAGGAACAGGAGGGGTTAAGGAGGGCATTAAAGAGATGGAGTCTTGCAGGCTTGTAGTGCGTTACAGAGGATGGAAGAGCTGAAACCTTGCATGATTTTTCAGTGATGAAAATTTCACCATGTGCACAGAATCTGTGGACTACCAGACGAAAGCATGTTACACAGATAAGGATAAGTAAAATGAGTGGAGGAGGCGATTTTCACATTTCGGGGTATGGAAGATTAGTTGGGTGGTAGCATGTTAAGGAAAGATTTGTGAACAAGAT
Organism: Chiloscyllium punctatum; assembly: GCF_047496795.1. Classification (NCBI taxonomy): domain Eukaryota; kingdom Metazoa; phylum Chordata; class Chondrichthyes; order Orectolobiformes; family Hemiscylliidae; genus Chiloscyllium; species Chiloscyllium punctatum. The sequence continues at coordinate 26,093,898 of NC_092773.1, forward strand.
TCAGCCTGTGCCATTCAATGTAATTGTCAACAGGGCGTCTGTGAATGGACAACGAGCAGATAGGAAGACTTGATGATTGGAAGGGGGTGTGTTTAGGGGATCAGATAGCTGTGATTTTCCTCATGCCCAGTGTGAGGCCAAGCTGTGCAATATTCGAGGCTGATGGAAGTAATGTAATGGATGAAGTCATCAAAGATGAGACTGACATGGGAATATAGTCATGAAAGTCATGAAGATGTAAACGAAAAGTGTGAATGATCACTTGCGATTCTACTTCTGCTCAAATGAGAACCGTCTGTTCGTGATACTTTCTGAACGCAATAGCTTGGATGAACGTGTAGACGATGGAAGTGGAAAGATTATTTATCAGTGACTCTTAGCCTTTGTCTTGAAACTAGGATAATATTATCGAAACCTATATTTGATATATTATTATCTCAACCCCAGCTCAGATTTTGGTTCTGTATAGATTGCTGCAACAACCCTGAGGAAGACTTATGCCCGAAATGTTGATTCTCCTGCTCTTCCGATGCTGCCTGACCTGTTGTGCTTATCCAGCACCACACTCTCCAGCAAAAACGCTGATCTGACTCGAATGCGGAGAGAGGGACAGCCTTGACATAACAGCAGGTTTAGAACAAATTCAGATTCCAAAGTTATTTCTCAACGTGAAAATCATCACAATTATTAACGAAATGACACAAAGACGGTTTGCACTATGCGCAGCACTTAATTTGGTTAAAATATTGTTCTTTCCCTTGGCCGATGTAAGGTCTGAAATCAAGTGCAAATACATGACAAGCTATCGATCCTGCTCTGTCCTGCACGAAGCACTTCGAATTTCTATCAACAGCTTTATCAGTGTTCAACTCAAATTCAGATCTTGTGCTTTGCTGAATTGCCTCTGGCATGCCTAACTCCTCTGGTAATGTCCATCACTCAGAATTTTAAGTTCAATACCAGGATTTTCAATTTCCACAGTTTAACAACAGCTGAATTGGAGATGGAGCAAGACGGCAGTGTTGTTACAGGCAATCCGCCAAGATCTATTTGAGTGTTGCATCAGCTTCAAAGGGATGAATTAACTCCCGCTATTTCTATTTCTGATGCATTTATTTACATCTGGCTCTCTGTGTGACCCATTCTGGCCTTGTTCTGATGCTCCATAACGTGAATATTTCCTCCTTTTCATTTGTCACAGGTACTGCTCGACATTCGATAACTCTTGCCAATTGCCTGTCTCCTCTTGCCAAATGATAGGAGGTCTTTGGTGTTTATTTACTGCAGAAAGTTAATTTTCTTTTGTGATCGACCACTCTCAGTTGCTTTAATTTTTGCCTGTTTAAATTACTTATGCAAAAATAGCTTCAAGTGGGTTCCTGAGCTTCGCTCTGAACTTTGATAGAAATGCCACATAGACAATGGTGTTCGTGCAGCAATTCAAATTGCGCAGCATGTATGCAACTTGCTTAAAGATATATTCACCATCACTATCTAAAGGATCATCAACATCGAAAAAATATAAAATATACCACATCCACAGGAAAATGAAGCTGCCAGATATGACGAAGAGTAAAATTATACTCTGTCTTCTATTGTCCATCTCTGGGTCGCTGGAATTTTCTCCTTTAATCTGACCCTTCAGACCTTTCCGGACTCGACAGGCGACTAAAATGTGTTTGACTGTTAGAGCGTTGAGGAACAGAATTAAACCAAAAGGGAATATTGGTGTTAGAATCTTTTCAAAGTTGTTAAACCCTCTCCACACAGGATCAGAATAGTATGCATCTGAATTCACACAGTACCACGGTACTTTGCCAATGACCTTATAAGGTTCAAATCTGAAGTAAATAGGAATATTTTTTAGAAACAACAGACTGCTGGTTGTTGCAAGAACCACGGTTGCAGTTTTTTGAGTGCAGTATTTGACTTTCAGTTTCTCACAACAAATAGTGACACATCGATCAAAGGTGAAAGTCATTGTGAACCAGACAGACCAGTCTATGAGTAGACGGCACAGAGCATAGTGAATACTACACACAGGGGTGATGTCCAAGAATGATCGTGGAAAAAAATCATGTTTTATTCGGCTGAATATGATCTCAATGATAACGACTAACAGATCCACCGCTGCCATGGCCAGCAGATAGCGCCTACTGCAGGATGAGAGTCCACACTTATCCCGAAGTAGGATCCCAAACGTCACTAAATTGACTGTAAGAGAGTGAAAATGGGGGGAAAAGTGATCAATGCAGACGAACATTCGCCATTACTGAGGCTAAATGGTAAGAGTTTGATTTCATCAACACTAACGTGTTAAAGCAATTAGTTTTATGATCAATCAGCACTGAAACTCACATCTTTACAGTTTTAGTACATATGGAACAAAAGCATGAAGCACGCTGTTAACAAGAAGAAAGTGGGACAGTGAGATATTGAATGAAGGACAAATGCACAGGTAGTTCAGAAACTACTTGAAGCGTGCTGACCAATTTCAGGTAAAACAAGGCCAAAGCCTAAATTTGCAGAATTCGTGGCAAACGGGAACACTTTTTAAAGCCCCAGATCACTCATTTCGATAGAAGCTGCAATTCTACTCTAAGCAATAGCAGACAGTATCAATTACATACTAGAAGCAAATCAAAGGCAGGCACGTGTTGCTCTGAGGCTGTCGAACCATTGATGTTGTGGGTAATGAGCATTTCAAAACACTATTAATATAGAGTGAGCATTCTGGTTGAGGCAGTCAGAAATGGCAGGATGTGCACATGTGTTCATATATCTCCAGGAAGACGTGGAATAGACAGAGAGCTATGTGGAGCTTAAAGATTGTAAGAGACGGTGGACTTAATGTCAAGTTTCTGTACTGTATATACTGCAACATCAGTATTATGTAATCACAATCATTCTAAATTTCATTCCAATCCAGTAATAATGGTTTTAGCACAAAGGCTTTCAGGGTCGGATACGGGGTCATAGATAACTCAGCTTCTGGAAATGCTGAATATAAGTTTGCTGAAAGACAGAACATTTGGCACACCACATTGACATAAATCGATAATGAGCTATACTCCACTGAAGACACAGTCAAATGGATTAATTCTTTTTTAAATTATCCAGGTACCCAGCTTCAGAACAGTTCCTGTCTCACAGATCCTGACTGTACTATATAGTCAGTGGGGTAACAGGGGACCATTCTGCTTTCAGAGATACACTTCTGTGATATGAACAGCCAGCAGTACTGATGAAATCATAGAGTCAGCGAGTCACAGAGTCATAAAGCATGAACACAGAATCTTCAGTCTAACTAGTTCATTCCAATTATAATCCCAAACTAAACTAATGCCATCTTTCCACACCTGCCAGTATTACTCAAATCATTACTAATTCATGCATTTAACCACACGTACGTTAAAAGCTTTCACTGTATCTGCATCCACCACTTCCGCTGGAAGTTCATCTTACATACAAATTGTTCTCTGTGTAAATAAAATATGCTCTTCATATCTTTCTGATTTTTTTCCACGCTCACATAAAAATATCAGCTCAACGTCTCCAAATCTCTCACCGAAAGGAAAATACACCTGCCATTTACCTTACCTATGCCCCTCATGATTTTGTAAGTTCACCCCTGAACCTCCTACGCTGCATCAAAAATAGAACCCACCTCTCCTGCCTCTCCTTGTAACTCAGCACTTCATTCTCGGCAACATCCTGGCAATTTTTTTCTGAACCGTCTCAAGCTTGATAATATCCTTCCTATCGTGAAACGATCATAACTGGACACAATACTCCAGAAGATGCCAAATCAACGTCCTGTGTAAGCTAACCATACGATATAGCTGTTTTCCTCAAAAGTATCAGCACTGAAGGCAAGACTGTAACGCACCATTATAAGCACCCTCTCTGCACATGACGCAAAAGTCAAAAATATGCGTACCTGAAGCCCTCGGGCTCGATGGCTAACAGCTATACCAAAGGCTTTATATTGATTTGTGGGAGTCCTCCTGTTATATAACCAAAGGTCTGCTCAGAGAGTGACACCTGTCTTTGTTGCCCAGTACATTTACTTTTGAGTTGTTTGACATGGAGCTCAGTCCCACGATCTGTTCAAAATGTACTGGCAATATAGTTTTAAAAAAAATAACAGAAAGGATAATTCCACAAGAAAGAAGCAGAGGAAGAGAGAGAGAACACGAACTGTACTATGCTTCAGGAAAACTTTGCAAAATGAATGTAATTCGAACATCAGATAAAAGAATCAATACGTAATCTAAAAATAAAATCATCAGAACATTCCTGGCTAAATGAACGATAAGTACTCTCTCCATGTTCCAGCTTCTTATTTTCTTAATATGAATACAATAGGTTTCGACATTGGCAAATTTCTGAAAACAGTAGTATCTGCTTTCTCCATCATTTTTCTCTGATTTTTTAAAAGAAAACTGCTGGTCATTTGAGATGTATTCCTTTGCCATGTGCCTAAAAAACGTCATCGCATGTGCCTAACACATCCAAAATTCTATTCTTCGAAGCAACTTAAAGACCATCCCGCCAAGACCAGCCCGTCCCAGCTAACTGTGCAGTCTCCCCTTAAGCAGCTGTATTGCTCCTGCCTCTTGACCTCGTTCTGTCTAAATGTACTGTTTCTTTCATTCCCTTGTCTTCAGAGAGCCAATGCTTCAGCTAGAATATGTTCAGGGTTTTTTTTGTTTCTTATTGAAGCTTCTTTTTTAATGGGTTTCTGTCACTTAACGAATGAAACATAAAATCCCAATTTCGTCCTATTCAATCTCTGTACAATTGATTATATTCCTTCACATTATATTCATCAGCGATTTTGCTCCTCATGGACTCGTCCAACACTGAGCGTAATAACATAGTGGGGAGAGACTGAAATAGTGGAGGCAGCAAGATGATGAAAATACAGAATTATCTCCGGGATATTTGACCAAATGTACTGTTGCAGATAGCATTGCTGCTCACTGGACAATCATGAAAACTATGTCAGGCACAGATTTGAATAGCCTTGCTGATTATCTTCACTCACCAGGCAATCCAATGATGGCTATGTAGAATATTTTCCTCACAGTTCGAATCAGATCGTGCATTATCAGTGCACAGTGATATGTTTCTTGCTTCTGTAGATAATCCCCCTCAGTTTGTTTCTGTGATGACCGATTAGCAAGACCTTAATTTTATACTCATCAGTCTCTCTACGGGGACATTCGTGTTGCACAATATTCTAACATGGTTTTTTTCCACCTTGAACATTTGGAACAAACAAATGACAAGAGCTGATATAATCCTCTGATGCTAAAAGATGTTTAGCGTGGGGAATGAAGTGAAAAAACTCAGACTCTCTCATGAATGCACAACACTGATCACGTGAAGTAACTAAAAAGAATTGGAAAGTCTGAAAACGTGCAATGCAAATGGTCCTTCAAAAATCCTAGGTCCAGCTCAATACCATGTAATGAAGAAGTTGCGCCAGTTTTCGTCAATGACTGAATTTCAGAGGATAAACACAGACCTGTTTGATTGAGTATAGGTGCGTCGCCGCTATCATTAGTTGTAAACAGCCAGTTGTGTGAGCAAATCAGGTTTTGGCTATTTACACAGTCTGCTTCAAATTTGTGACAGACCTGATAATTTCGACAAAACCTCACGACTCCACAACTAACTTACTCACTTCCCTTTTGATTCTTGCTAATTTCTACCCTATTCAAGCCACACTCTCGGCACCTATACTTCAGATTTACGCATGGTCTGTGAGAATGGTATTACTCCGCTTTATGGGTGTTCACATATTGCCAATATCTTCAAATCTTTGTATTCCATCGAGTGACTCAACTATATAAATAAATGTGCATGTGCATCAAGAAACGAAACATTTTTCGAGAGAGATTTCCCCCTTGGACAATCGTGATGATTTTTAATCTCTCTGAATCACGGTCAGGTTCTGATATCCTTGAGTGCTCTGATGTACCTGTTCATCTAATGCACATATGCTTATACCTTTGCAAACGTAAGACGCTTTGCATGTCATTCCTGCTTCTACTTTTGTTTTACTTTCCAAGCTTGTCATGACGCTTGCCTGGTTATCCATCGATTCCCTATCTTCAGAAACAACATAATGGGTGTTAACATTGACCGGAAGCTGACTCAGATACATACACTAGCGCCAAGAGCAGTTTAGATGCTTAGAGTATTCCGTACCTTCTGACTCCTCGATATTATTTCACCTTGACACGTCACAAGTATGACGGTATCCTCCCCACTTGTCCCAATGTCTGCAATATTAACAGTGCACAAGGAGCTTGTCATCATCCAGGTTTATTTTTGCAATGCACACAATATTAATAATGCATTGCAGACAGTTTTTAAAAATTGTTTTGACATTAGCATACAAAATCATGATCACTTTCTTCTGTCAAAACAAGAAAATGTTTGCTGGAGGACATCAAACACTACAAGTTTGGGGTAACTATTGTCAAATTAGGTGCGGCACTGTTGCTAAGTGATTAGTGCTGCTACCTCACATCACCAAGGACCCAGGTTCAATTTCCGCCTCTGGCGATTGCCTGTGTGGTGTTTGCACGTTCTCCCCATGTCTGTGTGGGTTTCATTTGGGTGCTCCGGTTTCCTCCCACAATTCAAAGAAGTGCTGGTCAGGTGAAGTGGCCATGATAAATTGCCCATAGTGCTAGATGCATTAGTGACAGGTAAATAGAGGTTAGCGGAAGGGGTCTGGCTGGGTTACTATTCGGAGGGTAAGTGTGGATTTGTTGGGTCGAAGAGCCTGTTTCCATATTGTAGGGAATCAATTCTAAAAAAACTCCGTTAAATCCAGTGTTGAGGGTGAGACCTGATCACTACAAAACCTTCACTTCGCCCTATACAAATGAGGAACCATCGAATATTACATTATTGTCACAACGTTCTGGAAGATGTATGTGGGTAACGTGTCACCACAGATATGCCTGAATCACATTGCATCTTTTCAAACTCGTCAATTCAGACAGTGTCTCACGGAGTGCTTGGGCAATCTGTTAATTATTTATGATTTGGGCCTGATAAGATAGCCTATCAAATCAAATAGAGCTGAATGAAAGCCAGCTGGCAAATAATGATCATGACTGGTACGGGTATCACACACCATAAAACAAGTACAGATTCCTGCAGGTGGCTTACTTGAGAAAGCACTAGTTCCCAAATTACAGATAATTGTCTGTCGGATGTGGAAAGATCCTTTATGCTTTTGACCGTTACATCTCACGGTGATCCAACAAATACCCTTCCACTGACACTCTCATTCGTCTGGCTGAATTTATCCTTAACCTCAGCAAATTATCCTTCCAATCCTCCCACTTCAGTCAAACCGAATGGGTCCAGCTATGCCTGCCTCGTCGTCAGGTATGTCAAACAGTCGATCTTCCACAGTTTTACAGGGACCGTTCCCCACCTTTTCTTCCGCTACATTGATGACTGTCTCAGCACTACCTTGTGCTTCCAAGAGGAGAATGAACAGTTCATCAAATTCACAAACACCTTCCACCCCTACATCAAGTTCACCTGGTACATCTGGAACGCCTTTATTTCCTTCCTGGATCTGTCCATCTCTACCTCCATCGATTGACTTAAACATGGACATTTAATACAAACCCAACGACTTTCCGCCATTATGTGTTGTTGGGGTTGTGGGTTGTGCGCAGGGGTGGGAAGTGAGTGCGTGGAATGTACATCTCACCACATTGCAGCAAAATGTCCGTCCTTTTTTGGTGTGTTTTCTTGCGCATTGCCCTGATCTCGACTCAGTCACACCCGATATGACCCAATCTCCTTTCCTCTGTCCCACTTAGTAGATCACTGACCTGCTAGTTACCGCATTTCCCAAATCGATTTGTTTAAAGCACTTGCTATTTCTTAGGTTGTCCCACGACATGCCAAGGTGTTGTCCCTTGCATGTAGTTGCCCAGAGTCAGACGTGGGAGATAAGATATCAAGCGATAGTTCGGACTTGCTGGGTACCTATTCCGACTTTCCAATCGGGAATTACACAGAAGCAATAACAATTATTTTACAGAGGCCTACACTTTGCAGACGCTGAGTGATATGTACGTGCACGGTTACCATAGCGACTGCACAGAATGGGTGACATCAATTTTGACTTGTTGACCAATCAGTGCCATCCTGTCCAGTTTAGCTGTGAAACTAAATCAGACAGTTAACTGTCAACCATATCCAGTCAGTGCCTTCTCCATGTCAGTGGTTCTAACAATTAGAGTCTATTGGCCAACATAGAAACATAAAAACAGAAGTATGCATTCAATCCTTCGTGACTACTGTCATATTCAAAATGATTGTGGGCGAATGTAAAGCAACTCAGTCTGGAGTTGCGGCTCTCTCCCTCTACCCTTTCGCACCAAATGCCGACTTCTTGTGGCAATGCCCTCGGAGTGATTATTTTCTTCCAAGCACTGTGAATTTGCAAGCAGTGTCTCAGCAAATCGAAGGCTCAGAATGGCGAAAATAGTCTGTCTGGAAGCATTTCTCAGCCCTGAAGCTGTTAAGGTCCATGTGCCCACAACTCTCTACTTGTGGCCAACTGTCTTCATTTGCAATGCAGGCAGGGGACAGGCTAGTCGAAATGGCCTCAACTCTCCTGATCGTTCTGGTCTGAACATCCCATATTACTAATTTCACATATTACTAATTTCCCATCCCCCTATTAAATACTCTTCCGTACGGTCTTTTCCTAGCTTCTTCATGGCTGTGGCACAGGTGCAGCATTTGTGGACACCATCACCTAAACGCTGTCCAACTGAGAGCTGACACCTGGCCTGGCTCATTGCTGAGAACCAAATCCAATACGCCCTCTCTCTAGTCGGCCTATCGACATATTGTATCAGGAATCATTCCTGGACAAACCTGACAAAATTGGTTCCACCAAGACAATCTGCAATAACCAGGTTCCAATCAATATTGGGAAAGTTTATTTACTCATAACAACAACTCTGTTACATGTGCATCTTTCCAAGACCTGCTGCCAAATCTGTTCTTCCATCTCTCTGCTGCCATTGCGGTGTGGGGGCAGTGGGGGTTGAGGGGAGACGTCTATAGAAAACACCCAATAAAGTGACTGCTCCTTTTCTGTTGCTAACTTTCACCACACTGACTTAGCAGACAAATCCGCGTTAATAACCTTCTTTTCTGCAGCTGTGATGCACTTCTAATTCATCATGCTACATCCCCCATTTTATTCCCTTGTTATTCTTTTTAAAATAATGAAATATTGCTCGTTTACCCCCCTCGACTTTCTATTTAAAAGATCTGGACCAGGGAATATCCAGCAACCATTCCTGCCCCTGCGAAATCCATTTCTTTATTATGGCTACAACATCGTACTTCCAAGAACTGGTCCATGATCTCAGTTCATTACCCTAATTCCTGACACTCCTTTCATTCAAACCGGCATGTTTCAATCCATTTCTTCACTCTATCAACTGCGTATCCATCCGGACAGGTTCTCTGCATTCTATTTCTGCCCATTCAACAAATAAAACTATCCTGTGATCTGTTGCATTGGTTTATATCCTGATGTCAAAATAATTTAAACTCTCCCGAAGTATTTCAGCAAAACACTAGGACATTGGGACCTCTCCTGCTTAAGTGCAACAAATCCTGATTGTACACTTCCCACCTTTTCCAGTTGGTATCCATTGAAGTGTTTGATTAAAAATAAATGTCTGGATTTGGTAGACCTTGTTTCGTCGAAATGTCAGAGGTTGAACAAAAAGTATTGTTTCCTTTGGATGGGAGAGATTAAAACTAGGCGGCAGTCTTTCAGGCTAAGTGGAAATAGATATGATAAACTCACAAGGGCAACATTTCTACCAAGGAATTGTTTCTTATTGGTCGGGGTGGGGGGCGGTGTGGCGAGGACAAATGGATGACAGGACAGATTGAACATTTTAAAGACATTTCTGTAAGTACATGACCAGGAAAGATTTGAATGGAAATGCATTAAATGCAATCAAGTGGGAAGACTTTTACTTAGCAATTTGGATAGCATGACGGGGTTGGACTGAATGGTCGGTTTCCATGTTTTATGACCCTATTAAATGATCAGAACAGCGTCTTATTTGATTTATTTTGCACGATAAGCGTGTTTCCTAGCTGTGAATGGGTGCTGAAACAAAACTTTCAGTTTTTAAGGTCAGATCGTATTCAACTGTCGATGTTGAACTTTAGAACATAGAACATACATAGAACATAGAACATTACAGCGCAGTACAGGCCCTTCGGCCCTCGATGTTGCGCCGATCAAAGCACCCCTAACCTACACTAAGCCACTATCCTGCATATACCTATCCAATGCCCGCTTAAATACCCATAAAGAGGGAGAGTCCACTACTGCTACTGGCAGGGCATTCCATGAACTTACGACTCGCTGAGTGAAGAACCTACCCCTAACATCAGTCCTATATCTACCCCCCCTTAATTTAAAGCAATGCCCCCTTGTAATAGCTGACTCCATACGTGGAAAAAGGTTCTCACTGTCAACCCGATCTAACCCCCTAATCATCTTGTACACCTCTATCAAATCACCCCTAAACCTTCTTTTCTCCAATGAAACCAACCCCAAGTGCCTCAGCCTTTCCTCATAGGATTTTCCTACCATACCAGGCAACATCCTGGTAAACTTCCTCTGCACCCGTTCCAGTGCCTCCACATCCTTCCTATAGTATGGCGACCAAAACTGCACACAATATTCCAGATGCGGCCGCACCAGAGTCTTATACAACTGCAGCATGACCTCAGGACTCCGGAACTCAATTCCTCTACCAATAAAAGCCAGTACGCCATATGCCTTCTTCACTGCACTATTTACCTGGGTGGCAACTTTCAGAGATCTGTGTACATGGACATCAAGATCCCTCTGCTCTTCCACACTACCAAGTAGTCTACCATTAGCCCAGTAATCCATCTTTTTATTACTCTTACCAAAGTGAATCACTTCACACTTAGCTACATTGAACTCCATTTGCCACCTTTCTGCCCAGCTCTGCAGCTTCTCTATATCCCGCTGTAACCTGCCATATCCTTCCTCACTGTCTACAACTCCTCCGACTTTCGTATCATCCGCTAATGGCATTCATGACTTAATAAGCTGTTAAGACTTTTGTTTAAGATACAAAATCGGAGTCTGTAATTATTTTTTCAAAAGGCCCGCATTTGTTTCCTTTCGAAATGTGGCTGGAAAGTGTTGAAATTAGTATTGGAGATCTTCGATGGGTTTATATTACAGAACAAGGTACAAACCAGATCTTACAGAATCACAGACATGTTGCCAGCCCAAAGGTCCTGCACTGACTCGTCAAATTAGCATCATTTCTGAGAACATGTGCCATAGATCTTGGAACATTACAGCGCAGAACAGGTTCTTTTGCTCTTGATGTTGTGTTGCCCTTTCAAACCAATCTGAGCGGCAACCCCCTGCATATTACCAACATGCCTGAACACTTTTCCTGCCCAAATGATCATCCAAAGCGATTTTGAATTATTTGCATATCAGCAAGATTATGGATAATATTATTTATGGACGTGTATTCAGTCCAGAGAAGGTTCACGCAGTTGCAAGCATGTATAGAAATACTATCCTTGGAGAAGAGAGTGACGAACTGACCTCGTTCGAATTCAGCAAAATGAGATTTGGGAGGATACATGAGCCAAGGAGTTAGGATGGGGTAAATATGGGCAGAAAGTATTCTTTACCGTCTTGGATGAATGTAGGAACAAATGGAATAATCTCAGAAGAAGAGGGCCACACATTTCAAACACTGTAATGAGATACTGCTTCGGTCAGAAGAGATTGAATCTGTGGAATTCTTCATTGTAGAAAGTTTTCGAAATTGCGCAATCAAATATATTCAAGGTTGTGAGACAAGACTATTTTTCGGGAGTGCAATCAAGGGTGATGGGGAAAAGAGAATTCAGGGGAGTGTAGAATTAGCAGATCATGCATTATGTTACTGTCTGACAGAGGAGACTCAGTGGTGTAAATGGGTTACTGCTGCTCCAGCATCTTCTGGTCTAATTGAGAACCTTTGGAACACTCTTCATGCGAAGATGGTTGTAACAAAGACTTTGAATGCCTTTTAAGATATAACTAGAGAGAATCCTGCATAGCAAGACTCTTTCTGGTTGCTGGGATGGACGGGAATGCAGCTGAGATTGTAGCCATTTTAGCCGTGAATTTTTTTTGAATTATGGCGCACACACGAGATGCTGAACGTTCTGTTCCTGCACACGGTTTGAATGGTTTATCCATTGAAACACAAGCAGCACTGGAACGCAAGGTCTCGATATTTCATGATTCTCAACCCAGACATCTCTCTATGACTATTCCTATTTTTTAGAGAAGTATTTCTAGTTTTGATATTGGTGATACAATGCCTCTCCCGCTTTATCTAGTTTCTCTCTGAAGAACAAATGTGGTAGTACACCAGAACATATGTAATAGACGTGTTGCCGAGGAAGACATTGACTAAAACACTACAGAAGGGACCACCTCCTATTGATTTAGTTCCGCCAATGTTATGACACATCAAGTGTTCATAACAACACAAAAATAGAGGAGAATAAAATAAAACCGAATAAGGTAGGCAAAATGCGGTATCGAGCCTGCTCCGACATTGAAAAAGATCATGTCTGATATTTTCTCGGGATTCAGATTCTCTTACCCACTCTGTCACAATAACCCTTAATTCCTTTACTGTTAAAAAATCTATCTTTTGTCCTCAAATGCTTCATTTGGCAGGGAATTCCACAGACTTACCACTACTTTTGTGAAAAAGTTTCATCTCAAATGGGTGCCCCCTCTGCTCCTCTTTATTTTGAGGTTATGATCCCGAAATCTCGTTTCACCCGACAGTAGAAACAACGTTCTAGCCTCTGTCTTGGTTAATCCTCCATGATGTTGCCTCAGGGCATTTTCAAGGATGTGTGTTTTCTCGCCTTAATTTGTCTCTCAGTCACTTCCTGAGCCCGTCAGATTCTAAATGAAAATGCTTTCCTCCCTCGAAATCTCATGCCTTATTTCTCCTTCTTATTGACGTTTCGAGTTCAGAGAAAAGCTGCTTTCCATTCACCTTGTCAGTGGTCTTGATAAACCTTTGGATGTCTAATAGGTTCGCACTCCAGGAATTGCGCTGCCCGACAGATAATGTTAAAGTCCACACTGATGTTTTCTCTTTTCTTTCCTGAAATTCACCATTCCAGATCACATGCTGATGCTTATCCGCTGCAACCCATGCTGTTTAATCAATTAATCCCCATACTGCGATGATCAGCACTGCACACAGGCCTCCAGCTGTGGCCTCACCGATGTTCTTACCGATTCAGTTCCTTACTCATGAAATCCGGTCGACCAGCTACAAAGGCCATGTAAAAAGTATGATATAATACTCCCCATTCTGCTGCATGGATACAGCTCCATCAATGCGCAAAAAGCTTGACACAATCGAAAAGAAAGAAGTCCACTTAACTGGCATCGCATCCACAGACATGCCCTTCTCCACCAGCATTTCTCAGCCGCAGCAGTGGATACCATCGACTTGATTCCCCACAGAAATCATTAAAATGACATTGAAAATAACATGCAAACTCATGGCTGCGACCATCGGGAGCGATAAGTGTAATTGCCGCACATAAAATATACCTGTAATCATTTCCAAACCACTCATCATTACTGGCTAACGTGTTTGGTTCTTCAGTGTCACTAACTTAAATTCCAGAGACTCGCTCCTGAGGTAAAATGTGGGTGACCCATCTCAGTCTTATCCAGTTGTCCCATGTAGATCTCAACCTGATTTTGATGCTAACTGCTGCTCATGTGCTAATACCAATCTGCTCCAGCTGACCGATCCATTTGTGCGCTTAGCAACCCAGACTCCTGGATTCCCCTAAATCTAAGATCGAATGTGAAGTAATCTTGATCGTAACATTAAGCCAAACGGCTACTCGAACATTGACAAAATTATAATCCAAATTCAATTTTCACTGGTCCCTTATAACGATAAAATACTGCACTTAACGCAGAATCCAGCCTAACTCTGCTGATACATTTAACCAGGACCCTAAGCACTGCATTGCAGTTCCTTTGATACTGAACCCTTCATTGAATATTTAGGCCGCACCTAAGACTAATTGTTTAAAGATGATCACTATGCATATCTCTGAAACCACACATGGCCTCTCAATCTTGACCACACAGTGAAAACCCGTGCCCCTTATCTCATTGCGAACAGCACGAAAACTCTAAACAAATCAGGGTCTCAAGAAACAGCGTTCGCATGGCCTCAAACCTAAATCAAAACACCGCATACCAATTGTTCCCCAAGCATACAGGTAAAACGTATGCTAATAGGTCGAAGCAGAAGAAGCAATCAGAAGCATACACTGAATAACTCCGTGCAGCTTCCCCTGCTGTCAAAAATCCACAATATTCATGATTAAGGGCTTATGCCGGAAAGGTCAATTCACCTCCTCTTCAGCTGCTAGCCTGAACTGCTGTGCTTTTCCAGCGTCTACTTTTCGACCTGAATTCCATCATCTTTAGTCCTCACTTTATCCACAATGTTGCCCAATCCTAATGTAATAATTTGACTTGTAGGGTCATTAAACATTAGTATGTCCTAAATAGCTCGATATTGCACTCGCCACAATCACATTCATAAACAGATAATTCCCCAGCCTTTCTCCCATGACCAAACTCCCCAGCTGAATCACACTATTTCTGATGTTTGAAGGGCCGTCAAACTAGAAGACTTTTCAGGGAAGTAAGATATTGATGTGCAACCAACAACATGGTGGTGCTATTATATTCACTCGTGTGATGTGGGCGTTGCTGGTGTAACAGCATTTGATACGGGTTACCGTTTTCCCTGAAATGTTGGTGATAGCAGATTCAGTCCTTGTGGTGCAGGGCACCCTGCAGTACTGACAGTGAGCAAGTTCCAGGACTTTGATAAGCATAGATATTAATTTGAATGCCAGAACGAGTTTGGTAAGCCTCTAGATTTTGGATTCTGAATAAAATCACAAACAGATTTGTCTTGTGCTTTGTTTCATCATCAAATTCAGCATTAGATTTATGGGTAGGATTTCAATTTGCATTGAGGCTGATATGAAGATCAGCTTGGATTTTCACTTACAATTAGAACGATGGTTCAATTTCTTTGCTGGGTTTCCATTATGGTCGGATTTACAATTTTGCAAGAACATACATGCTTTCTTAAAGGCAGGTTTAGTGTTCAACGTGTAACCAGAGTTATTCTTTGTATAATTCACTGTTTGTCTCATTTGAATTGTTGCGTTTTACTGTAAGGAAGGGCAATTTTGTTTTTCATTTAGCATGAAGTGTAAGGCAATGAGTTATGAAAGAGAGAGATGCCAGCAAAGCCATTGTGACTGAAGGAAACAACGCATCACGAATGGCTAAAATTTGATGATAAAGAAGTGTCAAACAGAATGGAGTGTGCAAAGTTGACAAAATTGTGTTCCAGGTAAGATGAATTCAAGACATTGTAATAAAAGATGGAGCGTGAAGGGAGTACTGGAGACCAACCTTTAATATTCCCCACATGTCGGGTAGGTGCCAGAACACTGAAATATAGCCTTGTTCAAGCAACTCTAAGACCGGAAGTTGCAGGTCCGATAGGTTAACAAATTGTATAAACTGACAGAAATTACAATTAAGGGCAAAATTTTTATTCACATGGAAAACGGCAGTTTCTTTGGAAAGACATAATGTGGATTTTCACAGTGAAATTTGTATCTTCAAATTTAACCAAGTTTTTAGAAGAAATAACAGAAAGGTTGGATCAGTTTTGAAAAATCGGCAATCATGTGTTGATGGATTTGCGTAGCTCTTTGTCAAGCGTTTAATTTTGAATTTGAGGTATTTGCCAGTAATGGACTAAAAGGAATGGTATATGTCTCTAGGCTGCTCTTAGTTGTCTTGTTTCTTAATCAGACAAAGATTGGGTTGAAAGAACATTGCATTGTACTCCTAAGTTGTCCTTTGAACATGGACTCAATCGTTCCATTCATAAATGTGCTTGCGCAACAATTCAGAGTGCACACCATGAATCCAACTCCGTGTAATATGAATTCTGAATTGTTGTTATCCCTTTGCTCCTGTAATGCCATAATAAATGAAATCTACGACAGGCACCAACCACAGAAGAATGAAACTGCCGGATATGCTGAAGAGTAAATTCACAGACCTCCTCCTATTCTCCATTTCTGCATCATTACAATTTTCTTCGATGTCCTCGCCTTTGACTCACTTATAGATGTGTCTACTTACTAAAATGTGCATAATTATCACAGCATTCAGCAATAAAATTAAAACAAATGGAAGCAATGAGGATGAAACCATATCAAAATAATAAATAAAACCTATCCAGGATTAGTTTAAGAAAACATAACAGAACCATGGTACATTGTCAATTACGTTTCCCAGTTCCTGTATAAAGTTCTGAGGTATGCTTTCCAAACAGAAGTGAACACCGGCACTTGTTAGAACTACAGTTGTGGGTCCCTCAGGGCGATATTTTGCCCTTCGACATTGACAACAAATGGTCACAAATCTATAAATAGTCAAATTCACAGTGAAGCAAATTGAACATCCTGTAGTCGCCCGAAGCAGACCACGGAGAACAATACACACAAGTGTATTGAGAGATAAAGATGCTGTGAAATAATATAAAGTGATCTGCTACAGTTTGACCTCTGTAATAATGTGCACTAGATCCATCATTGCTACAGCCAGAAGGTAGCGAGTAGTCAAAGAGTAAAAGCCGCATTTTGCATAAGACAGGAAAAATATCGATATTGATTTACAGAAAGGGAGAGAGAGAACAAGGGAAATACCTGATAATCTTTTCACTGTAGCAACAATGCGGCGCTATCACTTGGCATTCATTAATCACAGCTTAGATACTTAAAAATCTCTTGTGAAGAAGAGGAACAACAGGAATCAAGAATCAACAAAATAAATTAAAACAATTTCAAATGGTGATTTCAAAATGTACGAGTCTTAGACGATGAAAGTTGAGTCACTAATTGTCAGGGATATTTTGGTCATATTTTGAGAGCTTGTAGGAGAGGCAGTTCACGTTAAGTCATTTAATTGATCATCAAAATTAGTAGATACAAGCAATGGAGTAATTGTCGTTTATTCTAATTTTTGTAACGCTCATGAGTTACAATAAAAGTGTGTAGAAGAGGGAATAAGTTTCAAGTGCACTGACAGTTGACACGAAAGCAAAACATAGTGAATGGTGTTAAATGTATGCAAAATGCTTGACAGAAGATAGGCAGTTCTGTCCTGCGAGGAATTACGACAAGCCCATTGTCATTTGCAATTTCCATAAACAGTAGGAAATTGAAAAACAGAGGCACATTATCAAAATTAAAAGAAGAATACAATTTGAAATTATGGTGTAACAGACCCGAAAAGAAGCAAACTGTCTGTATTATCAACAATTATTCACAAGGAAAGATTATAAAAGCAATTAACTTTGAACATCCAATATTCTGTAAAATTTTACGTTGATCCGAAGATGTACGTTTCAAATTATATTTTGGAATTTACCGATATATGAATTAGAATCAGGAGTATCATAGTCACCTCATAAAAACTGCTTTATCATACATTCAAGACATAGCTGCTCTGGAAGAAACATAAATCCACGTTCCCGACTCCACGTACGTAACTAGAATTTATCCATATTAACCTTAAACATAGTGAAGAAATCCAAAACCACCATATCGCCAAAAAGTTAAATCCAAATATTCACGACTTATATGGCTAAAAACAAAAAAAGACTTTTTTTTCCTATAAATAGTTGAAAGCCTCATTTTCAGAATAGTTTCATTCATTTCTGGATGCATCTGTCACACATTTTCATCAACTTTACTCTTTTAAATTGCCCTCAGGATGGTATAGTTTTCAATCAAGACGCCTAAATGTTATAAATCAGTGAGATAATCTCTAACTGTGGTAAATAAAAGCTAAGCATGCAAAGTGTTTTCAAATTAGACAGCCCACTCATTTCAAATATAATTCTGATAAAACATATTGATCTGTCTTCATTGTATTTACTCCATCATTAAATAATCTGAACAAAACGAGTCCAGTACGCCAGGCGTAGTCCCATCAATGTTCTGTATTATTATAGAATTCAATATGAATGAATATGAATAATGATGTGACGTGTTCCCAACTCGTCTGTTCCCAGAGTCAAGCTAAAATTGAAAACTTTAGAACGTGTAAACGTTTCCCCAATTTCGATGAATTTCAGACACAGATTGAAATAGATCAATAGCCACATTTCTCTTGCGAATGTGATGCATTGTTTTTACAATGGTGTCCACAAGGCCGCACCTGTCTTACAGCGCCAGGAGTGCGGGTTCAATTCGAGCCTGATGCTACTGTTTGTGTGGAGTTTACGTGTGGTTGCATTGGTGTCTGGTTACCTCCCTCATTGGAAAGACGTGTCAACTCAATGAATGAGCCACGTTAAATTGCCTTGCAGTGTGCAGTGACGTGCATATGGATTTATCCATGAAAATGCTGCGGGAGGCTCTTTCAGCAATCGAAAAACAGTATAGCTTCTCTTTGTACTATCCGGATTCTATGAATAGGCTGCTATTTATAGGTAAACAATTATATGCAGTCAGTATTAAAGATGACAACTGACGACGATAGACTCGAATTAACAACTTATGCATTTACACTGGCATTCACAACAGAACACCGACTTTAGAAACACATTAGAAATGGTAGTACAGTTCAGTTGCTTTTAGAACATAGAACATAGAACAATACAGCACAGAACAGGCCCTTCGGCCCACGATGTTGTGCCGAACTTCTATCCTAGATTAAGCACCCATCCATGTACCTATCCAAATGCCGCTTAATGGTCGCCAATGAATCTGACTCTACCACTCCCACGGGCAGCGCATTCCATGCCCCCACCACTCTCTGGGTAAAGAACCCACCCCTGACATCTCCCCTATACCTTCCACCCTTCACCTTAAATTTATGTCCCCTTGTAACACTCTGTTGTACCCGGGGAAAAAGTTTCTGACTGTCTACTCTATCTATTCCTCTGATCATCTTATAAACCTCTATCAAGTCACCCCTCATCCTTCGCCGTTCCAACGAGAAAAGGCCGAGAACTCTCAACCTATCCTCGTACGACCTACTCTCCATTCCAGGCAACATCCTGGTAAATCTTCTCTGCACCCTCTCCAAAGCTTCCACATCTTTCCTAAAGTGAGGCGACCAGAACTGCACACAGTACTCCAAATGTGGCCTAACCAAAGTCCTGTACAGCTGCAACATCACTTCACGACTCTTGAATTCAATCCCTCTGCTAATGAACGATAATACTCCATAGGCCTTCTTACAAACTCTATCCACCTGAGCGGCAACCTTCAAAGATCTATGTACATAGACCCCAAGATCCCTCTGTTCCTCCACCTGACCAAGAACCCTACCATTAACCCTGTATTCCGCATTCTTATTTGTTCTTCCAAAATGGACAACCTCACACTTGGCAGGGTTGAACTCCATCTGCCACTCCTCAGCCCAGCTCTGCATCATATCTAAGTCCCTCTGCAGCCGACAACAGCCATCCTCACTGTCCACAACTCCACCTATCTTTGTATCATCTGCAATCTGTTCTCTCAATCTGTTCTTTTGCTGGTGAGCGTATTCCTGTAGCGTTCTTTCCTTAAATACTTGGTAAGATAAACAAAGTGGTAAGATCACTCATAAAATTTCGCTGACTCATCAGTTAAAAAGTTAGACATTACAGCAATTAATGCACTAAATATAAACTTATTTTATCCAGATTTCAGATGAATTTCGAAAGTGGAAATTAAAACTGTTTTCACCGAACTTGTGAAGAACTCCATACTTCCTTTATTTACGACTTCGTCACAGCTCCAAGCTGACCAATTACATGAGAACCGATGACAAAACTTGCTGGCTAGGAAAAGATCTTTATAATTTTCGATGGTTCCTCGTCCAGAAACCAACTGCCTTCTTACTTCCAGCAAAATCTCTATCTTGATTGCCAGTCACATACCTCTGTATCTCCCAACTTTTCTACCATAATAATTTGAGGGCTGCGCTGTATACATGGAAAATAACAAACCTGGTAGCCATTGCAGTATTTTCCAAATAATACTTTGAACAAAGATCACTTTCTCTCTTTAGACCATAATTTTCAAATGTGCAAATTATTAAAACAGACACAACCAATGCGGATGACATTCTAACATTATTCCCAAATCTCACATTGTGCTCGGACATGAACATTTTGCGATTCGTACCTGAAGACAATCAGCACCATCGACATCTCTGTGTTCTGAAACTTTTCGTCATTTAGATAATCTACTGTTCTTTATATACTTATTGCTACGTTTAACAATCATATATTTCATATATTGTATACCATTTCCCGTATTTTGCTTATTCATGTCTCCTTATGCCCCTTCACATGATCTATTTTTAGTGGACAACAAATTTGAGTGCAAAATTATTCGTCTGCTCATCTCTTCATTTACATCTCTTCATTCAATACATTAAGCATGGAACTCTCCTGCTGGAATGGATAACGGTTCTCACGGGAAAACCGCACCGAGACAACTTGTTAATTTGAAAATAGTTTGAAGTAAATTCAAAGTACATCCGTTAAAAGTGATGGATAGAAAGACATAACTTAAGCTATATAATTGAAACTGCTGTTACAACAGACGGAAAATGCATTTGAATTTCGAACATGACGTTAAAAATTGCAGATCAGAAGTGGAAAACAAATAAAAGAATCAAAATTAGATTTTCGAAATGACTGGAACATCTTCGAACTAGTTCAAATGCAATTGTGCCGTCTTTTCATTAAGGAGATGCTTGTGTACACAATGCTTCAGATGTTGGCTCTCCAATGCTCTATAGCGAGACAGTAAAGCTTTCCTAACATTGCTTTGATACAGTGCTTTGCCTAACTTTATTTTTCTTCAAGACAATTTTGTTAGAAACAATTTTGTTAGTTCACCTTTTTAATGCCTGCTGCATCTCCATACCAATATTAAGTGTTTACTGTAGCTGGAGACATAAACCTCTCTTCAAAAACATTTCCTTAAATCTTTCCCCATTCAAATTGCTACTGTTGTTCTATTGTCCCTCACAATATGAATAACTTCCAATGACCCCAGTTACACTTTGCTTTCTGCTGAACACTTGTTTACTATTTTCACATGCCTATGTTCCATTAAGAGCCCTGCCAACTTATTGGCAAATATTTCAACGACTATATTTGTGTATTAGGTAATCGAATACAAACTCTTCACCCCCCTTATCCAAACCATGGCTATGGGTTATAAATAGGTGACGATCTCACATCGATCTATAAAGCAATCCAATAAGTTCAGTTTTCTGATCTGAAAATAAGCATTGACCTCTACTCTCGACTTCTCGTTCGATAACCAGAGCTCATCAGTTCTTGTGTAACGGCTTAAAAGATTTGAATGACGTTCTGCAGAACGATGTAATGCATACAAATTGCTTAAGAACTTCATCCTATTTCTGCAAAAATATTTCGAGACAATGAATTGTCGCCTTCTGCCACATTTTAATGACCTTCAATGACTGAATTTTGTTCTTCAGTTTTGCATAACCGTTGATATCTTTATTTGATCAAGCATTTATTTTATTCCACTCACAATGCTCAACATTTCCACAATGGGCAACAACTTAATCCGAGGAATCAGTAGAGTCAATCTTCACTGAACCACCTCTCATCTAGTTCTATCCTTTCTCAGGTTAAAGAAAATATCCTGACCCAAAAGTCGTCCATTCGTGATCTCACTAAGACTGGGTACATCGTATCATTCCTTCAATGTTAACTCCCTGTAGTAAACGCAGAAAATGAGATGAGAGCGCGAGACATTCTTTCTGTGTTTTTAAAGATGTAAACACGATTCAATTTTCAGATACGGTGACTGTTTTCATCTCAAAAAGAGTTGTGAATCTTTGGAAAACTCTTGGCAGAACCATTGAATATTTGATGTCCAGAAAGGTAGAATTTTAAGCACCATTGAATTCAATGGCCATTGAGGCGAAAATATGGATTAGGATACAATTATATGTGCCAGGATATTTTTGAATGGTGAAACCCGCTTGAGGGACGGAATGCCCCTCTGATGTGTCTTTAAGTTAGGTTTCCCTGTTTATAACAAACTGAATCTTTCCAAGTCCTTTCATTGCATGTGGGAATGGAAAATGTATCCTGTTTGTTTATTCACTCAGTGGTATTTCTTGCTCTTGGATTGATGTGGAATATTATCTAGGACGTTTTATAACTCACCTACTCTGGAACAATACATAAGCAATATTACATGAAACATTCTATTGTATGCATTCACCATAACATTCTACTCTGACATTTTCTGGAGCATTCGATAACGAACTTTGTGCAGAACCATCTGTGAATAGATATTCGATGTAATAGTCCGTGAGTAATTTCAGAGGCTGAATGCCATTTAATTGAAAAGAATAGAACACCCCAAGACAGCAGATGTATTCCAGGAAGAAGTCGAAAGAGCTGTGAATACACCTCAGGCAATGAAAGGGATGAATATATTTCTGTCACGTTTACATTTTTCTTTTGTTATGGAAGGGATTGACCACAGTTTATACTAACAGACATAAATTTCCAACCCCAATCTGTAGCAGAGATTATTTCAGGGCAGCGACGATCTTACCCTCTCTTTTAGCAAAATAATGACGTGACTTCTGTCAAGGGATACTTGAGGCGGAGTGTAGGATGATTGTTTTGGTGTTTGCTTTATTATTCTTTCATAGGATGGGTGTATCGCTAGCTGGGGCATCCAGGTCCCCCAGGCCGTACCCAGGGTCTGTCGGAAAATTCTCAATGGCCTTCAGAGTTGAGAATTAAAGGTATTCCGTTGACACACTGCATTCGGATTTTCACACAAGGTTTTGGAGAGGGTGAATAATAAAATGTTACTGTGCGAAAGAGGAGCTGATGATGTTGAGATTGAAGATTGACTGGCTAATCGAGAACAGAAGAGATGCATGCATGTTTTTGTCTTAGGTGGCCCGAATGTGTTGAATGGGCTCCAACTTGGATTTGTAACTGACTGTCAACTCCCTTTGTTTTCGATTTTACCAATGCCTAAGATATGGGGAACAAATGATTAGTTAGCAGAGTTTTTAAATGGTGCAAGAAAATAATCCAGAAGATCAGTGAGTGGGGAGTGATAAACAACCACAGAAGTAAATTTTCAAATCATATGGCCCTTCCTGGGAGCTGAAGAAAGATAGAAAATGGTGCAAAAACCTTGACATTACTTCTCGCTGTACAAATCAGGATTTTCCCAGGCACTTTCTGTTGTTATCTCAGACCTCTAGCGTCCAACAGAATGTTGTTTTTTCTAAGGACGAAGGAACGTTTTTGAAAGCGATGCAACAGGAATGCAGACTGTTGCAGAGAGGCAAAGCCAGGTATCTAAAAATATGGGAGGCGGGGGAAAAGGTTGGAAAATATGGAAAGGGTTGACTTTGGAAGGAAAGAGGAGAAAGAGACAGAGTGATAATGAAGCGGGCGGCACGGTGGCACAGTGGTTAGCACTGCTGCCTCACAGCGCCAGAGACCTGGGTTCAATTCCCGCCTCAGGCGACTGACTGTGTGGAGTTTGCACGTTCTCCCCGTGTCTGCGTGGGTTTCCTCCAGGTGCTCCGGTTTCCTCCCACAGTCCAAAGATGTGCAGGTCAGGTGAATTGGCCATGCTAAATTGCCCATAGTGTTAGGTAAGGGGTAGATGTAGGGGTAGAGGTATGGGTGGGTTACGCTTCGGCGGGGCGGTGTGGACTTGTTGGGCCGAAGGGCCTGTTTCCACACTGTAAGTAATCTAATCTAATCTAATGAAGCGAAGAGTCTTTTCAGAACGCTGAGAGGCAGCGGGCTTCAGGAACATGAATCATAAAGGGTTCTGATCGGGAGAAGCAGCAGAAGAAACACTTCTTCACGAGCCGACACAATCACAATAAGTGGACTGGCCTCCTTCAATCTTGTCCAATTCTTGGATTGTGAGAAAGTGAAAAGCCGTCCAGACGATGCAAAACGACTTGTCCGGAACAAGAATGACATTGTGAAGCAACAATATTGTGAAAAGTTATTTTCCAGCTATTTCTGATTCGAAGTTTTCCATTTACAATTTCGTAGGGAGGCACGAGTTTTATCCTCGTGTTTCACAGAATACGATAATTTGAAATCCAAAATTGACCAAAGTACACACATTAGCTGCATATCCAACTGGCAACAGCAGAGATGCTCCCCCCAACTGAGACAGAGAAGGCTTCAGTCAAGTTTACATTATTACCAGAAACATAATTGAAGATTATTGTTTGCGTGTCACAATGAATGTTTGCTCCCGATGCTTTGCATACTCTGACATGCACAAACGCACGTACAAACGCAAACAAACACACACACACCCTTATATACACATTCTGTCCTGCACACAGCTGCAGACACAGACACACATGTAAGTACACAGTTAGACTCATGCACACACACTCTGCCGGACACAGACTCACATGGGAACAAAAACAGCATACACACATTCTGACACACATGCGTCCATTGACACAAACACACTCACCCATACATATACTTAGAAATAAACATGCACAAATACATGCAGTGATGCGCACATGCACTTATACACACACTCCTAAACACATACACTCACATACAGATGCCTACGTATTCTTTCTCCTACACATACATAAACTCACATGTAGGCACACACGCTCACAAACACTCACAAACCGACTCAAACGTACTCACACTTACACACAGACACAGAAAAACACACACGCAGTTGCAAACGCTTTCTCTCACACACGTGCATACACTGAAATGCAGATAAATGCACACATGCTCACACATACGCACAAACACACACATTCACACAAAGACCAGGCCGCTGAAGATATGGGACGTCCCCTTATCCTGGCCGACTATTTGGGGTGAGGAAGTGTGGAGGTTGGCCTACATGTTTTCCTGGAGCCACGACATGCCATTTGCTGCTTATCCCCTCTGCCAAGCCTGGGTAAGGGAAAGGCATTGCATTGTCATCTGTAGGAAGAAGAAAACCCCACCTTTCCTTGGCAGGGCGTTGGTCTGTGGTGATATGGAGACGTAGAATGGCAAGAAAGGATTCTGGGATAGGGAAGGATGGAACTACGGGCCGGAGGAAATATTTCTGTGGTACGGCGTATTGAAGATAAAACCCATAAAATGACGCTGAAGGAAATGGAATGACACCTCACAGTCAGGGGCAGAAGAACGCCAGTCAGCCCCTCGAGGCCACTCGTCTATTCAACAGCTGATCATAGCACCACCTCCTCCCTCTTCCCTGCCTTTTCCCCAGAACCATCGAATTGTCATCCTGATTTAAAATTTGTCTGTCGTAAGCTTGAAAGATCCAGCACTTAACAGAACAAAGAACAAAGAAAATTCCAGCTCAAGAACATCCCTCCAATCCTGCACCGATCGAATTCCTCTCTCTAAACCTGCCACCTATTTTCTCAGGGTATGCATCCCTTTGCTCCTTGCTTATTCATGTATCTGTCTCGATACATGTTAAATTACACTTTCGTTCCTGCCCCTACCACCACTGTTGGCAACATGTTACAGGCACCTACAATCCTCTGTGAGAAGAACTTTCCATGCATAACTCCGCTCAACATTTCCCTGTCGTTTTGAACTTGTGAACTCTAGTAATTGAGTCACCGCTCTGGAAAAAAAAACTTCTTGCTACCCCTCCTGTCTATATCCTTCATGATTTTGTAGACCGCATTCAGGTCCCCGTTCAACACCCCACCTTCAAATGAAAACAATCCCAATCAACTCAACCTGCCTTCATAGCTGGTGCCCTCCATACCAGGCAACATCCTCGTGAACCGCCTCTGCACCCTCTCCAAAGCATCCATATTCTTTTGGTCATGTGGCGACCAGAAATGTACACAGTATTGCAAATATGGCCGAACTAAAGACTTATGCAAGTGTAACCTGACCTTACAACTCTTGTATTCAATACCCCGTCTGATTAAGGAAAGCATGCCGTATGCCTTCTTGACTACACTCGTGACCTGCATTACCAATTTCAGGGAACAACGAACCTGAACACCCAGATCTCTCTGCGCATCATTTTATTTCCCCCAAGGACTTTTCCAATTTCTGTATAATTCGTTCTTGAATTGGATCTTCGAAACCGCATCATCTCACATTTGCGTGGATTGAACGCAATCTGTCATTTCTCTGCCCAACTCTCCTATCTATCTACATTCTTCTGTCTTTCGGGACAGTTCCCTTCACTCCGTATAAAGCATCTGTCTGTGTGGAGCTTGCACATTCTTCCCGTTTCTGTGAGGATTTCCTCTGAGTGTTCCAGTTTCCTCCCACATTCCAAAGATGTGCAGGTTAGGTGAGTTGGCCATGATATATTGCCCGTAGTGTTCAGTGCATTAGTCAGGGGTAAATGTAGGGGAATGGGAATGGTGGGTTGCTCTTCGGTGGGTCTGTGTGGACTTGTTGGGCCGAAGGGCCTGTTTCCACACTGTGGGGAATCTATTGTAATCTACTCTACTACTCCGCCAATCTTTGTATCTTCTTCAAATGTGCGAATCAGGCAACCTCCACATTCCTCCAAATCATTAATGCATATCACAAACAGTGGTCGCGACACGGATGCGTGTGGAACACCACATGTCACAAGACTCCATTTTGAGAAACTCCCTTCCACTACTAGTCTGTCAAGGTTTGACCTCCAGTTCTCTGTCTATCAAGCAAGAATACCCTGGAGCTCATTTGACTTTGCCTTCTCTAATAGTCAACCATGGGGCATCTTATAAATTACCTCCCTAAAGCCCATGTATGTGACATCTACATCCCTTCCCTCATTAATCAACTTTGTCACCTCCTTAAAGATTTGTAAGACATGACCTTCCCTGCACAAAACCATGGTGCTTGTCACTGATAAGTCAATTTCCTTCCAAATGGGGAATACATGCTATCCCTCACTACCTTCTCTAGCAGCTTCATTAATAGGCTCACAGGGCTGTAATTTCCTGGATTATCCCTGTCAACCTTCTTATCCAATCTAACAACATTAGCAACTCTCCAGTCCTCCAGGTCCTCACCCGTGTTCAAGGATGCTGCAAGGATACCTGTTAAAGCCCCAGCTACTTCCTCTATCGCTTCACTCAGTGTCCTGGGATATTTCCCATCTGGACTTGTGGACTTGTTCAACTTAATGCCTTTATAATACCTAAAACTTCCTCACACCTTATGTCAACTTGACCTAGAGTAATCAAAGATTTATCTCTCACCTCAACATCGGCCAAATCCCTCTTCTCAGTGAATGCTGATGCAAAGTATTCTTTACGAATCTCATCCATTTCCTCTGATTCCACGCATAACTTTCCTCCTTTGTCCTTGATTTGACCAACCCTTTCTCTAGTTACCCTCTTGCTTCTTATATCCGTGTAAAAGGCTTCGGGGACTTCCCTTAAATCTGTTTGTTAAGGCTATCACATAACCCCTTTTAGCCATCTTAATTCCTCGTTACAGATTGAAAAACTTTCCTATTTCTTTCCAAAGCTTCGTCTGTCTTCAGTTGTTTCGAGCATATGTATTTTTCCTTTCAGCTAGTCTCACTCTTTCACCTCTAATATATGGTTCCCTAATCTTGCTATTTCCAGCCCTCATTTTGACAGTACATATCTCTCCTGAACTCTAATCGAGCTATTTTTAAAACCTTCCCACATATTGAACGTGGACTTACCTTCAAACAGCTGCTCCAAATCTGCGTTCCTAAGCTCCAGCCAAATGTTGGGGTAGTTGGCCTACCCCCAATTTAGCACTCTTCCTTACGGACCTCTCTTGTCTTTGTCCATGAGTATTTTTAAATCTTCTGGAATTGTGATCACTATACCCAAAGTAATCCCCTACAGAAATTTCAACTACCTGGCCAGGCTCGTTTGCCAACACCAGGTGTGCTCATATACACCAAAACAACATGGCACTTATCTCTCCCCATTGAGAATGTTCTGCAGCTGATCCAAGACATCCCTGACCAGTGCACCTGGGAAGCAACATCCCATTCGGGAGTCTTGTTTTCGACCACAGAACCTACTCCCCTTGCAAATGAATTCCCTCTGATTGTACCCCTTCCAGTCATTTTCCCTCCTTTCTGAACAACAGACCCAGTCACGGTGCCACGAACCTGCTTGCTGCTGCCTTCATTGGTGAGCCATCTTCCCCAACAGTATCTAAAACTATATGCCTGTTTTAGACGCAGGGAAGAGCACACCCGCTTCTCCCAGCACACCCGCTTCTCTCTCCATCTATCTATGCACTGCCTTCCTGCGCTTTATCTGTCGTTTGCTCAAGCATTCCCTTTCTCGCTCATCCATCTAAATCTGCAGAGTTATCAATTCACGAAACGTCCTACCCATGATCCCCTCACATCACGTATGCTGCAATGTGACTCCGTCCACAGCACCAGAGCAGTCATGCAATCTAACAAGAGCTGCAACTGGACACACTTCTTGCATGTGAAGAAACCAGGGACATAACCTCTGTCCCTGAGCTCCAACATTGAGCAAGAGGAACGTAACACAGGTCTGAGATCTCCTGCTACTTTTAATTAAAGATTATCAAAGTTAAGAATATACTGAACGAAAAAGGAAAGAAAAGTTTTTACCAATCGCAGAATAAATTTTAAAAACTACAATCCTCTTTTTTAGTTAAAGGAGGAGGGCAGCTCAGAGGCATGTCTCGTGTTTTTGGTTCAGCCGCTGCCCAGTAATATCAGCTTTTTAAACAGATTGCTTACCTTCCCGGCAGCCCCTGTTCCTCGTTCACTCCGCCCTCTGTCCTTGCAACTCTGTAAATACGAAGGCCTAGTTCTCGAGATATGTCGCATTTAAGTGTGAACCTTATCTCTCAGCGACCCACGCTCCCTTCGCCCTCTCTTCTCGCTGCTCAGGAAAATATGGACGCCTGGCTCTTGCGGTAAGTCATTTTTAAGGGGAAAACTAACCTCCAAGCAGCCCCCACTTCTCTCTCCCTCTCTCCATGCCGGTGTGGAAAAAATGAAGTCCTGGCTCTCGAGGTAAGTCAGGTTTCAGTGCGAACCTTTCCGCCTAGCAGCCCTGCTTCTCTCTCCCACTGTCCTCTCCATTTCGAAAAATTGGAGACCTGGTTCTTGAAGAAAGTCCCTTTTCAGTGGGAAAAGTGACTCCCAGCACACCCGCTTCTCTCTCCATCTATCCTCGCTGCTCCAGAAATTGCTTCAATAAGGTTGTTTGTCATTCTTCTAATTCAGTACAAGCCCCGTCCGATACAACCTCTTCTGAGAAGGTGATTCCCTTCATACTCAGGATTATACAAGTTAATATTCACTTGGTTGCTGCTGTCTGTCTCTGCTTAGATATGGAGCCGCAGAATTGTTCACAGTATTGTTGCTGGGTTCGCATTAGTGCCTGGAAGAGATCGAATAGAATTTTCGTTTCTTTGAAAAAAGTGAACATTCACATTACTCTGTCCTTAAGACCACGAGCCAAAAGAGAACATTAAGAAATGACGCTTTCGTGGGTAGCGGGCGCAATGAGATGCTCCCCAACCCCTCTTATACTTGCCGCTGAAAAGCAATGGGGAGTGTCCAGGAGTGTCGAAGTGTGAGGGAGAATGGAAATGGATTGAATGGTGGAAGTGTCCGCACTGCTGAGCTGCATCGGGGTACATGAGGATGATATGAGGGTGGTCAATTGCTCCTTCATGTTCTAGCCGCTCCAATCCTAAGAGGAACTGTGCATGGCATTAGCAACGGTAGGCCAGATTTCCTCGTTCCCACCCATTGCCAGCCGTCGCCCAGAGATGGACATTCTGCTTACTTTGACAATGACTGTCCGAAATGGACACCAGGGTCCCAAAGTGCACTCATTCCGGCCAAGCAGACAGACCCTCTCTTTTCTCACGCCCAGATCCAGTAACAGTCAGGTCAAATGCAAAAAAAAAGAAATCTACAAGAAGGTACTGGACATGGCAGATTCCGGAAGGATCAACCTTTGGCAACTCAGTGGTCATCCAAAGCAGTATTCAGCAAAATTCGCCTTTATTCCTGAAAGAGTCCGCATCGTGGATGCAGGAAGACCTGGACAATTTACAGGCTTCAGCTGATGCGTGGCAAATAACATTCGTGTCAGCACAAATGTCAGGGTACATAGCACTGCTGCCTCACAGCACCAGGGTCTCAGTTTCAATTCCTGCCTTGTGCGACTGTGTGGAGTTTGCACATTCTCCCCATGTCTGCGTGGTTTTCCTCCGGGTGTTCCAGTTTCATCCCACAGTCCAAAGATGTGCCGTTCAGGTGAATTGGTTATGTTAAATTGCCCAGAGTGTTAGTTGCATTAGTTATAGGTTGACTCTTCGGAGGGTCGGTGTGGACTTGTTGGGCTAAAGGCCCTGTTTCCACACTGCAGGTAAACTAATCTAATCTCCAATTGGAGACAATGTCACCAACACCCACTTGACTTGCTGCCACCATCACGAAATCTACGCCCTCCCCAGTACCCCCACTGTCAACATCTGGGCGTTTTTTCTTATAATGTCGAAAGCAAGTATTCTCACTTTAAATGGTGACTGGTAGAGCCTGAAGGAATGTAGTGAAACAAAAGGACTTTGGAGTTCAGATGCATACTTGTCTGAATGTAGAGTCACAGGTTCTCAGGGCCGTGAAGAAGGCGTTTGGCACATCAGTCAGGGCAGCGAGTTTCCTAGTTGGAAAGTTATATTATGGATATACAGAACGATGATGAGGCCACACTTGGTGCATTGTGTTCAATTATGGTCACCTTGTGACAGGAATTATTTTATTAAACTGTGAAGAGTGCAGCAAATACTTCTGTGGATATTGCCTTGACTTAATTGCCTGCGTTTTAGGGAGAGGTTGAACAAGCTCCACCTTATTTTCTGCAGAGCGTAGACTAAGGTGTGGGTGACCTTATAGCCATGGATAGGGTGAATACACTCAATATTTCTGCCAGGTTTGGAGAATTGATGACGACAGGGCATCAGTATAAGGTTAGAGGGGAAAGAGTAAAATTGAACCTGAGGAGCACCTTTTTTACAGAGTGTAATATGCATATGGAATGAACTGCCCGCAGATGTCTTTTGGCCGGTACATGAACAATATTTAAATGGCATTTGGAGAAATGTATGGATAGGAAAGGATTAAAAGGATATGGGGCAAGTGAAGACAAATAGGATTAACGTGAATTGAAATTTTGGTTGGCACGGACCAGTTTGTGCCAAATGGTCTCTCTCCGTGCTGGCTGACTGTATACCCTATGACTCTGAGAAAGAAAGTGCTTTTCCGAAAAAGAAGTGCAGCCATAAGCTGCCAGCTAAAAGTTGGGATGCTCCAAACGTCTCAATTGATTGTCAGGTAGAGGTTTGGTTGTTGCTTTGTCAAAAATTCGAATTTAATCAATTCGTTTAAATAATGCCCGGTATAGCAGAAGCCAATGAAATCGAATTTTATTGTTTGACATCTGGAAACCAATCAAACTAAAAGAATTAATGTATCATAAGAGCCATTTGTTTGAAAATTAAAGGGAGAGCAAATGCCACTAAAACACAGAGCTGGACAGTTAACTGCCCTGTTAACAAAGAACATGGAACATTAAAGCGCAGTACAGGCCCTTCGGCCCTCGATGTTGCCCCGCCCTGTCATACTAATGTGAAGCCCATCGCACCTACATTATTCCATGTACGTCCATATGCCTGACCAATGACGACTTAAATGCACTTAAACTTGGCGAATCTACTACCGTTGCAGGCAAACCATTCCATACCCTTACTACTCTCTGAGTAAAGAAACAACCTCTGACATCTGTCTTATACCTATTTCCCCTCACTTTAAAGTTGTGTCCCCTCGTGTTTGCAGTCCCCATACTTGGAAAAGGGCTCTTCCTGACCACCCTATCTAACCCTCTGATTATCTTGTATGTCTCTATTAAGTCACCTCTCAACCTTCTTCTCTCTAACGAAAACAGCCTCAAGGCCCTCAGCCACTCCTCGTAAGACATTCCTTCCATACGGCAACATCCTAGTAAATCTCCTCTGCACTCTTTCCAAAGCTTCCACATCCTTCTTATAATGCGGTGACCAGAACTGTACCATTATCCCAGTACTTTGCATTCCGATTATTCCGTCCAAAGTATATCACCTCACACTTGTCTACATTAAACTCCATTTGCCATCTCTCTGCCCAGATCTGCATCCTATCTATGTCTCTCTGTGACCTATTAAATCCTTCGTCACTATCGATCTTAGTGTCGTCCGCAAATTTACTAACCCACCCTTCTAAGCTCCTTCCTTATTCAGTTCATTTATAAAAATGACGAACAGCAGTGGACCCAACATCAACCCATGCGGTATGCCGCTAGTAACTGGACACCAAAATGAACATGGTCCATCAACTACAACCCTCTGTTTTCTTTCAGCAAGCCAATTACTTATCCAAACTATCCCAATTACTTATCCAAATCTCCCATAATCCCATTTCTCCGCATTTTGTCTAATAGCCTGCTATGGGGAATCTTATTGAACACCTTGCTGAAATCCATATACACCACATCAATCGGTTTACTCTCATCAACCTGTTTGGTCACTTTTTCAAAAAAAGTCAATAAGATTTGTTAGGCACGGCCTACCCTTCACAAAACTGTGCTTACTGTCCCTGATCAGATTATTCTTTTCTAGATGGTTATAATTCGTATCTCTTGCTGTCTAAGGAAGTAGAAAACTCTCTGTACCAAAGGTATTTTTCATGTCAAAAATGCTCAAATTTAAAGAAAGAAGACTACGCAGAGTGATCAGCAGCCTGAAGATTGAAGAACCTTGGGAAGACGGAGATGGGTGTGGTCTTGAGATAAATTTTGATAATTTGAGTAATTTTGTAATGCTTGATCAGTGTGTGATTGGAACAGTATATTTTTTAACTAGTTGGAGTCAGATTATGCAATTAAGAAAAAAAAGGGTCATGATTTGGAGATGCCGGTGTTGGACAGGGGTGAACAAAGTTAAAAATCGCACAACACCCGGTTATAGCCCATCAGGAAATTGCAGTGCCGTTGGCAATGATCTTCTCGTCTTCACTGTCAACGGGGGTGGTACCAGGGGACTGGAGAGTAGCGAATGTTGTGCCCCTGTTAAAAAAAGGGAATAGGGATAACCCCGGGAACTACCGGCCAGTTAGTCTTACTTCTGTGGTAGGCAAAGTAATGGAAAGGGTACAGAGGGATAGGATTTATGTGTATCTGGAAAGACACTGCTTGATTAGGGACAGCCAGCACGGATTTGTGAAGGGTAGGTCTTGCCTTACAAGTCTTATTGAATTCTTCGAGGAGGTGACCAAGCATGTGGATAAGGGTAGAGCAGTGGATGTAGTGTACATGGATTTTAGTAAGGCATTTGATAAGGTTCCCCATGGTAGGCTTATGCGGAAAGTCAAGAGGCATGGGATAGAAGGAAATTTAGCCAATTGGATGGTAAATATTCAGCCTGGAGCCCAGTTACAAGTGGAGTTCCGCAGGGATCAGTTCTGGGTCCTCTGCTGTTTGTAATTTTTATTAATGACTTTGATGAGGGAGTCGAAGGGTGGGTCAGTAAATTTGCAGATAATACGAAGATAGGTGGAGTTGTGGACAGTGAGGAGGGCATTTGTCGTTTGCAAAGGGACTTAGATATGATGCAGAGCTGGGCTGAGGAGTGGCAGATGGAGTTCAACCCTGCCAAGTGTGAGGTTGTCCATTTTGGAAGAACAAATAAGAATGCGGAATACAGGGTTAATGGTAGGGTTCTTAGTCAGGTGGAGGAACAGAGGGATCTTGGGGTCTATGTACATAGATGTTTGAAAGTTGCCACTCAGGTGGATAGAGTTTGTAAGAAGGCGTATGGAGTATTATCGTTCATTAGCAGAGGGATTGAATTCAAGAGTCGTGAAGTGATGTTGCAGCTGTACATGACTTTGGTTAGGCCACATTTGGAGTACTGTGTGCAGTTCTGGTCGCCTCACTTTAGGAAAGATGTGGAAGCTTTGGAGAGGGTGCAGAGCAGATTTACCAGGATGTTGCCTGGAATGGAGAATAGGTCGTACGAGGATAGGTTGAGAGTTCTCGGCCTTTTCTCATTGGAACGGCGAAGGATTAGGGGTGACTTGATAGAGGTTTATAAGATGATCAGGGGAATACATAGAGTAGACAGTCAGAAACTTTTTCCCCGGGTACAACAGAGTGTTACAAGTGGACATAAATTTAAGGTGAAAGGTGGAAGGTATAGGGGAGATGTCAGGGGTGGGTTCTTTACCCAGAGAATGGTGGGGGCATGGAATGCGCTGCCCGTGGGAGTGGTAGAGTCAGAATCATTGGCGACCTTTAAGCGGCATTTGGATAGGTACATGGATGGGTGCTTAATCTAGGATAGAAGTTCGGCACAACATCGTAGGCCGAAGGGCCTGTTCTGTGGTGTATTGTTCTATGTTCTATGTTCTATCAGGTTTAATTGGAAGTACACTAGCGTTCGGAGCAAAAAGGAGGGCATGGATTTGTGAATAGTTTTTGTTAAGTGTACACGATTAGAGTTAGAAAATTACTTTGTTTTATTTTTAAATAAAGAAATTAGGAATTCTCTGTCAAGAAATTGTTACTGATTATGAGGTGAGGTGAGCTTCCCTGGGTGATTGGTTTTAAGTGACAGAAGGGTTTGACTCCCATGGCAAAACATTACCACCTCCGACGAAGAGAATCTGACCATTGCCCCCTTGATGTTCAGTGGTATTAGCATTGCTAATCGACACACTGTCAACATCCTTGGTGTTACCTTTAACTTGAAACTCAACTGGGCTCGTTACAATGGCTACAAAACCAAGTCAGGGGTTGAAATCCTCTAGCATGTCACTCACCTGCTGACTCCCCAAATCATGTCCGGCCAACCATAAGGCGCAAGACAGGATTGTGTGATGAAGTACTATCTCCCTCTTTGTCTCTCTCACAGTCTTGCTTTCAGACTCTCCTCCATTTCTGTCTCGCGATATCCATCCCATCTCTGTCAATCTCTTTTTCTCTCCGTCTCGGTCTCCCTCGTTCTGTGTGCTTCTCTGTCTCTCTCTTTTCTCTCTCTCTCTCTCTCGATTTATCGATCTCTCTTTCTCCCTTTCGATCTCTCTCTCCCACGAATCACACCATGTTGGTCGCACCAAAGAATTGAAACGGGTCACTCGAAGGGTCAGTGCTGCCTTCCTCGACATCCTTTGTCGTGACGGGTCTTGCCCTTTCAAATTGTCGTCGTCAGGGTGTGAAAGAATCGGGCGGTTTCAAGACCCCAAACAGCCATTGAAGGTTTCTATTTTGTACGCACCTGGACACAACAGTGAGAATACCAAATCTGAAGAGGGTGATGGAGAAATTGGGCGAAACAATAATTTACATGGTGCGGATGCCAAATGATTGCAAAGTGTGCTCAGATTGACAAGGGCACAGACAATACATCAAGGAAGATGGCTATCCGCATTAATTCATTTGAATTAAAGTCAGGCCCAGGTGGCAGTCGTTGCTCAGGTCGTTATCTCAGGGAGTACTCACTCTCATTGATGTGAGATAAAGGGGCATTTACTACTCGTTTTTGCAGGTTTGTGTCTGGCGTTTGGCACACTTGATCACATGTTGCCTGTTGCAGAATGAACCTTCAATCTTTCCGCCCACTCTGCCCTCAGTTTTGTTCAGTCACGTTGGCATGATCCCCGACCCCCTTCACCTTAAATCGGTGTCACATCCAGACAGGGTGTTCGGGCCCACGGAATCACATGAACGCCAATTATTACCTTCTCGTTGCTTGTAATGCAGGAGAAGCGGCAGCCAATGCGACCACATCACGCTCCTGCAAACAGCAAATAGATTTTGTTTTCCCCCCCAGTTGATGGAATTTGGTCTGGGCCCTGTATTTAATGCCTGTTCTCCTAGTAGTTGCTCCTTACAAAGGTGGTGGTGAGCCGTCTTATGGAATGCTGCATCACATGTGGGAGAGTGCACTCAGTGGCCATGGGGAGGGGGTTCACGGATACTTGCTAAGCGACACTGAAGCACTTGCCGGTATATTTCAAAGTCGGGATTGTGTGTGATCTGAAGGCGAACCTGCAGGGGCTTTGTTTCAAAGTATTTGCTGCATTTATTCTGCCAGGTGGAAGTGATGGTAGATTTCGAAGCTGGTATCTAAGGAGCCTTCATGAATTTCTGCAGCGCAACTTGCGACTCTGACACAGTGCTGCTGCAGATGTTGGTGGCAGAGGGAGTGGATGTTTTTGGATGTGGTGCCAATCAATCAGGCTGGCTTGTCCTGACTAGTGTCAAGCTTCTTGAGTGTTGTTAAAACTGCCTCGTCCAGGGCAATTCTGGAGTATCCCGTTGGGAAGAGTGCAGAAGGCATTTAGAAGTATTTTGTCAGGGCTAAACGGTCTTAATTATACGAAGAGTTTGAGAAGCCAATACTTTTCACTTTCCACTGTTGGAAATTGAGGGTCCATCTTAGATAAGATCATGAGAGATATGGATAAGGTGAGTACACTCAATGTTTTCCCCAGGATTTGGGGATCGCATGGTGGAGGGCATTTCATTAACATTAGAGGAGAAATAATAAAGAGAATCTGAGGGCCAACTAATTTTACACAGAGGGTGATACATATATGAAATGATCTGCCAATGGAAGTGGTTGAAGCAGGTACGATAACAACATACAAAAGGCATTAGGACAAGTGTACGGGTAGTAAAGGGCTAGAAGGATGAGCACCAAGTGTAGATAAATGTGATAAGTGTGGATGGACATTTGATCGGCAATGGACTAGTTTGGGATGAAGGGCCTGTTTCGTGCTGGAAGATTCTATGACTCGATGATATGATCACCATGAATGCAAAGTTAGCAGCAAATAGGAGTTGCAAAGTGAGCTTCTGAATACCTGATGAAATTGTTCCCATTTGCCACATGAATTTAGTGGCAAACTTAAGGAATTTATGATTAAGTTTAACATTCGTTTTACCAATGCTCGCATACTGCTCAGATATTCGATGTGCAAGTTTGTTGCCAGCTTTGGGGATTTTGAGCTGGCAGGAGAGTCTAAGTAGGCTGGGTTTATTTGTGTATGTGTGGAGCATCGGAGGCTGAGAGGTGTCCTTATAGACATTTATAAAATCGAGGGGCATGCATAGGGTAAATCGTTGAGGGAGTTTCCCTGGCTTTGTGGAGCTCAATACTAAAGGTCTTAGGTTTAAGGTAAGAAGGGAATAATTTGAAAAGTATCTAAGCGCCAACATTTCCACGCAGATTTTGCTGCATACAATGAATGAGCTGCCAGATAAAGCGGTAGAGGCTGACCCAATTACAGCATTTAAAAGGCATTAGGATGAGCATAGGATGGACTGAGAATGATGTGGATCAAGTGCTTGCAAATGGGACTAGATTGATTTCACAAATGTGGTTGCTGTGGAAGTTTTGGAAGTAAGGGTCTGTTCCCATGCTGCATAGCACCAGGATTCCATGACGCTATGATGAATAAAATCAACAAATTTCTGGAGAATATGATTCGGAGGCCTGAAGAAACTTACACTGATGAATGCTGAAACTCAGCACTGACGTGCAGGATGTGTAAAGTTTCAGTTCTGTACAGGTCAGCATGCTCTTCTTGACAAGGGAGTAGATTTTTTGTCTCAAATCCAATACGCCATGTGAGTTTCGATGAATGAACAGCAAGTAATGAGAGGAAATTATTTTGCCAGCATTTACTGCCTTGAGGTTTTGTATTGGGTAAAAAAGCCTCAGAAGGAAGTTCATCCAGACAAATGCAAGGCCAGAGAAAGTGAAAAAGTCCGTATCATCAGCTCGTTCTGTTAAACGTATACCACTGGCTAAAGCTCGGTGAAAGGTCTTGGAACCGCTGAGAAGAAACCCAGAAAGAAATGTTTGTGGATTGACAAAAAGAATAATATGATCCCAAAGCTGTCGATGAAATAACGTAAAGGCA
Organism: Chiloscyllium punctatum; assembly: GCF_047496795.1. Lineage (NCBI taxonomy): Eukaryota > Metazoa > Chordata > Chondrichthyes > Orectolobiformes > Hemiscylliidae > Chiloscyllium > Chiloscyllium punctatum. The sequence continues at coordinate 26,132,148 of NC_092773.1, forward strand.
GGCCTGCTAAATGATCAGTGTTTAAATGTTCAAAGAAAGTTCACTAAATAAATAATCTAATGTAAAGTGAATGCAGAAAATTGTTAAAAGTGTAACCTATTGTAACCATGGCAGATGAGCATGGAAGTTCAGCATGGAAACACAAGTCACCCTTCACTGAGGCTGTAGTATCTGTAAAATCGTTGGGGTGGTATATGGACTAAATCTTCCGTCATGATAATTTGATTGAGATCATTTCAGAGTGAGACATAGTTTGTGCCTTTTTCCTCTTATATAATAAAGTTTTTTTCGAGTTTTTTTAATGAAAGCACATTAACAGCCTTTCGTGAGCAAATCCAGTGACTGCGCTTTGTTGCAAACAACTGAATAGTAAAACTTGTTGTCTACTAACACTGATGTCATTCTGGAGTCTCACGTGTTCAGCATTGAGACTAATTGGTAACAAAACAGTATGGCAATGTTCCAATTTACCCCTTTGACTGTGTAATAATTTCTGGAGCCCAGTGTAAAATGGTGTGCTAAAGGGATCAGTGATCGATCTCTCATCGTTTGTGGCTTTCAGAAATAGGGCAGATAAAACTGTGAAGATTGGACAGAGGGCAAAAATTAATTTTCAGAATTACACAAAGGTGAGCCTGGTATTGTCAGTGAGGAGGTATATGTTAGCTTCCAGGTGGATATTAATAGATTGATCATATGGGCCTATCAGTCTCTGATAAAAACGTCCACCTGATAAATGCAAAGTGATGACTTTTGGGAGATTAAGCAAGTCAAGGGGAGTATACAAAATATGCCAGAACGCAAGCAGTCTCAGAATAACAGGGAATGCTTGGTGTATGGCTCCACGGATCTCTAAACGGGGAAAGTTTCATGAGGAACTTCAGATGATTTGTGGAACTCTTGCCTTTACGAGTCCTGCCATACCATATAATAATACGCATGTCAGGTTCGAACATGTCAGATCTCTGTTCAGGAGACAAGTGTAGTAATGTGCATACTTCTGATCATTGTACTGTAGGAAGGATTCGGGCATAACTACTGCATCAGGAATGACTGATGATGTGCTTATGTCCGAAACATGGACTGTCCTGCTCCTCGAAAGCTACCTGACCTGCTGTGCCTTTTACGTGTCACAATCTTCGACATTAATTATAACACAGTCATTCTGCCGAGCACTCAGAAAAGATTTGCAAGCTTGTTGCCAGCTTTGGGAGAGTCTAAATAGTCTGGGGTAGAGCGGATACAACAGGTGTGCGTAAGGCTATTGCCTGGAACGGAGAATTTCCACTATTAGGTGAGGTTGGAGAAGCTCGCATGTTTTTATTTAGAGCTTATAACGTCCGAAAATATAGAGGTGCATAAAATTATGAGGGGAATGGACAGGGTGAAATAATCTTGCCTGTTATCTTTCCTCGAACGTTCAAAGATAAACCGATAGAATTTAAAGATGAAAGGATTGAGTAATAGAAGAGATATCAGGTCAATCTTTTTCACCAAGAGGGCTCTGGGTTTCTGCAATGTACTGTCTGGGACATTAAGTGAACGAGGAACCTCACAAATAGAAAAAAAGAAGACGAGCACTTGAAATCTTGTTATATTTAATGCCAGGCGCTCAGTGAAGGAAAGTAAAACAACTGTCGGTTTATTGCATTTTCCATTGTGCAGACACCATTGGTCAAGGAACCTATCCTTTACAGAAGTTTTCTGTGATTCTCTGGCTCTGGAATTGTTCTCAAACTGGATACCTGACTGGATTGAGTCACCTGATCCAAGTGACTATGCTGTGATTTCAGTATCCATGCATGTATTTTTATGCAAATATATCAAGTTGGAATACCACATTATTCGAAATTCAAGCAGATTAAATATCTTCTGGAACTGATTCATCTCCTTCACCGATCACAACTCTGAAAACCTTTTGTCCGTGATGGAAATAATTTCATTAAGATGGAAGTACAAATGACTGTCATCACCTAACATTAAATTTACTGCCTTTACAGCTGGAAACGTGGCGTTTAAAACAAAAGGACTATGACTGTCTTTATGCTGCACATTGCCCTCTTTCAATCTCACGAACGCATCCTGATATTCCTGTCTCCTTCATGCATAAATTTCATAGTCTTGCCTTGTCTCGACTCGAGAGGGTTTGCAAGTCCACGTCCACAAAGCAAATGTCTCCGGCTTCTGAGTCGATCACAGAATTTATTAGTAGCTATCTTCCCTTTCAGCGCACTATCAGAAATGAAAATATTTTCTTTGGTTTTCAGACAAATACCTTTGCAATTTGAAAAGACCATGGTTGATCAGACATCAGCATTCCCTTATTGCAAGGACAAAATAACAAGCATTTCAATATACCTCAAACGCTGAAATTTATAAAGGCAGTATTCTTGGAAGTGAAAGACATATCTACATTATTACATTCACATGTATAGAAATTTGGAAATCCTGACTGCACAGTATTTTTTTTTCAAAAAGTATTCTTTCATAGAATAGAACACCTAGAGTGTGGAAACTGACCCTTCGGCCTAACAATTCCACTGCGACCTTCTGAAGAGTAACCCACAGAGAGATATTCCCCTACATTTTCCCCAGACTAATGCATCTAGCCTATGCATTGCTGACCATGATGGACAATCTAGCATGGCCAAGTCACCTAACCAGCACATCTTCGGATTGAGGAAGGAAACAAAGTCAGAAAAGGGGAGAATGTGCATAAGTCGCACAGGCAGTTACTCAAAGCCAGAATTCAACCCAAGTCCCTGACACAGTGTCAACCATTGATTCGCCGTGCCAATCCTTTTAAATGTCGAGCAGAGTAGGTCCAATTCTTTATCTGATTTGTGCTTGCATAGGTTTGTGAAACCTACACTTCAATTGTAATCCTTCCTCCATGTAACACTAATAAAAGTGATTACATTTCTTTTTATTCCAAGAGCGTTGTGTGAATGTCCAGAAAGTGTTCTCTGAATCTGGACTGTAATACAACTTAAAGCTTGCATTGTCCCAAGTCTGGAATCTGCCTGAATGCACCAGATAGTTCGTGACGCAATTTTCCTTTCATCCTTATTCTAATATTAACAAGTCTACCTTTGCCGTCCGTGCAATGTGGCGCACGCTCAAATTCCACATGTTTTCAAGGTGTAGGGTTGGAGGGATGTGAGTGACATAATTGTGATTATGAATGTTTTATTCATATCTACTGACAATTGCATAGTGTTACAAAAATCTAAGCATTACTGTCTTGCCTCAACTATGGAAAAGGTTTGTCTGCATTTTTCAGTGTCTATTGATTTTTCTCTCTTTTGCAGTCAATTTACTGATAATTGCGATCTTGTACCGAGGAAATTGTGGACTGTCTGCCTGCACCACATGTTACCTGATGGCCATGGCAATGATGGATCTGTTGTTTATCATCTTTGAGATCATACTAAGGCAAATAAAATATGATTACTTCCCCACTTCATTCATTGACATCACCCCGGCTTGTAGTGTTCACCATGTTCTGAGTCATGCAGTCATCAATTGTTCTGTCTGGTTTACTATCGCGTTCACCTTGGATCGACATGTCACCATTTGTTGTGAGAAGTTGAAATTTAAATTTTGTACGAAGAAAACTGCCACCATAGTTTCAGCTACATCTGGAATTCTGCTTTGTTTGAAAAATATTCCAAGATACTTTCGATTTCAGCCATTCATGATTGTAGACAATGTACCGTGGGGCTGTTCTAATTTGTATGCATATTATTATGATCCTACGTGGAGAGCATTTAAAAATTTCGAAAATTTTTTCACTCCAGTAGTTCCATTTGCTTTAATTCTGTTCCTTAACACTCTGACAGCGAATAACATTTTCATGGCTAGTCAAGTTCGTAAGGGTCTGAAGTATCAAAATAAAGGAGACCCTTCAAGGGACCCAGAGGTAGAGAATCGGAAGCAGTCTGTGAATTTACTCTTCTCCATATCTGGCTCTTTCATTTTTCTGTGTTTATGGTATATTTTATCTTATTTTGGTGTTTCCAGTCGTTTAGACGATCAAGGCAAATATATGTTTCAAACATTTGCATATATGTTGCGGAATTTGAATTGCTGCACAAACACCGTTGTTTATGTTGCTATTCTGTCGAAGTTCAGAGAGAAACTTAAGAACCCATTGGAAGCTATCTTTACGTTAATAATGTAACAAGGAAAGTGATCAAAGCAAACCAAGAATCAACGCCAGACCACATCACGATGAGGGAAAAGAACGTAAAAGTGATATTAACAGTTTGGAAGAAATGGAAAGCTGGGGAATTAGAACTTTGGCAGGAGCTGTTAATTAGAAACAGCAGTGTCGAAGTCTTGAGGTGACTTTCTGTGGACCAGGATTTTCTGAGCAGGAGAACAAAACTCAGCAGTCCTGCTTAAAAGAAAATATCAGACAAACAGAGAGCAAGGTGGAAATAAGTGGATCAGAGATCTCAGCGGAAGTGATTCTTTCAGCTTTTTGAGCACATTCTTAAATTAACGAAGTAATGGTTGATGAATTGGATCTGCACCATTTTCTGCACCATCTTCGAATCGTTTGATGCCGTTGAATCTAACAAAAAATGACAACCTCAATGTTTTATTGACTGAGGGCTGAAAATCACATGAAGAGTCAGATTTGCTGGAGAGAAGTCACCAAAAATGACTTTCATGTCGAAACACTTAATGTGGGGATGACGACAGTCACAATATCTCCTGCAGTATCGGAATGAAACAGGATCAGCAGCCATTTCTCCACTTGCACTGTTATTCGACTTTAATATCCTCACAGGTGCTCGGGCTGGGTTGCCGGGGGGGGGGGGGGGGGTGGGGGGGGGGGGTGGGGGGGGGGGAGGTGTTGGGGGTGTTTCAGGATAGTGGAGTGGGGGGAAACACACTGTTGGAAAAGCAAATCTGCTCGTGTCAGTTATTATTCTGAATTTTAATGACATTCACGTTGACAAACCAGTTCCTGAGCCTGAATTAATTCCATTTCTGCTGTTGTCCCGCAGCTAACTTTCCTTCTCCTCTCGAGATATCACTGTCTCAGCGTCATTCCAGAGAACTTCATTCCTTCTATTGCATCCTCCCGAGTCGACTATTCCAACAGATGTCTGCGTTGCCTCAGAGAGCGCTAACATTTTAAAACTAGAGTTAACAATCTCAATGCTGCCTGTTACTCAATTTACAATAGGTCCTAATCCACAAAACACAAACAGAGCTCATTGATCAACTCAGTATCCCCATTTCCCTTCACATCGAAGTCAATTTGGTAACACATCTGACATTTCATTAGATATTGGGAGCACTGAAGACATATTTTCTTCCGAGCTTTAAAATTTCTTTCCACAGATTCCTTGCTTACATTCACAGGTAAATCAACCAACTCAACAATGAATCAAGCTGCCTAGTGTCAGCCAGTGAGGAGGAGGGCACCACAAAGACGAATCCTTGGTGCCCAGTTATTACCAATAGGCATTAATGATACCAATGAGGAAAAAAAATCTTTAAGTTTCCAGGCAGAACAAAGCAGGGCTAAATATAAGAAGGACGCAGATATACTTCAGTGCGATTGTGACAAGTTCAGGGAGTGGATAAATATACGACTGATGCAGTACCATGTATGAAGGGGAGACTATGCAATTTTGGAGAAAAATAATGACGATTCTTTATCTAAATCGCAAACAACTGTGTAAGAGAACGTGCAAAGAGAGTTATCATTTGGCTATATTCAGAACAGAGACAGAGGCAGTAATAGGAACGGGACACCATGAAATCAATTGCGAAATCCTGAAGAGCAAATGAGGCAAATCCAAGGTCCGATCTGCATGGCAAGGGACAAATCACTTGGAGTTTGCAAGGAGAGATGAGAAGTGATGGATACTGAGTTCGGGGAAAATGTGGGATTCAGTCAGTTTGATACAAAGGAATATACATAGCAAATGTGTTCAAAAGAGAATGACAATGATTAAGTCAAACATTACCATATTAAAGCGTTTGAAGAACATAGTAAACTCACGCTGTTTGATCAGTGACTAATATGGAGTCGTCGATTGATCTTCATTTGTCACTGGAAGGTTCCTCTTGCCTTAATAAAGAGCGCCATTCAATGTGATATCTCACAGTACCAGTCAGGAGTATACTGCTGTGGATAATCCCAAGTGATTTTTGCTTGATTAATTTGTCGAATGTGGGCGTCGCTGGTCAGCCAGAATATTTTGCTCATCCCAGTTTCCCTTGAGAACTGATGGAGTCCACCTGCTGTTGGTTGACCCACAATGTTATTAGGGGGGAAATTCAGGATTTTGACCCAGTGACAGACAAGGAAAATGGATATATTCCCAACTCAGGATGGAGAGTGGCTTGGAGAATAATTTGAAGTTGATGGTGTTCCCATGTATTTGATGCCCTTGTCTTCCGAGATGTAAGTGGCCAGGGTTTTGCAATGTGCTGTCTGAGAATTCTTGGTGACTTTCTGCAGTGCATCTTGTAGATAGTACACACTGCTGTTACTGAGCGTCGGTGATGTGGGGAGTAGATTTTTGTGGATGCAGCAATCAAGCACGCTAATATTGCCTGGATGTTGTCAAGTCTCTCGGCAAATTAGGTGTATTTTTCCAGCTTGACTCTTTTAGGTGGTAGACAGGCTTTATGAAGTCAGCAGATTAGAGAGTCACCACAGTCTTTATAGCCTCTGATTTGGTTTTGTACGCTGTATGTTCACGTGAGGAATCATGTTGAGTTCCTGATCAATGATAATTCTCGGATTGATTTTGGTGGAGAAATCAGTGATGACAACATATTTGAATACCAAGTGGTGGCGGTTAGATTTTCTGTCATGACTGATGGTCATAGCCTGTGTTATGAAGATGAAGTCGTGCACTATACCTTTATAAAGAGAGAGTGAATGCTGTTCTCAAATGACAGCTTGCACGGATCGATGTGTACCTCTGAATAGTCGTCCCAGATTGTACTGCAAAATGGGAAATATGGCTGCGGAATGGATGACTGAGTTTAGATTGCTGTTTGGACAACCTTTCAAATTTAACCAATCAGCTTAAATCTTGCCCCGGTTGCTAAAACTCAATCGAGTTTGAATTTATTCTTTTACTAACATTAAAGCAATGAGACGATCTGATGCCATGGAGGCAACGATGCGGCCATTTTGAAAACTGGAGACAGAGGAAGTGCCATAGAGACAGAAAATATTAAAGATCCAAAATTCTGCTAGGCAGGAATTTAGGCAGAAACACTATCGATCAAAAGTGTCTTTTGACATGAACCATACTCGCAGTAAAAAGGAGGAACATGCTCCACAGAGATCGTCAGCTGGAAGAGTGAAGTTATAGAAACCGACAGCTGCAGTGTGGATTTGTAATGAAGTTGATGTAATTGTGAAATAAGTGTCTTATGAAAAAAAACACACTGAGATGGATTTGGAGTCAGATATTAAACAATTACGATAACAGGAGGCTTAAAGTTGCAAATTGTTGTTGTTAAATGTTCACTTATAGAGTTAAAAATAAATTGATGCTATTTTCTTTACTTAGTGGAACTTGGGAGATCTCTGTCGCTGATATTTTAACAGATTGTGAGGCGAGGCGAGCTTTTTCTGCGTGTTTGATTTAATGAACAAAGGGTTCACCTCCCTATTGGAACAAATTGGTGGCTCAGCTTCGACATTTGGACAGATTTGAACAGCTCCAGTTTGAGATTTGAAAAGATTTCGGTAACAAAAGGTCCCAGCAGATTTGCATACTTGCCAAATATAATCCTCGATTTTAAGTAAAATGTAGGTCAGACAATTTATTTAATTTTAGTTAGTTGCGGTTGGTTAAATTAAAAGTGAGGGAATTGGCTCTAAAAATTACAGAAGTGCTAGGGTTAGAAGTTGCTTCAAACATTTTCAAGAACATTTCCTAAGACAAAGGAAGGGCATGCAGTTAGAATGAACAAATCGGTTAGAATTCGGTTTAAACAGGGGCAAAAAGTAAACTGCGCATATAATAGAGTTGGTCAAGCACTTGGGTCGATCAGGGAAACATTTGCAGTGGAGTTAGAAAACCTTAAATTGCTTGGAAGCAAATCGAGTTAGCTGATGAAAGAAGAGAGAGAACATTATTGGCTGATGAAATAGAAAGAGAAAGGGAAGAAAACAGAACAGAGAGAGAGAAGAAAGAGAGAGAGAAGCTGAACGTTCGAAATTGAACATAGTGAAGAAAGTCAAGTTAAAGGGATGAAGATGACGGGAGAAGGTAATGTTTTACCTATGTTAATACGTTAGTACACTTATAATGCGAAAGATATCGAAGTTTCTTTTATTTCATTTGAACAATTGATTCCGTAGATTGAGTGACCAGAGAACCTGTGAGCAATACGAGTTCAGGCTAAGCTGGGCGGCAGCGCTCGTGAGATATTTGCAGTGCTGTAAGATGAGGGGTCTAGAGATTCAGATACCAAAAAGGTTATTTTGCGTGCCTATGAATTGGTGCCAGAAGCGAAAAGACAGCGGATCAGAAACATAAAAAAGAACGAAATCAGTCTAATGTTGAATTCAAAGGAATGAAACATAATGATTTTGATAGATGGGTGCGGGCTTCAAAATCATTTACGACCTATGAGTCTCTAAGAGCGAATATTCTGCTGGAGGAGTTTTAAAACCTCACTTACGGAGATGATAAGAATTTATGTGGATGAGCAGCAAGTTCAAGAAGTCAGCAGAGCGGCAGAGATGACACATGAATCTTCACCTTTCGTAAGGTAAAATCTAGCTTCTGACAGGAATGTCATCCTGTGAATCATAGAACTTGAGAGAAGGAGAGATCCTTCACTGCAAAACGAAAGTAGAGTACATTTGTAATAGCTTACTGCAGGTGAATAAAGAAGTCAAAGAAGGTAGAGCAATATGAAATGTCCTAGGTATTTTCACTGTAATGGAGTGGGACACGTAAAACTTCAGAGCTGATTGATTAAGAAGGGGATTGTAAAGAGGCATTTTCACTGCCTTAGGACGGGACATTTAAAATCGCAGTCCTGTTCGTTGAAGAAATACAATGTCGGACAATATTTATTTAAAGAGGCTAAGCCAGTGAAAGTGGTAAAGGATAACCCAAAGAAAAGCAAAGTGCGAAAGGAGAGTGCATAGCCTCATCAGTGACTGGGCATTGAATTAGTGACAGATCTCTATAAAGATTTCATCTTCGTTGGTTAAATTTACTCATGGAGGACAGGGAGAGACGGGAAAGAAGTAGCAGTTTTGAGAGATACGGGGGATTATCACTATCTAAAAGCAAGAGATCAAAGTATTTGCACTCTTCTGACATGTTATATCAGAGTGGTAATCTTTGGAACAGATGGACAGAAACTTAGTGCTCCACTCTGTGAGATCAGATTGAACATCCAAATCAAACTAGGAAGTAATGGTTGGACTGATTGACATTGTTTTAGTTCCAGAAATACAGTTTGTTCTTGGAAATGATTCAGCAGGATCAAAGTTAGGAATGATGCCGCTTCTTGTAGAGAAGTCAAAGGAAATCCATGGAACCGATGAGAGAAAAGTGAAATACCCTGGAATAATTGAAGGCTGCATAGTAACAAGATCCCACTACAATAAGTCACAGCACGAAACGAAAACTAAAGAGAAAGACGAAGAAGTTGTGCTTCGGTTAGTTGAAACCCGTTTGATGTAAGGATACAGGAAAAATCTGAATCGGCAGAAGGTCAGGCAGAGGTACATGTTCCTGAAAGGCTGAACAGCATGAGTTTAATTCCGCCATTGTTTGAAGTTACCATGACTGACCCTCCTTCTCAACCTCTTCCCTCACCTGATGTTTGACGTCTGTCAGGTTAAATCACTATCAATCGCTTTGCTCTAATCAGAGAGCCACCCCTTGGTCTGGTAAGAAAATGACGACACATGAACACCCACACACAGAGAGAGAGACAGTGAGAGAGAGAGAGAGAGAGAGAGAGAGATAATTAGAGAATGGAATCAGAATGTATTCCTAAGTGTTATTATTTTAAAGATAGAATCCTAAGATGTAAATAGAGAACACGGCATGTTAGTGCAAAGGAGAACTTGGTGGAAGTGCACCAGAATGTGTTACCGGGAGCATATGGATGTTCCCCTAAAGAACAAGTATACTGTTTTGGATACTTGTGGGGGGGACGACTTACCAGGGTTAAGCAATGGGGTTCAGGCCTCTGGCACGGAGCCTGCCCCATTGCTCAGAAGGGAAGGGTGGAGAAGAGCAGAGCAATAGTTATTGGGGACTCGATAGTTCGGGGCACAGATAGGCGGTTTTGTGGGGGCGAGAGAGACTCACGTTTGGCATGTTGCCTCCCAGGTGCAAGGGTACGTGATGTCTCTGATCGTGTTTTCCGGGTCCTGAAGGGGGAGGGGGAGAAGCCCGAAGTCGTGGTCCACATTGGCACCACGACATAGGTAGGAGTAGTGCTGAGGATGTTAGACAGGCTTTCTGGGAGGTAGGTTGGAAGCTCAGAATAAGAACAAGCAGAGTTGTTGTCTCTGGTTTGTTACCCGTGCCACGTGATACAGAGTCAAGGAATAGGGAGAGAGAACAGTTAAATGCGTGGCTACAGGGATGGTGCAGGAGGGAGGGATTCCGGTATCTGGATAACTAGGGTTCTTTCTGGGGAAGTTGGGACCTCTATAAACAGGATGGTCTACATCTGAACCTGAGGGGCAACAGTATCCTTGGGGGGAGGTTTGCTAGTGCTCTTGGGCGGGGTTTAAACTAACTCTGCAGGGGCATGGGAACCTCGACTGCAGCTTTAGGGTGCAGGACGTGGAGTGTAGGGAGGTTAGGAATATGGCATCAATCTCGAATTAGGGTGCCTGTAAACAGGAAAGTGGCTTGAACTGTGTATATTTCAATGCAAGAAGTATACGAAATAAAGTAGGTGAACTTGCAGCATGGGTTGGTACCTGGGATTTCGATGTTGTGGCTATTACGGAGACATGGGTAGAACAGGGACAGGATTGGCTGTTGCAGGTTCCAGGGTTTAAATGTTTTAGTAGGGTCAGAGGTGGGGGTAAAAGAGGGGGAGGTGTGGTATTGCTTGTCAAAGTTAGTATTACAGAGGTGGAAAGGACGATGGATGAAGACTCGCCATCTGAGGTACTTTGGACTGAGGTTAGGAATAGGAAAGGTGAGGACACCCTGTTAGGAGTTTCCTACAGGCCTCCTAAGAGTCCGAAAGACGTAGAAGAAAGGATTGTGAGGATGATTCAGGAGAAGAGTGAAAGTAATAGGGTGGTTGTTATGGCGGACTTTAACTTTCCTGATATTGGCTGGGAAAGCTATAGCTCGAGTCTGTTATATGGTCGGTGTTTGTCCAACGTGTTCAGGAGGGTTTCCTGACACAATATGTAGGCAGGCTAACAAGACGTGAGGCCATACTGGATTTGGTTCTGGGTAACGAGCCAGGCCAGGTGTTAGAAATTGAGGTAGGTGAGCACTTTGGGGACAGTGACCACAATTCGGTGACTTTACTCTAGTGATGGAGAGGGATAAGTGTGCACTGCAGGGCAAGAGTTATATCTGGGGGCAGGGAAATTATGATGCGGTGAGGCACGTCTTAGGATGCGTGGCTTGGAAAAGTAGGCTTCAAGGCAAGGGCGCAATTGATATGTGGAGCTTGTTCAAGGAGTAACTATTGAGTGCCCTTGATAAGTCTGTTCCTGTCAGGCAGGGTGTAAAGGGTCGTGTGAGGGAGCCGTGGTTTAATAAGGAATTGGAATCCCTTGTTAAAGGGAAGAGGGCGGCCTATGTAAAGATGAGGCGTGAAGGTTCAATTGGGGCGATTGAGAGTTATAAGGTAGCCAGGAAGGATCTGAAGAGAGAGCTAAGAGCAGCAAGGAGGGGACATGAAAAGTCCTTAGTTGGTAGGATTAGGGAAAAAAAGGCTTTCTATAGGTATGTCAGGAATAAAAGAATGACCAGGATAGGAATAGGTCCAGTCAAGGATAGTAGTGGGAAGTTGCGTGAGGAGGCTGAAGAGATTGGGGAGACATTTAATGAATACTTTTCGTCAGTATTCACTCAAGAACAGGACATTGTTGCCGATGTGAATACTGAGTCACACTTAATTAGAATGGACGGCTTTGAGGTATGGAGGGAAGAGGTGTTTTGTAAATTCTGCAAAGGGTGAAAATAGATAAGTCCCCTGGGCCTGATGGCATTTATCCTAGGATTCTCTGGGAAGCAAGGGAGGAGATTGCAGAGCCATTGGCCTTGATTTTTATGTCCTCGTTGTCCACAGGAATAGTGCCAGAAGACTGGAGGATAGCAAATGTGGTTCCCTTGTTCAAGAAGGGGAGTAGGGATAACCCTAGTAACTATAGGCCGGTGAGTATCACTTCTGTTGTGGGCAATGTCTGAGAGAGAATTTTAAGGGATGGGATTTATAAACATCTGGATAGGAATAATGTGATCAAGGATAGTCAGCATGGTTTTGTGAAGGGCAGATCGTGCCTCACAAACCTTATTGAATTCTTTGAGAAGGTGACTAAGGAAGTGGACGAGGGTAAAGCGGTAGATGTGGTGTATATGGATTTTAGTAAGGCGTTTGATAAGGTTCCCCATGGTAGGCTATTGCAAAGAAATACGGATGTATGGCATTGAGGGTGAGTTGGAGGCTTGGATTAGGAATTGGCTGGCTGGAAGAAGACAGGGGGTAGTAGTTGATGGTAAAGGTTCATCTTGGAGTGCAATTACTAGCGGTGTTCCGCAAGGATCTGTTTTGGGACCATTGCTGTTTGTCATTTTTATAAATGACCTGGAGGAGAGGCTAGACGGTTGGGTGAGCAAGTTTGCGGATGATAGGAAAGTCGGTGGAGTTGTTGACAGTGAGGAAGGATGTGTCAGATTACAGCGGGATATAGATAAGCTGCAGAGCTGGGCAGAAAGGTGGCAAATGGAGTTCAATGTGGGTAAGTGTGAAGTGATTCACTTTGATATGTGTAACAAAACGATGGGGTACTAGGCTAATATTCGGATACTTGGTAGTATGGATGAGCAGAAAGATCTTCGTGTCCATGTACACAGATCTCTGAAAGTTGCCACCCAGCTAAATAGTGCTGTGAAGAAGTCATATGGCGTACTGGCTTTTATTGGTAGAGGAATTGAGTTCCGGAGTCCTGAGGTCATGTTGCAGTTGTATAAGACTCTGGTGCGGCCGCATCTGGAGTATTGTGTGCAGTTTTGGTCGCCATACTATAGGAAGGATGTGGAGGCACTGGAAAGGGTACAGAGGAGGTTTACCAGGATATTGCCTGGTATGGGAGGAAGATCGTATGAGGAAAGTCTGAGGCACTTGGGGCTGTTTTCACTGGAGAAAAGAAGGTTTAGGGGTGACTTGATAGAGGTGTACAAGATGATTAGAGGCTTAGATAAGGTTGACAGTGAGAACCTTTTTCCACGTATGGAGTCAGCTATTACGAGGGGGCATAGCTTTAAATTAAGGGGTGGTAGGTATAGGACAGATGTTAGGGGTAGATTCTTTACTCAGAGAGTCGTGAGTTCATGGAGTGCCCTGCCAGTAGCAGTGGTGGACTCTCCCTCTTTATTAAAATGGGCATTGGATAGACATATGGAGGATAGTGGGCTAGTGGAGGTTAGGTGGGCTTGGATCAGTGCTACATCGAGGGCCAAAGGGCCTGTACTGCGCTGTATTTTTTCTATGTTTCTACGATGTTATCTGCGGCAATAATGCAGTTTCAGCCCTGAGAACCCACGCAGCAACTGATGACAATTTCGGACGGACAGGCTGAACTGCAGGTGCCCACGCTCGATCCCCAGAGTCAGTCTCTCCACCGATGGGAAGAATGCACGACTGCTCACAGAAACAGAGAAACTTTTACAACACAGAAGGATATAGTTTGGCACAATGTGTCAGTACGCCTTGGTAAAGGAACTCCAGCCCCACACTATCCGGATTGCAAAGGTGAGACTGGAAGAGGAGGAGATGCACAAGCACATCTCACTTAACAACTGGTGGCAGTACTCCAAGAGTATGTGCTATTTCACTTGCAGCGAGATATTGTCAGAGTGATGCCACAATGTCTTCGTCAGAAGACGTTGATAAACAGTTTTGAACACCCAAAGTTTTGTTTTTAAATCAGACACAAGAATCATGTGTAGTGGAGTCATGCTCAGATAGAAGCGGGTTTTTGTTTTGCAATCAGTTGGGGCTCTCCTTTTTCCTCTCCCTCTCTCTCTCTCTCTCTCTCTCTCTCTCTCTCTCACACACACACACACACACACACACGCACACAAACAAACACAGACGCTCTCTCTCTCTCTCTCTCTCTCTCTCTCTCTCTCTCTACTGCAATCTAAAAAGCCTAGTTTCTTTCTACGCTTCTGTATTGTTCCTTTCAGCATTCCTTTCTTTTGGACTGGAAGGAAGATTTTGTTAGCCTCCATAAGTTCAAACCTTAGCTTTGACAAAGGGGCAGTTAGACTCGAAATGTCAGCTCTTTTCTCTCCTCACAGATGATGCCAGACCTGCTCAGATTTTCCAGCATCTTCTCTTTTGGTAATATGATTTATGGCTTTTGTTGAATATTTATTGAGTTCTAAGTACTCAAGCTGTCATGGCCGGAATTGAATCGAGGACCCGATTACATTACCTGGGTCTTGGGATGAACGGTCCAGTGATAATACCACTACACCATCCCCTCCCCGGTGGGGCGAAACCAGTTATTTCCTGTGTAGAATTCAGTGTCTCGTGGTGTAACATCAGGATAGTCACATCAGGATTGATTCCTGATGGAGGGTTTATGTACCACACGTTGGTTGTCCTGCTTGTCAGGTGTTGCTTGACGTGCAGTGCTTATCCAGCAGCACACTGTCGGCCAGGATAAGGGCCAGGATTCCAAGGTTCAGTGCTAGGTCGTAAGCTACTCGTAAGAATTATGTAGGTTTAGAGGCAAGATCTTAAAATCTTCTCTTCAGTTTGCAGACAACACAAATGCATGACGAGGATATGGATTTGCTTCGATGTGGTTTGAGTGGTAAATTGCATCACAGAGCTAAAGTGTAGGATCAATGTGAGGATTTTCAAGTAAAAAGAGGAAGGTGCACTATTAACAGAGGAGCAACAGATTGGGAAAGGAGGGAACTGCCAAAAGACCTGTGTGACCTTCATAAACCTGGGAAAGAAAGTCAACATTGCAGGAGCAACAGGAGGTGATAAAGGAAAACAGTATGTTGACCTTCACTGGAGAACAGAGCAAGGACGACTTGTGGAAATTGTATAATATTGCACAATCTGGTGTCCTTACCTGAGGAAGAATTTCTGGGAATGGATGAAGAGCAAGGTAGGTTTATCAGCGTAACACCTACGATGGCAGGACTAATGAATGAAGAATTCATTTAGGACTGTGTTCATTTTACCTTATACGAACGAGGGGATGAGTTTGGAAAAATCTACCAAATTCTGGCAGTGAAAGTGCAGGGAGGATGTTCTTAATGATCAGATAGTTCAGACCAGGTGTGACAGCCTGAGGGTACACAGACTGAGATGAGGCGAAATGGCGTCACCAAGAGAGGAGGATGATAATCTGATGATATATAACCATCTGTATGAGTTCCACTGGATTAGAGTCATAAAGCCATAGAGATGTACGGCACGGAAACAGATAGTTCTGTATAACCCGTCCATGCCGACCAGATGCCCCAACGCAATCTAGTCCCACCGGCCAACACTTGGCCCATATGCTTCCAAATCATTGCTGTTCATATACCTATCCAAATGCCTTTTAATGCTGCAATTTTACTAGCCCCCACCAGTTCCTCTGGAAGCTCATACATGTACCTCCCTCTGTGTGAAAATGTTGTCCCTTAGGTCTATCTTATATCTTTCCCCACACACCCTAAACCTATGCCTTCTAGTTCCGGATTTCCCCAACCCAAGGAATAGACTTTGTCTATTTGTCCTATCCATGCCCTTTATGATTTTGTAAACCTCCATAAGGTCGACCTTAGCCTCCGGTGCTCCAGGAAAAGCAGCCCCAGCCTGTTCAACCTCTCCCTATAGCTCAAATGCTCCAACACTGACAACATCCTTGTAAATCATTTCTGAACCCTTTCAAGTTTCACAACATCTTTCTGATAGGAAGGAGACCAGAATTGTACGCATTATTCCAATAGTGGTCTAACCAATGTCTTTACAGGTGCAAGATGACCTGCCAACTGATAAAGGAAAGCATACAAAATGTCTTCATCACTATCCTATCTACCTGCGATTCCACTTTCAAGGAGCTATGAACCTGAACTCCAAGATCACTTTGTTCAGCTACTCTTCCTAGGACCTGAACTAAACTCCATCTGCCACTTTTCAGTCAAATAGCCCATCTGATCAAGACCATGTTGTAATCTTCGCTGTCCACTACCCCTCCATCTTTGGTGTCATCTGCAAATTTACTAATCATACCTCTTATGATTACATTCAAATCATTTACATGAATGATGAAAAGTATTGGACCCTGCACCGATCCTTGTAGCACTCTACTGGTCACACGCCTCCAATCTGGAAAACAACCCTCCAACACCCTCTGTCTTCTACCTTTGAGCCAGTTCTGTATCCATATCTCTAATTCTCCGTTTATTCCATGAGATCTAACCCTGCTAACCAGTCTCCATTGGGAACTTTGTCGAACGCCTTACTGAAGATCATACAGATCATATCTACCGCTTTGCCCTCATCAGTCCTCTTTGTTTAACTCACTTGTTTACAGAATTATGCTCCTGCTGAGGAAATGTACGCATTAGGGTAAACATAACTCTGCTTGCCTTTATAACTGCTGAGACGAGCCAACAACTTAGAGGAGTCAATATATAATGCAAGAAGATTTCATTAACTCAAGCTAAGATTGATTTGCTCAGTTATTAACTGGGATAGGAAGCAACCGAGGAGAAGGAGAAGGCAGATAAAGGGCTTAAGTCCAGAATGTCGATTTACCTTCTCCTTGGACGCTGCTTGAACTGCTATGCCTCTCCAGCAACACACTCTCAACTCTGAGTGCAGAACTCACTTACTACTAACAATTGAGATACCCGCTTGCAGAGAAATGATTTGCAAATAGTAACGGGACTAGACTTTGAGCCTGTTCTGCCATTCAATATGAGCCCAGCTGGTCATTCAACACAGTCCCACGTTCACACTTTCTTTCTCATACACTTTAATCTCCATGTTCCCTAATAGCTCTATTTCACTTCTTTTCCGAGACTTAAAAGTTGTGTCCACAACTTGTATGACTTCAACCTAACTACACATCGCTCAATTTTCTGCCATTTTTGTGCTTATCCACCAGTCGCTTAAATGTCCCTAAGTCTCTGACTCTACTACCACTGGTGGCAGTACATGTTAAGCACCCACCATTCCCTGAATAATGAACGTACCGTTGACATCTCCCTTATACCTTGCTCCAATCATCTTAAAATTGTGATCCGGCGTGACAGACATTTCAGCCCTGAGGAAAGTATCTGGCTATCTACTCTATCTCAGCCTCTCATTAGTTTTCATGCCTCTATCAAGTCACGTCTCTTCCTTCTTCTCTTCAATGTGAAAAGCCTACACTCACTCAGCCTCTCTTCATAAGTACAAGTTCTACAATCCAGGCAGAATACCGGTATATTACATCTTCTCTAATGCATGTATATCCGTCCAACAATGAGATAACCACAAATGGACAAAATATTCCACATGTTGCCAAACCAGGGTTTTATAGAGCTGCAGGAACTCAATCTTCTTTTCTTTAAAGGAAAAACACCATACGCCTTATTAACAATCCCATAAGTGTGGGTAGCAACTTTAAGGATCTACGTGCATGCATCTCAAAGTCTCACTGTTAATCTTTATTGCAAAAAATCCTGTCTTTAAACGTACATTCACCATCAAAATTCTACTTTCCAAATGAATCATTTCGCATTTATTGAGGTTGAACACAAGATGCCACTTCTCCGCCAGGCTCTGTATCCTTGTAATGTCTTATTACAGCCTTCAAAACAGCCCATGATACTATTTACGACACTTCCGACATTTGTTTCATTGGCATACTTTCCACCCTACTCTTCCACTTATTCATCTAAATCATTTATAAAAACTTGCAAAGATGGAAGGCCCAAGAACACATCACTGCGGGAGGCCAATAATCCATCCACTGCCACTCACTGTCTCTTTTTGGCCAGCCAAGTCTGTGCCCAGTCAGCCAAATTTCCAAGTATCCCATACTTCCTAAATTTCTGAATGAGCCTATCGTGGGGAACCTTATAAAATGCCTTACTCGAATCCATATACACCACATCCAAAACTCGACCATCGGCAACCTGACTCGTCACATCCTCAAAAAACTCAATAATGGCTTAAGAGGCATGACCTGTCCCTTACGAAGCCATGCTGACTATGGTTTATCAAACTATGCTTGTCCAAATAGACAGTAATCCTGTTTATTCGGACTATGGCTTGGTATTGTGTGATTTTGAACTTTGTCTACCCAAGTCCAATACCGTGCCATCCATATCATGCAAGAGCAAGTGTTTCTGTCAGTGCTATATCTGTCCTGAGAGATTGTGATGCAACTAGTGAGGGGCTTCTTGGTATTTTGTGTTTACATATTTGGTTTTAAAACAGGAAAGGGTTGTTTTCCAAACTGAGGTCCTGTGGTGAACACATGCATTGGTGTTGAGTCGGTTGCCATTTTCATTTATATGTAAAGAATTTCTATGGGAACATAGGAACATATTGGGAACAGATGGGAACATATTAGTCTCATGTATGAGATGAGCTGCCAGAAGAAGTGTTGGCGGGTCCTAAAATTATAACATTTAAAAGACATTTGTGTAGGTATATTAATAGGAAGAATCTGGAGTGTTATGGGCCAAGTGCTCCGAAATGGGAAGAGATAAATTTAGAATGGCAGAACCGTGTTTGGCCGAAGGTTATGTTTCCATACTGTATAACTTTGTGACTCTATGACTTATAATCCTTTCCATCATAGTCATAAGATTAGCTGGTCTGCAATTTCCAGGAATTTCGCTATTGCCTTTCTTGAACAGAGAAACAAAATTCGCCTCTCTCAAATGATTCAGTACTTCCGCTTGGAGAGAGAGGATGCAAAGATCATCGCCAGAAGCGCAGCAATTACTCTTGATTAGATTACTTACACTGTGGAAACAGGCTTTTCAGCCCCACATTACTCTTTTCACGGAATTACCTCGGAAACATCTCGTCAGGGCCTGGGAACTCATCCATCTGAATACTTCCCAGAAATTTCTGCATATCCGGTTTCCTAATATCAAATTGTCCAAACCTATTAACCTGTTCCATAGTTTTCTCATGATAAACAAGATCCATCTCTCTGTCGTGAATCCAGAAGCAAAAAAAAACAATTTAGGGCCGCTTCTACCCCGTCAGAATCCAGACACAACTTCTCTCCAATATCTAATAATGGCCCTCCTCTCTTAATGTAGATTACTTATTCCTCACGTTATTGTAGAACGCCTTTGAGTTTTGCAAATATCTTTTCGACAAGGCTTTTTCGTTTCCCCTCCTAGCTCAACTCAGTCTATTTTTTAGTTCTCTCCTACGTGCCCTGTAATCCACTAAAGCTGTGCCAGATCCTTGCTTCCTCAACCTTAAGTAAGCTTTCTTCCTACTGACGAGAAATTCCTCTTCTCTCACCATCCACAGCTCCTGGCGTTAACATTTCTTGCCCATCTCAGTAGGATACTTATGTCAAATGCTCGCAACAAGTGTTCGTTGAACAGTATGCACATATCTGTTGTGCGTTTCCCGTGGAACGATTGTTTCCAATTCTCCTGTCTAATAGCAGTATAATTGCCCCTCCCCAATTAAATACATTCCTTTGCAGTCTTTTGCTATCGCTCCCAATGGCTATGGTGAAGATAAGGCAGTTGAGGTCACTGTCACTGGTATGTTCTCCCACCAAGGATCTGACTCCTGGCCTCGCTCATTGCTTTGCAATAAAGCCATTATGACATCCTACCACATCCCCACCACTGCCCCCCCCCCTCCACCACTCCCGCACACCCGGTCGGCCAAACTGCATGTTGTGCAAGGAGTCATTCTCAGTCACATCTGACAAAATCGGCTCCACTAAGATAATCGGCACTAAGGAGGTTCCAATCAATACTGGGGAAGGAGAAGTCACCAAAAACAACTCTGTTGCTTCTGCCCCTTTCCAACAATCTGATTTCCATGCTGTTCTTTCATTTCTCTGCTGTTATTGGGGGAGGGTGGGGTGCTATAGCAAACACCCAACAATTTGACAGCTGATTTACTGTTACTGACTTCCACCCCAAATGACTCAGCAGAGAAATGTGCCTCAAAAATCGCCTTTCCTCCAGCAGCGATGAGCGTTGGGTGGCACGGTGGCACAGTGGTTAGCACTGCTGCCTCACAGCGCCAGAGACCCGGGTTCAATTCCCGCCTCAGGCACCTGACTGTGTGGAGTTTGCACGTTCTCCCCGTGTCTGCGTGGGTTTCCTCCGGGTGCTCTGGTTTCCTCCCACAGTCTAAAGATGTGCAGGTTAGGTGAATTAGCCATGCTAAATTGCCCGTAGTGTTAGGTAAGGGGTAGATGTAGGGGTATGGGTGGGTTGCGCTTCGGCGGGGCGGTGTGGACTTGTTGGGCCGAAGGGCCTGTTTCCACACTGTAAGTAATCTAATCTAAATGCTCTAATTGACAATGCTATTCCCCTCTTGTTTTCCCACCTCCCTGCTTGACTGTTTTTAAACAGATCTAAATTTCGGAAAGTTCAACAAAAAGCCTCTCCTCTGATCTGTAGTTGGCATCCACCTGCCAAAACACATTTAAACCATCCCGAAGTGGTCTATCAATTAACTCGCCCAGGACATTGGAGCCTCTCCAATTTAAGTGCAACCCGTCCTTCCTGTACAGAATGCACCTTTCCCAGCAGCACTTCAATGAATAATTTGATTAAAAATATCCAGGCTGGATTTGCTGGGACTTGTTTCCTTGGAATATCGGTGGTTGGGAAACAAGCACAGTTTCCCCTCGGTGGAGGTGTTCAAAACTAGGCAGTATACTTTCAAGGTGAAAGGAGAAAGATATGTCAAGTACAAACGGGCAATAGTCTTACACAGAAAGTAGTTATTATGGGGGAAATAGATACAGGTTATTTCACAACATTGAGAAGACGTTCCTGTAAGTAGATGTAAGCAGATTTGAACTGAAATGTGTCGCATGTAATCAAGTGTGTCTACGTTTGTTTTTTAAAATGGAGAACGTGAAGTGGTTGGACTGACTGCTAACTTTCCGTGTTATATGACACTATCAAATATCCTGGCAAGCTTCGTTGCTTTCTTTGTTTTGTCAAATAAGTGTCTTTACTTGACTGTGCGTTATTTTGGTGCTTGGGGGATGAAAATAAATGTTTCAGTTTTGAAGCATAGATACGAATCAACTGACCTTGTTGAATTGTTCGTCAGCTAAGGGCATTGCGTGTTGAATAAATTAAGTCTTTTGTGTAAGAGAGAAAATCGGTGTTTGTAATTAATTATTCACAAGGTCTGTGATTGTTAAGTTTTAAAATGTGGTTTGGAAATACGTAAACCACTATTGGGATCTTTGATGTGTTTATATTACAAAATGAGTTACAAATCAGAACATACAGAATCACAGAAGTGCTGCCGTCCCAACAGTTCTGCACTGACTGCTCAAATGAGCATCATTGTTGAGAACATTCATCATGGAACCGAGAATGTTACAGCACAGTCCAGGCCCTTCAGACCTTGATGCTCGGCCAACCTGTGAAACCAATCTGAGCCGAAAATCCCTGCCTGTTACCAACATTCTTGGACACTCTTCCAAGTCAAATAATCATGCAAAGTCATTTCGAATTTCTTGAATACCTGCAATACCAGTCCGTAGGAGGTTCATAAGGTTGCAAGTGTTTGTGGAAATACTATCGTCGGAGAAGAGGGTGAGGAGCTGGAATCTTTGGGATCCAGCAGAATGGGACGTAAACGTGCGTATGAACCAAGGAGGTAGGATGGAGGTAATTATGGACAGAAATGTTCTTCCTCCTCGTGAATGAATCTAGGACCAGACAGAGTGATCTCAGAGTAAGGGGTCGCACATTTAGGACAGTGTAATGAGCAATTGCTTCACTCAGTGGACACTGAATCTGTGGAATCCTTCGCTGCAGAAAGTTTTCGAAATTGGGCTCACAAAGATATTCGAGAATGAACCACAGACTTTTATTCGAGGACATAAACAAGTATTATGGAGAAAAGAGAATTACAGGGAGCCGTGATTAGCAGACCACCAATCATTGAAGTGAATGGCAGAATCGATGCGATCATCCGAATTGACTATTGCTGCTTATGCATGTTCTAGTCGAAACAAGGGCCATTTGAACACTCCTCCTGTAATTGTGGTGACAACGAAGACTTCAAATACCCTTTAATGAAGGTATAGAAAGAATCCTGCAAAACAAAAATAAGAAAAAATGGTTGTCAGGGTGGATTAGAATTCAGTTTTGAGATTGCAGACAGCTCAGCCGTGTCCGTAATGAATTATGGGCACAGTGAAGATTGATACCAAGACTAATTTCTTTAAGGCCACCACTATGCATATCTCCGAAAACATAAAGGATTATCAATGTTATCCACGCAGTGAATCACCCAACAGCACGGACACTTTCCTGTCCCATAAAAACCTCTAAATATAGTAGGGTCCCAGTTAATACAATTTGCAATACCCCCAACCTCAGGTTAAATCACGGCATAGTGATTTGTTCCAGGGAAACGAGGAAAATGTCGGAGACGCAATCTGAAGCATGCACTGAACATCTTCCCGAACTTTCCCGGACTGTGAACCGTCCACTTTATTCCTGTTGAAGGGCTTATGCTCCTGTCCCTCAGATGCTGTCTGACCTGCGGTACATTTTCAGCACCTAATTTCGATCGTCATCTCCAGCATCTGCAGTCCTTACTTTGTCAACCGTACTACCCAATCCTAATCATGGATCACTAAATGTAAACCTATCCTAACTAGCTCACTATTCTACTCGCCACAATCACACTCACACAGAGATAAATGCCGAGCCGTTCTTCAATCACCAAACTCCCCAACTCAATCGCACTATTGCTGATGTTTGAAGAGTCGTCATGCTGGATGACGTTTGCTTGCAGTTTGATCCAGCTATTTGTGTATAACCAACAACATGATTGCCCTCTAATACACACTCATGTGATGTGTGAGTTGCTGGTGTGACAATAATTATTGTCAGTTACAAGTTGTCCTGAGAAGGTGATGGGAACTGATCCAGTCCGTGTGGTTCAGGGAACCCCGCGGTACTGACAGTGAGCAAATTCCAAGATTTTGACCAAGCGACACTGAAGGAGCAGTGATATAATCCTGTGTAAGAATGATGAGTGATCGGGGGGGAACCTGTAGTGCTGATGTTCTCAAGCAAATGTTCTCTTGTCTTTATACTTGTCATGATTTTGCATGGTAATGCCAAAACCATTTAAAAAAAATCTACAATGCATCGTGAATATAGTATTCATTGCTGAAATAAGCTTTGATGATGATGAGTTTCTTGTGCACTGTTGAAACTGCAGTCATTGGGAAATTCGGGAAGATTCTGACAAAGTTGTGACTTGTCAATGTGGAATACTATTGAGGAGTCAGAATGTACGCAATATTCGGAACTTCTGAGCTGCTCGTGAAGCTCGTGCACTTGTCTGAGTAAACACGTCAGCTTCCACGACGATGTTTCTGGACATAGGGAATTCATAGATAACCAGATAAGCATCATGACAGGCTTGGAAAAAAAAACAAAATTAGACGCAGAACTTGTTTGGACAACGTGTTATGTTTGAAAAGCTCTAATACGTGCTTTCAGTGAGCAGGTATGTCAAAGCATTCGAGTAAATCAGAACCTGGCAGAGATTCAGAGAGATTAAAAATCATCACAATTGTCCAAGAGGGGACAACACTCTCGAAAAATGATTGAGACATATACACTTCCAAGTTTTGTTTTGTCCTGAGGCACCGGCGATTTACTCATTTGTATAGTTGAGTCATTCGTTAGAATACAAAGGCTTGAAGATATTGGCAATACGTGAACAGCCACGTAATGTAGTACTACCATTCTTATAGACCCTGGTGTATATCTGAAGTATAGGTACTGAGAGCGTGGGGAACGGAACTTCAATAGGGCAGAAATGAGGAAGAACCACAAAGAGAATTGAGTGACTTCGTGTTAGAGAGATGAGGAGTTGTGCAATTTACTCATCAGGTCTGCCACAAACATGAAGAAGACTGTGCAAATGTCCAAACTCTGTTTGGCTCAGTTTGATAGTGTGAAACGCTCATCTAGCTGTTTCCAACTAATGATAGTGCGACACAGAAGTACTCAACTAAACAGGCCTATGTTTACCCTCTGAAACTCAGTAATTGACTAAAATTGGATGAAGTCCATCATTGCGTGGTCTTGAGCCACAACTGGGAATTTTGTCAGAGCATTTGCAGGGGACGTTTTCACAGATTCCAACTCTGCTTAGTTACTTCATATAATCAGTGCAGTGCATTCATAAGGGAGTCTGACCTTTTCCACTTCATTTCCCACACAAAACATCTTTCAGCGTCAGAAGATTACTTCAGCTCTCGGCATTTGTTTGCTCTAAACTTTCAAGGAGAAGAAAAAAACACTTTAGAATATTGTGCAACACGAATGTCCCCATGGAGATGCCGATGAGTATACAATTAAGGTCCCGCTAATCGGCCATCACAGAAGCAAACTGAGGGGGATTGCCTACAGAAGCAAGAGACACATTACTGCGCACTGAAAATGCGCGATCTGATTCGAACTGTGAGGAAAATATTTTACGTGGTCATAGCCGTCATTGGGTTACCTGGTGAGTAAAGACAATCTCTGAGGCAATTCAAATCTGTGCCTGACAATGTTCCGCAATTGTACAGAAAGCAAAAATATTACCTGCAACAGGACATTCGGTCGTATATCCCGGATCTGATCCAGTAGTTTCACTTTGCTTCCACTATTTCAATCTCTCCCCACCATGTTATTGCGCTCAGTGCTGGACCATTCCATGAGCATCAAAATCGCCGATGAATATCATGTGAAGTACTGTAATCAATTGCACAGAGACTGAATAGAACGAAATTGGGATTTTATACCTCATTCGTAAAGAGGCAGAAACCAATTTTAATAAATAAGCTTAAAAAAAGCATTAAAAAAAAACTCATGGATTGAAACAAAAAAAAACAACCGGACACATTCTGGTGGAATCATTGGCTGTCTGTAGACAAAATAATGAAAGAAGCAGGTGCATTTAGACGGAGCCAGATGAAGAGGCAGAAGAGGTCTTACCAGCAGAAATCTGCTTAAGGCTACACTGTGCAGTTAGCAGGGGCGCGCTAGTGTCAACAGCGAGATCTTTCGGTTGTTTCGATGAAATATAGGAAAAGAATTTTGGATGTGTTTGAGATATGAGATGAAGCTCTTTCAGGCACAGTATACACAGTACGGAAGCTTGGCATTTGAGCCAACTGTCTGCAACAATCTGAAAGCTTCACACAGCTCTCTGTCTTCCACGTCTTCCTGGACACTTATGAACATTTGAACTCATCTTTTCATTTCGGGCGGCCTCATGCAGGATGCTCATCCTCTCTTCCCAGTGTTTTGTGATGCTTATTACACAAAACATCAAAAGTTCGACAGCCTCAGAGAAAATGGCATCTGCTTTTGTGTTGTTTCTGGTATGTAATTGCTCTGTTTGCTATTGCTGAGAGTAGGATTGCTACTTGTGTCGAAGGGGCTGGGGCTTAAAGCAGTCATGTCGTTTTAACAAGAATGTTGCAATTTCAGGCTTTGGTGTTGCTTGAACTGAAATTGCCCTGAATGAATCAGATAGTTTCTGATCTGCCTGTGTATTTCCTCCTCAGTCAAAATCTTACTGGGCCGCTGTCCTCTTGTATACAATGTGCTTCATGCTTATGTTACACATATATTAAAACTGGAGGTGTGAGATTCAGTGTTCTGTTGATTCACATTATTGATTAGATAACTAATTACTTTAACACGCTTGTGTTGATGAAATCGAACCCATACCACTTAGCCTCAGTAATGAAGCATATTGGCCTGCATTGATTATTTTTCCCCTTCTCCCTCTCTTACAGTCAATTTAGTGACGGTTGGGATCCTACTTCGGGATACGTGTGGACTGTCTTCCTGCAGCAGGCGCTACCTGCTCACCATGGCAGTAGTGGACCTATTGGTCGTTATCATTGAGATCATACTCAGTCGAATCAATCATGATTTTTTTCCACCATCTTTCCTGGACATCACCCCTGTATGTAGTGTTCATTATGCTCTGCGCCGTCTACTCATAGATTGTTCTGTCTGGTTCACAATTGCTTTCACCTTTGATCGATATGTCACCATTTGTTGTGAGAAACTGAAAACCAAATACTGCACTCAAAGAATTGCAACCGTGGTTCTCGCAACAACCAGCAGTCTGTTTTGTGTAAAAAATATCCCGATCTACTTCAGATTTGAACCTTACGAAATCATTAGTAATGTACCATGGTACTGTATGAATTCAGATGCATATTATTATGACCCTGTGTGGAGAGGATATAACAACTTTGAAAAGATTCTAACACCAATATTCCCTTTTGGTTTGATTCTGTTCCTCAATACTCTGACAGTCAAACACATATTAGTAGCCAGTCGAGTCCGGAAAGGTCTGAAAGGTCATGGTAAGGGAGAAGATTCCAGCGACCCAGAGATGGACAGTAGAAGACAGAGTATAATTTTACTCTTCGTCATATCTGGCAACTTCATTTTTCTGTGGATTTGGTATATTTTATATTACTTCGATGTTGATGATCCTTTAGATAGCGATGGTGAATACATATTTAAACAAGTTGCCTACATGCTGCGGAATTTGAATTGCTGCACGAACACCATTGTCTATGTGGCATCTCTATCCAAGTTTAGAGCGAAGCTCAGGAACCCACTGGAAGCTATTTTTGCATAAGTAATTCAACCAGGTAAAAATTAAATCAACTGAGAGGTACACTTTGAGTGGTCGATCACAAAAGAAGATTAGCCTTCTGGAGTAAATAAACGTCAAAGAGCTGTTATCAATTGACAAGAGGAGACAGGCAGTTGGAGAACTAGCATAATATTGGCAAGACTTATCGAATATCGAACATTACGGGTTCAAAAAAGAGAGAAGGCTGTCGGCTAACCTGAGACAAATGAAAAGGAGGAAATATTCACGTTAAGGAGCAGCATAACAGGAGCAATAAGGGTCACACAGAGACCCAGATGGAAAAAAATATATATGAGAAATAGAAATAGCCGGAGTTAATTCAGCCCTTTGAAGGAGATGCAACATTCAAAGAGATCTTGGTGGATCACCTGTCACAACACTGCTTTCTTGCACCAGCTCCAATTCAGTTGTTGTTAAACTGTGGAAATTGAACAATTCTAGTGCTGAACTTAAAATATGAGTTATGGAAATAAGCGGGGGATCAGACATGCCAGAGAAAATTCAGCAAAGTGCAAGATCTGGATTTCAGTTGCACACTGATAAAGCCAGTAGATAAAAAGTCGAGGTGCTTCGTGAAGGACAGGGCAAGATCGATAGCTTCTCATGCATTTGCACTTGTTGTCAGATCTTATGTCTGCCAAGGGAAAGAACGATATTTTCGCCAGCAGGTCAAGCAGCATCTGTAGAACAAGACAATGAACATTTCGGGCAGGAGCCCTTCATCAGGGTTTATGTGGCAATCTATACAAAACCAACTGCTGAGCTGGGGTTGAGCTAGGTATATGTCAAATAGAAGCGTCGATGATATAATTATAGTTTCACGATAAACGCTAAGAGTCACTGATATCTAAACTTGGCACTTCCCTCCACTTCACGTTGATCCCTGTTAATGGGTGCAGAACATATCACGTGCAGGCCGTTCGTATTTGAGCAGAAATAGAATTGATAGTGATCATTCACACTTGTCGTTTTCATCTTCATGACTTTCATGCGTACATCCCCATGTCAGTCACATTAGTGAGACCTTCATCCATTCCACTACTCCCCCAGCCACGAATATTGCACGGTTTGGCCTCAGACATACCACACTGTATAAACTGGGCAATAGCAAATGCAGAGCTGTCTGATCCCGAAATCACACCACTTCCCAATTATCAAATCATCCTGTCTGCTCGCTGGCCATTCTCGGACGCTGTTTTGACTGTTGCGTTGAAATGCACAGGCTTACTCTTGTTCACCAATTCTTCCTTAACATGCTTCCACCAAACAAACTTCTATAACTCCAAATGTGACAATCCTCTCCTCCACTCAGTTTGCTTATCCTTCTGTGTGTAACATGCTTTAGTCTGGCAAATACACAGATTCTGTACACATGGTCAAATTCGCATCACTGGAAATTCATACAAGTTTTCAGCTCTTCCATCCGTTATAATGCTATACAGCACTGCAAGAATCCATCGTTTTAAAGGCCTCCTAAACTGCGCCTGATCCTAAATTTACACCGTGTTGACACCTATTAAAATCGTGACACATCTCTAGCTGCTGTTCTCGTCTGTATCTCGGCAAACACTACGAGTTCATGAAGCCCTCACATTGCAAGTGACGTCCCATAGAACTGAGAATGTTTCCAATCTGTAAAATATCCGCCATCCATAACAACACACAACGCAACCTCCCCTGCTTCCTTAAGTGCCTCTTCCTCTGTGAACTCGTCCATCTACACAAGTTCTCTGACTTCCTGCAATCGCTTCCAGCCACAACAGTATTCCTTGTTTATGTAATCTTGTTCAGGAAAGTAGCACTGACGAAGATCACAAGTTTATCTGCAGATACAATCCTCCCAATACCGTTTATAAATTCAGGCTGTCGCAATCTATGTACCCTTCACACTCTGCCAAACAACTGACAATCTTTGTAACGTCCTCGAGCCATTATTGTCTATTCTATCGTTGTACCTATCCTGGCACAAAATAATCGTTCCTTTCTCTGTAAAACTCTGAATTAACTCCAGCCGTTCTGTCATCTGTGACAAATGCTACGCTGTTCAAACGCACCTATACCTGTATTCATCCATTCCAGTTTCGAAGACATATGCAAGTCCTTCAGTCCGACAATGTACTCTTAACAGTGCAGCTTCCATCAGTTGCGATGGCACGACTTACGTCTGACCAAATAATTTATTCAACAACAGGGGTGGCACGATGGCTTAATGGTTAACTTGGTTACCTGACAGCGCCATGGACCCAGGCTTGATTCCCACCTCGGATGACTGTCTGTGTGGAGTTTGTACATTCTCCCCGTTTATATGTGGGTTTCTTTTGGCTGCTCCAGTTTCCTCCCACCGTCCAAATATTTGCAAGTTAGAGTGGATTGGCCATGGTAAATTACCCGTAGTGTTTGGTGCATTAGTTAGGGGAATGGGTTTGGATGGTTACTTTCTGGAGTGTCGGAGTATCCTTGTTGCACCAAAGGTCCTGTTCCACAGTGTCAGAATTCTAATCTAATCTAAAAAAAAGTCTAATTGCCAAAATGGTGGCAATCGCTGGGACCGCCAAGAGCTCTACACATTTCTGATCACTCCTATAATCATTGTTACTGAAGTGTAAGCATAATCAACATTTCGCAATATGTGTGGTTGCTGTTGTTTTGCAGGTCGTTTCGGTGTAATACTCACTGCAGCCAACTCTTCGCATTCACCATTGCAGATTTCTCTTGCCACATTGCAACACTATGATGTTGATTCAAGCCTCTCCTTGTGGACCATTTTATCGTAATGCTAATTGCAGACAACTCCACACAGTCATTTCCATTTCTATTTGACTGCAGAGCCATCAAAATCCCTAATTTGTAAATGACAAGGCACACTTCGCAAACATTTTCACTGCGTTTACACTCCAGGCCACTCACTGTAGCCCTAGTCACTTCAATTGTAATGCTGATTGCTTGCCCTTCTTCCCAGACTGCTTCATTGAAATGCTGACTTCAGGCAACTCAGCCT
Organism: Chiloscyllium punctatum; assembly: GCF_047496795.1. Taxonomy (NCBI): domain Eukaryota; kingdom Metazoa; phylum Chordata; class Chondrichthyes; order Orectolobiformes; family Hemiscylliidae; genus Chiloscyllium; species Chiloscyllium punctatum. The sequence goes on from NC_092773.1 coordinate 26,162,254, forward strand.
CGGTTAATTTAGATTAGATTCATTACAGTGTGGAAACAGGCCCCTCGGCCCAACAAGTCCACACTGACCCTCCGAAAAGCAACCCACCCAGACCCATATCCCTACATTCACCTCTGACTAATGCACCAAACACTACGTGCAATTTAGCATGAACAATTCACCTAACATAATTTAATATGAGAAATAATTCAAATCACTCTTCCAACCCCTTTTCGCTTCTTTGCCCATTGCCAAATACTCTCCTCACTCTGCTCCACTGTGTTGCTGAATCCAATTGATACTTTGTGAACTGACCGTCTGCACTTCTCATCGCACGGCATTCTTCCCACATTTTTGTGTGACAGTTAAACTTGGCCTTGGTGAGGCCACAACTTGAATATTATGTGCAGTTTGGTGTCCCGTCTAAGGAAAGACATTCTGCCAAGAGGGAGGACCGGAGGATTGCTGGGAAGGTGAGTATAACTGTTTAAAAAAACTTACCTCACGCGTCGGTGCCTCAATTTGCCGAGATGTGCGAAGGAGGAGCGGAGGACTGCTGGGAAGGTGAGTGTAACTGTTTAAAATATTTGCCTCAGGCGTCGGGGCCTCCATTTGCGGAGAGGTGAGATAGAGAAGCGGAGGACTGCTGGAGAGGTGAGTAAAAAACATGTTTTGAACAGATCAGTGAGGCGAGAGAGTGGAGAGAAGAGAGGACTGCCAGAAAGTTCTTTTTAAGTGGGTGAGATCTAAACCCAGACCATACACCGTAGGTCCTCCCTCCCACCCACCACCTCTAATCTTACTGTAGACTCGGTTAGTTTACAGGTTTGTTAATTTTTTTTCTTCTCTTCCTTTCTTTTGTCCTGTGCGGACTTTCAGAGTAGTGGGATATGGATGTTAGGGCAGTTGTACACTCCTCCTGCAGAATATGGCAGGTGAGAGACACTTCGCATGTCTCTGCCGATTACATTTGCGTAAAGTGCACCCAACTTCAGCTCCTCGAAACCCGAGTTAGTGAAGTGGAGCTGGAGCTGGATAAACTAAGGATCATTCAGGAGGCTAAGCGAGAAATTGAGAGAATGTGCAGGGAGGCAATCACTCCTCAGACACAGGGTAGCGACAGCTGAGTTACAGTTAGGAGGAGGAAAGGGAACTGACGGTCAGAGCAGGGATCCCCTGTGGTCGTTCCCCTCAACAATAAGTATAACATTTTGCATACTGCCAGTGGGGATGGCCTACCAGGAAAGTCATAGTTACCAGGTCGCTGGCACTAAGCCTGGCATGTGGCTCAGAAGGGAAGAGGGGGAGAACAGAAAAGCGCTGGTGGTAGGGGACTCCATAGTGAGACGGATTGACAGGAGATTTCTTGGTCAGGAATGGGACTGCCAGAAGATATGTTCCCTCCGTGTATCAGGGTCCGGGTTGTCTCCAATCGCTTTTACAGGATTCTGAAGGGAGTGCGTGAGCAGTCACAAACCGTGGTGCATATTGACACCAAAGATATAGCCAGGAAAGCGATTGAGGATCTGAAAAGTGACTACAGAGAGCTACGTTGGACACTGAAGAGCAGAACGAGCAGAATAGTGATCTCGGGTTTGGTACTGGTGCCACTAAATAGTGAGGTAAAGAACAGTCAGCGAATGCAGCTTAATACGTGGCTGCGAGGCTGGTGCAGGAGGGAGAACTTCACATATCTAGAATATTGGGACACCTTCTGGCAAGGTGGGACCTGTCCATGAAGGATGGGTTGCACCTGAAGTGGAGGGACATAAATGTCTTGGGTGGGATGTTTACTCATGTGGTTCAAAAGGGTTTAACTGAGTTTGGCAGAAGGGTGGGAATCAGAGCCACATATCTGAGCGGGGGCAGTTGCTAATGGAGCAGTGACAGGAGATAGTGAATCTATCGGGAAGGGTTCTGACGCGATTAAACAAAGGAATCAGTTAAAATGTGTCTGCTTTAATGCAAGGAGTGTCAGAAATAGAGTGATGAATCTACGGCATGCATCAGTACTTGGGGCTATGATGTTGTGACCATAACGGAGACATGGGTTTCACAGATGCAGGACTGGTTGCTTAATGCTCCAGGGTTCAGAAAATTTAAAAGGAACAGGGAGGGTGGAAAAAGAGGAGGGGGTCAAAGTTTGCGCGAAGATTTGTAGCTCGGGTGCTCGTTGTCGTGGTTCTGTTCGCCGCGCTGGGAATTTGTATTGCAGACGTTTCGTCCCCTGTGTAGGTGACATCCTCAGTGCTTGGGAGCCTCCTGTGAAGGAAATTACGACACTATCAGGAGTTCGGAAATGCAGACTGGGAGCAATTGTTCCACAGAAAGGGCACAGCTGACATGTGGAGACTGTTTAAGGAGCAGTTGTTGTGAGTGATGCACAAATTTGTTCCTCTGAGATAGGCAAGAAGGGTAAGATTAAGGAACATTCGATGACAAGAACAGAAGAGCTTTTCATCAAAAGGAAGACGGCAGCTTATGTAAGATGGAGGAAGCAAGGATCTAGCACAGCTTTAGACGATTACAGGCTTGCTAGAAAGGACCTCAGACATGGACTGAGGAGATGCAGGACGGGGTACGAAAAGGCTTGGCAAAAAATGGTTAGGCAGAACCCAAAGGCATTTTACTCATACTTGCGGAACAAGAGAATGATCAGGGAGAAAGTAGAGCTGATCAGGGTTAGCATAGGGCACATGTATGATGGAGTCTGAGCAGATCAGGACGGAAGGGACCTTTTTGTGAAAGAGAATTTTGAAGAGCTGGGATGCCATCTTGACCAGATCAAGATTGATGAAGGTGATGTGCTGGAATGTTTGGCAAACATTAAGATTGATAAGGCCCCAGAGCGAGAACAGATATGTCCTAGGCTGCGCCGCGAAGTGAGAAGGGAGTTTGCTAAGCCGCAGTGGAAGATCTTTGCCTCCTCACTCACCACAGGAATCGTACCAGAGGATTGGAAGGAGGCGAGTGTTGTTCCACTTTTCAGCAAGATTAATGGGGCAATTACAGACCAGTCAGTCTAACGTCTGTGGTCAGCAAAGTTTTGAGTATAATTATGACTGATAGGATTTATGACTACTTGGAAAAGCAGAGCGTGATTAAAGGCAGTCAGCATGGCTTTGTGAGGGGCAGGTCGTGCCTCACAAAACGTTTTGAGTTCTTTGAGGAGGTGACAAGACAGGTCGAAGAAAGTGGAGCAGTAGGTGCGGTGTATGGGGACTTCAGCAAGGCATTTGATAAGGTTCCCATGGTCGGCTCCCTCATAAAGTCAGGAGGTGTGGGATACAGGGAGAGTTGGCCACCTTGATTCAGAACTGGTTGACTGGCAGAAGGCAGAGTATGGGTGTAGATGAAAAGTATTCTGCCTGGAGGTCAGTGTTGAGTGGGGTCCCACAAGGCTCTGTTGTTGGGCCTCTGCTCTTTGTAGTTTTTTTATAAACGACTTGGATGAGGAAGTTGCAGGGTGGGTTAGTAAATTTGCAGATGACACAAAGGTTGGAGGTGTCATTGATAGAATTGAGGGCTACTTCAGGTTGCAGTGCGGCATAGACAGGATGTAGCGCTGGGCTGAGCATTGGCAAATGGAGTTCAACCTGGATAAATGCGAAGCGATGCATTTTGGAAGGTCGTACGCGAATGTTGAATATATGAGTAAAGACAAGATTCTTGGCAGAGTTGGGAAACAGAGGGATCTTGGTGATCAAGTACATAGCTCCCTCAAAGTTGCCATCCAAATGAATAAGGTTGCTAAGAAACCATATGGTATTTTGGGTTTCTTTATTGGGGGATCATGATAAGAGCTGCGAGGTTTTGCTCCAGCTCTACAAGTCCCTAGTGAGACCACGCTCGGAATATTGCATCCCCTTCTGTTCGCCTTTCTATAGAAAAGATACAGAGGCTTTGGAGAGGGTGCAAAGAAGGTTTACCAGGATGCTAGCTGGACTGAAGGGTTTTCCTTATGAAGAGAGGTTGACTGATCTCGGAATTTTCTCTCTGGAGAAAGGAGGAAGAGAGGTGACCTGATCAAGGCATACAAGATAATGAGAGTAATGCATCGAGTCAATAGCCAGAGTCTATTCCCAAGGACAGGATTGACTGGCACGAGGAGTCATGGTTTTGAGATATTAGGGGAAAGGTATAGAGTGGACATCAGAGGAAGGTTCTTTATGCAGTGAGTTGTGAATGCATGGAATGCATTTCTACTGGTGGTGGTGGAAGCAGAGTTATTGGGGACATTTAAGTGACTGCTGGACATGCACATGGATCGCAGCGAATTGACGGGTGCGTAGGTTAGGTTATTTTAGTTTCCATTAAGATTAATCCGCGGCAAAACATCGTGGGCCAAAAGGTCTGTTCTGTGCTGTATGCTTTTATATTCTATGTTCACTTGTTATTGTGAGAGTCCAGTGAAAGTTCCTGTATGATGCTGACAGCAGATTACATTTACCTGTATTCTGACTGCAATCCACTTCCTACACCTGGTTTCACTGCGATGCTAACATCAGGCCAATGTTCTCAAACAGCTTCACTGACATGATGACTTCACACCACTCTTCCTGGACTATTTCGCACTGGTGCCGACTTCAGGTAACTGTAGACCTTTCTTTGTGAACATTATCACTGCGGCACTGACTGAAGGCCAGTATTTCTAGTATGCGTCCCTGTGTTTTTCATTGGAGAATGCACTTCCCAAACTGCTGCTTTGCGCCGTTCGCTTCAGCCTTACACTCGACTGCAGACTGCAGGCCACTCTTTCCATACTGTTTCCCTATCATGATGGACTTATTCCCGAAGAATTGATTCTCCTGCTCCTCGCATGCTGCAGGATATGCTGTGCTTTTCTATTACCATACTCTCGACTCTGATCTGCAACATCTGCAGTCCTCCCTTTCTCCTTGCTTCCAAATGATGCTGACTTCAGGTCACAGTTACCAGGGTGGCTTCCTGAGACGCTCACAGCATTTCACCCTTCCCATGTACCTTCGCTGCGATGCTGCCACGAGGCCATTCTTGTTATTGTGAGAATCCATTGAAAATATGCAACGCTGTTTCCTGGAATCGCGGGATCTACATCTGAGGAAAGATTGGATCGTTTAAGATAAAAACATGTTAGGACTGGAGAAGATAGATGCGGGAAAAATGTTCCCAAATTTGGGAAGGTCCAGAACTGGGACTCACTGCCGAAGAATAAGAGGAAACCATTGAGGACAAAGATGAGGAAGATATTTTTCATTCTGAGATCTGAGCCTGTGGAATTTTCTCCAGCACGAAGCTACAACAGCCAGTTCATTCAAAAAATTCAAAAGACAGCTCAATGAGGCCCTTGTGTGTCAAGAGATCAAGTGGCATGGAGAGAAAGCGGGATTAGCATGTTGCAATTGCATGATCAGCCATGGTCATAATGAATGGTGGTACAGGCTTGAAATGTGAATGACATTTTACAGCTCCTATTTTCTGTGCTACTACGTTTCTGTCTCTGGCAGAGAAGAAGATGGTGATGGTTGTTCGACGTCAGTGATCTTTCTTCCAGGGCATCTATACAGGGCGTCCTCAAGGTAGTACTTTCGGCGCAACAGTCTTAAGCTGCTCATTTAATTACCTTCCGTACATCATATTTTCAGAAGTGCGAACACTCAAGGATGACTTCACAGTGTTCAACAACGTTAGTAAGTATTGAGGCACTGAAGCAGACCATTTTCAAACACAGCATGATCTGAATGATGTCTACGCTTGGGCTGACAACTGGCATGTAACAGTTGTGACACACAAATACCAAGCTATGATCATCACCAATAATAGTAACCTAACTGCCACCCTTTGAAATTCAATGGTTTGAACTTCATTGAATCTCGCACGATTTAACACCTGAGAGTTACCATTGACTACAAAGGCAACGGGTCAAACCATATGAACAGAATGTCTGCATGTGCAGGTCTGATGATAGGAATTATGCGGCGACAAAGTCGACTCTTGAATTCCCAAAGACTGCCCAGCATCTGCACAGCCCAAGTCAGGACTTGCGAAATGGGTGCAGCTAAATGCCAAAGAAGTTTGACGCCATTCAAGATAACGTGGCCTGCTTGACTGACAGTATATCCAAGTGCATTCACTCTCTCCACAACGAACGCTCAGTAGCAGCAGTGTATTCAACGCAAAATATCACCAAAGATCTTCAGAGCGCAGCTTCTAAATCTACGACCATTTGCAACTACATGGGAACACGAACACCTGTAAGTTCCTCTCCAAAATTCCCAGCATCCAGACTCTGATGTGTACCTCACTTACTTCGTATTTGTTGGTCAAAATTCTGAAATTCCTTCCCTAATGACATTGTGAGTTGACTCACATCCGGTGGACGGCAGCAGGAGGCAGTAACCACAAATTCCTCAGCGCAATCAAGTGCAGGCAATATATGCTGACCAGTAATCGACGGACAGATAACAAAAATGAAAAAAGAACCATCACTCTGCATTTATTCTTACCCGTTCTTCCACATTTCTCTATTCATTTTATCCAGCCCACAACTCAAACTTCCCACATCTGCAGACCTCACTGTATCCATGGCAAAAACCAACATCACCTGTCCTCTCAGCCTTCTTAACTCGAAGGAGAAACGTCCCAACTTCTTGAATCTACTATCTTCTATGCCATTTCTTATTTGTATATCCATTCCTGTAACCTGTCTGCAGTCTCTGCAATCTACTCACAATTTTACTATAATGTACACAACATGCCAAATGTGCTTTCAGAAGTGTAATGAGCAAGTACATCATCATCTCCTAGCTCTTGTCATTCACACCCTACCAATTAAGTCACGAACACCGTATGTTCGCTTGTTATTGTGAGATAACTGATCTCTTGACCTGTTCGACCACCATCACTAATCCATGTGCATATGCATACATGTCCGTCCCTCCTGTTTCCGCTTTTGATTTGGACTCCAGAATTTATATTGCCGTTCAAAGTTCCGACGACCAAAATACATCACGTTACGCCTGTGAGCACTTAAATTCTTCTAGCAACTCTCTGCCCACACCATTATCTTCTCAATGTAATTGACGTGTTCCAAATTGACCTCCTCACAGTTTATCGAGTTGCCAAAATTTGCGTCATCTGTAAACTTGGAGGCTGTCGAATGCATATAAAGATCCAGGTCAATAATGATACCACGAAGATCAATGGTTACAATATCGATCACTGGAAATATCTACTCGAAACATTTCTCCAAATCTCGTAAAAATCATTGAACATTGACATATAGAGAGTTAAACATATAAGCTGCAGTACGTCATTGGAAAATTATCCACCATTCAATATGATAATGGAGCGTTATCAAAATCGGTCCCTGATTCCACTTTCGCCCCCATAACATTTCAACTGTCTAGCTTTAAGAACTATATCAAAATCCTTTTTGGAAAATATTCCAAGTTTTGGCTTCAGCCGTTTTCGTCAGCAGAGGATTCCACAAACTCACCAGACATTTCCCTTCAACTCAGCCCAAAATGTCCTGTCGCATAACATTGGAATGTGCCTCCTGGTTCTTCATGACTATTCTCAGTTCCCCCGTACAATTTGCATCCATAAAGCTACTGTCTTTTCTATTTCATGACGAATAACATTGCAGTAGCAAAGGAAACTGTGACTCTCATCTCTGCCTCTCGTGTGAGGGATGTGATACTACACAGAGGTCTAGGAATGTTCTGCACATGTTGTACACTTGTGTGGCCTGGTTGACAACGTCAGAGAAGAGTTTTTTTCGCCGGTGAGATATTTTTCAGGATGTGTTGCGTCAAGTGTCTAAGTAGCTGTGCATCATCTGCTCCTAAGACTTCGTTGATTTAAATAGGCATTATTCATTGAATAATAATCAGAAATGAAAAGATTGAGTTGACAATAATGTGAGTTGGCGTTCCTTCCAGGTAATGCTCATTCTGAGCCGACCTTCGCCGAATTCTCACATGAATGGGAATTGCAGAAGGAAGGATATCAATGGGAGTATGCCAAAGCATCGTAGAAATTTAAAAGGTACCCTTTGATCCATTCTGTGTGAGTTCAGCTACATCGTTGTCTCAGCTTGCACACCCTCTCTTACGAGGAGAAATTGTGGAGGGCAGATGCTGGAGATCAGAATCGAGAATGTGGTGCTGGAAATGCACAGCAGGCCCCGGCAGAGTCCGAGAAGCTGTCGCAAATCATTTCGATTCCTGATGAAGGCATTATGCTCGACTCATCGTCTCACCTGCTCTTCGGATGCGGTCTGGCCTGCTCCGTTTTTCCAGCACCACAATCTGCACCTTCTCTTACTCACAAACTAATGTTAAACTGGTTTACCTACTTCTACACTACTCTGCTATCAGAAGCTTCCTTCGCTCTCTTTACCTTGCCTCATCATCTTTGAAATTTAGAGATTCCACATTCCCGATTCTCCAAATCTACAGTGAACATTTTCCTAACCTAAATACATCAAAGAAGATTTAAACTGATAACAGAAATCACTGCAGGAATACAACAGTTCTGGCAATGTCTGTGCACAGAAAGCAGAGATAATGTTCCGAGTCAAATCATCATTTTTCTGAAGAAGGGCCGTTTGACTAAATATGTGAACTCTTCTTGTTCTCCACGGATCTTCCAGACCGACAGAGATTCTCCAGAAATTCCACTTTTTGTTATTATCTGATCTGGAGAAATCTGTCTTCTTATGTCAGAACTGCAGTTCGAAGAATTGTTGTGGTAAACCTTTGCCCCAGAACCCGCAGAACAGGGACGTCGTTTCGACGATATGGAAACCAAAACTTCACACACTACACCCGGGTTGGTCCCACCAATTGTAGCAATGCATCCATTCTTGAATTTAGAGTATTTTTAGAAAGAAAGCAATCGTTTGAAATTCAATCTGGAAAACTGCCAGGTTTACACAAATGGACTGGGAAAAGAACGCACGAAATAGATGATGAGCAGTGATGAATATGCGATGAACAGCAGTCATTTGTGATCTAAATATTCCCTGGACGCCTATAAGGTATACAGACGTTTACTTAAGCAGGAAAACAGAAGAGCAATAATGCGACATTAGACAGCACTGATTGAGAAGATTGTGGAGAATCCAAATACATGTCTTAAGTATATTAAAGAGAAAAGCACACTGACCTTCATCAGTGGCACTTTGGTACAGAAATGGGAGGTTACTTTTCCTTCATTAAGTACACTGGTGAGACGGCACTTATAGTATTGTGTTCAGTTTTGGTCACCTTGTCATTAGAAAGATTTTTTTAAAATTGAAATAGAGCAGAAGAAATCTACAAGGATTCTGACTGTACACAATAGTCTGAGTTATAGGGAGAGTTCAGAGAAGCAAGGACATTTTCTTCGAGCTGAGGGCACTGATGGGGAAGCTTACAGAGGCGTATAAGGTCATGAGAGGCATGGATAGGGTAAATGCTCTCACTCTTTTTACCCACCTTTGTGGAATCGATGCACCGAGACCATCAGATTAAAATTAAAGAAGAAAGCATGAAAGAGAACCTGAGGGCCAACTACTTTTCACAGAGGGTAGCAGACATATAGAAAGAGTTGCCACTGGAAGGGGTTGAGACACAGACATGAAATCATTAAAAAGGCATTTGGATAAAGACATGGATATGAAAGAAGTTGAAGGATATCGGAAAAGTGCACAGACATGGGGTTAGCCTGGCTAGACACTTTGGTCGGTATGTACCAGTTTGGACAAAGGGCTTGTTACTGTGTTGTAGGTCTCTAAAGTAATGAGTCTGTTAACGAAGGCATAGATTTTAAGTGCTGAGAGGCAATGATATAACTTTATGAAACGTTCGTTAGGGCACAGCTATTCTGGAATTCTCGTTACAGGAGAGAATTGATAGCACTGGAAAGGGTAAGGGGAGATGTTGGCTTTACTGGACAGTTTTAATTATTAAGAGAGTTTGGACCGGTGAGGTTGCTTTCCTTGACGCAGAGGAAATTGATCCGAGCCATGATTAAGGCATATTAAGTGATGAGGCGTGCAGGTAGTGTTTAGAGGATAAATATTACCCATTGAATGAGGGACGAATGCCACGGAGTCCAACAACGGAGAGTAAGGAATAAGAGGTTAACAGCTGATACAAGGAAAATGTATTCACCCAGAAAATGGTAGAAATCTGGAACATATTACCAGTTAGGGTGGTGGAACCACCAAAAGTCCTAAAAAATTGTGTTGTGCTTCAATGTGCATTTGAGATGCAAACGTACAATGGGTTATGGGCCAGGGATTGAAAATCGGTTTATTATAGTCAGATGCTTAGTTTTGACTTACACCGCCTGGATGAAATGACATCTCTTGGCAGAAATGTAATTCCATATGATTGCGAGAGCTTTTTTTTATTTAAGCCTATATTGGGAGCTATCAGATACCCGACATTTCGAAACAGAGGAATACCAAGGTAGAACATAGAACATAGAACATAGAACATTACAGCGCAGTACAGGCCCTTCGGCCCTCAATGTTGCGCCGATCAAAGCCCACCTAACCTACACTAACCCACTATCCTCCATATACCTATCCAATGCCCGCTTAAATACCCATAAAGAGGGAGAGTCCACTACTGCTACTGGCAGGGAATTCCATGAACTTACGACTCGCTGAGTGAAGAACCTACCCCTAACATCAGTCCTATATCTACCCTCCCTTAATTTAAAGCTATGCCCCCTTGTAATAGCTGACTCCATACGTGGAAAAAGGTTCTCACAGTCAACCCTATCTAACCCCCTAATCATCTTGTACACCTCTATCAAGTCACCCCTAAACCTTCTTTTCTCCAATGAAAACAACCCCAAGTGCCTCAGCCTTTCCTCATAGGATCTTCCTACCATACCAGGTAAACTTCCTGGTAAACTTCCTCTGCACCCGTTCCAGTGCCTCCACATCCTTCCTATAGTATGGCGACCAAAACTGCACACAATATTCCAGATGCGGCCGCACCAGAGTCTTATACAACTGCAGCATGACCTCAGGACTCCGGAACTCAATTCCTCTTCCAATAAAAGCCAGTACGCCATATGCCTTCTTCACTGCACTATTTACCTGGGTGGCAACTTTCAGAGATCTGTGTACATGGACACCAAGATCCCTCTGCTCTTCCACACTACCAAGTATCCGACCATTAGCCCAGTACCCCATCTTTTTATTACTCTTACCAAAGTGAATCACCTCACACTTAGCTACATTGAACTCCATTTGCCACCTTTCTGCCCAGCTCTGCAGCTTCTCTATATCCCGCTGTAACCTGCCACATCCTTCCTCACTGTCTACAACTCCTCCGACTTTCGTATCATCTGCAAGCTTGCTCACCCAACCTTCTAACCCTTCCTCCAGGTCATTTATAAAAATGACAAACAGCAATGGTCCCAAAACAGATCCTTGCGGAACACCGCTAGTGGCGGCACTCCACGATGAACTTTTGCCATCAACTACTACCCTCTGTCTTCTTCCAGCCAGCCAATTCCTAATCCAAACCTCCAACTCACCCTCAATGCCATATCTCTGTATTTTCTGCAGTAGCCTACCATGGGGGACCTTATCAAACGCCTTACTAAAATCCATATATACCACATCTACCGCTTTCCCCTCATCTACCTCCTTAGTCACCTTCTCAAAGAATTCAATAAGGTTTGTGAGGCACGACCGGCCCTTCACAAAACAATGCTGACTATCCTTGATCACATTATTCTTATCCAGATGTGCATAAATCCTATCCCTTACAATTCTCTCTCAGACTTTGCCCACAACAGAAGTGAGACTCACTGGCCTATAGTTACTAGGATTATCGCTACTCCCATTCTTTAACAAGGGAACCACGTTTGCTAGCCTCCAGTCCTCTGGCACTACTCCTGTAGACAAAGAGGACACAAAAATCAAGGCCAATGGCTCTGCAATCTCCTCCCTTGCTTCCCAGAGAATCCTAGGATAAATGCCATCAGGCCCAGGGGACTTATCTATTTTCACCCTTGCCAGAATTTCCAACACCTCTTCTCTACATATCTCAAAGCCATCCATTCTACTTATTCGTGACTCAGTATTCATATCGACAACAATGTCCTGTTCCTGAGTGAATACTGACGAAAAGTATTCATTCAGTGCCTCCCCAATCTCTTCAGCCTCCACACGCAACTTCCCATTACTATCCTTGATTGGACCTATTCCTTCCCTAGTCATTCTTTTATTCCTAACATACCTATAGAAAGCCTTCGGGTTTTCCCTAATCCTACCAACTAAGGACCTTTCATGTCCCCTCCTTGCTGCTCTTAGCTCTCTCTTCAGGTCCTTCCGGGCTACCTTATAACTCTCAATCGCCCCTATTGAACCTTCACGCCTCATCTTTACAAAGGCCGCCCTCTTCCATTTAACAAGGGATTCCAACTCCTTATTAAACCACGGCTCCCTCACACGACCCTTTCCTCCCTGCCTGATAGGTACGTACTTATCAAGGACACTCAATAGTTGCTCCTTGAACAAGTTCCACATATCAATTACGCTCTTGCCTTGGAATCTACTTTTCCAATCCACACATCCTAAGTCATGCCTCAACGCATCATACTTTCCCTGCCCCCAGCTATAACTCTTGCCCTGTAGTACACACTTATCCCTCTCCATCACGAGAGTAAAAATCACCGAATTGTGGTCAGTGTCCCCAAAGTGCTCACCTACCTCTAGTTCTAATACCTGGCCTGGTTCGTTACCCAGAACCAAATCCAGTATGGCCTCACCTCTTGTTGGCTTATCTACATATTGTGTCAGGAAACTCTCCTGCACACATTGCACAAACACTGACCCATCTAACGAACTTGTGCTATAGCTTTCCCAATCAATAAAAAGAAAGTTAAAGTCTCCCATAACAATCACCCTATTACTGTCACTCTTCTCCTGAACCATCTTCACAATCCTTTCTTCAACAATTCTAGGACTATTAGGAGGCCTGTAAAAGACTCCTAACCTCACCTCTCCTATTCCTAACCTCAACCCAAACTACCTCAGATGGCAAATCTTCGTCCATCTTCCTTTCCACCGCTGTAATACTATCATTGACAAGCAAAGCCACACCCCCCCCTCTTTTACCCCCACCTCTGACCCTACTAAAACATTTAAACCCTGGAACCTGCAACAGCCAATCCCATCCCTGATCTAGCCATGTCTCCGTAATAGCCACAACATCGAAGCTCTTGGATGTTGGAAGATGGAGCTCTTGGAATAATCTTGCTTAGGTAGGTGGACATTGATGTCTGTCGTGCTCATATTCCCAATTCCGATCGCAATTGCAGTCCATGAAGACTGAAGGGAAATGTCGGCCTGAAGGTTCCCATTCAAATGAATTTCATTTTCCAGCAAATGCATTATGTTATAGAGCAGGTCATGCCCCCAAGAAGGTAGCATAAACCGTAACTTAGCATTTTTTCGATACCTGTACAGCGGATATTGCAGAAGTGACACAGCTAGTCAATTCAATCGCTGTAAAAAAAAACAGAATATATTTAAACACTGCAGTTGAACTTTACAAAAGGAAACAGCATTCCGAATAATTAACTATATGAAAACTCAACTTGTTTAATATCATGACTTAACGAAGCTGTTGCAATTCTCACAACATCCCTTAAACACATCTCTTGGCAAATGGTAAATTAAAACAGAGATCTTCCAGGCAGACGAGTTTTCAGAGAGAAAAATACGGCCTGAAACATCTTTTGATGCATGGAATCTATTTTTCTTATAGTATCCTCTCTGCTACCAGCCGTTTTTCTGACTACCTGCTCGAACTCAACCCCCTTGAAAAGCCTGTGCTGGGAAAACAGGCCGCCTGTCATAGTTAAAAATAGCCTCCTCAAGATGTCAGCACCTCTTCCTTTATGATCCCACTTCAAGAAAACCGAAGGATGACATAACCTTGGTAAAGGTGCAGCATGGCCACGATTGCCATCGAACAATCGTATTAAATTATCTCAACGTCGCATATAATTAAATAATAGAGGAAAGTTCTTACTGATGTCGTCACAATTCATAACCTAAGATCATATGAAACGGAACGAAATATTTCACATTAAGCTGTTTTGGGACAAAGCTGGATCCATATGTGAAACACTGGTTTCTCTGTTACGAAAGTGATTAAAATGCAAATCATACTTCAATAGAAGTGTGCATAAATTCCATGCAGATTTTTATTTAATGTCCATATTATGGAAACGATTAGGCTATTTCAAAAAAGCTACAGCAATGTCACCTACGTTGAGTTGAATTGAAATGACATGAATTTATTGTCACATGTACCAAGGCACAGTGAAAAGCTTTGTCTTGCGAGCAATACAGGCAGATTACACAGTTAATTTGCAAAGGTAGTAAATACTAGGTGAATAACAGCAAAAACAAAAAGAAAGGTACAGGCGAATGTTAAGAATTTCTGAGTCAATTCAGTATTCTAACAATAGTGGAATAGAAACTGTTACAAAACCGGCTGAAGTGAGTTCAGGCTTCTGTATCTTCTCTCCGATGGTAAATCTTGTAGAAAAATATTGTCAGGGTGGAATGGATCTTTGAGAATACTGGCAGCCTTTCTTTCACAGTGGGCCTGGCAGATAGATTCTATAGGTAGGATATTGGCCTTTGTGATTGTTCTCTGATTGTACCTAAAATTTAACAGCACTTTAAGTGAAGAAATGTATCATCCCTTCAACCCATATTTTCTGTTAGGAATGATGTGGAGGTACCGGCATTGGAATGGGTTGGAGAACGTCAGAGGTCACACAACCTCAGGTTACAACCTAGCACGTTCAGTTGAAATCTCAACCATTCGGAGCACTGTCCCTTCCTCACGTGAAGTCTCCTTCAGTTGAGGAAGGAGAGCATTCTCAAAGTTTGTTGGACTGTCTGCTGGTGTCATGTCAAATCAGATACTGTTCCAAGATAATACATGGCTTGGAAAGGGAGGACACTATGAAATTGTTTCCGTTAGTTGAGGAGACTAACCCGTGCACACAGCCTTAGAATTAGAAAGGGCAAATTCAGAACAGAAATGTGGAGACATTTCTTCAGCCAGAGAGCGGTGGGCCTGTGGAGTGCAGTGGAGGCCGGGACGCTAAATGTCTTCAAGGCAGAGATTGATAAATTCTTGATGTCACAAGGAATTGAGGGTTGCGGGGAGAATGCGGGTAAGTGGAGTTGAAATGCCCATCATCCATGATTGAATGGCGGAGTGGACTCGATGGGCCAAATGGCCTTCAAGTCCACTCCTATGTCTTATGCTCTTATGGACCATATTGTCTGAACCCTCGAAGTCGGGCTCCGAGCCCTAGTTCAAGATTCTCCTGTCTGCGAATCAAATTTGGAATTTTTTCCAAGAATGTTCAGTGTTTGAAAGACAATGTTTTTTCGTTTCTTTTTCCCTATAATCCAGTTTACTGACTTACACTTCTGAATCATTTTTCATTCTCGTCTATCTGCTTGAAATATCGTGGCGATATTGTCCCCATAAGAGGCACCCTGACTTGTTTTCTTTGTAGAGGAGTCCTGTCACATTCGTGCCGAAATGTCTCCTCAGACAGGCAGCGGGGTCAACAGCTGTGACTTCTCCCTGGTTAATTTTTTTTCCAGTAAGATGTAAACATAATGAATGAACACAACAAGGCACACACAGACTCAGTTTTCCTTTCACATCGTTATTAATTTGGTTGCTCCTGGAGCTGCTGTTTTGCGTTCTGTTGCGAAGGTTTTTCTGGCTATCCACTCTACCTATGCCTCTCATCATCTTGTACATCTCTATCAGGTCACCTCTCATCCTTCTTCGATTCAATCAGAAAAGGTGCAGCCTCCTCAACCTCCCTTATTAATACATACCCTAAAACCCATGAAGCAGCATCCTGGTAATTCTCTTATGCACCCTTATTAAAACTTCCAGGACTGATGACAACATAGTAACTGTGGTTTAACCAGGTTTATTTCGAGCTGCAGAGTACCCTCGCTGCTCTTAAACTGGATACATAATACATTAGCTTGTTAAGGATGGCAAACACACTAAAATCCTTTTTGAGTTTTATTTCAGTTGTGCTGTCAGAATAAGGTATGTTTTGCTGAAAATTTCGTGGTAGTGAAATCAAATTATGTCTGGAACACAGTGCCTTACTCTTATCATTTGAAAAATATACATGTTTGTATTTGTACTATTCCCATAATATACCTTGGCTTGAGGCTTGGATGGGAGTGGGAGGGGGGTGCGGGAACATTTGGGGTCTGGTCTGCTCTCGTCCATAACAATAAAAATGACCAATGAACCTCTACATTGAGACGCAGTCCTTCAGGAATACTTACGCGACCAGAGCATAATTAGGGAACTGTTAAGTTTTCAAAAAGGTCCCTGCCATTACAAGTTTATGGAAGGAAGTACAAAATAAAGAGAAACGTTGCTTGAACAACTGTTGGTCAGTTATTCAAGTCACATCTCGAACTAATTTGACCACTAACCTAAAACAAACCTTCTGAATCACCTTCAATCTTTACAGATGGATGAATGTGCTCTTTGTAATATGAATACGGAATGCTACTTATTGCTGTTATGCTATAATATATGAAAAATAAAGTGTTCGAACCACAGAAAAATTAATCTGCAGGATATCCTAAAGAAGAAATAATGTCAAAGACCCTTTGCATTTCTGTGTCATTATAATCAAGTTTGGTGTTTGGACTTTTCAGTCTCTTACAGATTTAGAAACTCACTGCAAGGGTCTAAGGAAACAAAATGAAAACGGAAGGCTGCGATGAAGTTCAAACCATATGCAAATAATCAACATACACGCATCCAGGATTATGTGTTATATGTTCATTTTACGATATAAAGTCGTCAGGTTTTGTTGAAAAAAAGAGAGGAAAACAGCGCTTCTTGATGGAACTAACGCTGTGGTTCGGTCAGTGCAATAATTTGCTTTTGGCTTTGACCACAAATTGCTGAAAATCTACCAAAGGGGAAATCAAGCGTGGACGGAGCTGATACTCTGTGGCTGAACAACGCAGAGCATGAACAACACTACACACAGGTGAAACCAGAAAGAAAGATGATGCACACATAAGAGGTACAGTTAGTAAGTTTGCATTTGATACCAAAATTGAAGTGGACAGCGAAGAGGGTTACCTCAGATTACAACAGGATCTGGACCAGATGGGCCAATGGGCTAAAAGGTGGCAGATGGAGTTTAAATCAGATAAATGCAAGGTGCTGCATTTTCGGAAAGCAAATCTTAGCACTTAATGGTAAGGTCCTCTGGAGTGTTGCTGAACAAAGATATCTTGGAGTGCAGATTCATATCTCCCTGAAAGTGGATTCGCAGCTAGATAAAACAGTGAAAAATGCGTTTGGTAGCTTTCCTTTATATGTCAGAGTATTGAGTACAGGAGTTTGGAGGTCATGTTACAACTGTACAGGATTTTTTTTTCCGACCACTGCTGGAATATTGTGCGAAATTCTGGTATCCTTCCTATCGAAAGGAAGTTGAAAACTTGTAAGGATGCAGAAAAAAGATTAACAAGGATGCTGCCAGGCTTGGAGGATTTGAGCTGTAGGTAGAGTTGAATATGGCTCCTGGAGCGTCGGAGGCTGACGGCTGGCATTATAACAGTTTATAAAATCATGAGCGTTACTGATAGGATAAATAGAAAAAGCCTTCGCCCTGGGGCTCGGGAGTCGAGAACTAGAGTATGTAGGTTTGGGATGAGTAGGGAAAGATATAAAAGAAACCTAAGGGATAACGTTTTCACGCAGATGCGTGTATGGAATAAGCTGTCAGATGAAGTGGGTGGAGTATAGTGAAATTTCAACATTTAAAAGACATCTGGATGGGTGCATGAATTGGAAGTGTTTGGAGGGATATGGGACAGATTCTATCAGGTGGAACTAGATTGGGTTTGCAATATCTGGTCAGCATGACCGATTTGTACTGAAGGGTCTGTTTCCGTGCTGTCCATCTCTATGACTCTATGAATGTAAAGTGGAAGCTATTGCATGTAATGTAACAAGGTATAGTGGGAAACTAGGGAATTTGGAAAGCATCAATGGTCAAAAGATAATCACGAAGAAAAGTACAGAGAAAAGTAACAATGAAGAGTAAATAAGCTCAGAATATATGTTAAACAAAGATTCTTTTTAACAAATATATAAAACGAAAACAAGTAACTAAGGTAAGCATTCGTTCTTTAGCAGATGGGAAGCTGAATGTACTTGTGGGAAATGAGGAAATTATAGACGTATTGAAAAGCTATTGTGTGTCAGTCTTCAGTGTGGGAGACACAGATCACGTGCTAATAATTGTTGACAAAGAGTCGAAGGCAGGTGAAGACTTGAAAACGATCATATCACTAAAGAACAAGTATTGGCCAAGTTAGTATGGTTGGAAGTAAACAAGTCAGCTGGCCCTGATGAAATGCATCTTTGAGTAGTAAGATGGAAGGGGAGATAAATAACAAATATATTTGAGGAACTTTGGAAAATTCGTTTTGCGCTTGCAAAAGATTGGAAAACTGGAATTTTTGACACAAATTTTTTTTCAAAAGAAGCTAGTCAAAAAGCGGGTAAGTCTACATCTGTTGGGTTAACCTCTGCAATGTGTTACATGTTTAGATCTTTATTCAAAGAAGACTTAGCGTGACATCTGGACTGAAATTGTCCAACTGGTCAGATTCAGAATGGGTTCATGATATGCAAGTCAGTTTCACTGCTTCACTGGATTTCTTCGAAGACATTATGAGCACAGTGGACATTGGAGACCCGGCAGATGTGGTGTCTGTGTATTTACAGATGGCATTTGATAAATTGTACACAAACGTTAATTGCATAAAATTAATATTGACTGCATTATGGGTCATGTGTCAAGCATGACAAAAGATTGCTGAATTAACAGCAAGCAAAATATAATTAGTTGATTTTCTGGTTAAGCATCAGTGGTTATTAATGTTCCACAAGGATGCGAATTGGAACCGTAATTATTTTCAGTTTGCACACAGGATTTATAATTGGGGAGCAAATGCAGAGTTCACAGATGAATGATAGACCAAAGTATGCAGAAGACACTGAAAGCATACACTTGTTATTCATACGTTGAGGCGAATTGATACGTCAGGTCGAGGACAAGGTTGGTAAATGTTAGTCTCATGGACTATCATTTAAATGACAAACAATTACAGCATGCCGTTCTGCAGGGTGGTCTGTGTGTCCTTGTCTGCTAATCTCAAAAAGATTATTTGAAATTGTAGCAGGCAATTAAGATGGGAATGCAATATAGTCGTTCATTTCTCGAGGCGTGGAGTTTGAAGTAGGGCGTCAATGAGGCAGCTGTGGAGTGTGCTCGTGAGGCCACACCTGAAGCATTGTGTACAGTTTTGTTTATCGGGCTTGTGAAAAGGCACGGGAGGAGGTGTAGAGGAATTTCACTGAGTTGACTCCAGAATTGAGAGTGTTGGCCTGCGAGGACGGATTGAGTAATTTGGAACTATACTCATTGAAATTTAAAAGACTAAGGGGACATCTTAGAGGAACATAGAGAAAGGTGGAGGGAATAGATAAGATAGAAGTAGGTCGATTGTTTCCACTGGCGGGAGAAACTAGAACCAGGAGGCATAGCATTAAGAGAAGGTTAGTAGATTTAGGTCTCAGTTGAGGAAGGACTTCTGCACTAAAGGCTTTGAATTCGCTGCCCAGTAGCACAATGTACGCCAGCTCATTGGAAGTAATTTTTTTAAGGGAAAGGTAGTTAGATTTTGAACAGTAAGGAAGTAAGGGCTTCAGTCAGCTGGCAGGTGGGTACAGCTGAGAGCATGAAAAGATCAACCAAGATTCCTTTTGGATGGAGAAGGAGGTTCAATGGGCGAGATGGCCTACTCCTGCTCCGAAGGTTTGTGTTATTATTGCTCCACAGCCTTTCTGTTGTATTCCAGCCCAACTCGAAATGAATGCTAACATTGTACTTGCCTTCTGAAGTGCAAACTAACCTGCATGTTAATTCAATCCTGAACCAGCAATCCTAAATCCTGTCTCCAAGGTTTTGAGCATTTGGTCTTACTTCTGCATCTCACCGTCACTGCCATCCCACTGGCCAGTCACCACATCCATCATCATTATGAACCCCCACATCACGGTGTCAGACCTTTCCCATTGTGTCTCCCTACCACACATCACTCTGAAACCTGTCCCTGCTCCATGACCACAGCCAGGTCCCAAACCCAATGACTCTCCCGACCTGCTCGCTCTGACGCTCGTATTATACAAAATGCAAACTGACCCTTTGGCCAAACCTATCCATGCGGACCAGGTTTCGTGAACTGGACTAGTCCAGTTATCCTCCATTTAATCAATACCCCTCTATTTTTAACCTATCCATTTACGTTTCCAAATGCCATTTAAATATTGCAATTATACTCTCCTCCACCAGTTCCTCTGTCAACTCATTCTATAAACACACAACCCTCTGTGTGAGAAGGTTGCCCCCACGTTCAATTTTAAACTTTCTTCGCTCACCTTAAAATTATTACAATTTGGACTCCCCTGCTCTGGGAAAAAGACTTTGACTATTCACCTTATCTATGTCGAACGTGATGTTTTAAAGTGCTGGAAAGTCACCTCTCAGTCTCAATACGCCAGGAAAAAATACCCCAGCTTTTCTAACATTTCTTTTTAACTCAGGCTCCCTTCAATCTCGGTAACATCCTTGGAAATCTTTTGATTTGCCATTTCTAATTTAATACAAGTTTTTCTGCAGTCGGGTGATCAGACTTGCATGCAGAGCTCTACATGTGGCCTTAGAAGCATCCTATACAACTGGAACAATGTGTCCCAACGCCTATAGTGCATGCTGTGACTAATTCAGTCAAAAAGTCCAAACGCCTGTTTTGCCACCCTCCCTTCAGTGATGCCACAATGAGACTTATCGCAGTTAAAGCCCTGCTTCTCTCTGTTTGACAACTCTGCACAGGGCGCCACCGTTAACTGTGCATGCTTTTTTTCTGCCTTGTCTTAATACAATTCAACATCTTCCAATCAACATTACTAAACTCCATCTGACATTCTCGACTGACTGGACAAGTAAATCAAGATCACTTTTGATTCTGAAATGACCTCCTACACTGACTGCAATACTTTGATGTGGCTGTCATGTTTAAGCTTACTAACCGTGCCTCCTATGTTTTGATTCAAATCGTTTGGAGA
The DNA here is from genome assembly GCF_047496795.1 of Chiloscyllium punctatum. Classification (NCBI taxonomy): domain Eukaryota; kingdom Metazoa; phylum Chordata; class Chondrichthyes; order Orectolobiformes; family Hemiscylliidae; genus Chiloscyllium; species Chiloscyllium punctatum. The sequence goes on from NC_092773.1 coordinate 26,183,460, forward strand.
AATGATAATCTTGCATCAGCACCCTCCTTCTCCGATCATCAAGTCAATCTTGCATCCAATTGGTGAGCTTTCCCTGGATCACATGTAATCTAAACTCACTAACCAGTCTACCATGCAGCACCATGTCAAACGCAATGCTAAATTGAATGCAGACAATGTCTACCATTCTTCTTTCCTTTGTATGCTTGGTCAATTCTTAAAACATGAACAATCCCATTTTTGGACCACGATTTCCTACGTGCAAAGCTATTCTGACTATCCCTAATCATTCCTTACCTTACCAAATGACATTTTCACTCCTGACTGTACCCGATGACCCCCTTGCCTGTCAGAGACAACAGAAGACCCTCCTGCAGCTCCCGAATCCAAAATACTGGGGGTTTGAACCCAAATCCTGATATAGGCTACACACTCTTTCAATCATCTCACACCAGTGTATTCCACTTACCTGACACTACACTCACCTGGAATGCCACTACCTTATTCACGTACTGTCCGAACCATCAACATGTAGGTTATTTTCTTACTCTTTCACAGCAGTCCATCTGGAAGAACACAGCATCAGGACGTGAAAAGATCAACGTTTCAGGTGTAACTTTTGTTCAGCTCTGGGGGAGTGTGTCAGGGGATCTGGGCATTGGGGAAGGCTTCTTGGTGGGGAGAGGGTCGCGTTGACAGATAGAAAAAGGTGGACACAGGCAGAGGGTACGCTCTTTTAGGTAGATGGTAAGAGTGACTGTGGTTGGATGCTGGAAGGAATGGCAGATCAGAGCAATGGAATCGAGGCGAAAAATTTGGAAAGGGAGTGAGGGGATGGAAAGTGTGCTTTTTTGGAAATTGTAGATCACATCATTGAGTTCTCCAATTTCAATAACAACCCTTTCCATTCCCCTGACGACCTTTCCGACCCATTCCCTCCCTTCCATTGCAGGAACTGCACGTTGTCATTCGAATGCCCAGAAAATGAAGTGCTGTTGCTCCAATTTCTGTGCCAATTCGCTTTAGCAATGGAGGGGGGCAAGGATGGTTAGGTTAGAAAGGGACCAAGAGGAGAAGTTGCAGTGAGTGGTACCTAAGAACTCAGATCAGCCCATGTGGGCCCATGTAGGGAAATTACACTGATGTTATGTTAGGTCTCATCATGCACCCTCCAACCTGGAGGAGACAGAATTGTTTTCTCCAATTTCAAACAACAACCCTTCCCATCCTCGTCTTCCTTTCCATCGTCTTCCCATTCAATTCCTCTGATCGACCGTTTCTTCCTGCTGCCAACTATATTTGTTCCTCCCATCGATCTACCAAGTCGTACCATTGACCTCTGTTCACCTATCCCGAACTCACTCCCCATCTCCTCAAAAGAAACCCTGCACTCGTTTATCTGCAGCTCCCCATGCACTAACTCCCAGTTCTAAAGACGGATTGCACACAAAACCTTGGCGTTTCCACCACCTGATTCTCCCTGGTTTCCTGGATACTTCCAGTCTTCTGCTTGCCTGGCTTGAATTCCCTGTAGCTGCAGTGTTTTTGCCTCTACCCTTTCTCAGCGACGGTCCCAGTTGGCTGACTGCGCAGCTGTAAAACAAAATGACAGTTCATTGTTACACTGACATTTTAGATTCAACAAAGATCATCTTTTTGAGTGGATTCGTGCATTCCTGTCTAAGCTTGTTAAAGAAAACCATTCTAAAGTAATCACAAGCAGAGAAAGCTTCCAAAGGTACTTGGTATTTCTGAATCTGATCTGAATATCTGTGCCATTCTTTATAAAAGAAACCTTTGTATTCAGAAACAAAGATATTATAATATATCACTAGTCATAATTAAAACTGAATGCACCATTTTTTGTCTAACGTATGTTGTGCCTTGTGGAGTTGAGGTACTGCAGCAAGGCAGTTAACTCTTCCTAAACTTGAAAGGTTCCAGAAAATAAATTTCAAGTGTCCTGCTGGCATTGGAATGTTTTAGCGATCGAGAGAGTCTGAATAGTCTGGGGCTGTTTTGCCTGGAGCGTCAGAAGTATCCTTACAGAGGTTAAGAAAATCATGAAGGCATGAACAGGGTAAATGAGCAAACCCTTGGGGTAATGGCGTCCAGAACTGGAGCATAAAGGTTTAGGATGAGAGAGGAACGTTTAGAAATCGATCTAAGGGGAAACATTATTCACGTGGAGGGTGGTGCCTGCATAGAATGAGCAGCCAGAGCAAGTGTTGAAGGCTGAGATAATTGAAACAGCTTGCAGGAATCTGATTATGTACATGAAAAGTAAGTGTTCGGAGGGATATGGGCCAAACGCTGCCAAATGTGATGAGATACATTTAGGATACGTGGCCAGCAAGGCCGGGTTTGACAGCAGGGTTAGTTTCCATTCTGGACATCTCTCTGAATCTACCATATATAACGAGAAAAAATCTCCATGTGTAACAATTAGAATTCTGTGAAAAAAAATTAAAAATTCTCCACTGGCACTAACTTCTAAGTGGCGTTTAAAGTGACCATATCTTAAATACTTCAACAGTCATTGAAGCTGCAAATCAAATGTCACACTAATCCATTGACCGTTCAATAGAGATATAGCACTGTACAGCTAGAATAAAGAGCCTTCAATCCAATTCATCCATCTCCTTTTGGACTCCCACAACAGGGAAATAGACCATGATAATTCAAGCTATCCATGATCCCCTAATTTTAAAACCTTTTGTAAGGTCAGCCCTCAGCCTCTGATGCTCCAGGGAAAATCGCCACAGCCGATTCAAACTCTCTCGATATACCTTAAGCCCCTTAACCCTGCAAAACTGTTGTAAATCTGATCTTAACCTTTTCAAGTTTCACAACATTCTTTCTATCGCCATCTCACCGAAAAGTTATTCAAGCATAAACCAAATATCATGGAAATCACTTTCTGTCTGCTCGTACTGAAGCAATTCAAGAGAAAGAAAATGAGACACTAGAGTTGCACACTGTAATCCTGCGAATGAGCATGGTTCAAGTAAAGGAGATAAAGAACACTTTCCAGTTGTTTGATCGATATACCGAGCTAACAATAATTTCTGCTTTACCTGAGCGTACACTGGTAGAACATGAAATGCTGGCAACAGGGTGATATCGTAAAGAGTGGAGAAAGAAGCATCTCCGAAGAGGACTGCAATATAAAATTGAAACGACTCGTTGTTCAAGAGCAGTTTATCCTCATGAGTGGTGTCCCATAGATTACAAAAAAGGCAATGGTATGAAAATAGTTTATGACTAGTTAATTGAGAAAGTGCGCCAGGACTTTAAATTGGTTTTAAGTTTTAAATTTCGTGACTTGAACAAGATTAACATGCGAAATTTCATACTGGAGCAATATCCTTACTTCGGGAATGCTTGGGAGTGCTTTGGAAGACGTCAGAGGGTTTGCTTTGTATATTCAATTGTTTGGATGAATTCATGGACAGGATCGATTTTGCTGAGAATCAGAAAAATACAGAAGCTCAGCACATGTACACATATTTTAAAAACTGTTGTGAAGTGTCTGACAGTGTGTGCCACTTAATCCAACGCAAGCTTCCTCCAGGATTTTAAGTTTTATTGATTACTCGTCCCACCGCACAGCATTAATTGGAAAAGGTTGGAGATCAACGTCTGATACGAAATCCGGGAATTGTTAGTGCTGAGCGAAAGGAATACTTCAAATTGTTTTTTGGAGATTGGTAAGTGTCAGCACCGCTTTCAAACACGTGGAGGCGAATGAGCTCCAGTTCACCATAAGGTCCAACCGTTCGTACTGCAGGATCCTCGGTCTTTCACTGGACCCCTTCTTCACAGGAAACAGCACCACGTTCCCAGGACCATTCACACAAAAATACTCCCACTGGGTTCTCAATATTCTGGAAATTCATGGCCGAGAGTTGGAAACCTCCTGTCATGTGTTACTAAAGTTTCAGGAGATGGCCTTCGCTCGAGTCTCTGAGAAGAAGATTGTGTTTGGAAAAAGAGATTTGATACCGTACCACCTGACACACTCCCAGTTCCTGTCCGGGTTCCTGATAGAACGTTTGGAGAGAAAATGTTTCTGCCCAGAGTGTAGTTTGCAAATTCCCGCCACTCATCATCCAAGGTTTTGTGTCTGCACTCTCTCATTCCCTGAAAACCATGTTGAGTCTGTCGTGTCAGGATTACATGAATGATTGGGATAAAGATATGTCTTTTGTACTGTTTTCCATGCGAGATGCCCTCAAACGAATGTACTCAGCTTACTCCCTTTGAGTTAATACTTGGACATGAAATGAGGGCTATTTGAATTAATCGAAGAAAAATCGACAGAACGAAAGTTGGTCATCTCACATTTGGATTATGCATTGGAGCTCAAGGAGAGATTAAATCGGGTAGGTGAGTTAGGTAAACAGCACCTGAAAATGGCAGAGCACAGATAGAAGCAGTTCGCAGAGAGAAACTCTGAAAATTGGACATTTTCCAGTGGAGATGACGTGTTAGTATTGGGAAAAGTGATAGGAGACCCCTTGAAGGCCACGTTTAGTGGTCATTTATCAAAGTTAGAAACAATTAAACCAGGTGAATTATCTGATAAAGATGCTCAATCGGAAAAAAAAAACAGTACTGGTCTGACATGTAAATGTGTTGAAATGTTTTTTTTTAACTAGCGATAAGAAACGAGGGAAACAGATTTAGTTACTAACCTCAGAATGAGGAGTCAAACCCAGATATTGTGAAGTTTCATGTGACTCAAAATACGTTAAACAATGAAGAAACCCTTGAGGTGGGGAACAGATTCGTAAAGTATCTGTGTTAGGAGCAGAGAGCGCAGTTGAAAGGTTTGTTACAGCAATATGAGACTATCTGCAGAATACACGGGGGAGGGCTAATACTATGCTGTATTAGGTAGACTTAGGGAATGCTGCTCTGACAAAACAATTCCCCGACACGCTTTCTCCTTCATAACCAGTGAGCAACAGAAGGAACTGGAGATGGTGCTCAATGAAGATGTCATCGAACAGAGACCGAGCGAGTTGAGTACAAGGGTCGTCTTAGTCATAAACCTGACGGGTTTCAACGATTGTTTGTGGACATTAGGCAGGACAACGTCGTATCAACATTGGACTGATACCCCATACGGAGATTGGAGGACTGGAGAGAAAGTTCCACAAGCCAGTGACATCACAAATTAGGACTCCCTGCGTGGTTATTGGCAGTTTCCTTTATCAGTGGAAGCAAAAAGAAAAGACTTTATAAACAAAAACCAAGAGGCAATTTAAACGCAGTATTAATCACAGCACAAGTTAGCTACATCAATCTCTTTGAAACTCTTCAAAGTTGCAATCCATGCTCATGACCCAAGAGTTTGAGCTGTACTGCCACCAAAAGTTAATGACGGAATTCAACTGACAGTTGTTTACTTTACAAAGAAGTTCAACACCCGACAGAGAAAATATTCTATGATCAAAAAAGTATTATTGAGTTCGGTCCTGGCTTTCCGAAATGTTACATTTTTTATATCATGAACAATGAGTCAGAAACAGTTGTGGACACGTGTTAAACTTCTCTTACATTCTTGGAACGATTTGAAGACAAGAATATGGGGTATTTCATTGGCGCCTTATGTTATAGACTCCGAATTTATAATTCGTGCAGGTTGCGGGTCGAAACGTTTTGACAGCTCATGAGTTATCATGGATGCCAGTAGCAGTAGTGGACTCTCCCTCTTTATGGGTATTTAAGCGGGCATTGGATAGGTATAGGCAGGATAGTGGCTTAGTGTAGGTTAGGGGTGCTTTGATCGGCGCAACATCGAGGGCCGAAGGGCCTGTACTGCGCTGTAATGTTCTATGTTCTATGTTCTATAAAGTATGGGTGAGATTGAAGCGCTGCTGATGGTACATATACATGCATGTGTGCAGAAGTTAATATCAATTTAGATGGATGTCCGACATATTACATGATAATGGGTGAAGAGCTAGATAAAATAGAAGCCATCTTTCCAGACGTCCACAGCACATCTGTGTAAAACGTACATTTTGCATGTAAAAAATATATGCAGACCGTATCTTTGAGGTCCTGAAGGGAGAGGGTGACCAGCCTCAAGTCGTTGTCCATGTAGGTACCAACGACATAGGTAGAAAGAGGGATGGGGATATCAGGCAGGATTTCAAGGAGCTAGGGTGAAAGCTGAGACCTAGAAACCACAGAGTTGTTATCTCTGGTTTGTTACCCGTGTCATGTGATAGCGAGGCAAGGAATAGGGAGAGATGTCAGCTGAACACGTTGCTGCAAGGATGGTGTAGGAGGGAGGGTTTCAGGTTTTTGGATAATTGGGATTCATTGAGGGTAAGGTGGGACTTGTACAAACAGGACGGTCTTCACTTGAACCAGAAGGATACTAATTTCCTGTGTGGGTAATTTTCTGGTGTTATTCGGTGGATTTAAATTAGCTGAGCAGGGAGATGGGAACCGGACATGTAGTTGCAGTGCACAGGAGAATGAGAGTAGGAAGGACAGGAACAGGATTTCAGGGTCACAGAAATGTGCTGGCAGACAGAAAACTGATTTGAGGTGTGTGTCCTTCAAAGCCAGAAGTATCCGAAATAAGGTAGGTGAGTTTGCAGCATGGCTAGGTACCTGGCACTTCGATATTGTGGCCATTTTGGAGACATGGGTAGAGAACGGCGAGGGATGGATGTTGCGGTTTACAGGGTTTAGATTTTCCACTAAAAACAGGCAAGGCAGTAAAAGAGGTGGCGGTGTGGCCTTGTTAGTCAAAGATAGTATAACGGTGGCTGAGAGAATTTTTGTTGAGGACTCGTCTGCTAAGATAGTGAGGGCTGAGTTTAGAAACAGGAGAGGAGAGATCGCACTGCTTGGAGTTTTTTCATAGTTCTCCACAGAGATCGAGGGAGGTGGAAGAGAGGATTAGCAAAATTATTCTGAGTAGGAGTGAGAGGAGCAGGGTGCTCATTATGGGGGACTTTAACTTCCCCAACATTGACTGGAAATGTTATAGCTCTAGTACTTCGGATGGGTCAGTATTTGTCCAATGTGCACAGGACGGTTTCCTGACACAGTACGTCGAAGGTCCGACAAGAGGTGAGGTCACACTCGATCTGGTGCTGAGTAATGATCCAGGCCAAGTGTTTGATTTAGTTGGAGGTAAGCACTTTGGAAAGAGTGACCATAATTCAGTTAAATTTAGTTTAGCGATAGAAAAGGATAGGTACATGCCACAGTTCACGAGTTAAAGATGGGGCAAGGGCAAATATAATGAGATTAGGCAAGATTTGGGATGCATAGAATGGGGTAGCAAAATGCAGGAGATGTTAGCAATCGAATTTTGGAGCTGCTTTAAGGAGCAGATATTGCATGTCCTTGATAGGTATGGCCCTGTCAGACAGGGAGGGAGTGATAAAGTGATTTACTTCAGAAGTTGTATCTCTTGTTTAGAAGAAGAAGGAGGCTTCTGTGTTCATGAAGCAAGATGGTACAGAAGAGGCGATGGAGAGTTACAGATCAGCTAGGAAGGATTTAATTAGAGAGTTAAGAAGAGCAACGTGAGGACACGAGCAGTCTTTAGCAAATAGAATAAAGGAGAACCCTAAAGCTTTCTATAGGTATGTGAGGAATAACAAGATGATTCGGAATAGGGCCAGTCAAAGACAAAAGTGGGAAGTTGAGTGTGGACCCTGTGGAGATCTGTGAGGTCCTAAATGAATATTTCTCATCGGTGTTCACGCAGGAAAACGAGAATATTATAGAGGAAAAGAATGAGGTACGAGATATTAGACTGGAAAGGATCGAGGTTAGTTATGCACAGGTGTTATCAATTCTTGAAGGAATGAAAGTAGACATGCCCCCCTGGTCCGGATTTATCCCTGGATTCTCTGGGAAGCCAGGGCGGAGATATCAGAGTGTTTGGTATTGATATTTTAGTCATCATTCTCTGCGGGTTTAGTATCTGAGGACTGGAGGATTGCAAATGTTGTGCCCTTGTTCAAGAAGGGCAGCAGAGGTGACCCAGGTAATTATAGACCAGTGAGCCTTACTTCTGTTGTCGGAAAGGTTTTGGAAAGGATTGTAAGAGGTTTATAAGAGATTTATAATCATCTGGCAAGCAACAACTGGATTTCAGATAATCAACATGATTACGTCAAGGGAAGGTCACGTCTCACAAACCACATTGAGTTTTCTGAGAAGGTGACCAAGCATGTAGATGAGAGTAGGGCAGTTGACATGGTATACATGGACTTCCGTACAGCCTTTGATAAGGTTCCACATGGTAGGCTGATGGAGAAAATGCAGAGGCATGAAATTGAGGGTGAGTTAGCAGTTTGGATTACAAACTGGCTTTTTGAAAGAAGGCATGGAGTCCAGTTGCTAGTGGTGTGCCAAAACGATCTGTTTTGGGACCACTACTGTTTGTGATTTTTATAAATGACTTAGACGCAGGCATATGTGGATGGATTAGTAAATTTGCAGATCACACTAAAGTCAGTGGCGGAGTGGACAGTTTGGAAGAATGTTACAGTTTGCAGGGGGACTTGGATCAACTGCAGAATTGGGCTGAGATGTGGCAAATGGAGTTCAATGCAGCTAAATGTGAGGTGATGCACTTTGGGAAGAATAACAGGAAGGCAGAGTTCTGGGTCAATGGAAAGATTCTTCGTAGTGGGGATGTGCAGAGGGATCTTGGAGTTCATGTGCATTGATTCCTGAAAGTTGCCACCCAGGTGGATAGTACTGTTAAGAAGGCATAGGGTGTGTTAGGTTTCATTGGTAGAGGGATTAAGTTCCAGAACCGCAATATCATGCTGCATCTGTACAAAACGCTGGTGTGCCCACATTTGGAATAGTGCGTGCAGTTCTGGTCGCCCCATTACAGGAAGGATGTGGAAGAATTAGAAAAGGTGCAGAGGAGGTTTACTTCGGTGTTGCCTTATCTGGAGGGAATGTCTTATGAGGATAGGCTGAGAGACTTGGGTCTGTTGTCATTGGAAAGAAGAAAGCTAAGGGGGGATTTGATGGAGACATACAAAATGATCAGAGGATTTGATAGGGTAGACAGTGAAAGACTTATTTCCTCGGATGATGGCGTCAGCTTGTACGACAGGGCATAAACACAAATTGAGGGGTGATAGTTTTAACTCAGATGTCAGAGGCAGGTTCTTTGCGCAGGGAGTGGTAAGGGCGTGGAATGCCCTACTTGCTAGTGTAGTCAACTCAGCCACAATTGGTAAATTTAAAGAATCCTTAGATAAGAACATGGATGATTTTGGGATAGTGTAGGAGGACGATGTGAGAATAGTTCACAAGTTGGCGCCACATCGAGAGCCGAAGGGCCTGTTCTACGTTGTATTGTTCTATGTTCCATGCTCTTGAAGAGCGAAGACAACCCATAAAGGTCTGCAAACACGACATTCGACACCCGCAGAAGACTCCCATGGTCTCGATTTGAAAATTAATTTGCTGTTAATTTCGAAGGGGTTTTATCGGATAAGTATATTGTTATAAAGTAGGAGGCAGACAACAAACCTTTAAGAGCAGGAGACTTACAGTTGTAGACAGTTGTTTAATATTTTCTTTTGAAGTTGTTTTTAAATGGTGGAATTCTGTATTTCTCTGTTACTCATACAGTAATAAATGACGAGGCGAGGTGAGCTTTCCTGCTTATTTAGTTTAATTAGCAGAAGATGCCGTATCACTTGTCATGCCAGTGAATGTTTTTCATCAACTTTACAATATTCATATAAGTAATACGGTTATTATTGCAGCATAATTTGTATCTTTCGTAGTGGACAATCATCTGGGTTTACTGCGATTCTTGATACTTCCTGCTCTGACTCCAGTTAGCCTCTCAGTGTCCTGAGCTGAAGACTTCGCCTCCGTTATCAGCACAAACCAATCACTACGAAGGCTGCACTTGAGTAATAATGCACAGGGGATTCACGAGTGAAACTGCCATCTACAGTTCTGAGGAACACGGCTTATAAAATTCAGAAACAAGCGTTATTACCAAACTCTGTAACGTAGTTTTTAATAAATGTTGTCTATCATTATGAATATGCACAATATTGTCATCATTGAACACTTTTAAAAACTTCAATTGGTTATTTCGCACTCCCATCACCAGTCTTCGGGATCTTTTTTTCTGTCAGCTTCTGATGTGGATGATCTTGCCTCTGATCTCAATCCAACTGGTCAGTGACAGTATTGATCAAATACCCTCCCAGACACATGACTTCAAATACAAGTTCAGGTCTAGGCATCCTTAACGTATCTGGAGGGATATCGGTCTGGTCCATAACAAACTGGTACTTCGACCTGAGAACTGGGAAAGGTGATGGTGTAACAGGAGAGTGCAATCAGAGGTGATGCCCGATTGGTATTAAAGCTGGACTGTTGTCCTCATTCATTCTGCAGGGTGAATCTGAGAGCGAAACTCAATACTATTGGATTAGGAGACAACATTCTCCTCCAGTGTGAAGGTAAAATAACTATATCTTGAGTCTATGTATGGACAGGATCGAGACAGGAATTATTCAAATGAGATACGTCCCAGTATCCAGTGAAGACTAGTTCCACCTGTCTAATGTGTCTCTCTGAATTGTCCCCTCAGTCTCGTGAACCTAGTTTTGGTGAGCACGACATGGCGATGAGGCTGTCACTGTTCTGCATTGATAATGAGGTTCTTCAACATTTCAAATAATAATCCACGATCTGTGTATCTATTTTCAGCACATTTATCTACACCCCCTTAAAATTACTTAAAGTCCTGGAATGCCTGGATGACTGGATGCGTTATTGCTCATATGTCAAGAAGGAGGCTCTGACAGGCTGGAGGATATATCTTCTAACCACTCTATTTTTTTCTAATGTTGGAGGAAAATAGAAAACAGGGAATTATAGACTTGTTAGCCGGACATCAGTCACGATGGAACAGGTTAGAGTCAAAGCTAGATGTTTTAACAATTGAGCACTTTTAAAAATTGTGATGAATCGGACAGAGTCAGCTCACATTTCCAAAGGGGAAATAACACTTGGCACATCCACTAGAGGTTTGCTTTAAGGATGTAACCATTAGAGATGCTAATGGAAATCATTTATTTGAAAAGCCTTTCCATAAGGTCCTGCAGGAGTGGTTTGGAGGCAAAATTTAAACACGTGTCACACACTGGCGTGGGGAAAGAATGGACTGACAGATAGGGAACGAAGTGTGGGAATGAACTGGGTATTTTATGTGAGACACCTTTTGACGATTGTTTTAATGTTGAAATCAGTGCCAAGACCCTGCGGATCAGGGATAGGACCTCAGTTATTTACAGTAATCATTCATGATTAGCGGCAAGATCTTAAAATCATCTCTTCACTTTACAGAAACACAAAGATATGAGGAGGATTTAACAATGCTTCAGTGTGGTTTGTGCACGTTGAGTGAGTCGTGAAAGGCAATGCAGCAGGTAAAGTATAATGTGGATCAATGTGAGGTTATGGAACCAAAAGTAGAAAGGTGGGTTATTATCTGAGTGGTAATTGATTTGGAAAGGAGGGAGCTGCCGCAAGACCTGTTTGCCCCTCGTACACCTGGGTTAAAAGTCAGCAATTCAGGAGCAGTGGGCGGTGATGAAAGCAAATGGAATGATGACCTTCATCGCGTGAGGATTGGTGTACAGGAGCGGGGATGTCTTGCTCCAACTGGAAAATGTTGCACTGTTTGGCGCCCTTACACTAAGAAGGATTTCTCGAGATGGGTGGAATGCGACAAATGTTCAGCAATGACACCCATAAGGTGGCATGACTGATGAATAAAAAACTCACTTTGAACTCACTTTGCACTTATCCGAGTAATGGGGTGATGTTTTAGAAATCGACAATAGTTTGATGGGACTAAATAAGGTAAATATGGTCAGCATGTTCCTGATGACTAGGGAGTCCAGATCAAGTGTCACCGGCTGAGGAAACACACTGGGCCATTTGAAACTGAGGTAAGGGGAAATGTCTTCACCCAGGGACAACATAGCAATACTTCATTGTGCAAACATGCATATGCAGACCCACTGGTTTAATTCAATTGTTCATGGAATTATGTTGCTGTTGACAAAATATAAGGGGCGAAGTGCATCACTATGTTTGACACGTATATCTGATGAGATTGATTTGAAAATTTTCAGTGACTATATAAAAAAGAAATATCAGAAATATGATTCATATAACTCAAGCAAAGACTGATTCACTGAATGATCACTTGGGAGAGCCGATTGCCAGAAAGAATGCGTGGAAACTAGGAACAGTAGCAGCATGTTCAGTCTTCTGAGCCTGCTCTGCCATTCAATATAATCGTGGCCGCACGTTCAACACAGTCCTCGTTCCAGATTCACCACTTATCCTTTAATCTGATAGACCGGAAGGAGTGTATTTCACTCTTTCTACAGGACACACAAAGTTTTGACCACAGATTGTATGGCCGAGAACTCCACAGGCTCGTCATTCTCTGGTTAAGGACGTTTCTTGTCATCTCAGTCCTAAATGACCTAAATTGCATCAGAGAAAGAGAGAGAGAAGGAGAATACAAATTTGTCTGGCAGGAGTTAGACCTCTGTTGTCGGACCAATGTAGTCCGGCAGTCTTCAGAACACTCAGGGTACACCAAAGCAATTCCTAAGTGCGAAAATTTCAAGGAAGAGTTGATTGTGGATTCGGAGGATCAACACCAATGTTAATATATAGAGGTCCCATAAAAGGCACTAACTAATCAGTTCAATCAAATAAATTCTAATACTCTTCAAAATGAACCAAATCCAGTTGTGTTCGCTGAGAAAGACATTTTCAAAGGGTAATCAGGATAACTCTTGACGATAGGGAGGCTTGTGGATGCGATACAAGGTGGAGTATCTGTAAGATTGCTGTTGAAAATAAAAGTGCATCACCTCCATATCAAATCTTTGAGACAAAAATCAAATGAGCTGCTTGCCGTATGAGGAAAATCAAACCAGTCAGTATCCTTATCGTTCAGAAGTCAATGGTGACTTCATGTAAACACAGATGATCCTGAGCAGACTGGACTCAGTCCACTGGGAGAGGATATTTCCTATTGTGCGGAAATGTAGCAAAATGGTCAGAGTTGAAAAAGAGTGATTGACCATTTCAGACAGAGACGAGGAAATGTCCTTCTCTATTCAGGCTGAAGATCTCGTGCAAGTCTTGTCTCAAAAGGGAGTGGGCGTAGAATGTTTCAACACTTCCACGGAAGAGTAATGTCAATCCTCCGTGTGAATTGCAACGAAATATCATCAGGGGTACGCACATTGCAGAGCTGAGGTATAAATTATATCAGCCATGATCTTATTGACGTCTGGAGCAGGCTTAAAGAGGCGAGAGGCCTGCTCTTGGACATTGCTTGTAGATCTGTGAGACCAGCACAACGAATTGTTGCATTAACTGAAATAGATCTTCTTTGTTGAAAAAAGGAGCGATATTAAGTGATATCCATTGTTACAAGTAAATAGTCAACCTCCTGTGAAGCTGATCATTGACTCACCATGATAGAAACCAAATTGTAAACCTAAACAGGGTGAACTATCAAGTTTGCAGCATATTCAGTACCACTGAATTACTTTAACGAACGGTCAAGTTTCTTTCTTTCAGACAAGCGACTTATTTAATTTTGAGGAATGTCTACTTATGCTGGAGGTCCGTTAAAGCTATGTTTCAATGTAACTATCTTTGAAAAAAATCAGTACAGAGGTTTTTTTTTCTCTCTCTCTCTTTCTGTCTTCTACCCCATCAATATCTATCTTTTTTGCAGCCTTCCCTTGTAGCAACTGTGAGATTCTGAACTTAGAACCATAGAATCCCTACAATATGAGGTATTCGGCAAACAAGTCCACACCGACCCTCCAAAGATTAACCCACCCAGATCTATTCACCCGACCCAATTACTAGATTAGATTACTTAAAGTGTGAAAGCAGGCCCTACTCCATATACACCAGATGAATGTACACATTAATCTACACATCAATAAAAACTTAGCATGGCCAATTTTCCAAACCCGCACATCCTTGGATTTTGGGACAAAACCAGAGCACCCAGATGAAACCCACACTGACACGTCAAGAATGTACAAATTGCACACAGACAGTTGCCTAAACTTGGATTTGAATCCAGGTTTCTGGCGCTGTAAGGCAGCAGTGCCATCTACCGAGCGTCTCCTAAATGGCCCTTCATGGGATTACAGACAGAAGCTGTTTCACGCCTGACATTGAAGTAATTGACGCATGTACTGCTGTATCAATGAAAGACAGAAATAATTCTAGTTAATTTGAGGTGTTACAGGTTGCATTTATTTGCCTTCAAATTATGGCAGTACATTTTCAGACAGAGCATAAACATTCGTGCACAGATGAAGGCGAGACAGAGATACAGAGAGACAGAGTGATAAAATTTTGATTCAGAATGTATTGGCATTCACTTTCTGCCCTGCATAGAGCACTGTTGATCAGCGGATAAGCCAAACAAGTTTGCTTCCAAGCTGTGAAAGTTTATGAATTTCGGGAGGAGAAGTTGTTATGCCTTTTGAGATAAATACAGTTCTAAGGTTTAAAGTCTGCGTATTCAAAAATCTGTTTTCTTGAGCGATTAATATTCACCCTCAGTGGATCCTAATTGTGTCACTGGAGGGTTGCCCTCTTTCCATAATAAGAGGCAGTTTTCAGCGTGTTATCCCACAATGTCAGTGAGAGCGTTATCTTCAACACTAACAGGGATTAGCTGCTCCAGAGAGAACGAGAGCAGAGGTAGGATCTGAGAATGGGAGACTGGACAGTTGTGACAATGGATAGGGATTTATCCTGGTCTCTCTACGTTCTTTCTGCGGCGACTGTGTCAGACTTTTGGTTCGCAAGTTTGATTTTTGTGATCCAGTATTTTTCCTACCCAATCCTGGCTTTTGTTGGAGTCATTGGTAAGTCTCCCATACAGCTGTTGATTGTTTAACAAAAGTGTATTCCTGGTCATTCGTTATGCCACACTCCCTGCTAGCGTTGTTCCGATTGAGACTCAGTGATTTTTTGATTCCTACACAGTTATTGAACCTACGAGACAAGCCTCAGATAACGTCTGGTCATCCTGAGGATGCTTATCGTTCCAACAAGTAACCGTGCAGGAATTAAGGTGTTCTCTGGCTTTTTTCCCCCGCTGCTTCGGAAATGCATTCACAAATGTCCTATCTAAATTCGTCTATCCATATGAATAAACAACATATGCCCATCCCCAACTTTGCCAACAAAAGCACGCCACTCATTTCTGTGTTTTGAAAATTTCTACGGATTGTTCACAGATTGGCCTATCAGTTTCTTGATCGCTGAAAAACTATATTTGAATAATCAATAATATTTTAATCATCCGAGTTACTATCTCACCCTCCTTATTTCTTTGAGCGATGGTCAACACATCAGATTTTGGCTGCTACACGAAAGAAAAACTAGTCCACTCTGTGAAACCTCTTTTTATATCAAACATTCTGTAATGGTGAGCAACATCCTGATCAATCTTCTCTGCACTCTCTGCCGTGTACCTCCTCCTGTCAGTGGATTCCGAATGCTTCTCGAGTGGATAGTCCAAAAATGGTCCATGCCACTGCATATATATTTTTGCATTTTGAGCAGGAAATTAGGAATGCTTACGTTGAGAAGAATTCCTCTGGGCAGCTCTGAGAGACTGAAAAGTCAAAGAAACTAACTAGCCCACTGAATTTATTTATCTTTTTTCGGGATGTCAGATAACTTTGCAGAAAGATGTCCCAGAGTGATTGAAATGTTATACTGCAGTTAATATTTGTCTGGAGAAGGATTCAACGATCTACTCTGCCATGGTCTGGCAACAGTTTCTCATCTAAAGTAGAATTTGGAGTGTGGCAAAACTTGATTCGTGTTTTGTTAGTAAATGGGACAAGGCGGGTTAGTGGGAATATCGGTTACTGATTATTCCTGAGAGGAGGTCATGAGACTGGGATTCAAGGCGTGCCTTTCGAGAGAATGGGATTTGACTTCAACGAGAACAAAATCTTGAACATAAAGTCTAATGGTGGTCACGAATCCATTTCCAATTGTTCGAGCATAACCCATCTGGTTTACATGCCCTTTAGTTGAGGGAAATCTGTCATCGTTATCTGGTGGGGGTTACATATGACATCAGACACACAGCAATACAGTGGATCCTTAAATGTCCTCTGTGCAACGAGGAATGGGCAAAACATTTCCCCCTGACCACTGCTACCTACATTGCATGTTTAAATTAAAACAAAGGGAGTGTATAAGCACACAGTGTTGTTTCTATTTTGTTCCGTAAATGAAAAATGTCTAAATCCAGATCTCCTCCAGAATTATGTTTGGCTCCCAATTCTACATCTCTTCTAAAGCCTGAAGTCTTCAGTCAATATTTTATTTTCCATTTAGTGCTGAATAGTTTTACATTTCCTTGGTTTTCTTTAGTTCTACTTTCGTTAGCCACTACTTTTGCCACTAACAATATCTGTATACTTTTAACTGTTTGAGAGATCTTATCGATTTGAATGAAAGCATGAGAATTCAAGGGCACTAATATTTCCTAAATTGCGCACTCCCCCTCACTCCATAATCCTGCGCTTCTCCATCCTATCCTTTAACTTCTTACACCATTGCATTACATACTCCCCTGATAACTAATGCCGTAGCTGAGCAATACAACAATCTTGTCGCTTCACACTGCTCCATTACTCTCTTATTCCTTATCAGGGTTAGCTCTGCTGCCATTTGATACTTCCCTGGAAATCACAACTCTGTTCTCACTCTATGTTCCCCGACCTCTTGCAGATCAGTGGTAAATCTATGTACACCTAGTACTGCTGGCACTTCCATCAGTCTCAGGACCTCATGACCTCAGACCCTCCAACACTTGCTGCTCCATTGTGAGTCTGCTCTTCCCATCACTTGCAAGTCCGCCACGTCTCAGCTCCACTGTCAATCCCGTTTTCTCCAAATCCCTCCCTGATTCTCTCTGAGCACTGAATTTCACCCCTATCTTCTGCATTATGTACTGTATTAAGTATTCTATACATTGTATTATCCAATTCTCCCCTCTCAAACTAGCGTACACAAACACACGCACACACATGCACACAAACACACGTGAATTCAGACACACACAGATAGACAGAGGGGGTGACTCGATTTTCCAACAAAACTGTAAGAAAATTTCAATCAGTGTTTGTGTTTTTGTCAATTGTATCGCATATTTCAGTCGCACAATGTTTATATGCTCCATATTATGGAATTGTAAATAATGATCAGGGTCTATTCTGCGGTGATCTAATGGTGACAGATTCGTACTGAGCTTGTGCATATGTATCTGTTGGTATGAGGAGTGACGAAATTAGATTAGATTACTCACAGTGTGGAAACAGGCCATTCGGCACAAGTCCACACATACCCTCCGAAGAGCAACCCACCCAGATCCATTCAACTACATTTACCCTTTCACCTAACACTACGGTGTCGTACAGCATGTCCAATTGACCTAACCTGCACATTTTTGGACTGTGGGAGGAAACTCCACATAGACAGTTGCCTGAGGCCGGATTTCAACCCGGGTCTCCGGCGCTGTGAGGCAGCAGTGCTAACCACTGTGCCACCGTGCCGCCCTAGCACAGTGGACATGCCGCTCTTGGATTGAGGTGAACAAACGCAGAAGCCATCAACACCACGTCTTCGTCCAATAAACTTATTTCAAGTCACATGCTTTTGGAGTGCCGCCTCTTCAACAGGTTGAGGGAAAAAAGGGTCAACCCAACAAAATATTGTGATTTCAGATGAACTGCTTGGAGTGTAACCTGCTATCTTACAACTCCCTGTCATTTGCACTCATTTTTAAAAAATCAGACAATGTCATTTTGCAATTCAGATGCAAACATTTCTGTTGATGAGCAAATGTATAAATCTCAAAAGATTTTCAATCAAACTGATGTCTTCACCTATCGGCTGATGTCTGATTTTTTGTTTCCTTTCCTTCTTTTCAGCTAATGCAATAACAATTTTCATCCTGATTCGCAGAAACTGCGGGCTATCTAGATGTATCACTCACTACCTGTTGGCTATGGCTATTGCGGATCTCTCCGTCATTATTATTGATCTGATATTGAGGCACATGCCAATTACTTATTCGATTTATTCCCTGATGTCCCTCTATATGTGTAATATCCACGCTGTCCTGGTATATGCAGCCACTGACTGTTCTGTCTGGTTCACAGTTATCTTCACCTTTGATCGATTTATGGCAATTTGTTGCCAGAAGATAAAAAGTAGATATTTCAGCAGCAAAACGACGACTGTGGTTCTAGCAACAGTGACTGTGACAAGTTGTGTAAAAAATATGTTCTGGTATTTTATGTTTGAGGTTTGGTATAGGAAGGGTAACTTCCCCTGGTTTTGTTTGGTAACATCTACTGGTCAGTGGTCTCAAGTTTATGGCGCAATTGAACTCCTTTTTGTTGTTTTAAATCCATGTGTTCCATTTGTCCTGATATTGTTCCTTAATGTTTTCACGGTCAGACATATTTTAGTGACCAGCAGAGCCCGCAGGCGACTCCGGACTCAGAGCAACGCACAGGTTCCCAGAGACCAAGAAATGGAGAGTCGAAGAAAGTCTATGACCCTGTTGTTCCTCCTCTCTGCCAATTTTATCCTCCTATGGTCACTGCATATGTTTTTTTTCCGTCAGCTGGCGGCTGGAATCTATGTCGATAATGAATCTAAATCCACCCCTTTATGTGCAAGAATTGGGTTTTGTGCTGCAGCTTCTCAGTTGCTGCACCAACACTGCAATTTATACAGCGACCCAAACTAAATTTAGACAGCAGTTAGGAAAAGTGCTGGCATGTCCATTTATTCAAATTTATCAATTATCCAGATCAATTTATTAATCTATCCTTTCACGATTCTCTTGCAGTTCTTATATTTCCAATAGCTATCACACTGCAGATGGGCTTGTTGCTAAGGACAATTGCAGGACACATTTTCCTGATGACCAGGAAGGGAAAGTCCCGAACCAGGGATCACAGTCAGAGAATAAGGACTTGGAATGAGATGGGGTAAATGTCCAGAGACAGAGAGTGCAGGAGTCTGTGCAAATCTGTGCCACAGGTGCAAAATATTCTATGTCTTCAAGGAAGAGTCAGATGTAGTTCTCAGAGCAAAACGGATCAACGGTTAGTGCGGGAATTATTGGGTTCAATGACACACTATGATTTTATATATTTTATTACCCGTTACGTGGCGTCTCACTATACCCCCCTAATTTCCCAAATCCTTTACTTCTGATGCTCTATGGAAACATCCCTCTTGAGGACCGGGTCATCAAAGTTATCTGGCGTCAATGCACCCGACCGACAGGACTGCATAAGCAATTTGATGGGGGATTCACTCATCTCTCAATGGACTGTTTCATCTCTGAGTGATTCCCTGTCGAAACGTGTGCAGTGTCGGTCGGCTGAGGGGAGGGGTTCATTGCATGACATTAAATAAAAGAATATATTACATAGAGAAGGATAGAGTCTCAGACTTTGAATCATGATTTCCTCATTTACTCACTCAAAGTATGTACCATTGCAGAGAGGCCGTGTCAATAAGTCAAAATACCAACGCAGAGATCTGCTGGGCAGGCGCCTTGGGGCTCACTGGAGTTCAGTTTTCCGACTCCCGAGCTGTATTAGAAAGTGATTTCCTCTGACTTGCTCCCCGCTGCTTATTCCAACACTCCCCAGGAGCAAAGAATTGATCCAAAGACACCTTACACAGTGGCATCGACCCTTTGCTTGAAATCCTTGAATGACAGGGTCAAGTATCACAAACAGCCCCTACACTTATCCATGAAGAAGAGTTGTCGCTTATTCGTGTTTAACCAGAGCAAAATGAAATATCAATAAATAAAATTACTCTTCTCCAACTGATTCCAACAATCTATTGCACAAGCGAGCGCAGATTTGCTCCCACACCTGGAGCGGAGCTGGACGGGGACAGTGCCCCGCTCCAGTTTAGAGCGGCTTCATTCCTGAAGCACCAGTCACTGCCGGAGCCCAAACTACTCAATGCTGTAGCCATCCACTCCGTTTGCCCTTTGCATTTCAAATCGCCTCTTTTCACGGTAGGGTGTGTGTGTGTGTGTTGTGTGTGTGTGTCTGTGTGTCTGTGTCTGTGTGTGTTTGTGTGTGTGTGTGTGTGTTTGTGTGTGTGTGTGTGTGTGTGTGTGCGTGTGTGTGTGTGTGTGTGTGTGTGTGCGTGTGTGTGAGTGTGTGTGTGTTAGAGAGAGAGAGACCGAAACAATCTGAGAGATTAAATGGTTGATTCTGACACAAAACAAAATACTGCATGATCGTTTTCCTTTGAAACATCTTTGCAATATAAACGGTCAAGCAGCAAGTTACAACTGGCAATGGGTGCCCTCGCTCTATAGTGTGTTCATATATCTGATTGCAGAACTGCCACATTTCTAATTTTCGGATCACAACACGTAAATGTCAAATTGTTCTGTTGGAGTAGTTACTCTGAAATTTTAAATCCGGTGCTGTTGGTGAGTCCTGATCACTACAAAGCTTCCAAGGCGCCCTATTCTGTCTCGGGACCATTGAATATTACATTTTTGGCACAACTTTCTGCACCGTTAACATTGTTGACATGTTGCCACTGATCGGACTAAACCTCACTACAACTTTTCTGACGCAGCGTTTCAGGCAGCTGTCTCGATGAATGCTTTGACAATCTCGTAGGTCTTTATGAATAAACACATCTGGATGAACACCGGCTGAGAAAACGTCATCATAACTGATAGTGGGGTGGGGGTGGGGTGGGGCTATGCCACCGAACCATTAAAATTGCAGGAGATGGCTTGCTTGAGAGAGCAAGATCTCCTGACGATAATATGCACGGACGACAGCAGCTCAAAACAAATGGCACACGGGACCAAGGGCGTGAACTGAATTTCTCTCCCTCTCTCCCCAAATGCTTCCAGACCTGTTCAGTTTCTACAAAGTTTTCTGCTTTCACATCAGATCTCCAGATGTTCTTTGCACTGCTTTGACTTGATGAACGTTTGCCTGGGAATTTCAGGTGAAAAGCAGGCTCTATCCAAACCAATTGCACAAGAAGGGTGATGGGAATGATTGAAGCAGGAGCCCCAGAACGGCCGTTGCTGAAAACACTCCCCTCTACATGTCTTCCATCCTGGGTAACAGTCGAAAGATTGCCACGCATGGCAACAGTGTCCAGCCAGATACAGTAGTGAGAGATATAACAGCAAGGAGGACACCTTCATGGTATGTCCATGGAATCATAAAGCGTTGCAGAAAATGCCACCCTCCCCTGCTAAATTTCACAAATTTGCCCCGAATGCATAGTAATATGTGACCGAGCACCTCATCCCTCTTTTCAGCCGAGTTGGATCCAAATTTCACTAACCCGCTCCCTTGGAAATGGGTTCCGACAAGTGACACCGTCATTAACCCACACCGCCCCCTCTCCCGTCCAGTGGATTACTCCCATTGGCAAAACCATTGTCATTTGAGCAGCAATTGGAGACTGATTGAGACCGCCCTATCATCTTTGCACTTTGAAGGGTCTGATCATCTGTCTGCGTGTCTCGATCTAACATGCACACATTTATCCAACTGAACTGGTTTCTGATTCAAAAACAGAAAACATGATTGTGCTGAAGAAAAGTGACTGGTCCTGAAATGTCGACTCTGCCTCTCTCACGCACGCGCGCATCTCTCTCCCTCTCTCTCCCCAGACCTGCTGACTTATCTTTGCCATTTCAGACTTCCAGCAAGACGATTCTCATTTTCACATCCAATCACTTCCTGGCTCCCACGAAATTTCAGACCGGGTCCTTTCCCCAACCACTAGGACATGGGTTGTCTGAGCAAGTGGATGTCTGAGTTCCACACAGTTGTTAGTTAACATTAACTAAAGCGCTATGTGGGCAAAGGGCAGTGGAGAAAATATTCACGGCCAAGTGAAAGAGTTGGTGGCGGTGATGGGCGAAGATTTGTCGTTGAGTGATCTCCTCATGTTGCCCAACTTCTTGTATCAGAGAGGGGACCGCCATGACCAGTGCTGACCCCCTGCCACTTCCACCTTCAGAGTAGATGTATGACAAATTCCATCGGGGAGCCAAACTCTGGACCATCTCGAGCAGTATCAAGTAAAAGCTGCGAAGGGAGAAATTAGATCAGCTTATGATGGATCCCAGATCCCATCCCAAACTCATACGTAAGAAGGGTGGAACCCAGGGCCCAACTCAGACAATGATTAAGCCCATCCAGTCCTCTATCCAACCAATTACCTCATTTAATCGGATTGTTATCGATCTGCCTCAGCATCCTGACCTTGCAGTCATGTCTACAGACATGCTGGGAGGCATTTAGCCAGGAAGACAGTATCATAATGAGGGCAAAACCACTCCCACCTCCATCTTGCAGCCCAACAGGAGTCCAGCTTTCAGCACAAACAGTTACAAATTGATTCCGTTAGAATAATTCAAAGCGGCCAGTAGGATGCGAGGGTGGAGGAGTGTCAGCCTGTGTTCCTCCGACATGTGATCAAATCTCAAACCAGGCCTTTCATTGGAATGTGAAACCGATTAAAAAATCTGCAAAGCTAACTGAATCTCAGTACGAATTACTTCTTAACTGATTATCAATTGGCGGGAAAACCCAATTAGTTTCACTTACGTCTCTTTAGGAAATGAAATCTGCCATCATCATCTGGTCTGGCCTGCAATTGATTCCATATCGACCCCTCTTTGAGGAGGAATCGGATGTTTCTATTCATCCCAGCGACGTGTGTCTTTAGAATCTCTTCCCTCAGACAGAGGTTGGTTGTGGAGGGGACCAAGTGGAGATAGCCAAGGTGGCAAGCATTCTCAGTCAGATCCATAGCTCAGGAAAAGTCTATTCAGCCCTTTGAGTCTGTGCCAACTACCTCACTATTCTAATCCACCTTTCCCCAGCCATTGTCCCACTGCCTTGGCATGGCAAGTGCCTACTTAAATCAACTTTCATTGTGATAAGGGCTGCTGTACATAGACATCAGGGTCCTTCCGAACATCCGTCTTAGTTCTCATCATATATTCTCGTTCCAGTTTTGAATGTTCTCTGCTCTGCTTTTGACTATGTTGAATGGGCCATTGCCCACAACTCTGCTGGCAAAGGTGTGCCCTAAATTACATCACTTACAGTGTGGAAACAGGCCCTTCGGCCCAACAAGTCCACACCCACTCAGATCCATTCCCCTTGACCTAACATAGCGGGTAATTTAGCATGGCCAATTCAACTAACCTGCACATTTTTGGACTGTGGCAGGAAACCGGAGCACACCGAGGAAACCAGCGCAGATGCAGGGAGAATGCGCAAACTCCCTACAGTCAATCGCCTGAGACGGGAATTGAACCCGGCTCTCTGGGACTCAGAGGCAGCAGTGCTAACTACCGTGCCACCGTGCCACCCACTTCGAGCATAGACGCATCCAAAATAGGTTGAACATGTCACCTGCGAGAGACATGAATTGTCCATTCGGTCCATCTCAGTCTCCTCTCCATAGTGTGCATAGTTTCCAGAAATTGCGTGAAACGTAGACAGCGTGTTGAAGAAGGCGTTTGGCAGACTTGCCTTCATTGGTCAGTGCACTGCGTTTCAGAGTCGGGACATCATGTTGCAGATATTGTTAAGGCTACGTTTGGAGTACTGTATACAATGCTGATCCTCCTGCTAGAGGAAGGATATAATTACATTTGGAAGTGCGCAATTATATTTCTAAGAATATTACTGATTCTGAAAGGTTTGCGTTATTGGGATAGGTGGGACTGTTATTCCCTGAAGCGCAGGAGATTTATAAACTCGTGAGTGGCACAGTGGTACAGTAGTTAGCACTGCTGCCTCGCAGCACCAGGGACCCGGGTTCAATTCCCACCTCAGGCGACACTCTGTGTGGAAGTTGCACATTCTCCCCGTATCTGCGTGGGTTTCCTCCGGGTGCTCCGGTTTCCTCCCACAGTCCAAACAAATATGTGCAGGTTAGGTGAATTGGCCATAGTAAATTGCCCGTAGTGTTCGATGAAGGGGTAAATGTAGGGGAATGGGTCTGGTTGGGTTACGCCTCAGCGGGTCGGTGTGGACTTGTTGGCCCGAAGGGCCTGTTTCCACACTGGAAGTAATCTAATCTAATGAGGTACGTAGACAGAGTAAGCAGCCGAAGGTATTTTTCCAATGATATTGGACACCATAAATAGATGGTCAGAGATTGAAGATGAGAGGGGAAAGATTTGTAAGCAACCTGAGGGGCAATGTTTTCATTCAGATGACATTGCATGTATGCAGTGAGCTGGAAGAGGAACTGGTGAAGGAGCGGACACTTGCAACATTTAAAAGGCAACTAGATGGAGACACGAAGAAAAAATGTAAAGAGGAAAATGGGTCAAATGCAAGAAAATTGGATGAGTTTAGATTAGCAAGGGTGGTCAGCATGGAACAGTTGGGCGGGAGAGTTTGTTGCCATCCCATGTGACTCTGTGTCAGAGCAGTGAGGAAAGCATACACTGCCCTGGACTTTGGTAACAGGGGCACAACCTCAATCGGTTATATTTTAACTAAGAGTGACTCAGAACCAAAACGTCGAATCTGCTCATTGTCTCCCTCTGCAAATGCTGAGTTTCTCCAGTAATTCCTGGCTTTGTTTCAGAATTCACTTGTCATCAAACTGAATTGAAATTCCTCCGCCTGTTGTGGGCATGGGGTGCAAACCCCCGTGCCCTCCAAGGCCATTACGCTTGGTTACTAAAGATGCGAACTCCCCCAACCGCTGATGCCACTTACAATCGGCTCATTGTTACCAAGGCCCCGACAGAGGTAGCAAGCTGCCCAGAGCTGACTCGCTGTGGGTGCAGTTTATATAGTGTGCTGCCCATTCCCAAAGTGACCCAGAGACATTCCAGTTTCCGCATCTCCCGGATCTTGGCCACCACAGAAAGAAAACTGCACCGCAGAGCTGGGTAGCTCGTCCGTGCACCTGCTTGACAGTGATGCTGTCATCACACGTAATCTGCAGCCTGTGTTTTTTCAGTATAGCTCAGACATGTGTCACAAAGCTGCTCCTTCATTTAAAAAAAACTGTTCCTTTTGTTATGATACATGATTAAACCCGCCCCCTGTTAAAGTAAACCAGTAACACTGATATCCCGTGCTGTAATACGCTAAAATTCAAGAGGCAAAGAACTACTTAAAGTAAAAGTTATCAACTTAATTTCTTAGTGTCCAACAGAAATCAGATAACTATCGATTATTTACAACTGTTTTCTCTGAACTATCTTTTATCTTCCAATTCTATGATTAAGATTTGCTGAAAACTTCAAGTTTCAAAATCAGCTAGCTTTCAAATATTCTCTGTGTATCCTCCTTTGCTGATGTCCTGTCCATGTCGGTGTCAATGTTTTTTTTCCCTCTGTGGCAAATCCTTCTCAAAGCAGGTACTGCTTAGAGAGTTCTGATGAGTAGCCAACGTTTGTGGCATATCTCCTCCAACTGTTGATTTTTGTTTCGGTTTTGTACCCCAAGGTATCGGATTGTTTCACTGGGTGTAATACTGTGAAAATGCTAAATTCAAACTTGATTGAAATTTGGTATTTTAGGGCATAATTTAAATTTGTTTATGTATTTTCGTCTCCAGACAACTCAGCTACTCTAGCTGTTCGAACACATGATACATTGTTACCTTGTTCAGAACATTTGGTGCTGTGTTAGGTAATGCGGCTAGCTTTTAATTCTCTTAAATGTACAGTGCAACTGAGACATTAATAACACATCTCCCGTTAAGAAAGAGTTAAGAACCATACTGAAAAGATGGCTTTATTTATTATCGATTCTTCAAACACATGACACTAACATACAGATATATTTAATCGGCTCACTGGAACAGCACAGCAGGTCAGGCAGCATCTGATAAGCAGGAAAATCGACGTTTCAGGCAGGAGCCCTTCATTAGGAATGAAGGCAGGGAGCCCCCGGGGTGGCGAGATACATAGGAGGGCCTGGGGCTGGGGAAAAGGTAGCTAAGAGTGCAATAGCCGAATGGAGTTGGGGATGAAAGGGACAGGTCAGAAAGGAGGGTGGAGCGGTTCGGTGGGAAGGAAGGTTGACAGGTAGGACAGGTCATGAGGATAGTGCTGAGTTGGCAGGTTGGAGTTGGTGTCAGGTGGGGATAGGGGAATGAGGAAACTGGTGATGTCCACATTGATGCCCTGGGATTGAAGTGTTCTGAGGGTGGAAGATGTGGCGTTCTGCTCCAGGCGTCGGGTGGTGAGGGAATGGCGGTGGAAGAGGCCCGGTATTTGCTTATCCTCGGCAGAATGGGAGGGGGAGTTGAAAACTTCGGCCATGGGGTAGTGGGGTTGATTGGTGTGGGTGCCCCGGAGATGTTCTCTAATATGCTCCCCAATATAAAGGGAGGAACGGATGCAAAAAATGACATTTGTGGAACTGCATGTGAGACTTTGATGCATGTGGAAGGCTACTTTGGGCTTTAGATGGAGGTGAGGGGGGAGGTGTGGGTACAGGTTTTGCAATTCCTGTGGTGACAGGGGAAGGTGCCAAGATGGCAGAGTGGGTTTTTGGGGGGTGTGGACCTGAGCAGGTAGTCACAGAGGGAATAGTCTTTGTGGAATTTGGATAGGGGTGGGGAGGAAAACATATCCCTGGCAGTGGGATCTTTCGCCTTCAGATATCATTAATCTAATTTCAGCTTAACGTTTACCCATATACCTATATATACATAAGATTAAATAAATGCAAATCTGATCTAAACATTATCAGTTTAATCCACAATAATGCATCTGTGATTCCATTCTTATGACTCACAACATGTATGATTTTTAAACTAAAAATCTATAACATAAGATGCCAAAGAAATAGTCTCAAATGAATGTCTTTAAAGTGTTCTAAGTGTGTAAGAGGATTGTGATCCGTGTACACAACCGTCTTTGGCACATTGTTCATGACATATACATTAAAATGTTGTAAACCCACTTAGCAAACTCAATAGTTCTTTTGAAATCGTGGAATATTTCCTCTGGTGGATGCTGAGCTTCTCCGTGCACTAACACATTTGAATTTCAGTCCCATTCTCATCTTTCTGGAGCAGTACAACTCCAACTCCTATGTCACGAGCATCGATGGCAACTTGAAACGTTATTGAAAAGGTTGGTATAGTTAAAGCTGGTTTAATGGCTAATATTGTTTTCAAGTGTTCGAATGCCTCGTGGCATTCTATTTACCGAAAATTGTGTTCTTCTTCAGCGAATCGGCTAACACTGCCACTAAATTGCTGAAGTTTGGAAAAAAAACTTCTCATACAATTCTCTGAGTCTGTAGAATCGAAGGACATCGTTCTCCGACGTTTGTCTTGGAAATTCCTCGATGGCCTTCGTCCTTGTGTTCCGTGCAGTCAGCATTCCATGAGTGATGTCGTGTCTCAAGAATATCACCTCTTTTACTACGAATTCTGATTTGTTTAAGGTTATTACCAGTTTTGCTTCACGTAGTCGTGCAAAGTGCTCCGGCAACAGGGTGATGTGATCTTTCCAGGACTTACTAAACATGACTGCAATATCAAACAAACTGCAAAGTTTGTTATCCCAGCCACAAATCTGTTCATGTGTCTTTGGAATGTGGCGGGTGTGGTCTTCTTTCCAAAGGTCATCAATTGAAACTAATTTAGTCCATTTGGGGTTGCAACCACAAACAGTCATTTTGCCGTCTCAGATAAAGTTGCCTGCCAGTGAAAACGCAGTACGTCCAACTTAGTTATGTAACTGGCTTGCCCGACTTTCCTGATACAGGGCTTCAATCTCGGAATTGGATATGAACCCGATATTGTAACGGCATTGACATTCCAATACTCCACAAAGAATCGTTGAGTTCGGTCCGGTTCGAGAACTAAGACTAAAACCATTCACTCTGGCTTGGTTCGATGACATCCTTGTTGCACATGGCCTCCATCTCCATGTGGACCTCTCTGGCATTGATAGGATTAAGCCAATATGGGTATTGTTTTATCAGAGCAGTATTCCCTATGTCAACTTCATATACAAAAGCTTTTGGCCTGTCCATCTGATTCTTACTTATGTCCATATCCTGCAGTACCTCGCTCTCCTCTCGATCTTTTTTGATCTCCCTTTCTTTATTTCTCCACTCAGCTAAGAAACATCTAGCTCTCTTTTCCTTTCTTTCTCTCTTCTGTCTCTTTCTTCTCTCTCTTTGAATTTCTCTCTCCCTGTGTTTACTTTCTAACTCCATTTTCCTTAATTGCAATTTAAGTTTTTCAACCTTTACTGCACTTGTCTGTTACTCTGATTGACCTAAGTGAATAAGTAATTTCTTTACAAGTTAAGCCTCCCTTTGCCCTTGGCAAAACCCAGATCTAACGCCTTTGCTAATACAAATTGTATGGACTTTTTATTTCATTCTAAAGTGTCTTGTCAAATTTAAGAATCACTTTTAAATCGCAGAACCCTTTTAGCAATTTTATTTTCGATCAGTTTTAATGCAATTAATCACAAGTCACCAAAATTAAACAAATTGTCTCAACTATGATTTGGAGATGCCGGTGTTGGACTGGGGTGTAAGAAGTTAAAAATCACACAACACCCGGTTATAGTCCAACAGGTTTAATTGAAAGCACACTAGCTTTCCGATCGACGCTCCACAATCACCTGATGAAGGAGCGTCGCTCCGAAAGCTAGTGCGCTTCCAATTAAATCTGTTGGAATATAACCTGGTGTTGTGTGATTTTTAACTTTATCTCAACTATGTTTTATGTTAAGATCGAGGTCACTAACCTGCAAGTGTTTAAATGTTCTGGGATTTTTCGTACTCCTAAATCTATACACATCTGTCTGAAACTGTTCAATTCCCGAACGATTCCTCAAACTCTTCCGACACGTGGTTAAACCCTACCCCCGCCACTAATTTAAACAAGTAACACAGAAAAGATTTAACCTGTACAGCCATCTATTAAGATGCGACAAAGAACGACAGAAAGTAAAAATTAACAGTCTTTTTTCTTAACGTCTATCAGTAAATAATTAACTCACAACTATTTACAACTATTTTATCTAACTTATCATGTAATTTACCCTTCTAAAATTCTGGTCCAATGAAAATCCTGATGATGGTTTACTGAAGAATTCGGATTTAAAACCAGTCAGCTGCTTTTCTTTGTACCTTCATTTGTCAATATGCTATCCAGGTCAGTGTCGATATTTTTTCCTTCATGCCAACTCCTTCAATAGACAAGTACCTTTCGGAGAGTTCTCACAAGCACTGATGTTTGTTGATCTTTTGGAAGTTCTCCTCCAACTGCACTTTTAATAGCTATTCCAGCATGTGAGGAACCTTGCAGAAGAATCTTGATTGATTGTGTAATCTGTGATCTCAAAGAAAAAAGTGGAAATGAAGCAGTGTGAACTCCTGTGAAAAAGCATCTGATTTAATAGGCAAGGTCAGCAGCTGAAGTGGCTGATGATTGTGAGCTGGTCCATAAAATATGGCCTAGCTCACTGAATCAATTTCAATCCATGCGGGATAGAAATTGGGCAAAGAGAAATCCTCATGTGAAAAGGGAAAGTTAGATCATGGTGAATATCATAAGGAAAACTCACCACAGGGAAAAAAGAAAACCTTAAAGGCGGCAAAGAAGGTTAAAAGAAACTCTGGTGCTTTCAAAGCAAAAAAATTGGGCACAAGAAATCACTGCTTTGGTGGGTTCATAGAAAGCCAGATATGGGAAAGCAGGGCAAGCCAGGAAATTTGTTCCCATGGTAACAGAAAGCACAGAGGAAACTAAAAACTGCATCAGCATGTACAAACTGATCAGAGATTGGTTAAGGAGGAATTGTCAGATCTGCTTAAAAAATATAATTGCAAGGGTAATGTTTAATGACATAGTTCAGGAGTGGCAAGCGAAGACGTTACAATATTAAGGGACATATGAACTTCTCAGTCTATGATGCTGAAGGATGAGGAGTTACATAATCCTGATGGACTATTGCCAGAAATGTACTGCTAACGTGAATTCACAGTAAGACAAAAGAAAACGCTCAGAAATGGGTAGTGAGGTGAGAGTATCCAGAAAAGAGTGTAGCATTTGTGGTGGGAACACTCGAAAAGTCTCAGGTCCAGGTCCGCAATTTGGCCTTTCAACTGATCGAGCTCATTCACCGGTAGGGGCAGGCAACTAAAGTAAGGCAGGATGTTTATCCAGGAATCTTCCCAGATTGTGTCTCAACGAGATCGCAGAGTCACAAGCTGAATCGAGAGAGAGCAGTGTGCACAGATATGGAAACTGAAATAGCATTGTCAAAGACTGATTTTGATCAGATACTTGGGACAGAATGGGAGCGAAATGTTAGAAATTCAAGTATCATTTGCTCTACTAAGCTTAATGAGTAACAGTAGAAAAACCAGAAATTAAACCAGTTTCATATCGAACGGCATTCTCATGAACGGAGAGTGAATGCATCCTTAACAAATATTACTTAACAAATGATGCTTTCAGGAGGAAATAGAGAACACCACACATGAAAGCAGATGAGAACTGCGCAGAAGTTCATATGATGGTTTTGCCAGTAGCACACAGAAAGGACTTACTGCAACGGCACATGAGCTTGCACTTGAGACTCATTTACAAGTCAGGAAAGCACAGGTTAAATGATAAAGACGTTTTACTCTCCTAGACAGCACAAGGGTGAAGATGAGTTTTGGCAGATGTGTGACACATGTCAGATAATCGGAAAGCTGTGGGCTTTATTAAAAACTGCACTTTTATTAACTATTTCAGCATTTGATGATCCTTGCAGAAGAGTCTTGATTGATTGCACGATCCACTACCTTAAACAAAAAAAGTGGAAATAAATATTATTCCCAGTAATGCATGATAGACTAGATTTCCCAAGGAAGTCCAATCCTGCAGTATCACAGTCAAATATTTTGCAGAAGAATTAATGATTTTTTTCACTAGATACAGTCTACTAATAGAGTTACACTCAGGTCAATGGTCAAAATTCACATCCAAATTATTCAACAATCGCAAGGAACGCTCAGAAAAGTGGCATTAAACATTAAAGTGCAATTTGACGGGTGATGGCAAAGGCTATCCAGACATTTGAGCTAAGAGGGTTCATTTTGTGCTTTTTGAGATCGGAGATGCACCAAATGAATTGACCAAATTCAGACCATTTTGGTCATGAAGTAAGAGGACCGTTAAAAATGATTAAGGAGAAATTAATAAGTTAGAATTTAGACACCACCCATTTGGACTATATGTCAAATTTTAAGAGAACGACGAAATAGAGCTCGGAAGTTGGCCAGACATCATTTAAAAGTATCGCGGGATTTAACAAAACAGGTGGTTAAGAATTCAAAACTTAATAACTTTGCCATTGGGAATACTGCATTGGTGCTACAGTAAAACAAGAACCTTTAAAAGCAAGATTGTGTGGACCTTAGAATGTCATGCGAATATGGTCAGAAGGTATTTTGACAGAGAAGGAAAGCAAGAACAACAAACAGGAAGAACCAAATTTAGATGATTATGAAATCGGCATTGCTCAAATCAAGTTGGTCAAAAGGAAGTTTTCAGACATAGAGATAAATTATTGAGTTACTTTCGACAAGAGAAACGAATTGTCCCTGAAGAGTTATTGCAATCACATTGGTAGATAGGCAGAAATAAACTGGGAAATAGTTAACAAATTAAGTTTCATGGAGGTAAAATAGGTGGTGTTCCAATTCAGCAATCTCGTTTTTGTTGTAACCCTCTAAAGTTGGAACATTTTCAGAAAGTGATAGAACACGACCTCCATGATACCATTATTGAAGTGATTTACAGTGACAGGAACTCACCTATAATCATGGTATCAAAGCCAAAAGGTACTAAACAGCTTTGTGTGGACTATTGCAAAGTCAGTGCTATTACTTAGACAAACGC
The DNA here is from genome assembly GCF_047496795.1 of Chiloscyllium punctatum. Taxonomy (NCBI): domain Eukaryota; kingdom Metazoa; phylum Chordata; class Chondrichthyes; order Orectolobiformes; family Hemiscylliidae; genus Chiloscyllium; species Chiloscyllium punctatum. The sequence goes on from NC_092773.1 coordinate 26,215,503, forward strand.
AGATCCAATTCCGCGGTTGGAGGACTGTGTCGAAAAGAAGAGGCAAGCAACTTGCATTTATAAGTTGGACTTGCTCAGAAGCTACTGGCAGGTAGTTTTGTCGGAAAGAGCAAAGGCAGTTTTGGCTTTCGGAACGCCATATGGGCTATACCAGTTGAAAATCAGGCAATTTGGTATGAAAAACCTCTGGCCACATTTCAGACATTAAGGAATAAGGTCATTGCCGTCTACCCAATATTGAGGTGTATATTGATGATTTGATGATTTTTATTCACTGAAGAAAAGAACATTTATTTGACGTGTTCGATCGACTTCTGAAAGAAGGTTTGGTGGTAAACCTAGTTAAAAGTGAATTTGCCAAAGCCCAAGTCACCTTCCTGGCCCAAGTAATTGGACATAGATACATGGCCTTGTGGGATGTGAAATCAAAAGCAATTGCAGAATTCCTCACAACGTCGATGAAAAGAACAATACTACAGTTCCTGGGATTGAGTGGATTTTTCGAAAAGGTTGCTCCGAATTTTGGCAGTGTGGCTGCTCCAGTCACAGGGTTGGTAAAAAAAAACAGGCGAAAGGTAAAGTGTCAAGACACATTTGAGAGCCTTAAAACTGCGAGAACTACTTCTCCAGTATTACCACACCTGATTACGTGTAACATTTGAAGGTTGCTATCGACATCAGTGATGTGCGTGTTGGTGCAGTGCTCCTGCAGGTGGATTATGGTTGGATGAAAAGACCCACCGGGCTTTTATTTGCAACAAGTTGAACAATAGAAATACTCGACATTCCAGAGGAAGACTTTGAGATTGATGATGGCATTGCAACATTTCTGTTTTTATACTTGTGGAGGATAGTACAATTGCGACTGTTGAAAGGCATTTCGATGGATATATGAATAGGAAGTGTTTGGAGGGATATGGGCTGGGTGCTGGAAGGTGGGAGTTGATTGCATTGGGATATCTGCTCGGCGGAGTTGGGTGGACCGAAGGGTCTGTTTCCATGCTGTGCATCTGTATGACTTTATGACCATAACCCATTGACATTCGTGGAGAAATGTAAGGGCGAAAATGATAGACTGCATAGATGGAACTTGTTGCAGCCATTCAACTGATCAAATGTGGCAGTTCCTTTATAAATGTGATTGCTGATGCATTGTCAAGACATGAATGAGATGTGGAGGCGTTCGGTTGTGAATACGACGGCGAATTCGAATATGTTTTCACATGTTTGAATGTACATAATCACTGCAGAGTGTATGTGTGTTTTAGATTCCTGAAGAGTTTTATTTTATTTGGAAGGGATTTAAAAATTAAGTTATCTTTGGATATCGATGGTTCACATTTTTAAAGGGGTGGTGTCACAAGTCTGTTTGTTTCTTTATATAAAGCTGTTCCTTTTCTCAAGAACGCTGGGTCCTTGATTTTTTTTTAGCAGGGTCACAAAACAGCCAAAGCTCCCAATCGGTTAGGTTAGTACATAGACGAAAAAGGTATCGAGAGGCTTTTTTTTGTTGTTCATACATAAAAAAAACGAGTCTTCGGAATAAAGATTTCAAGGTTTAGAAGTAATCTTTATAATGAAAGGAGGTTGATCAGTCCTGAACGTTGAACTTTGGGTGTTAGTTCAGTTGAGCACTTACGCGTGTGAAGAAAGGCTGCTGGAGGCAATCTGAGATAAGATGGGATTTCTGTCGCTCCTTTTCCCCTCTAATTTCGACCTGTAAGTCTCTGGTTCATTTTATTCTGTGTTTCAAGGGTTTGTTTCTTCGGATTGTTGTGTATTTAACGAACAGCATAATTAAGTTTAGCTGCATTGAGTTTTGTGGGTATTCTGTTTTCTGTTCTTGGTGTTTCATTCCAAACCTGGTGAAAACCTTTTTTGTTTCTTTTAAAACTTGGAAGTCAACCTAGCTAAGTTACACTGGGTAGTTTTTACTGTACTCTTACTGAAAAAAAAGCAGGTCTGAGCTGCCTGCTTAACCATGATTTGTGTGGTCCAGCCTAGTCAATACCATTGGCAGCAGCGCCAAGCGATTGCACCAACACAGCAGAGAGGAGAATAATATAGTCAGGCAAATGACCATCAACCAAAGTTCGAATCAGTGTCAACATTCGTCAATACAACATTCAACAATACCAACATTCATCAACATCATCATTTTCCAATATCCATATTCGCCAATAATAACATTCGTCAATATCTATATTTGTCAACATCCATACTTGTGAATACGAACATTCATCAATACCTACATTCGTCAAAACCAACATTCACCAATATCAATATTCGTCAAAATCAACATGCTTCAGTACTTTTATAGATACTTTTTATTGCAGAAAAAGGAAATTTTTAAACATTTTTTACAAACTTGCAAAATAACACTAACAAATATAAACACTAATGTACAATTAAATGTTAAATAAACAATAACAAAACACGGAAAATACAAAAAAAGGAAAAAAACCACTCAAGTAAGAACTAATCTAACCTACAATTAAACAAAGCATATAATAGAATATCTTACATTGTACAAAAAAGATAACATCATAATTAAATAATGAAGCACATGCTCGGAATGAATTAACATCAACTCATAATAAAAGCCGTATTCAGAGGGATTCCTCCCCCCCACTCCCCTCGCCCCCCAACCCCCCGCCCGAAACAATGTCAACCTTCACTACCTATATTCTTTAATATCAACGTTTGTCAATATCAGCATTAATCAATATCAACATTAATCAACGTCGACATTCGTCAACATCAACATTCATCAATGTCCATATTTGTTAATTACAACATTCGTCAAAATCAGTATTCATCAACATCCACATTCATCAATGTGAACGTTCATCAATATCCATATTCGTCAAAACAAACATTCATTGATATCAACAATCATCAATACCAACATTCATCAATACCAATATTTGTGAATAGCAACTTTTGTCAATATCAACATTAATCAGGATCAACACGCGTCAGTATCGATATTCATCGGCATCAATATTCGGCAATGCTGCGTTTCACAAATACCAAAATTCATAAACTCTAAACATTTGTCAATATCCACATTCATCAATACCAACATTAATCAATACCAACATTAATCAACATCATATTCGTCAACAGCCACTTCCATCAATATCCACATGCGTCAAACTTAACATTCATTTATAAAAGTCTTTGTCAATATCCACATCCATCAGTATCAACATTCGTCAATACTAACTATTGTCAACACCAACATTCGTCAATATCTACAGTCATCAACATCTATATTTGACATTATAGCCAATCGAACATTACAGCGCAGTACAGGCCCTATGACAACTTGAAAATGTTTTGAAAACTTTGGTGTAGGTAAAACTGGTGCACCAGTTAATATTGCTTTCAAATGGTAGAATGCCTCCTGGCATTGTTCTGTCCACTGAATCGTTGTGTTCTCCTTCTGATAGAAGCAAACTACCGATTGACTATGCTTTCTCTAACGAATTGAAGAAACTTTTCAGTTGGATGTGGAAACTTTTCGGTGGCCTTCATCTTTGCATTCCGTGAGTCTAACTTCCCATGACCGATATTCTGTCACAAGCACATCGCCTTTGCTTTTACAAATTCTTTTTGTTTATGACCAATGTTGCTTCTCCATGTTGCTGCAGCTCGAAGGGCGGGAGCATGGACCAGGGGCCTTCCGGGAGTGGTGTGTCACTGATTTGAACTACTAAAAACTTACCTCGAGCGCGGGAGTACTCTATTTCTGTTTTTCAGCAGCAGAGGCAGCTCGAACGGCGGGAGTTTGGACCAGGTGGCCTTCCAGGAGCAGTGAGTCATTAATTTAAACCTTTAAAATCTTATCTCGAATGCGGGAGTCCTCCATTTATACGTCTCTTCTTTTTTTTATTTTCTGATAAGTGGTCTAGCAGGGATGGCAGTGCAGGGAGAAGACGTTTCCTCCTGCATGATGTTTGAGGTGAGAGACGCTATTAGTGTCCTTTCCAAGTACATCTACAGGAGGTGAATCCAACTCTTGCTCCACCAAGATCGGGTTAGGGAATTCGAGTGGGAGCTGGATGAACTTTGGATCATTCAGGAGGCAGAGGTTGTGATACATAAGGGTTACAGGAAAGTAGTTGCTCCTCGATGAAAGCTGGGTGACTGTTCAAAGGGGGAATAAACTATCAGTGGAGGGACTCTGTGGTCGTTCCCCTGAAAAACATGTATACTGTGACGGATACTGTTACGGTGGGGTGATTTACCAGGGGTATGCAGTGGAGCCCAGGTCTCTGGCAAAGAAGGGAAGGAGGGAAAGGAGGAGAGGGTTAGTCATTGGGGACTCATTAGTTGGAGGGTCAGATAGTATGTCTGTTGGAAACAAACGAGACCCAAGATTGGTGTGTTGCCTCCAAGGTGCCAGGGTCTGTGATGTTTCGGATCGTATCTTTGCTATCCTGAAGGGAGACGGTGGCCATCCCCAAGTCGTGGTCCACCTAGGTACCAACGACATAGATAGAAAGAGGAATAGGGATGTAAGGCAGGATTTCAGGGAGCTAGGGTGGAAGTTGGGATTTAGAACAGGCAGAGTTGTTGTATCCGGTTTGTTACTTGTGCCACGTGATAGCGAAGCAAGGAATAGGAAGAGATATCAGCCTAACACGTGGCTGCAAGTATGGTGCAGGGGGGAGAGTTTCAGGCACTTGGATAATTAGGTCTCATTCTGGGGATGGTGGGACCTATACAAATAGGAGGATCTTCACTTGAGCCAGAGGGGTAATAATATCGTTGGTGGGAAATTAGCTGGTGCTGTTCAGGTGGGGTTAAACTAACTCAGTAAGGGAATGGGAACCTGAGGTTTCGTTGCAGTGCACAGGAGGATGAGAGTAGGGAGGACAGGAACAGGATCTCATGGTCACAGGAATGGGCTGGCAGACAGCAACCTGGTTTGAAGTGTGTCTACTTCAACGCCAGAAGTATCTGAAATAAGGTAGATGAGATTGCAGCATGGATAGGTGCCTGGAGCTTTGATGTTGGAACCATTTTGGAGACATTTCTAGAGAAGGATGAGGATTGGATGTTGCAGCTTCCAGAATTTAGACGTTTCATTAAGAAGAGCAAGGCGGTAAAAGAGGGAGAGGTGTGTCCTTGTTAGCCAAGGATAGCATAACGGAGGCTGAAAGAACTTTTGACGAGGACTCGTCTACTGATGTAGTTTGGGATAAGTGTTGAAGAAAATTCGAGACTCAGACCTTGAGAACTGATTAGTTTATGACACAATATATCATGAGGAATTCACCGTTCTAACTGTGGCTTGGCGCTATTTTGAAGTACATCAGGATGCGACAGGATTACAATAGAGAAAGCAGGATCTGCTCCTTAATTACACAGTTTGGGATACTTACAAGTTGGTACTAAATTGCAGGTTAGTCATTATGGTCAAAACAAAAGCACTATCATGCATTCCACAAGTGGACAGAACAAATGGTATTCTATTTGTTCTATTTACTCAGATTGCTAACACTAAGCAGAGATTTCCCCAATTAGCTGAATGGCCGTGAAGTGGCAATAAATCATGAAGGAATATTCCCCCCCCCCCCCCCCCCCCGTGTAGAACGGATGCATGGGGCTATCACCCGGCGAGGGAAATGCCTCCTTGACTAAATCGTGGTTGTAAGTGATGACCTGACACGATGATTTAACATAGTCCAAAAGGGACTCATGAGTGAGAAGAAGTAACACATTCGCCGGACGTTTGGGGGTTCGTTGCCCCGTGGGCCTCGGGCGGCCCATGAGTATCGCAAAGGGAGTTAGACCTGTAGATCGATTCACTTGGCTCCAGAGTGTAAAGGGCTAGTGGCAATGCTTCTGGCCACGGCAAGATCATTTCCTTGGTGACCTTGGTGAAAGTAATTTTAAGGGTGCCATTCATCCATTCCACCATCCCCGAGGACTGGGGCTGACATGGAATGTGGTGTTTCCTTGTAATACCCAAAATTTTACTAACCCCTTTTGTAAGATCAGCAGTAAAATGCGTCCCTCTTTTACTGTTAACACTATTTTGGACCCCAAACCGAGGAATCGCATCCTTCATGAGACACTCAAGCATTATCCTTGCATGTTGGGAAAACTTACACCCGTTTGGAAAACATATCCACTATGACAAGGACGTATTTAAAACCCAGTTTGGGTGGTATATAGGCAAAATCAATCTGCAAATGATGAAAGGGTCCATCTGGGGCAGGCAAGTAATCATACTTGGCCAGTGGTTTAGCATTATTATTCTGTAGGCATATCAGGCAGCGGGAAACTACGGTTTGTGCTGCTGCAATGAATGTGGGAGCATACCAGGTTTGTCTTCCTGCATGTATCATTCCCCATCTTCCTGTGTGATCACCTCTATGGGCAGCCAATGCCAAAACATGCAGGTTTGATCGGAGACAGACGGTTCTACCATCCGAGTGTTGTATTAGTCCTAAACTGCCTGAATCCCTGGCACCTATACGCGCCCAACTATCTTTGTTGGCCTGAGGGGTGTCCCGCTCAGCGGCCAGTATCCCATCCACCACTAGGTCGAAAGCATCTTTTGAGTTCCCCATCTTGAGAGCCTGTGAGACATATACAGTAGGGGTTAAAGCAGCTCGATTGGCAGCTTGGTCACCACATGCATTCCCTCGGCATATTGGATCGTCGGTAGCAGTATTGGCAGCACACTGAATCATAGCCACAACAGAGGGAAACATTGTCGCCTGCAGAAGGTTGTTGATGAGTAGGGCATGTTGCAGGGGTCTGCCAGATGAAGTAATGTATCCTCTATGCTTCCATAGGGCTCCAAACTCATGTACCACTCCAAATGAATATCTGGACTCATTGTAATTATTAACAGACTTTCTGTCAGCTAGAATAAAGGCTCTGGTGAAGGCAAACAATTCAGCTGGCTACGAAGAAGTCCCTTCCGGCATTGCAGCTGATTGGAGGGTATCGAAAGGTGTGCAGATTGCATATCCGGTTAACATTTGCTGGTCCGAGGGCAGAAAACAGGAACTATCAGTAAACAGAATCATGTTTGGGTTGTCTCATGGGGTCTCAGAGATGTCAGGGTGACAATCTCTTGCACTACATGCAAGCAGTCATGGTCCGCCTCAGGTGGATCATGGGAGGTTGGGAGAAGGGTAGGGGGACTCAGCCCGGGTGCGCGTTGCAATGTAAGCTTGGTACGGGATAGTAAGATGACCTCGTAGCCAGTTCTCTGTGATTCTGTAAAATGTTGGGTTGATGCGGCGTTTACTTAGGTATGCCCAGAGCAGAAGCCCAGGCCATTGTTTATGTCTGCCAAACGCCCGTGACATCTCAGGCGTCCATATCAGCCTGGGTCGGCTGCTTTGGTGAGGAAGCCTCGTGGAGAGGCACATCAACGATACGATAGTCTGGGAACCAGTGTCTGCAATAGCTCACCAGGAAAGTTCAGCAATTCAGAACGTGAAGCGGGAGGAGCAAGTTTGACAATAGCTGCAAGGCGATAAGGAGATAATGCTCTGCAACCGTGGGTACAGGTCATGTCCCAGGTCCTGTACTTTCGTCTGGCACAGCTGCATCTTTTCCAGTGAGACTTTATGTCCATCCTGAGCCAGACAATGGAGCAGTGCCACAGTGTCCGTCATGCAAGCAGCAGGCGAGGCAGAAACCACGATCAAATCATCGACATACTGGATCAAGGTACTGTTCCCTGGCAAGCAGAGATCCTTCAGGGTCCTGTGCACTGCAGAGGCATACACAGTGGGGGTCTCCATGTAAACTTGGGGAGGCTGTGTCCATGTATATTGGCGACCGTGGTAAGTAAAGGCAAAAAAGTACTGACTTTTGGGGCAAACGTAATGGAGAAAAAGGCTGAGCAGAGGTCTATAACCACTGGAGAGCAAGGAACAATGATGGCGTTAAACGCGCTTAGGTTCTGCACAAACCTCCATTGGCCCGATTTCCCTGGATTGGGGATACGGGTTACAGCTGTGTTGCAGAGGCTCACAGTAGGGAATAGGATGCCCTGCTGTAGAAGGGGTTCAATAACTGTTATAATCCCTTTGGCTGCAGCCGGTGACAGATTATACTGTCTTAAAGACGAAAAGGTGGCTCTGGCTTCACAGTGAGCGTGTGAAGTGTAGCTGGTGACACTAGGCCCGCGTGATTGGAATCTTGCTCCCACGACGATGGAGGGAGAGCCGCAAGCATCATGCGGCTGCCAAAGCTCGGGGTGGGCAGTGGTGTCACCAGGACAAAAACTTGAGATACTGTGACCAGACGGCAACGAACGCATAATCTGTCCAGTCCCAACTCACCAGCCTGTAGGGAGTCAGCTTCAGACGGATCTAGGGGCCGAAATTCCCGCTGCCCCATGGGCCCCAAATCCTGCATACGTGTCGTGGCTTTCACCACAGCCGGGACATAGGACAAAGAAACCGTGTCTGAGCGGAACAGTAGCTGCTGATCGGCAGCAAGTCGGAACTCTACTGCCAAGCCTTCCTACCCAGCATAATAAAGCCCAGTCAGCTGGAGGGCAGAGGGCAGGTCGAGGTAGGGTCCCACAAGAATTGGATAGGATGGATTAGATTAGATTAGATTTGATTACATTACAGTGTGGAAACAGGCCCTTTGGCCCAACAAGTCCACACCAACCCGCCGAAGCGCAACCCACCCATACCCTTACATTTACCCCTTACCTAACAGTACGGGCAATTTAGCATGGCCAATTCACCTGACCTGCACATCTTTGGACTGTGGGAGGAAACCGGAGTACCGGAGGAAACCCACGCAGACACAGGGGAGAACGTGCAAACTCCACACAGTCAGTCACCTGAGGCGGGAATTGAACCCGGGTCTCTGGCGCTGTGAGGTAGCAGTGCTAGCCACTGTGCCACCGTGCCGCCCACAACCACCGTGCCGCCCACTGCCACCGTGCCTCCTCGTGGGAGGAGAAGTAAGCTGCATCGCAGCATAAGTCACGCAAAAAAATGCCTCGTCTGAAGGATCCAGTGAAGGAAGGAAATCGTGGGGAATGGCGGAGCATGCCGTAAAGATGGAAGATAGGCAAGGAAAGAGGCGTGCACAAGGTTCTCGGGGGGCGCTAGAGCATAAAGGGAGGGAGTCGGGCTGGGTGGGGATGACAGATTAAACATAGCAGCATGCAGCATGGGTAAATTGAAGCCAGAAAGCTCCAGTGTAGCCCCTGTGGGGAACAGCGAATAGAGGCATTGCGTTTGCATCATGTTTGGCGCCCAAAAGGTCGACCAGGCAGGAAGGGGAACTTATAGCCTGGTCAGGCACCGTGCATGGACGAACTCCAATAAGGATGGGACCTGAGATAGATTTCTTGAAGGGTACTCCAGAGACACCAACAGAGTGAACAGTATCAGAGCTGACAGGAAGAGCTGCTGAGGGAGGTACAGAGGAATGGGTGGCCCCGGAGTCCACTAGAACCGAAACTATACGGCCACCCATTTCAACTTCCACCATAGTTTTCTCAGACGGGGAGTGGAAGAGCCATATTGAAGCGGCCTGCAAAACCTCCCTCATGCGACTGCCCTCGGCTTGCAGAGTAGCGGGGACAGGGTTGCAAACAGAGTAGCTGGCCGGCAAAGGCTGCTGCTGCATGGGGAAAGCAGGTTGCTGCTGGGGAATCCGCTGAGGGGGTGACCAGTGACCACAGTACCCACACGACCTGCACTGATCCTGGTTAATATCGGCTGCTGGCCTGCTTACTCGCGCTACTAGCCTGATTCTGAAACCCTGCCTGCGTCAAGAGGGGAAATGACATCTCTGTCAATTTCTGGTTTCGAAAAGGCCCTGCTGAACCATGTTAGTGAGAGAAGTAAGGAGCTGATGGCAAGTTTTTGTTGCCAATCAAGATTAAGAGACTTAAATGTATGGACATGTCGAGGCTGCATGAAATGAATCAGAGTCTGGGAGGCCAGTTTGTCGTTAGTCACGAGGAGGGTGGCTGCAGACGACTCCCAAACCTCCTTAAAGCGAGCAAGAAAATCAGGGAAGGATTCATCAGATTTCTGAAGACAGCAGTTGACTTCACAGAAGTCTGCCGACTGTCTCGCTGCTACCAAAATAAAAGGTTAAACCTAGTCTCTAAGTCAGTCAGGCTGCGCGTCCCCATTGGCCCACATCTCTGCAGGGAATACCAGGGAGCCTTTGACAGATGCCCAGCGAGCCACGTACGCCAAACACAGCAAACTGTTCACATCCTGTGGCAGACACAGTTGTAAATACCGCAGACCTGGATGAGCCAACCATAGAAGGAAGCAGGATGCTTAATCGGGCTGGGGGCATCTTGGAGCATAGCACGGACCTCAGCATGTGTCCAACGCTTGTCAAAAGGGACATCACCAATCATGGTCCAGGGAGACTGGGTGTAGTATTTCGTCGTGTCCTGGGATCGGAGAGTCATGCCCAAGTGGCTACCCTGCCGAGTAGTGGCACCGTCAGTGGAAAGGGAGACAGCAGCCTCCGAGCTGGAATCAGGGATCGTTGCATCAGAACCAGCAAGCGGAGCACTAGGACCCTGTGAGGCTTGTGAGGTTTCTGGTTGGTGCGGAAGGGCAGCTGCTGCAGCATCTTGAGTAGCATCCCGACCTTGCAGCCGTGAGGCCACAAGAGCAGCAACTTCATCAACCTGAGAGTCGGAGTCTGAGGTAGAGGTGGCAAGTATCGGACATTGGGTGGAATAAGGTGGTGGGGCGGTATAAGGGGAATCTGCAGGAGCGGAAGGGCCGCCAGCTTCACTGGAATGCTGAGAGCGGTTTTTAGTCTTGGGGGACTGATGGCCTTTATCAACTTCCTTAAACTTCTCCAGACACCCGAACATGTCCCAGGAGGTATCCCTGTACCTACCCTCAATGTTCGCAAGCCAGTAATCAATCTTAGGTTAAAGCAAGGACTGCAGATGCTGGAAACTAGAGTCCAGATGAGAGTGGTGTTGGAAAAGCACAGCTCGTCAAGCAGCGTCCTGAGCTCTATTTCTGATGAAGGGCTTTTGCCAGAAACGCCGATTTTCCTCGGATGCAGTGCTTTTCCAGCACCACTCTGATCTAGACCTCAGTAATCAATCTTATCCAACCGAAAAGAGCCCCCACAAGGCCAATTGCCATGGGAAAATCTGTACAGATCGGAGGTGAGAGGGATAAGATACCGGCTGTCACCAGTTTCCTTCCAGACGGTGTCAGCCAGCGAGCCCGGGGGATGAGAGGTTCTCCTACCTTACTCTTGCAACGAACATATTTACCATGGCACTTCAAGATAGCCCCCAATGGGGCCAAAGGAAGGGGACCGGCCTGCACAACAGAATGTGATTGACCTGTTCCAGGGCCAGCAATACAATCAGTCCCGTAGATAATCGCAAACCAATCGCTCCGCCCTGGAATCACAAACAATCACGTCTAACCAAAGTAACAAAACAGACAAAACACACAAAGTCAAAAGAATTAACAGTACAAATAGCAGCGCCGCAACCACTCCTCAATCTCCTTAGAGAAGCAGTGATTTAGGCTATAGTCCATCTTCTGTCTCGCCCCGGGGATCAGCAAGCAAGCTCAAGTCAGGTAAAACTAAAAAGAAATTTAATGCGATCTTTCCCTTATTCGGTCATGCCCCCAGGGGACAGCCTGCAAGGCCCTGGTCAGGGTCATGCGTGTGGTCAGAACAAACTGGATTCATTCACTGAATCAAGCTTCAATCGTACAATTAATCCAACATTATTCATTGATTCACTGATACAAACTTAACACAAGATTTAATGAATCCAACAGCTATCGTCCATTCAATGATTCAAACTGCACTTAGTCAATCAATGAAACAAACTGCGCGTGCTATGTCAATGAGTTCATAGAACATAGAACATAGAACATAGAAGAATACAGCGCAGTACAGGCCCTTCGGCCCTCGATGTTGCGCCGATCAAAGCCCACCTAACCTACACTAACCCACTATCCTCCATATACCTATCCAATGCCCGCTTAAATACCCATAAAGAGGGAGAGTCCACTACTGCTACTGGCAGGGCATTCCATGATCTTACGACTCGCTGAGTGAAGAACCTACCCCTAACATCAGTCCTATATCTACCCCCCTTAATTTAAAGCTATGCCCCCTTGTAATAGCTGACTCCATACGTGGAAAAAGGTTCTCACTGTCAACCCTATCTAACCCCCTAATCATCTTGTACACCTCTATCAAGTCACCCCTAAACCTTCTTTTCTCCAATGAAAACAACCCCAAGTGCCTCAGCCTTTCCTCATAGGATTTTCCTACCATACCAGGCTACATCCTGGTAAACTTCCTCTGCACCCGTTCCAGTGCCTCCACATCCTTCCTACAGTATGGCGACCAAAACTGCACACAATATTCCAGATGCGGCCGCACCAGAGTCTTATACAACTGCAGCATGACCTCAGGACTCCGGAACTCAATTCCTCTACCAATAAAAGCCAGTACGCCATATGCCTTCTTCACTGCACTATTTACCTGGGTGGCAACTTTCAGAGATCTGTGGACATGGACACCAAGATCCCTCTGCTCTTCCACACTACCAAGTAGTCTACCATTAGCCCTGTAATCCATCTTTTTATTACTCTTACCAAAGTGAATCACTTCACACTTAGCTACATTGAACTCCATTTGCCACCTTTCTGCCCAGCTCTGCAGCTTCTCTATATCCCGCTGTAACCTGCCATATCCTTCCTCACTGTCTACAACTCCTCCGACTTTCGTATCATCCGCAAACTTGCTCACCCAACCTTCTAACCCTTCCTCCAGGTCATTTATAAAAATGACAAACAGCAATGGTCCCAAAACAGATCCTTGCGGAACACCGCTAGTGACGGCACTCCAAGATGAACCTTTGCCATCAACTACTACCCTCTGTCTTCTTCCAGCCAGCCAATTCCTAATCCAAACCTCCAACTCACCCTCATTGCCATATCTCTGTATTTTCTGCAGTAGCCTACCATGGGGGACCTTATCAAACGCCTTACTAAAATCCATATATACCACATCTACCGCTTTCCCCTCATCTACCTCCTTAGTCACCTTCTCAAAGAATTCAATAAGGTTTGTGAGGCACGACCTGCCCTTCACAAAACCATGCTGACTATCCTTGATCACATCATTCTTATCCAGATGTGCATAAATCCTATCCCTTACAATTCTCTCTAAGACTTTGCCCACAACAGAAGTGAGACTGACTGGCCTATAGTTACTAGGATTATCCCTACTCCCCTTCTTGAACAAGGGAACCACGTTTGCTAGCCTCCAGTCCTCTGGCACTACTCCTGTCGACAAAGAGGACACAAAAATCAAGGCCAATGGCTCTGCAATCTCCTCCCTTGCTTCCCAGAGAATCCTAGGATAAATGCCATCAGGCCCAGGGGACTTATCTATTTTCACCCTTGCCAGAATTTCCAACACCTCTTCTCTACATATCACAAAGCCATCCATTCTACTTATTCGTGCCTCAGTATTTATATCGACAAACATGTCCTGTTCCTGAGTGAATACTGACGAAAACTATTCATTCAGCGCCTCCCCAATCTCTTCAGCGTCCACACGCAACTTCCCATTACTATCATTGATTGGACCTATTCCTTCCCTAGTCGTTCTTTTATTCCTAACATACCTATAGAAAGCCTTAGGGTTTTCCCTAATCCTACCAACTAAGGACCTTTCATGTCCCCTCCTTGCTGCTCTTAGCTCTCTCTTCAGGTCCTTCCGGGCTACCTTATAACTCTCAATCGCCCCTATTGAACCTTCACGCCTCATCTTTACAAAGGCCGCCGTCTTCCATTTAACAAGGGATTCCAACTCCTTATTAAAGTTCATCTTCTCTAATTCCTGCAATGCTTCGGGCTTAACTGATTCATTCAAAGAATCAAAGTGTATTCATTCATTCAATCCTACATTCAATGAATCAAACGTTTTCTTTGAAACAGTGAAACAAACTTGACTCATTCATACATAAAACAAACTGCACTCATTTATTTACTACAAAAATGCATTCAGTCATTTAAAATTTCATTGAATCAAACTGTATTCATTCCTTCAGTCAATTCTTTCAATAAAACACACTGCACGTGTTAATTCAATGAGTAAAGCTTTTGGCATTCATATAATGTGTCAAGCTTAACTCACTGATTCAATGAGTCGACCTTCTCACATACATGCAGTGCCACGAGTTCAACCCATTGATCCAATGAAACAAACTGCACACATTCATTCAATGAATCACACTACTCGTGTTAACCCAATAAGTAGAGCTTCTCTCATTCATTCAATGTGTCAAGCTTATTTCAATCACACAAAGAAGCAATCTGCTCGTGTTAATTCAATGAGTACAACTTCTCTCGTCTATTCAGTCCCAGGCGTTTATCGCATTCATTCAATGAAACAAAGTTAATTCAAAGAGTGGAGTTTCTCTCATGTATTCAATGCGTCTTCCATAATGCTTCCATTCAATCAAGCAAATTGCATTCTTTCAATTATTGATACAAACTTCAATCATTGACTCAATGAAATACACGGTATTAATTGATTTAAAAAAATAAACTTAGCTCAGTGAATCCAATGCGATAAAATCGAGGAACTGAATGAATGAAAGAATCTCGACTGATTGGACGTGCAGTCTTTTTCGTTGTATTAATGAGTACGGTTTGATTGACTAAATAAATGAGTTAAGTTTGTTTCCTTGAATTAAAGATTCTACTTTGATGCAATAGTTGACTGAATGCAGTTTGTTCCATTGAATGTATGAGTTAAGCTTCACACATGGATTGAATGAAAAAACTCTACTCATTGGGTTTACGCGTGCAGTTTCATTGAATGAATGTGTGTCGAGAAATCAATAAGTTGATCTCGTGGCACTGCATGTATGAGAGAAACTCGACTCATTGATTAACACGTGCAGTTTGTTTTATTGAGTGAATGCGTGTAGATTGGTATATTGAATGAATCGCAGAATTACTTCTCGTTCAATTATCACATAAAGTGTGTTTCATTGTACAGCTTGATTGATGACATAAATGTGTTAAGTTTGTTGCATTGAATCAATTAATAACGTTTGCTTCATTGAATCAAATGATTGAAGTTTGTATCAATGATTTAATTAATGTGGTTTGTTTGATTGAATGAAATTGTTATAGCAGTGGTATTCATTACATGAAAGAAGCTCTCGTCATTGAATTAACCCATGCAAGTCTGCTTCAATACTGAATGACTGCAAGCATTACACTCGAGATATTGAATAAATGAGGGAAGATCTACTCATTGAATTAACACAATCCGTCTGTTTCATTGAATGAATGGGTGCAGTTTCTTACATTGAATCAATGCGTAAAACTCGTGGCATTGAATATCTGAAAGAAGTTGTACTCATTGAATTAACTTGAGCAGTTTGTTCCAATTGAGTGAATTCATTCACACACTGAATGAATGAGAGAAGCTGTACTCATTGGGTTAACACGTGCAGAGAGTTTCAATGAATGAAAATGTGCAGTTTCATTCATTCAATCAATGCGTTGAACTCTTGGCACTGCATTTATGAGAGAAGGTCGACTCATTGATTCGCACGGTGCAATTTGTTTCATTGAATTAATGAGTTAACTTTCTTTACACATTGCATGAACGGCAGAAGCTCTACTCATATAAGTAACACGTGGAGTGCAGTTTGATACATTCAATAAACTGCACTCACTCATTCAATCAAACAGACTGCTTGTGTTAATTCAATGAGTATAGCTTCTCTCATGTATGCAATGCGTCTATCAGAACACCTTCATTCAATCATTCAACGTGCATTAATTCAATTAATCAATACATTCTTCAATCATTTGTTCAATGAATGCAACGTTATTAATTGATTTAAAGAAATAAACTTAAATCATTTATTTAGTGAATCCAATTGGTTAGTTAAGTGCATGGGGTAAGTGTGCTTCACTGAATCAATAAAACGTTTAATTCATTGAATGTACGATTGATGTATGATTCAATGAATGTGTGAATGCAGTTTCGTTCAGTGAATGAATATGTTTTGCTATTGTATTCATGAGAATAGCTCTAGGCATTGAATAAAAAGGTGCAGCTTCTTTCAGGGAATGAATGAGTTCAGTTTGAGTCACTGAATTAGTGAAAGAATGCAATTTGTTTCAGTAAACAAATGAGTGCTCTTCGATTCATTAAAGTGTATGAGTAGCGTTTGTTGCATTAAATCAATAAATAACATTTGAAACATTGAATATACGAATGATTTAATGAAGTTTGATACATTGAATGACTGGATGCATTTGGATTCATGAAATGAATGTGTTAGGTTTCTTCCATTGAATCAAAGAAGAAGGTCTGATTCAATGTGCGATTGATTCAATGAATGAACGAATGCAGTTGTTTCATTGAATGAATACGTCAAACTCAGGAACATGACTTCACGAGATAAGCTCTACTCATTGAATTAAAACGTACAGTTTGTTGCAGTGAGTTGAGTTTGATTCAATAAATAAATGAATGTATGCAGATTGTTTAAGTAAACTTACGAGTGCGCTTTGATCTGTTAAATATTTGAGTTATGTTTGCTTCATTGAAACAATAAATAACGTTTGATTCATTGAACATGTCTTTGAAGTAGCATTCATTGAATGAAAGAATGCACTTTGATTCTTTGAAATAATAAATTAAGATCGATGCATTGAATGTATAAGAAAACATTTACTCATTGAATTAATCCACACCGATTGTTTCTTTGAATTCAATGTCTCTGGGTTAACACATTCATTCAATGGAACAAACTGTATTCATTCACTGAATCAAGCTTCAATCGTACAATTAATCCAACATTATTCATTGATTCACTGAAACAAACTTAACACAAGATTTAATTATCCAACAGCAATCGTCCATTCAATGATTCAAACTGCACTCAGTCAATCAATGAAACAAAATGCGCATGTTATGTCAATGAGTTTATCTTCTCTAATTCATGCAATGCTTCGAAGTTAACTTCAAAGAATCAAAGTGTATTCATTCATTCAACGAATTCAACTTCAATCCTACATTCAATGAATCAAACGTTTTCTTTGAATCAGTGAAACACACTTGACTCATTCATACATAAAATGAACTGCACTCATTTATTTACTACAAAAATGCATTCAGTCATTTACAATTTCAGTGAATCAAACTGAATTCATTCCTTCAGTCAATTCTTTCAATAAAACACACTGCACGTGTTAATTCAATGAGTAAAGCTTTTGCCATTCATATAATGTGTCAAGCTTAAGTCACGTATTCAATGAGTCGACCTTCTCACATACATGCAGTGCCACGAGTTCAACCCATTGATTCAATGAAACTAACTGCACACATTCATTCAATGAATCACTCTACTCGTGTTAACCCAATAAGTAGAACTTCTCTCATTCATTCAATGTTTCACGCTTATTTCACTCACACAAAGAAACAATCTGCTCGTGTTAATTCAATTAGTACAACTTCTCTCGTCCATTCAGTCCCAGGAATTAATCGCATTGATTCAATGCAACAAACTGCACCCATTCATTCAATGAAACAAAGTTAATTCAAAGAGTAGAGATTCTCTCATGTATTCAATAGCTCTTCTATAATGCTTCCATTCAATCAAGCAAATTACATTCTTTCAATTATTGATACAAACTTCAATCATTGACTCAATGAACTACACGGTATTAATTGATTTAAAGAAATAGACTTAACTTAGTGAATCCAATGCGATAAAATCGTGGCACTGAATGAATGAAAGAATCTCGACTGATTGGACGTTGAATTAATGAGTACGGTTTGATGAACTAAATAAATGAGTTAAGTTTGTTTCCTTGAATTAATTATTCTAGTTTGATACAATAGTTGACTGAATGCAGTTTGTTCCATTGAATGAATGAGTTAAGCCTCACACATTGATTGAATGAAAAAACTCTACTCATTGGGATTACGCGTGCAGTTTCATTGAATGAATGTGTGTCGATGAATCAATGAGTAGACCTCCTGGCACTGCATGTACGAGAGAGGTTCGACTCATTGATTAACACGTGCAGTTTGTTTTATTGAATGAATGCGTGAAGATTGGTATTTTTAATGAATCGCAGAAGCACTACTTGTTCAATTATCATGTAAAGTGTGTTTCATTGAATGAATGAGTACAGCTTGATTGATGACATAAATGTGTTAAGGTTGTTGCATTGAATCAATTAATAACGTTTGCTTCATTGAATCAAATGATTTAAGTTTGTATCAATTTTTTAATTAATGTGGTTTGTTTGATTGAATGAAATCGTTATAGTAGTGGTATTCATGACATGAGAGAAGCTCTAGCCATTGAATTAACCTAAGCAAGTCTGCTTCATTAATGAATGACTGGAAGCGTTGCACTCGAGACATTGAATAAATGAGTGAAGATCTACTCATTGAATTAACACATCCCGTCTGTTTCATTGAATGAATGGGTGCAGTTTCTTACATTGAATCAATGCGTAAAAATCTTGGCATTGAATGACTGAGAGAAGCTGTACTCATTGAAGTAACTTGAGCAGTTTGTTTCAATTGAGTGAATGGGTTAAGCTTCACACACTGAATGAATGAGAGAAGCTCTACTCATTGGGTTAACACGTGCAGAGAGTTTCAATGAATGCAAGGGTGCAGTTTCTTTCATTAAATCAATGCGTTGAACTCTTGGCACTGCATTTATGTGAGAAGGTCGACTTATTGATTAGCACGGTGCAGTTTGTTTCATTGAATGAATGAATTAACCTTCTTCACACATTGCATGAATGGCAGAAGCTCTACTCATATAATTAACACGTGGAGTGCAGTTTGATACATTCAATAAATTGCACTCACTCATTCACTGAAACAGACTGCTTGTGTTAATTGAATGAGTATAGCTTCTCTCATGTATGTAATGCGTCTATCATAACGCCTGCATTCAATCATTCAACGTGCATTAATTCAATTAATCAATACATTCTTCAATCATTCATTCAATGAATGAACCGTTATTAATTGATTTAAAGAAATAAACTTTGTCATTTATTTAGTGAATCCAACTGGTGAGTTAAATGCATGGGGTAAGTTTGCTTCATTGAATCAATAAAACGTTTAATTCATTTAATGTACGATTGATGTATGATTCAATGAATGAGTGAATGCAGTTTCGTTCAGTGAATGAATATGTTATGGTATTGTATTCATGAGAATAGCTCTAGGCATTGAATAAAAAGGTGCAGCTTCTTTCAGGGAATGAATGAGTTCAGTTTGAGTCACTGAATAAGTGAAAGAATGCAATTTGTTTCAGTAAACAAATGAGTGCTCTTCGATTCATTAAAGTGTATGTGTTGCGTTTGTTGCATTAAATCAATAAATAACTTTTGAATCGTTGATTATACGAATGATTTAATGAAGCTTGATACATTGAATGACTGGATGCATTTGGATTCATTAAATGAATGAGTTAAGTTTCTTCCATTGAATCAAATAAATACGTCTGATTCAATGTGCGATTCATGTTTGATTCAATGAATGAACGAAAGCAGTTGTTTCATTGAATGAATACGTCAAGCTCGGGAACATGACTTCACGAGATAAGCTCTACGCATTGAAATAAAACGTACAGTTTGTTGCAGTGAGTTGAGTTTGATTCAATAAATAAATGAATGTATGCAGATGGTTTAAGTAAACTCATGAGTGCGCTTTGATGTGTTAAATATTTGAGTTATGTTTGCTTCATTGAAACAATAAATAATGTTTGATTCATTGAATGTGTCTTTGAAGTAGCATTCATTGAATGAAAGAATGCACTTTGATTCTTTGAAATAATAAACTAAGCTCGATGCATTGAATGTAAAAGAAAACATTTAATCATTGAATTAATCCACACCGATTGTTTCTTTGAATTCAATGTCTCGAGGTTAACACATTCATTCAATGTAACAAACTGTATTCATTCACTGAATCAAGCTTCAATCGTACAATTAATCAAGCATTATTCATTGATTCACTGAAACAAATTTAACACAAGATTTAATTAATCAACAGCAATCGTCCATTCAATGATTCAAACTGCACTCTGTCAAGCAATGAAATAAACTGCGCATGTTATGTCAATGAGTTCATCTTCTCTAATTCATGCAATGCTTCGTGCTTCACTTCAAAGAATCAAAGTGTATTCATTCATTCAACGAATTCAACTTCAATCCGACATTCAAT
This sequence comes from Chiloscyllium punctatum, assembly GCF_047496795.1. Lineage (NCBI taxonomy): Eukaryota > Metazoa > Chordata > Chondrichthyes > Orectolobiformes > Hemiscylliidae > Chiloscyllium > Chiloscyllium punctatum. Next base: position 26,235,768 of record NC_092773.1, read on the forward strand.
GAATCAGAAGTTTTCTTTGAATCAGTGAAACAAACTTGACTCATTCATACATAAAACAAACTGCACTCATTTATTTACTACAAAAATGCATTCAGTCATTTAAAATGTCAGTGAATCAAACTGAATTCATTCCTTCAGTCAATTCTTTCAAGAAAACACACTGCACGTGTTAATTCAATGAGTAAAGCTTTTGCCGTTCATATAGTGTGTCAAGTTTAACTCACTGATTCAATGAGTCGACCTTCTCACATACATGCAGTGCCACGAGTTCAACCCATTGATCCAATGAAACAAACTGCACACATTCATTCAATGAATCACACTACTCGTGTTAACCCAATAAGTAGAACTTCTCTCATTCATTCAATGTGTCAAGCTTATTTCATTCACACAATGAAACAATCTGCTCGTGTTAGTTCAATGAGTACATCTTCTCTCGTCTATTCAGTCCCAGGCATTAATCGCATTGATTCAATGCAACAAACTGCACCAATTCATTCAATGAAACAAAGTTAATTCAAAGAGTAGAGTTTCTGTCATGTATCCAATGCCTCTTCTATAAAGCTTCCATTCAATCAAGCAAATTGCATTCTTTCAATTATTGATACAAACTTCAATCATTGACTCAATGAAATACACGGTATTAATTGATTTAAAGAAATAGACAACGTAGTGAATCCAATGCGATAAAATCGTGGCACTGAATGAATGAAAGAATCTCGACTGATTGGACATTGAATTAATGAGTACGGTTTGATGAACTAAATAAATGAGTTAAGTTTGTTTCCTTGAATTAATTATTCTAGTTTGATACAATAGTTGACTGAATGCAGTTTGTTCCATTGAATGAATGAGTTAAGCCTCACACATTGATTGAATGAAAAAGCTCTACTCATTGGGATTACGCGTGCAGTTTCATTGAATGAATGTGTGTCGATGAATCAATGAGTAGACCTCCTGGCACTGCATGTACGAGAGAGGTTCGACTCATTGATTAACACGTGCAGTTTGTTTTATTGAATGAATGCGTGAAGATTGGTATTTTGAATGAATCGCAGAAGCACTACTCGTTCAATTATCATGTAAAGTGTGTTTCATTGAATGAATGAGTACAGCTTGATTGATGACATAAATGTGTTAAGGTTGTTGCATTGAATCAATTAATAACGTTTGCTTCATTGAATCAAATGATTGAAGTTTGTGTCAATGATTTAATTAATGTGGTTTGTTTGATTGAATGAAATCGTTATAGTAGTGGTATTCATGACATGAGAGAAGCTCTAGCCATTGAATTAACCTAAGCAAGTCTGCTTCATTAATGAATGACTGGAAGCGTTGCACTCGAGACATTGAATAAATGAGTGAAGATCTACTCTTTGAATTAACACATCCCGTCTGTTTCATTGAATGAATGGGTGCAGTTTCTTACATTGAATCAATGCGTAAAAATCTTGGCATTGAATGACTGAGAGAAGCTGTACTCATTGAAGTAACTTGAGCAGTTTGTTTCAATTGAGTGAATAGGTTAAGCTTCACAAACTGAATGAATGAGAGAAGCTCTACTCATTGCGTTAACACGTGCAGAGAGTTTCAATGAATGCAAGTGTTCAGTTTCCTTCATTCAATGAATGCGTTGAACTCTTGGCACTGCATTTATGGGAAAAGGTCGACTCATTGATTAGCACGGTGCAGTTTGTTTCATTGAATGAATGAGTTAACCTTCTTCACACATTGCATTAATGGCAGAAGCTCGATTCATATAATTAACACGTGGAGTGCAGTTTGATACATTCAATAAACTGCACTCACGCATTCAATGAACCAGACTGCTTGTGTTAATTCAATGAGTATAGCTTCCCTTATGTATGCAATACGTCTATCATAACGCCTTCATTCAATCATTCAACGTGCATTGATTCAAATAATCAATACATTCTTCAATCATTCATTCAATGAATGAACCGTTATTAATTGATTTAAAGAAATAAACTTGATCATTTATTTAGTGAATCCAACTGGTTAGTTAAATTCATGGGGTAAGTTTGCTTCATTGAATCAATAAAACTTTTAATTCATTGAATGTACGATTGATGTATGATTCAATGAATGAGTGAATGCAGTTTCGTTCAGTGAATGAATATGTTATGCTATTTTATTCATGAGAATAGCTCGAGGCATTGAATAGCTCTAGGGAATGAATGAGTTCAATTTGAGTCACTGAATAAGTGAAAGAATGCAATTTGTTTCAGTAAACAAATGAGTGCTCTTCGATTCATTAAAGTGTATGTGGTGCGTTTGTTGCATTAAATCCATAAATAACTTTTGAATCATTGAATATACGAAAGATTTAATGAAGTTTGATACATTGAATGACTGGATGCATTTGGATTCATTAAATGAATGTGTTAGGTTTCTTCGATTGAATCAAAGAAAAACGTTTGATTCAATGTGCGATTTATTTTTGATTCAATGAATGAAAGAATGCAGTTGTTTCATTGAATGAATACGTCAAGCTCGGGAACATGACTCCACGAGATAAGCTCTACTCATTGAATTAACACATAGATTTTGTTGCATTGAGTTGAGTTTGATTCAATAAATAAATGAATATATGCAGATGGTTTTAATAAACTCATGAGTGGGCTTTGATCTGTTAAATATTTGAGTTATGCTTGCTTTATTGACACAATAAAAAACTTTTGATTCATTGAATGGAAGAATGCACTTTGATTCTTTGAAATAATAAGTTAGGCTTGATGCATTGAATGAATAACAAAACATTTACTCATTGAATTAATCCTCACCAATTTTTTCTTTGAAATCAATGTTTCCAGGTTAACACATTCATTCAATGGAACGAACTTTATTCATTCACTGAATCAAGCTTCAATCGTACAATTAATTAAACATTATTCAATCAATGAAACAAACTGCGCGTGTTATGTCAATGAGTTCATCTTCTCTAATTCATGCAATGCTTCGAGCTTAACTCATCTATTCAAAGAATCAAAGTGTATTCATTCATTCAACGAATTCAACTTAAATCCTACATTCAATGAATCAAACGTTTTCTTTGAATCAGTGAAAAAAACTTGACTCATTCATACATAAAATAAACTGCACTCATTTATTTACTACAAAAATGCATTCAGTCATTTAAAATTTCAGAGAGTCAAACTGAATTCATTCCTTCAGTCAATTCTTTCAAGAAAACACACTGCACGTGTTAATTCAATGAGTAAAGCTTTTGCCATTCATATAGTGTGTCAAGCTTAACTCACTTATTCAATGAGTCGACCTTCTCACATACATGCAGTGCCACGAGTTCAACCCATTGATCCAATGAAACAAACTGCACACATTCATTCAATGAATCACACTACTCGTGTTAACCCAATATGTAGAGCTTCTCTCATTCATTCAATGTGTCAAGCTTATTTCACTCACACAATGAAACAATCTGCTCGTCTAATTCAATGAGTACAACGTCTCTCGTTTATTTAGTCCCAGGCGTTAATCGCATCGATTCAATGCAACAGACTGCACCCATTCATTCAATGAAACAAAGTTAATTCAAAGAGTAGAATTTCTCTCATGTATTCAATGCCTCTTCTATAATGCTTCCATTCAATCAAGCAAATTGCATTCTTTCAATTATTGATGCAAACTTCAATCATTGATTCAATGAAATACATGGCATTAATTGATTTAAAGAAATAGACAACTTAGTGAATCCAGTGCGATAAAATCTTGGCACTGAATGAATGAAATAATCACGACTGATTGGACGTGCAGTCTCTTTCATTGAATTAATGAGTACGGTTTGATTAATTAAATAAATGAGTTAAGTTTGTTTCCTTGAATTAATGATTCTAGTTTGATGCAATAGTTGACTGAATGCAGTTTGCTCCATTGAATGAATGAGTTAAGCTTCACATATTGATTGAATGAAAAAACTCTACTCATTGGGATTACGCGTGCAGTTTCATTGAATGAATGTGTGTCGATGAATCAATGAGCTGATCTCGTGGCACTGCATGTATGAGAGAAGCTCGACTCATTGATTAACATGTGCAGTTTGTTTTATTGAATGAATGCGTGAAGATTGGTATATTGAATGAATCGCAGAAGCACTACTCGTTCAATTATCATGTAAAGTGTGTTTCATTGAATGAATGAGTACAGCTAGATTGATGACATAAATGTGGTAAGGTTGTTGCATTGAATCAATTAATAACGTTTGCTTCATTGAATAAAATGATTGAAGTTTGTATCAATGATTTCATTCATGCGGTTTGTTTGATTGAATGAAATCGTGATAGTAGTGGTATTCATTACATGAGAGAAGCTCTAGTCATTGAATTATCCCAAGCAAGTCTGCTTCATTAATGAATGACTGGAAGCGTTGCACTCGAGACATTGAATAAATGAGTGAAGATCTACTCATTGAATTAACACATCCCGTCTGTTTCCTTGAATGAATGGGTGCAGTTTCTTACATTGAATCAATGCGTAAAACCCGTGGCATTGAATGACTGAGAGAAGCTGTACTCATCGAAGTAACTTGAGCAGTTTGTTTCAATTGAGTGAATGGGTTAAGCTTCACACACTGAATGAATGAGAGAAGCTCTACTCATTGGGTTAACACGTGCAGAGAGTTTCAATGAATGCAAGGGTGCAGTTTCTTTCATTAAATCAATGCGTTGAACTCTTGGCACTGCATTTATGTGAGAAGGTCGACTCATTGATTAGCACGGTGCAGTTTGTTTCATTGAATGAATGAATTAACCTTCTTCACACATTGCATGAATGGCAGAAGCTCTACTCATATAATTAACACGTGGAGTGCAGTTTGATACCTTCAATAAACTGCACTCACTCATTCAATGAAACAGACTGCTTATGTTAATTCAATGAGTATAGCTTCTCTCATGTATGCAATGCGTCTATCATAACGCATTCATTCAATTATTCAACGTGCATTAATTCAATTAATCAATATATTCTTCAATCATTCATTCAATGAATGAACCGTTATTAATTGATTTAAAGAAATAAACTTAAATCATTTATTTAGTGAATCCAATTGGTTAGTTAAATGCATGGGGTAAGTTTGTTTCATTGAAGAAATAAAACGTTTAATTCATTGAATGTACGATTGATGTTTGATTCAATGAATGAGTGAATGCAGTTTCGTTCAGTGAGTGAATATGTTATGCTATTGTATTCATGAGAATAGCTCTAGGCATTGAATAAAAAGGTGCAGCTTCTTTCAGGGAATGAATGAGTTCAGTTTGAGTCACTGAATAAGTGAAAGAATGCAATTTGTTTCAGTAAACAAATGAGTGCTCTTCGATTCATTAAAGTGTATGTGTTGCGTTTGTTGCATTAAATCAATAAATAACTTTTGAATCATTGAATATACGAATAATTTAATGAAGTTTGATACATTGAATGACTGGATGCTTTTGGATTCATTAAATGAATGTGTTAAGTTTCTTCCATTGAATGAAAGAAAAACGTCTGATTCAATGTGCGATTCATGTTTGATTCAATGAATGAATGAATGCAGTTGTTTCATTGAATGAATACGTCAAGCTCGGGAACATGACTTCACGAGATAAGCTCTACTCATTGAATTAAAACGTACAGTTTGTTGCAGTGAGTTGAGTTTGATTCAATAAATAAATGAATATATGCAGATGGTTTTAATAAACTCATGAGTGCGCTTTGATCTGTTAAATATTTGAGTTATGTTTGCTTCATTGAAACAATAAATAACGTTTGATTCATTGAATGTGCCTTTGAAGTAGCATTCATTGAATGAAAGAATGCACTTTGATTCTTTGAAATAATAAATTAAGCTCGATGCATTGAATATATTAGAAAACATTTACTCATTGAATTAATCCACACCGATTGTTTCTTTGAATTCAATGTCTCCAGGTTAACACAGTCATTCAATGTAACAAACTGTATTCATTCACTGAATCAAGCTTCAATCGTACATTTAATCAAGCATTATTCATTGATTCACTGAAACAAACTTAACACAAGATTTAATGAATCCAACAGCTATCGTCCATTCAATGATTCAAACTGCACTCAGTCAATCAATGAGTTATGTCAATGAGTTCATCTTCTCTAATTCATGCAATGCTTCGAGCTTAACTTCAAAGAATCAAAGTGTCTTCATTCATTCAACGAATTCAACTTCAATCCTACATTCAATGAATCAAACGTTTTCTTTGAATCAGTGAAACTAGCTTGACTCATTCATACATAAAACAAACTGCACTCATTTATTTACTACAAAAATGCATTCAGTCATTTAAAATTTCAGAGAGTCAAACTGAATTCATTCCTTCAGTCAATTCTTTCAAGAAAACACACAGCACGTGTTAATTCAATGAGTAAAGCTTTTGCCATTCATATAGTGTGTCAAGCTTAACTCACTTATTCAATGAGTCGACCTTCTCACATACATGCAGTGCCACGCGTTCAACCCATTGATCCAATGAATCAAACTGCACACATTCATTCAATGAATCACACTACTCGTGTTAACCCAATATGTAGAGCTTCTTTCATTCATTCAATGTGTCAAGCTTATTTCATTCACACAATGAAACAATCTGCTCGTGTTAATTCAATGAGTACAACTTCTCTCATCCATTCAGTTCCAGGCGTTTAACACATTGATTCAAAGCAACAAACTGCACTCATTTATTCAATGATACAGACTGAACGTCTGAAATCAATGAGTAGAGCTTCTTTCATTCATTCAATAGGTTAAGCTTAACTATTTCATTCAATGAAACAAACTGCATTGAATCAAACTACAAACATTGATGCAATGAATCAAACATTTAATCCTTGTTTCGATGGAATAATCCGAACAACCTAATGTTGTGAACCAAACTGCAACGCGTACATTCAATGAAAAAGGCTGCACTTCTCAATTCAATGAGTAGAAACACTCTCCGTCGTTCAATGCCACAAGCTTAATGAATTGATTCAATCAAACAAATCGCACACATTTAGTCGATGAAGCAAACTGCACTTGTCAATCATAGAATACAGCTACTCTCATTCATTTAATGTCACAAGCGTCACACATTGTCTCATTCAATGAGTAGAGCTTTTCTCTTTCATTCAATGCCTCGAGCTTAATGCTTTAATTTAAAGACAAAACCTGCATTTCTTCATTCATTGATTCATATTTCAATCATTGATTCAAAGAATCAAATGTAATGCCTTGATTTCATTGTACAAACTTCACTCATTTCTGGAGTGAATTTAACTGTATTCATACAAGTACTGAATCAAACAGCGACCATTCATTCGATGAGGAACACGGCAAGTCCCATTCCAATGAATCTAGCTTTTGCCATTCATTCAATAAAAAACTGCACGCGTTCATTCAATGATACAAACTGTATGAATTCATTAAATGAAACAGACTGAACGTGTTAATTCAATAAGTACAGCTTTTCTTGTTTCTTCAATGTCTCGGGCGAAGCACTTCCATTCAATGAAACAAACTGCATTCATTGAGTCATTGAATCAAACTACAATTCAATGAATCAAACATTTTTCATTGTTTCAAACCTGACTCCCTTATTTAGTGAACCAATTTGCACACGTTCGATCAATGAAAGAGGCTCCGCTTGCCAATTCAATGAGTAGAAGTATTCTCCTTCGTTCAGTGCCACAAGCTTAACTCATTGATTCAATCAAACAAATTGCACACATTTAGTCCATGAAGCAAACAGCATTTGTCAATTCAATGAATACAGCTACTCACATTCATTTCATGTCACAAGCTTCACACATTGTCTCAACCAAACTGCACACATTCACGTCATGAACCAAACTGCACGTGGTAATTCAATGGTAGATCTTCTCTCATTCTTTCAATGGGTCAAGCTTAACAGTTTCATTCACTGAAACAAACTGCATTCATTGAATCATTGAATCAAGCTACAATCATTGATACAATGAATCAAGCATTATTCCTTGTTTCAACGGGACAAACGTGAACCAAACTGCACAATTTTATTCAATGGGTAGAGCTTTTTCTCTTTCATTCAATGCCTCAAGCTTAACGCTTTAATTCAATGAAACAGCCTGCTTCCATTCATTCATTAATTCATATTTCAATTTTTGATTAAAAGAATCAAATGTTGATTTAATTGTACAGACCTCACTCATTTTTGGAGTGAATTTAACTGCCTTCATACTGCAAATGAATCAACTGCAAACATTCATTCAATGAAAGAAACTGCACACGTTCATTCAATGATATGAACTGCATTCATTAAAAGGAACAGACTGCTAGCGTTAATTCAATAATTAAGCTTTTCTTGTTTATTCAATGTCTCGAGCTTAGCATTTTCATTCAATGAAACCAACTGCATTCATTATGTCATTGAATCAAACTGCAATCATTGTGTCAATGAATCTAACGGTATTAATGGATTCAATCAAACAAACTTAACTTATTTACCTCGTGAACCAAACTTGCACTGTATGCACTGTATGTCTTAATTAAAAGAGTAGAGCTCCGACCATTCATTCAATGCCACGAGTAAAACGCATTCACTCAGTGGAGCAAACTTCACTCATTTATTTAATGATACAGACTGCACGTCTGAAATCAATGAGTAGAGCTTCTCTCATTCATTCAATGGGTCAAGCTCAACGATTTCATTCAATGAAACAAACTGCATTGAATCAAACTACAAACATTGATGCAATGAATCAAACATTAATCCTTTTTTCAATGGAACAATCCTAACAACCTAATGTAATGAACCAAACTGCACGCGTTCATTCAATGAAAGAGGATGCACTTGTCAATTCAATGAGTAGAAACACTCTCCTTCGTTCAATGCCACAAGCTTAATGAATTGATTCAATCAAACAAATAGCACACATTTAGTCCATGAAGCAAACTGCACTTGTCAATTCATAGAATACAGCTCCTCTCATTCATTCAAAGTCACAAGCGTCACACATTGTCTCAATCAAACTGCACACATTCACGCCATGAACCAAACTGCACGTGGTAATTCTATGAGAGAGCTTATCTCATTCAATCAATGTGTCAAGCTCAATGATACAAACTGCATTCATTGAATCTTTGAATCAAACTAAGATTATTGATACAATGAATCAAGGCCAGATACATAGACCTTTCTTCAGATTATGTGCATATGTCAATGTCAGGCAAAACATGAAGGTATGAGTGCAAGTTAGCTTCAGGGAATTGGAAATGTGCAAGAAAAGGTTTAAATGAAAGACAGGCAATGTACGTTATTTATAGAAAAGTTGTAGCGTGTACTATATACGGATCTCCCTTCATGCTACAGAACGGAAAAACGGAAAGGTAAACGGAAACGGATGTCTAACAAACGCAGTTAAAGTTTGCATTCGATCAAAGGACGGGGTCAGAAAAAATGTTGAATGTTGTGGAGTCAGAGTCATTAGGACACAACAGAGGTGGATTAAGAAATTGATAAATAACTCAAAAAGAGGAGATGAATACAAATTAAAACGAAACATAAAAGCTAATGAATAGCACCCGTTAATATTTGAAAGGACAAATGGCTGGATGATCAAATATGGAACAGCGAGTGTGTGGATAGAATAATTTGTTGTAGAGAACAGATATAGGACAGGGAAACTAAACAATTGCTTTGTGTTTGTCTTCATGCAGGAAGAATCAGAAAATCTCCCAGAAATATCAAGTGACCATGGAACTTATGTAACTAAGGACAAAAATCATTAATATCAGTGACGAGGTAGAATTTGAGAACATTGAGCATTGTTAAGTCTGATGGACCAGTTTGACTTCGTACCAGATTTCGAAGAAACATAAATAAACTTATTGATTGCATTAGTGAATACTGTATGTTCTGCTATTTATTTTTAAAATATTATATCTATGTATCTATGTATCTATGTATCTATCTATCTATCTATCTATCTATCTATCTATCTATCTATCTATCTATCTATCTATCTATCTATCTATCTATCTATCTATCTATCTCTATATATACACGCACACGCAGTTTCATTCGATTTAAGAAGGGAAGACAAGGCAGAGGTGCAAGTGTGAACTGATGCATTTTGGAATATCCAATTAAAGTGCGAACTGTAGAGTAAATGAAAAAGACCTGAGGAAAGCTGATGTGCAGAGAGATCTGTGTGTTTAAGTTCCCAGAAGGAGGCAATGCAGGTCGATAGAGTGGTCAAGAAGGGATGTGGCATGCTTTACTTTATCGGATGCCGTGTTGAGTACAATAGTTAGTAGGTCATGTTTTAGTAGTATAGGACTTTGGTTAGTTCCAATTTGGAATACTGTATACAGCTGTCGTCGCCACATTACCAAAAGGTTGAGTATGCTATGGAGATGGTGTAGAGGAGACTCAAAGACGTGTTGTTTGTTATGGACCGTGCTAACTATAAAGGGAGATCGAGTAGGTTAGGGTTATTTTTATTCGAAGCACGGAAGTTGAGCCGGGACTTGATTGAACGGAACAAAATCACGAGAAATCAGATTGGACAGCAAGAATTTTCTTTTTACAGAGTGTGCGATTCAATTGCTAGGGGTCACGAGTTCAGGGTGAGAGGCGTAAACTGTCCAGGAGAAATGTGTGGCAAGTTCTTTTCACAAAGTGGAGTGAGTGACTGAAACACATTTCCAACGGAGGTGGTAGAAGCGGTTAGGAAAGCATCATTTAAAATGCACCTCGACAAATACATGACTGGGTATGAATCAGACAGACACAGATCCTTCGAAAATAGTCGAAGGTTTAGGTAGATAAATCCAGATCGGCGCAGTCTTAAAGGCCGAACGACCTGTTCTTGTGCTCTAAAGCTCTTTGTTCTTTGTAAGTGCAGAATTATAGTCCAGTAACCGTATCATTCATAGGAGGGAATTGGTTATAAAGAATATGATATTGGACACTTAGAAAGTAACAGCAATTTCCACAAGAACGATTTCGCTTTTATGAAAGGGAAATCATAATTTGCAAACCTCTTGCTTGAAAGTATTTCCTTAAACTACTGGATATTAGATATTCAGGAGAAATTTCGAATGACCTCACACGGTAAGTTATGATAATGAAACAAAGGGAACATAGGCAAATGGGAAAATAAAAGTTAGGTTTGCCTTGACGTAAAGAAGAACCGGAATGTATATGATGAAGCATCATCGAGACTCAACACATGAACTTGCTGTCTCTCCATGAACGTTGTCTGACCCACTGCAATCTCCACCATTTGAATTTTTCAATACAGATTCCAGGATCTGCAGTAATGTGCTCTCACTAAAAGTAAATGCGTCCTGCATGCTTACAAAGTGTGTTGATGGAACTGTACGTGGGATATTGTTCGCAGTTTTGGTGTCCTGATCAAAGGAAGAATATCTTGAGCACATGTAGTGAATGAACATTTTCCAGATTAATCCCTCAGATGGCATGATTGTCTGATGAGTAAACTCGACCTATGTTCTATAGAGTTTCAAAGAATTCTTAATGAAACCCAGAAAATGCACACAGATGCGACTGCAGAGCACAGCCAAGGTTGACGGGAATTCCAAGTTATTCCAAACGAATGCCAAGCTGAACTGAAGAACAGGAAGCAATTACGCCCCGTTACTAATCAAGGTGAAATCTGTGAAGGAAGCTGGTGAATATGATAGATAGTTACACGAGTCCGTTGTATCGGAATTACTTAAAGAAGGATGCAAATACAGAATTCGACAAGATGAACGGTGAACATGGTGTGGTTCCACTTTCAAGGGAAGGTGGTGTAGGTTGATTATAGACCTATGGACCAGTGGATATCGGATCTCTCTTAAGGAAACTATTGGAGAAAATAGGGAAGATGAAATAGATCGCCGATTAATGATAAAGGTTCATCAGAAATAGTCAGCCTGATGTTATCAGAGCGAAGTCATACCTAATTATCTTCTCGATTTTTTTTTCAAGGACATTCTTCATGTGATATTTCAGCAAGACCTTTTAACAAAGCCCCAGATAGAGACATAGAAGCAAAGACTCCTAGAGTACAGAGAAAGTCTTGTGTGGCCAATCTGGTGCATGCCGACCAACATTTCCCTATTTCCATTTACTGGGGTCATATCTTTCTAAACGGTTCCTATACATATATTTGTCCAAAAGCCTTTTAGACATTGTTTATGTCTCCATCTCGACCACTTTTCCTGACAGCTCATTCCATATGCGTACCATCCTTTGCGTATAAGTGTTGCTCCTCAGGTTTTCTTATTCTTTCCCTTGTACGATAAACGGATATCCTCTTGTTGTTGATACCCCAACACTGGTAAAAAAAAACTACAACCACATTCCTCATACATACCTCTTATGATCTGTTTGAGTTTTAAAGATCCTCCCTCGGACTCTTAAGCTATAACAGAAAACATACCCGAGCTTGTCCAACCTCTCCCGATAACTCAGACGCTTATGTCCTGGCAACATCATTTTAAACTTCTTCTGTGTTCTTTCCAGAACTATAACATCCTTCCTATAGCAAGGTGACCAAATCTGAACAGAGGACTCCTGGTGTGGCTACACCTGTGTCCTGTATAACTGCAACATAACTTCCAAATTTCTTCATTCCATGCCCTGACGAATGAAGGCCTGTGTGCTACAAGCCTTTTTTTTAACAGCTCTGTCTCCTTCTGACATGGGAAACTGACAAACCAATTAAAGTGCAGTCGCTTCAAGAGCAACTTGGAAAGTTACATTCAAAATTGTTTCAGAGCCTGGAGACAGAGGATGTTGGTCGAAGACTGCTAGTGTCCCCGGTTGTACCACATGGATCAGTGCAGTGTCCCTTATTTGTTGTGGTATTTATAAATTCTGCAAATGTGAATGTCGAGAATGTGGAGCGGGTGTGAACAATAAATTTCTTTTTGGCACAAAGATTGCCCGGGTGTTTGGCAGTGAGGAGGAAGATCTTATGTTACACAAATGTACGCATGGAATGGTCAGATGGACAGTCAATGTTAGACAGAAATTAACACCGATAAATATGAATGGGATGCAATGTGGAACAAAGGAATTAGACAGAGAAATACTTATTGACTGGCAGAACACGAAGAAACTCAGAAAGTTCATTTCCACAGATCCTTGAATTTGACTGGATGTTATATGAACAATACAGTTGCAGGACAGCGAGTGCAGAGAAAATTCATCAGGTTGTCCTTCCCGGCAATGGAGAGTATCCGCTGTGAAGAGAGGTTGAATCAGCTCAGATTGTTTGCTCTGGAGTAGAGAACACTGAGTGTGATATCACTTAGAAATGTCAGACGATGAGGTGCATGGATAGGGTGAATAGACAGCAGCTGTTCCTTTTCATCAAAAGGACAAGAAAATGAGAGAAACAGTTTAACATTGAGGGCTTGATGCTTGGAGAGGATTTGAGGATTGTTTTTCATCCAGAGGGTGTTAGGATCCGAAATGCACTTCCTGAGAATGTAGTTGTCACAGTAACCGCACAAACTGTAAAAGGTATTTGGACGAGCACTTGAAGTGTCAAAACATTCATGGATATGGACGCTATGTGGCAACATAGGACTAATGTAGACCGTGCTGTATGTCTGATGGTACAGACTCTATGCTTCTGTGGTTGTGGAAAATCAATCATTGAGCAGGGTAAAACAGTAATTGCTGGAGTTTTAAAAAAATATGTTAACAAAGGTGAAAAGAGTGATCGAAAACAGCGTCTAAAAGTTTGTCAATGGCCAACGTAAGAGATAACAAATGCAGCATTCTTACAGTCTGAAACCATGGAATGCAGAATGGAGAACAGGGAAACGGCAGAACTATGAAGCAACTACTTCATTTCTATCTTCACAGAAGAAACAAAACAAACAAAAATTTCTGCAATACTTGGAAACAATAGTCTGTAGAGGAAAAGGGATTAGAATGAAATTAGCAAATAAACGGTTTTGGTGAAGTTATTGGGACTGAAAATAAAGGGCATAGGCAAAGTAAACACAGATTTACAAAATGAGAATAATATATGAGAAGCTGACTGGTCGATAAATTGTGAAGAAGCAAAGACTGCAATGCATTTGAATTTTAAGAGAGATTTTTGATGAAATCTCAAGCCGAGTGTGCAAACTCAAATATTATTATTAATGTATAAACGAGGCTTTAGAATGGAACAGCTGACAGGAAATAGTGAATATGAATAAAATATTTTTGTTTTGACTGGCAGGATAGGGGAGTCTCACAGGGATCAGTGATAGGGCCTCAGCTATTCACAATACGTATCAAACATTTGGTAAGTGAATCAAAGGCAATGTTTCCAAGTCTGCTGACAGCACGAAACGATGTCGGAATGTAAGTGGATGAGGAGGATGTGAAAATTCTCCAAGATGATTAAGACAAGTGGAGTGAATTGGCAAATACGTGGCAGATGAAGAACAACGTGGAGAGATGTAACGTTGGACACTTTGTTGGGAAAAATGGAATGGTAGTCTATCATTTTAAAGGGAATTAGTCAACAAGTGTTGATCTTTAAAGCGACTTAGTTTCACTTTCTTAATCCTTCGGCACATTCCTTCAAAGTCCATGCAAGGCAGTGAGTTCTGAAGCCAGAAGTTAAGACGGGAAATATCATTGACACGCTAACCAGTGTACATAGACCCACCCAAGTAGGTAGCTGTAACATTGAAAGGGATTTGGATCTCCCCGTGCAACAGTAACTAAACACAATAATGGAAGTAAATGAAGCGTTGACCTTTATTTCAGGGGGATTTGACGACAGGAATGTCTTACTGTAGCTGTACAGAGCCTCAATAAGAAAACATCTCGAACATTGTGCAGTATTTTGTGCAGTTTTGGCTTTTTGCCGAATAAAGGACAAATCTGACATTGAGGGAATGCAGTGAAGGATGACAAGACTGGTCTCTGGGATGACAGGCACGTTGTGGTATCAGAATTCCTGTCAACTGGGCCTGTATTCCATGGGATTTAGGAAAATAGGTGCGGAGATCTCAGTGAAATATCTAAAATACTAACAGTGTGAGTCAGGTTGGAAGCAGAGATGATAACTCTTCTGGCTGCGATACCTTAAACAAGCGGGCACACTGATGGATGCAGAAAGCCTCTCAGCATTGTCAAGGGAATAAGTATCTGCACTCAGAGACTGGGGACCATGCGGAATTCTCTATCACTTATGACTGTGGAAGTAAAGGCACTGCATACAACTTAGGATTTCTAGACACTAAAATTATGTGGAAAGGACAAGAGCATGGTGTGGTGACAGAGGATCAGCTATAATTATCTTGTGTTGGATCGAACACTGGGTGAACCAAAGGCACGACTGTAGTTCCCATTACATAGTATCCTAAGGTCAATCACGTTAAGTAATACAGTACAGCTGAAAGTGAGGATGGCATTTGCTGGAAATCATAGTTGAAGAGTGTGGGCGTTGGAAAGCACAGCAGGTTAGGGAGTATCCCAGGAGCATGCAATCGACGTTTTGGATATAAATCCTTCATTCGGAATGCGGGGACCCTACCCGTCATAAACATTCTTGATGAAGGTGTTACGCCAGAAAGGTCGACTCTCCTGCTTCTTTGATATTCCCTAACCACCTGTGCGCTTCTGGCGCTAACGTTTTCGACATTAAGGGGTATGTACGCTGTGTGGTTAGAGTAGATTGAAGAGACCTTCGGCCATGTACTGTGACGGGAAAGCTTCGAATGGCCTACTCCTTTCCTGATGTTTCTGTGCAGTCTGTGGGAAAGCTCTATAAATGTTCTCACAAGCTCACAAGTGTTCTCTGAATGATCCGTCGTCATTTCAGCCACCTCCAAACGGACCCCACCACAAGGGATATATTTCCCTCCCCTCCCCTATCAGCGTTCGGAAAAGACCACCCGCTCTATGACTCCCTCGTCAGGTCCACACCCCCCACCAATCCAACCTCCACTCCCAGCACCTTCCCTTGCAACCGCATGAAATGCAAAACTTGCGCCCACACCTCCCCCCTTACCTCCCTCCAAGGCCCCAAGGGATCCTTCCATATCCACCACAACTTCAGCTGTACCTCCACACACATCATTTGCTGCATCCGCTGCACCCGATGTGGCCTCCTCTATATTGGGGAGACAGGCCGCCTACTTGTGGAACGTTTCAGAGAACGCCTCTTGTACACCCGGACCAACAAACCCAACCACCCCGTGGCTCAACACTTCAACTCCCCCTCCCACTCCATCAGGAACATGCAGGTCCTTCGACTCCTCCATCGCCAGACCATAGCAACACGACGGCCGGAGGAAGAGCGCCTCATCTTCCGCCGAGGAACCCTCCAATCACAAGGGATGAACTCAGATTTCTCAAGTTTCCTCATTTCCCCTCGCCCCCACCTTGTCTCTGTCCCAACTCTCGAACTCAGCACCAACTTCCTAACTGGCAATCTTCTTCCTGACTTCTCCGTCCCCACCCCCACTCTGGCCTATCACCCTCACCTTAACCTCCTTCCACCTTTCCAATGCCCCTCCCCCAAGTCCCTCCTCCTTACCGTTTATCTTAACCTGCTTGGCATATTTTCCTCATTCCTGAAGAAGGGCTCATGTCCGAAATGTTGATTCTCCTACTCCTTGGATGCTGCCTGACCTGCTGCACTTTTCCAGCAACACGTTTTCAGCTTTCTTCTCTGAAGGATCGACAGACTGAATGTCCCATTTCCTTTTCCACTACCGAGTCCGGAGCTGGGTGTTCAGTCCAGTATTGACCTTTAAGACCTCAGAGCAGTTTTATCCAATTGAATGTCTTACATGGCCATTTCAGACACCAATGAATAGTTTATCACATATCTCAGTGCTACAGCGGGCGCACAGAGAGGGGAGCCGTAAGGGAAGCGGAAACTAGTTTAATTTAACGCTTTTATTTTCCCAGTCTGTGTGTTTTTTTTCAAGTAGGAGCGGGAATCCAGAACTCATCAACAGAGGCATCTGGGAAGGTAAGATGTTTGAGTGGAGAAGGAACCCACCCTCCTCCTCAAACCTAAAAAAAGGACTCAGTCGGCTGAACAGGTAAGCTACTTCGTATTTTTGTTTTGGAGAATAAGTGTAGAGTTATTGTGGTTCTGTTCGCCGAGCTGGGAATTTGTGTTGCAGACGTTTCGTCCCATGTTTAGGTGACATCCTCAGTGCTTGGGAGCCTCCTGTGAAGCGCTTCTGTGATGTTTCCTCCGGCATTTATAGTGGTTTGAATCTGCCGCTTCCAGTTGTCAGTTCTAGCTGTCCATTGCAGTGGTCGGTATATTGGCTCCAGGTCGATGTGCTTACTTATTCAATCTGTGGATGAGTACCATGCCTCTACGAATTACCTGGCTGTTCTCTGTTTGGCCTGTCCTATAATATTAGTGTTGACCCAGTCGAATTCATAGTGTGTGGCTACTCAGGATAGCTGGTCGTGTCATTTTGTGGCTTTTTGGTGTTCATGGATGTGGATCGTTAGCCGTCTTCCTGTTTGTCCTATGTGTACATTAAGTATACAAAATCCAATGCAAGGACGGCACAAAACACGACATAGGACAAACAGGAAGACAGCTAACGATCCGCATCCATGAACACCAACTTGCCACGAAACGACACGACCAGCTATCCTTAGTAGCCACATACGCAAATGACAAGCAACATGAATTCGACTGAGACAACACTACTATTGTAGGACAAGCCAAACAGAGTACAGCCAGGGAATTCCTAGAGGCATGGTACTCATCCACAGATTCAATCAATAAGCACATCGATCTGGACCCAATATACCGACCACTGCAACGGACAGCTGGAACTGAAAACCGGAAGCGGCAGATTCAAACCACTATAAATGACGGAGGAAAGATCACAGAAGCGCTTCACAGGAGGCTCCCAAGCACTGAGGATGTCACCACGACAGGTGACAAAACGTCTGCAACACAAATTCCCAGTTTGGCGTACAGAACCACAAGAACAAGCACCCGAGCTACAAATCTTCTCACAAATTTTGAACATCTATAGGTGTAGAGTTATGGAAGCGCAGGCAGTGGAATGTTCCTCCTGCAGGATTTTTGAGGTAGGGATGACCACCGATGCCCCTGCTGACTTCACCTGCAGGAAGTGCAGCCAGCTCCATCGCCCCACAGACCGCTTTAGGGAACTGGAGCAGGAGGTGGATGAACTGAGGACTATTTGAGAGGATGATAGATAGAAGCTGCAGGGACATAGTTACGCCTGAGAACAGAGGTAGCTTGGTAACAGTTAGAGGTGAGAAGGGGAGGAAGCAGGTAGTGCAGGGATCCCCTGTGGTCGTTCCCCATAACAATAAGTATACTGCTTTAGATACTGTTGGGGGTAAGCTGAGCGGGGGTAAGCTGCAGTGACCAGGTCTCTGGCACGAGGTCCGGCACTGAGGCCCAGAAGGGAAAGGGGAGAGGAGGAGAGCGCTATTTATAAGAGACTTAATAGTTAGAGGGACAGACAGGCGGTTCTGTGGACATGGGCAAGACTCTCGAATGGTTTGTTGCCTCCAGGGTGCCAGGGTCTGAGACATCTCGAACCGTGTCTTCAGAATCCTTAAGGGGGACGGTGTGCAGCCAGAAGTCGTGGTGCACATTGGCACCAACGACTTAGGTAGGAAGAGGTGTGGGGAGGTCATTCAGGAGCTCAGGGAGTTACGTTGGAAGCTAAAAGCTAGGACGGACAGAGTCGTTATCTCTGGGTTGTTGCCGGTACCACATGACAGTGAGGCAAGGAATAGGGAGAGCGCGCAGTTGAACACGGGGATGCATGGTGTAGAAGGGAGGGCTTAAGGTATTTGGACAATTGGACTGCATTCTGGGGAAGGTGGGACCTGTACAAGCAGGACGGGTTGCACGTGAACCAGAAGGGCACCAATATTCTGGGAGGTAGGTTTGCTCGCACTCTTCGGGGGGTTTAAACTAATTTGGCAGGGGGATGGGATCCGGACTTGTAGTCCAGCAAGTAAGCTAGCTGTGTGTCAGGATGTCCAAGACTGTAGGGAGGCTGTGGAGAAGGTAGCACTGACAGGGAATACTTGCGGACACAGAGATGGGCTCAAGTGTGTATACTTCAACGCAAGGAGTATCAGAAATAAGGTGGGTGAACTTAAGGCGTGGATCGGTACTTGGAACTACGAAGTTATGGCCATCACGGAAACGTGAATAGAAGAGGGACAGGAATGGTTGTTGGAGATTCCTGGTTACAGATGTTTCAGTAAGGTTGGGGAAGTGGTAAAAAAAGAGGGAGGGTGGCGTTGCTAATTAGAAATGGCATAACGGCTGCAGAAAGGCAGTTCGAGGGGAATCTGCCTTTGAAGGTAGTATGTGCTGAAGTCAGAAATAGGAAAGGAGCAGTCACCTTGTTGGGTGTTTACTATAGGTCCCCCAATACCAGCAGAGATGTGGAGAAACAGATTGGGAAAAAGATTTTGGAAAGGTGCAGAAGCCACAGGGTAGTAGTCATGTGCGATTTCAACTTCCCAAATATTGATTGGAAGCTCTTTAGATCAAGTAGATTGGATGGGGCGGTGTTTGTGCAGTGTGTCCAAGAAGCTTTTCTAAATCAGTATGTAAATTGTCCGACCAGAGGGGAGGCCATATTGGATTTGGTATTTGGGAACGAACCGGGACAAGTGATGGGCTTGTTAGTGGGTGAGCATTTTGGTGATGGTGACCGCAATTCTGTGACTTTTACCTTTGTTATGGAGAGAGATACGTGTGTGCAACAGGGCAGGTTTTACAACTGGGGGAAGGGTAAATACGATGCTGCAAGACGGGGTCTGAGGAGCATAAATTGGGAGCATAGGCTGTCAAGGAAGGATGTCGTTGAAATGTGAAACTTTTTCAAGGAACAGATACGACGTGTCCTT
Source organism: Chiloscyllium punctatum (assembly GCF_047496795.1). NCBI lineage: Eukaryota > Metazoa > Chordata > Chondrichthyes > Orectolobiformes > Hemiscylliidae > Chiloscyllium > Chiloscyllium punctatum. The sequence goes on from NC_092773.1 coordinate 26,255,687, forward strand.
GATATGTATGTACCTGTCAGGCAGGAAAGAGATGGTCGTGTGTGGGAACCTTGGTTGACGAGGAAGGTTGAATGTCTAGTAAAGAGGAAAACGAAGGCTTACATAAAGTTGAGGAAACAAGGTTCAGACAGAGCATTGGAGGGATACAGAAATAACCAGGAGGGAGCTGAAGAAAGGGATTAGGAGAGCTAAGAGATTGCATGAAAAATCTTTTGTGGTTCGGATCAAGGATAACCCTTTTATGCGTATCAAGGCCTTTTATGCGTATGTGAGAAACATGAGAATGATGAGAACGAGGGTAGATCCGATCAAGGACAGTAGTGGGAGTTTATGTATTGAGTCGGAAGAGATAGGAGAGGTCTTGAATGAGTACTTTTGCTTCAGTATTTACAAATGAGTGGGACCGTATTGATGAAGAGGAGAGCATGAAACGGACTAATAAGCTAGAGGAGATACTTGTTAGGAAGGAAGATGTGTTGGGCATTTTGAAAAACTTGAGGATAGACACGTTTCCCGGGCTTGACGGGATATATCCTAGGATTATGTGGGAAATAAGAGAGGAAATTGCAGAAACGTTGGCAATGATCTTTTCGTCTTCACTGTCAATGGGGGTGGTACCAGGGGACTGGAGAGTGGCGAATGTTATGCCCCTGTCCAAAAAAGATAACGCCGGGAATTACAGGCCAGTTAGTCTTACTTCGGTGGTAGGCAAAATAATGGAAAGGGTACTGAGGGGTAGGATTTATGAGTATCAGGAAAGACACTGCTTGGTTAGGGACAGCCAGCATGTATTTGTGAGGGGTAGGTCTTGCCTTACAAGTCTTATTGAATTCTTTTAGGATGTGACCAAGAACGTGGATAAGGGTAGAGCAGTGGATATAATGTACATGAATTTTAGTAAGGCATTTGATAAGGTTCCCCATGGTAGGCTTATGTGGAAAGTCAGGAGGCATGGGATAGTGGGAAGTTTGGCCAGTTGGATAGAGAACTGGCTAACCAGTCGAAGTCAGAGGGGTTGTAGATGGTAAATATTCAGACTGGAGCCCAGTTACAAGTGGAGTTCAGCAGGGATCAGTTCTGGGTCCTCTGCTGTTCGTAAGTTTTATTTATGACTTGGAAGAGGGAGTCGAAGGGTTGGTAACTAAATTTGCAGACGATACGAAGATTGGTGGAGTTGTGGATAGTGAGGAGGGCTGTTGTCGGCTGCAAAGATATGATGCAGAGCTCAGCTGAGGAGTGGCAGAAGGAGTTCAACCCTGTCAAGTCTGAGGTTGTCCATTTTGGAAGGACAAATAAGAATGCAGAATACAGGGTGAATGGTAGGGTTCTTAGCAAGGTGGAGGAGCAGAAGGATCTTGGGGTCTATGTTCATACATCTTTGAAAGTTGCCACTCAGGTCGATAGAGCGTGTAAGAAGGCCTTTGGTGTATTAGCGTTCATTAGCAGAGGCATTGAATTCAAGAGTCGTGAGGTGATGTCGCAGCTGTACAGGAGTTTGGTAAGGCCACATTTGGAGTACTGTGTGCAGTGCTGGTCGCCTCATTTTAGGAAAGATGTGGAAGCTTTGGAGAGGGTGCAGAGGAGATTTACCAGGATGTTGCCTGGAATGGAGAATAGGTCGTACGAGGATAGGTTGAGGGTGCTAGGCCTTTTCTCATTGGAACGGAGAAGGATGAGGGGTGACTTGGTAGAAGTTTATAAGATGATAAACTTATAAGGTAGAGTAGACAGTCAGACTTTTTCCCCGGGTACAACAGAATGTTACAAGGGGACATAAATTTAAGTTGAAGGGTGGAATGTATAGGGGGGATGTTAAGGGTAGGTTCTTTACCCAGAGAGTGGTGGGGGCATGGAAAGCGCTGCCTGTAGGAGTGGCAGAGTCAGAATCATTGGTGACCTTTAAGCAGCAATTGGATAGTTACATGGATAGGTGCTTAACCTAGAACAAATGTTCGGCACAACATCGTGGGCCGAAGGGCCTGTTCTGTGCTGTATCGTTCTATGTTCTATGTTCCAAAGTTCCCACATCTTTCCGAAAATGTGGTGAGCAGAATTGTTTTAAATACTCCATGTGCAGCCATACCAGTGTCTTCTACATATGAAGCATGACCTCGTGTTTCCAAAAGTTAATGCCCCTGCTGATAAACACTAACAAACCATATGCCTTCTTAGGACCCTGTGAACCTAGGGGGCAACTTTCGTGGATTTATGCAGCCGTACAACGATATCTCCCTGTTAATCTACACTGCCAAAATGGTTACCATTAACCAGGTACTCTGCATTTCTGTTACTACTTCCGAAGTGAACTTTGCAGCATTTAAATTCCATTTGCCAAATCTTAGCCCAGCTCTGCATCTTATCTGTGCCCCCATGGAACGTACAACATCCTGCTGTATTATTCACAACTCTGCCTACCTTAGTATCATCCACCAATTTATTAACAGATCCTTGTCCACCCCCATACACATCATTTATGGTCATGGCAAACAGCAGTGCCCCAAAACAGATACTTGCGGAATGCGACTGCGTAACTGACCTTCAGGATGAACATTTTATAGCAGCCACGACCCTCGGTCTCCTTTCAGCGAGCCAATTATTGATCCAAAGCCCTAAATCGCCTTCAATCCTGAAACTCCGTATTTTGTGCAATGACCTACCATATAGAACCTCAACAAACGTCTTACTGAAGTCCATATACACCAGATCAACCGCTTTAATTTCATCCAGGTGCTTTGTCACCTTCTCGAAGAACTCGATAATATTAATGAGGTTCAAAATACCCTTTAGGAAACCGTGTTGCCTGTCCATAATCAAGTCATTCCTTTTCAGTTGCTGATAAATCCTAGCTCTTGTGACCTTTTCCTACGCCTTACCAAAAATAGAAGTAAGGCTCACAGGCCCATCTGGCCCAGGAACCTTATCAATTTTCAGATGTTCCAAAATTGCTCAAACGTTCTCTTTCTCAACTGCATTCCCATTTAACCCAGTAGGTTGTATCTCTGTATTCTCACGAACATTGCCATTTTCCAATGTGAATACTGATGAAACGCTTTTATTTAGCACTTCCCCGATATCCTCAGATTCCACGCACCTGTTCCCCTTATTTTATTGCAGCAGTACATTTAGAAGGCCATAGGATTTCCCTTCGTCTTATCCGCCAACGACGTCTAATGCCTCTTCCTGATTATTCCTAGCTGTGTCCTCACATCTTTGTTGGTTAAATTGTAACTCTCCAGCCGCTGAACTGAACTTCCACGCCTCACCCTTACAAAAGCTTTCTTCTAATCTTGAGAAGAGCTTCAAGTTCTTCAGTAAACGATGTCTCCCTCTCTCGACAACCATGTTTCTGCCTGATAAGTATAAACTTATTAAGTACTGGCAGTCGCTGTTCCTTGGATAAGCTCGGCATTTCAAGTGTGCCCATCCCCTGCAGTTTCCTTCCCCATCCTTTGCATCCTAAATCATGCCGATCGCATCACAGTTGCCTTTCCACCGTTATACTACTTTCCCTGCGGTATAATCGTATCCCTGCCCATTGCTATTGTAAACATAACCGAATTTGGTTACTATCATCAAAGGGCTCACCGACCTGCAAATCTAACACGTGTCCGGGTTCATTCCCCACTACCAAATCCAACATGGCATTGGTTGTTGTTGGCCTGTCTACATGCTGTGTCAGACCACTTTCCTGAACACATTGTACAAAACCTGACTAATCTAAACGACAGGAGCGAAATTATGCCCAGTCAATATTGTGGATCTTAAAGTCCCCCAAAACAACCAGCCTGTTACTCACGCGCCTATTATACATCATATTTGCTATCCTTTCATCTACTTCCCCAGAACAATTCAGAGGCCGAATGAAAATTCAACAGTCTGAGATCTCTTTTCCTGTTTCTGACCTCAATCCAAACTACCTCACTGGATGTGTCCACAAATGTTATCTCAGCTGCTGTCATAATACCCTTAATAAAAAAATGCCACTCCTGCTCCCTATTTGACCATCTTGCCTGCTCCGACTGAAGCATCTGAATTCCAGAATCTGTAGTAACTATTCCTGTCCTTCTTCCAGCCATGTCTCTGAAATGTCCACATCATCCAAATTCCTGGTCCCAACCCATGCTGCATGTTTACCCATCTCTTTTCAGATTCTCCTGGTATTGACATTCACACATTTCCACCCAACATCCTGATTGTCTGTGCCCTCTCACGAACACTTGTACATCTACCGCTGACCTCACTGCCCTCACCTGTACACTGGAACAACAATTCAGATCCTCATCCACCTGCTGCACTAGTTTAAACACCCCAACCAGCATTACCAAATTCCAGGGTACTTTTGCCACTTTGGTTCGGGTGAAGACAATCCTGTTTATGGAGGTCCCACCTCCCCCAGGAAAAAAGCTACAATTATCCAAGAATTCTAATCCCTCCCTCCACTACAATCCCAGTAGCTACGTGTACAACTCTGGTCTCTCTGTATTCCTCGCCTCAGCAGCACGTGGTATGCGCCAAACTAAAAGCAGGGTTAACTACTCTGTTAAGTCTAGCTCTAAGCTGCACCCTACTTGCCAGGATTTCTGCCTTACATTCCCACCTTTATTCCGACCGATGTCGATGAGGCATCTGCAGACTATAATGTGGGGTTGGTCCTCCTCGTCCTCAAGGAAACCCCAAAACACGATCAGAGGCATCACGAATCCGGAGGTAACACACCAATCGTGCGTGTCACCCGAACACACAAAACCTTACTATGGAGACCCCACTGACTAAACCTCTGCTATTCTCTCGTGTTCCTCTCTGAGCAACAGGGCCAGACCATGCACCAGACCTGTACCCGATTGCTTACCCCTGGAAAGTCGCCAGCCACCCACACTCCAACAAACAGCATCCAAAACGGTATATTTATTGATGAGGGGGAACACCACAGGACTTCACTGCCTGCTGGTTCAGTTTCCTATCCCTCAGAATAACGTATTCCCGTGGTGAGGAGTAAGTAGATCCCTGTAACTCCCCTCAATAACCCCCTCCACCTCTCGAATGATCCGATGTACATCCAGCTCCAGCTCAAGGTCCCGAACACTGTTCTCGAAGAGCTAGAGCTGTGTGCACTTCGCACAAATGAATTCAGCACATAACTAGAAGTGGCTGTTACCTCCCCATATTGCAAGAAGAGCATTCACCTGCATTTGTCTCAATTACCACGATTCCAAATTCCCAAATAGACCGATGCAAAAAAGTAACACGAAAGCAAACACTTATCACAATAACAACTGACGCACAGATCAGTTTTTGTTTGATTATTTGAGGAAGGTGAGTGGGACACCACCCAAGTAGTGTGTCGGATACAGCAAACGCCCATGTATATAATCTGGTTACCTTTCCAATAGACTTAAGGAACTAAAGAATGCCACACCTAAATGTGAGTAATATTTATACTGGGTACTCACCTATCCCAAAAGGCTCTGCACTCCCTGGTGACCTCATGACATTTCTGACTGGCTCCAGGAACTAAAGAACTCCAGACTTAAAGATAAGTAATATTTATAATGTATACTCACCCATTCCGACGGGCTCTGCCGCTCCCTGGTGACTTCGTTACCTCTCCAACAGGCTCCAAGAACTAATGAACGCCGGACTTAAAGGTAAGTAACATTCATGCTGCATCCTCATGTATCCCCACAGACCCCGCTGCACCCTGTCGATCTTGTAACATTTTCGACTGCCCCAGGACCTAATGAACGCCAGACCTAAAAGTAAGTAACATTTATACATTAAACTCACATATCCCGGCAGGCTCCCCTGCTCTCTGGCGATCTCGTGACCTCTTCTACTGACTCCAGGAATTAAGGTACGCCAGACCTATAAGTAAGTAAGATGTATATTGCATACTCAGGTATCCCGACAGGCTCCTCTCCTCCCTGGTGACGTCGTGACACGTCCAACTGGTTCTTGGAACTAAAGAACAGGAACTAAAGTGAAGACGTAGAGAAATGTGACATGCCCGTGTGTCAGTTAAGGTTGGAATGAAATCAAGACTGGGGAAGTAATAGTGAGTGTGATTAGCAGAATGTGATTTCCAGGACTACGGTTTGTTCTTGGGAAGGATTCAGCAGGATCCAAGGTGGGACTGCCATGATTACACAAATGAGTGGAATAATTCTATCACTTTCGTATTGTTTGCCATTAGAGCTGCCCCAAATGAATCTATTCGGCTTACTCGTTTTGAGCAAATATGAAGTGAAAGGGCCTTTGAAAGGAATTAAAGACAAAACGTAATCGAATTCAATTCGGACATCGCACATTTCAATGATGTATCTGAGTTGAGGGAGAATATATATCAGTCAGGCAATTTTGCTAAACAGCACTCAAAGAGCATACAGCCTAGAATGATGCAGGTGGCCGATAATGACTCCAAACTTCCGATATTTCACCGTGGAAACTATGCATTCGTAGGAGTTCGTTTTAAAGCCAAATTTAGTGGAACCTATCAAATGAAGAGAACCGTTGCCAGGTAAACTATTTGGTAAAGATACCAGTTATAACAAACTAAAAGCTGTTTCGTGTACATCATGTGAACATATCACAATCACAATGCACAAGCCAAGCACAAGAAAACGCCTTCTTGACTATCCTGTCTACCTGTTCAAGAACTATGAGCCGACACTCCTGGCTCTCTGTTTGACAGCACCCCCCAGGACCTAACTATTCATCGTGCAAATCCTGCCCTGTGTTACTTTACCAAAAGACACCAGCTCACACCTCTCAGTGTTGTCCAAGTTAATGCGCTTATGAATAGGTTCCTGGATTCAACCAGGAAAATTCACGCCAATAGACTTGACTCACAACCGCAAAGAACCATGAAAGGGCAGACACAGTACAACGAGCCATAGACATGAGACAGCGACAAACGCAGAATGGAACTCTATGAACAACACATTCTCCTCCTCTGTGGATTTCAACTTCACCCCGTATCCCAAACCATGTATCATTCTCTCTCTCCTCTCCAGGTCGCAATTTCTCACTCTCTCATTATTTCATTCTCTCCCCGAGTCTCTCTCCCATCCCCACTCTACTCCACCCCAGATCTCAATATCCGGTGAAATTGAGAATGCATGCATATGTTTGAAATCTTTTTCACTAATAGATGAACAAGCATCTCCCTAGAGACTTTTGCGCATGTTCCTCAGTGTCAACTGTAAGTCATGAGGTAGAAGGGAGGGAAGGAACATAATGAGTTCATTCACTAATCGGGCTTCACTCTATAAACTGAGGTAGCAGTGGCATGTCAGGTTTCATCATCTTCAGTCTTCGTTGCAGGGACTTAAAAGTGGTCGACAATTTGAGAGCAGAAACATTCGTGTGTACGCTCCGAAATTGCCAAGATTCAGGAAAGGTTTCATCAGACTTCATTCAGTCTGTATGATTTAGTCTGTTAATGCTTTACCCATCCATTCTGAGTGTCAGTCACCTCACTGTCTGGAAACCTCTCCTGGCCCCAAGGCCTTTCTGGAATGAATTGTTGATACTAGACTGTTGTTCATAGACTCCTGTTGACAGGAAGCTCTAGGATGCATTATATTCATTTGTTATAGAATTTATTAATTGGAACCTGCTCTCTACCTTTACTATAATAATCTGAATTTAACCATTATTGTTTAATTATTTCCAAAGCTTCATTTTAAAAAGAGGGATCTAAAGATTTTGAAGGCGGTTCAGAAGAGGTTTACTCAATGAATGCTTTGAATGAGTGACATGAGCTGTGGGAATAGGTGGACAGAATGGGCTTGTTTCAGCTGGAATTTGGGTAGTTAAGGGTAACTTGATCAAAGTATATAGGATCGCAAATGACCTTGCTGAGTTTGGAATGGAGAATTTTTTTCCAGTTAGTGAGTTTTAACCTGGGGGCGTGGTTTTAAAATTAGTGAAGGATAACCTTTTTTGGACGGAGATGAAGTGAGTTGTTTTTAGAGCAGTGTAACACGGGAACTGTCTCTCCCAGAAAATGATAGAGATGTGGACAATGAACTTTTTTAAGTCACTGGAAGATTTATTCCCTTGCATAACAAAAATTACGGTGGGCAGATGGGAAAGTGAAACTCAAAATATAAACACACCAGCCATAGTCTTCTGAAATAGAAGAGTAGGGTCGAGCGACCTACTTCAGTTCCAGTTTCACGTGTTGCCATGTGATAAACAGATATCTGAAACTTTATATTTTTATTATTATTCGTCTTAAAGTTGAGCCCTGTACTTTCTCTCTCTTCCTGTCTCTCTGATCCCCAATCTCAATAATGATATGCTCACAAGTTCTTGTGCAGACTATCTCAACTCCAGTTTAAGTCCAAACCTGTCATTTACCTTTGTCAACCTGAATGATAATAAACTAAGAGATTCAGCAGTGAAACGACTGTCACAGGTTTTAAAAAATCTTAATTGTAAAGTTGCTGTCATTACCAAATTCTGAGGTTGTGTTTGTTATCAACTTATTTTAAAATGTTGTTAACTGTTATGTTGTGGAAATAATGACCAACAGTGGGGCTTCACTCGGATTCCTGTTAATTCTTTCTCTTGCTCCAAGACTCTACATAAATGGTTTGACAACGTCTTCTGATCACGTGCTCTGCTTCGGTCTCATTAAAAAAACAGTCATTAATGGATCTGAACCTGAATGGTAGGAATTTGGGAGGTTCTGGAGTCCAACTACTGTGTGTGGTTCTGGGGAATCCGGACTGTAGTAAACAGAAACTGCTGTAAGTACCCGATCGCGTGAGATTGTGTTGATACTAATCGTTATCTGATACTCTGCATAATTGTTTCCATCTAGAATTGTAATTAGTCGAGACTTTAGAATATTAATTCCTGTATTACTAACAAGCACTGCATGTTGCTACTGCTATCGATAACATAGAACTCTGGGGGATAACTTTGATATCAGTCATTTCTCTTCAGTCAAGTATGTGGAATGTCAGTCTCACGGTGCTTGTGCTGAATATCTTTGCACAGCTGTCACTACAAACCACTCATTGAAAGTTCTTCACAGCCAAATTTGTTCCCTCTGTCTCCCGCCTCTCCCTGATCTGTAGGTGTTTGTCATTCTGTAAACATAAAACACAATGTGATCCAGCCGCCTTAATCGGTAATAATTTAACAATTATTGAAATACTATCTCAATCGGATTTATAATTGTAATTAATGCATTTATTTCCTGTTTCCTCTTCAATCTGTTTCACGTTGTTGGCAAATAAGTCCAGCTGAAATAAAAAGTACACGTCAATTGGAGTCAGCACAGGAATCTACATCTGGACTGATTGTATCAGAATCTTCAAGGACAAAAAAAAACTCAAAAAGACGAGAACAACTTTCACATTGTAGGGGTGGAAAGAATATCAGAAGTTAGAATAGAAAAAGATCATCGTGTGTGAGATAATGAATGGTACCCCACATGGCTTCAGATCTACAGGAGCAGGGAGTAAAAGTCACACTGTCAACTCATGACATGGCCACCCCCTCGCCCACATAGAGAAACTGCTGGGGCCTGTTTTCAGTTAACAAAAAATCGTACCATTTGTTGTAATATCGGAGAATGCAAAGTTTTAGCTGATGTCTCTGAGAGAAGACATACAAAAAGGCCAAGATACAATCAGGTTGTTAAAGAGTCCAGATGGATAACACAAGAGACAGTGACATAAGTACGAAGAGATAACTTGAAACGAAATGAACCCAGTCGACAGACCCTCAAAAGACTTAGGATATGGGCAGGGCTTACCTCGGCTCAAAGTCATAATAACAGGACAGGCTTTTGCACCTTCTGACCAATTTTGACATCGCATACCATCTATTAATAATTAGAAAGCGATGCACATCCCACTAAAACACAAATTGATTCAGGAATATATGTTAAACTTTACATATGTGCAGGAGTATTTATTCAGGTTTGACTGAGTTTGCCATGTTACAAAGCTGTGTTTTCCTTCAGGATGTCTGCACTCCGAGCAATCAGACACAAATATTTGCTCACAACACGGTATATGGACAAAGGCGAGTCATCGGTATGTTGTCTGCGCAGACTCATGCAAATAATTATATTTTGTCTGTAAAAGTGATGACTATATTTCTATCACCTGTTTCTTGGGGGGAAATGAACAGTCGCCAGCAGAGAGGGATGGTGGTGTGATGACCGGTATGTGAGAGAGTGATACTCACGTTGTCCAGCAGAGGGAGATTGCTGTTGTTGGTATGTGTGTTGTAATTGACACTGCTGAGTATAAACAACTTTAACACATTTTGTGTCAGACATCTACTTCCCAGCTTTAACTACAGATGATAAAGTGGAAGAACCGTTTAATATCCCATTGTCAAGCACAAAATAAAAATGTAGATGCTCCAATACAAAGTAGATAAGCAGGAGGCAGAGAGCAAACAGCAAGCCAGGTAGCATCAGCAGGTGGAGGAGTCAACGTTTTGAGTACAACCACTCTTCAGGACTGGGGTGGGAGTAAGGCGAGCTGAGGGGAGGTGGTGGGGGAGTGTTATCTGTGGGGAGATGGGTGGAATGATGAAGTAATGATCGGTGACCACAGGTACCGGGAATAATGGGAAAAATAAATCCAGACAACAGCTGGAAGGAAGGTTCGGTCACAGGAATGGAAGGGAGTGGGAGGGGCTGGAAATGGAGTCAGGGGATGAGAAAGGAGGTTATTTGAAATTGAACAACTCAATGTTGAATCATCCGGAAGATGACGTGTTGTTCCTCCAATTTATGGTTTGACTCACTCTGGCAATGAAAGTGGCCAATGATGGTCATGTTGGAGAATGAGTGGAAATGAATGTTGAAATAGACAGTGACAAAAGGTCAGTTCGGCCCTTCTAGGCCCGTCTGAGTTGCCCAGTTGAAAGTACTCCTCGTTTACAGTTGGTCTCACAGATGTAGTGAAGGTCACATTCCCTTGACTTATTGCCAAGAATGAAGTTCATTTGTTTAACAATCTTGTCTTCAATTCTGACATTTGCATGCTATGCATTTTTTTTTAATTGTGTCCATTCTTATAATTGCTCTATGTTAAATTGTAAATATGATATTTTCAGATTTATGATGGTTTCTTAACATTAAATAAATCTCAAACTCACTCAGCTTGCTGACGGAGACCAGCAGTTCTGGCAGCATTATGAAGAGAAATCAAAATTAAAGTTTTAGGGCCAATGAGCATTCCTCAGAACTTCCGGACTTATCCAGCTTGTTGACATTACTTATTTGTTTTGGTTTCATTAAATATGTCAAAACATCTTGTGCTCAGTTACTTAAGAACTTCGTGTAAATTTGTGTACGAAACTTATGTTCATTTATACAAAGAGATAGTGTCAATTTTTGGAATAAACTTGTGTTCATTTGTGCAAAAAAAGACCTTCAGTTGATTAGTATTGCAACCATGTGTGTGGTCTCACTGGGTATGAAACTGCAGCGTTGTGTCCGTGTGTATTACAAGTCTGTGTCCAGTGAGGATGGGGCAGGGACAGGAACAGACCTGAGCTAAAACATTGGTTTGCTGCTTTCTCCCACACTCAGTCTCATCCCAATAAAGTGATTCCTGTTGTGTTTCATAACTGTGGGAGGAGTGTTCCATTAGAGGGTGCTAGGGCCAGAGTGGATGAACTGGGATGTCAGAGGAGATGGGTGTTGAGTGATAGACTCTGTTAGTCACAATTTATTTGGCAGGTGGACTGACTGAGGTGAGTATCTGTGTATCTCTGGCTACCAGTGAATAAGGAATTGGTCAGCATGTAGTGTCATCGAGATACTGCCGGAAAATGAAAGGACGGATCTTTACAAGTGGTTCCTTGAGCATGCTGTCAATACCAACAAACATTAAGACTTTCATTGGGTGGCGGTGAGAAGGACAGTGCCTGTGAGATCCTTAGTGTCCACCTGAAATTGAGACAGAGACAGACGGGGAATAAAGTGTCCACTGCCGTCCACGGTAAAGCCACTGACGCTCACGGTTAAATTCCCTGCAGCTCCATATTCCCCATGTGCTGCAAGGACTCCATCACATTCTCCCAGTCGTTCCAACCAGAAAGCATTTGTTAAATGATACCTCCCTTCCATTAGCATTGCTGCTGACCTGGCTTGCTTATTCCATGACCGTGGTTTCCAACACACTGTGATTGACTAACCTGCATTCGACCTGTGCTTAACCCCCTGTCCCTTTCCATCACTCAGAGCAGTGTGATCAAGTTCCCCTTGCCCTCACGTTTCATCCCACAGGTTTCTGCATTCATAAGATTATCCCCGATCATTTCAGAAAACTCCAGCAGAGTGCCAGCACCAAGCATATCTTTCCCTCATTGTCACGATCAGCATTTCTCAGGGATCATTCCCTCTGAAACTCTCAAGACCATTCCACAACCACTAAATCCATCCACCTCTCCATGGCACCATCCGATGTAACTGCGGAAGGTGTGACATCTGCCCCTTCAACTTTTTCCTGCTCATAATCCAAGAGTCTAAAAACTCTTTTCAATGAAGAAGCATTTCACCTGTACCTTCTCCAATCTTGTGTGTTGCGTTCGCTGCACCCAATATGGCCTACTCCTCCTTGGAGATTCCAAATTATGACTGCGTGACCACCTTGACGCACACTTCTGATCTGCGCACAAGCATTACTCCAACCTTCCTATAAACGATCATTTTAATGCAGGATCCTGCTCACATGCCCACGTCTGTCCTCGGCATGCTGCAATGCTCCTGTGAATCACAGCATAAACTGGAGGAAGAAAACTCATCTTCAGACGAGGCACTTTACAGACTTTTGAACTTAATAAGGTTTTCAAACCGTTCAAATTATAAACCATTTCTTCACTTTCATTTAGCTTGTGATCATGCCCTCTCTCCCCACCCATTATCCCAGTGTCTGCCCTTTCAGGTCTGACAGTAAGACATAGCATTGCTCTGTCTTTCTACATACTGATCGCTTAATCTGAGCAATCAGCATATTTTCTCCACCAGCTCACACTGCACCCACGAACCTCCCCCAAAATATCATATAAATGCTGCCCCCTCCACTCTTCTTTCCAGTGCTGATGAAATGTGATCGTGACTTGAAACATTCACTGAGTCTCTCTTCTGTGATGCTGCCTGTCCCACTGAAATCTCCAACATTTTTTCTCAGTGCACATGTCAGCATCTGCAATAAATTTCTCGTGACATGATCAAGAAGTTTGCAAATCATATGATATTCGTAGCATAGTTAGTAGTGAGGGGGAGGGCGTAAACTGGAGGAGAAAGTCAATAGATTAGTCAGATGTGCAAAGCAATAGGAAATGGAATTCAATTCGGAAAATAATGAGACATGATTACTTTGGGAAGGATTACACGATGAACAGTAGGACCATGGAAAGTAGTGAAGATTATTGTGAAGTGAATTGATACATAATCCTGAAAGTAGTACGGCAGATATATGCTTAAGATGCTAGATGGGATACTTGCGCTTATTTCCCAAGGCAAAGAATTAAAGAGCATGGTGGTTACGCTGGAATTTTGTAAATTGTTGTTTAAGCTACAACTGGGGCGGTTAGCACCACATGATCGGAAAAACGTGAGTGGACTAGAAATGGCGAAGAGGAGATTTACCAGGAGACTGCGTCAAATGGACGTTCTGAGCCATGAGGAAATATCTCACCACTTATAAACCCTGCCAGCATTTTCTTTTGGGCACAAGATACAAACGTTTTGTTATACACATAACTACAAATTCAAGAACAGTTTCTTTCCCGCTGTTATTACATTTCTGAATTGACATCTAATTTTAAAAATTGATATCGCTGTTGCTCTCTGTCCGTCTTCTGTGCAGTCGTAACGTTGTAAGGTTCGCTCTGTTCTGTTATACTAATGCACTATGTATGGTATGATCTGCCACGCAAAACAAAACTTTGCAGTTTACCTAAGTACATGTGACAATAATAAATCAAATCAATATCGGATTGAAGCAATGAAGCAACAGTGGGGATTTTTTAGAGTTTTACAAGATCGTCAGAAGCATGGATGGGATGCATCAAAGATATTTCTTCTCCATCAGTACATGTATCAATTTCCAGGGGCACAGATTTATATTAAAAGGGAGGAGGCTAAGACAATAATTTAGGAGAATGTTTGCCATTCAAGGGGTTGTTGAAATATGGAACCTACTGCCTAATGATGTGTTTGAGAACCCAACACTTTTAATCCAAAGTGGAAAATAGAATTATTGCACAAAGAACGTAGATCCGTATAGGACAGTACAGACCTTTCAGTTCTCGATGTTGTGCCGACTTTTTATGCTCCTCTAAGATCAAAGTAACTTGCATACCCTTCATGTTACTATCATCCATGTGCCAATCCAAAAGTTGCTTAAATGTCTTCAAGTATGTGACGCTACTACCACTGCAGGCAATGCATTCCACGCAACCACCCATCTCTGTGCAAAGAACAGCCTTTGAAATCTCCCCTAAACCTTCCTCCAATCAGCAAACATTATGCACTCTGTGATTGTCATTTCCGACTTAGGAAAATGTCTCTTGCAAGCCACTTTATCTATGGCTCTTATCATCTTGTACACAACTATAAAATCACCTCTCATCATTCTTCGCTCCAATGAGTGAAGCCCTAACTCCCTGAACCTTTCATAATCGGATATGCCCTCCAGTCTAGGTAGCATCTTGGTACAGGTATTCTCCTCTGCACTCTGTCTAAAGCTTCTACATTCTTCCTATAATGAGGCGACCAGAACTGAATACAAAATTTCAAGTGTATTCTAACAAGAGGTCTACAGAGCTGCATCACAACATTTCGGATCTGAAACTAAATGTACAAGCATATGAAAACCAGCACATCATACGTCTTCTTTACAACTCTCTCAACTTGGGCGACAATTCTGAGGAATGCATGGACGTGGATTCCAAGATCACACACTGTCAAAAAATCTGCCTTTAATGCTGTCTTCTGCATTCAGATTCGACCTTCCAAAGTGAATCATTTCACACTTATCCATGTTGAACTGCATCTGCGAATTCTCAGCCCTGCTCCCCATTCTGTAAATATCGCATTGCAACTTACAGTAGCCATTCACACTACAACACCTCCAAAAACCTTCGTGTTATTAACATCAACCTGTTCAAGCATAACAGCCTGTTTATCGCTATCGTCACAAACGTCAAGGTCCTTCTCACTAGTGAATACTGAAGCAAGTCATTCATTAAGAAAATCGCTGAACCTCTCCGACTCCAGGCACCAATTCCCTCCACTCTCCATGATCAGAATTGTCCTCACTCGGCCGTCTTCATGGACACACCTGACAAAATATAATCCATACTTTGGAAGTTGGAGTTACCCTTGAAAATAACCCCTTTACTTCTGAACCTTTACAAAACTTGCTCCTCCGTGTCACTGTTGCTGTTGGGGGCTGTGTGGAAAACACCCAGTAACGTGATTGCTCCTTTCATGTATCTGACTCAAACTCAATAGACAAACTGTTCACGATGACCTCCCTTTCTGCAGCTCTGACATTATTCCTGCATAGCAATGCCACTCCCCCACCTCTTTGTAGTCATATATTTATTGACAGGCGTGGGCAAGTTGTTCCGAATGGCTCCCAGCTGTTCATTTCATGCTTTTGTGTCAATGTGTGAAACATGCTTCTCAATGTGACAAAGAAATGCAGAAAGTGGTGTAAAACCTCAGTAGATACGGTAACATCTATATAGAAAAGTTGAGAGTTAACGTTTCAGGTCCAGTGACTGTGACCAGCAGGAACCAACAATTTCAGATTTCGTTTCGTATTAACAGCATCTCCAATTCTTCAACTTTTTTTGGGATCCCACCCACTGTTCCTGGTCTGACGTGGGGGGGGTGGGGGGGTGGTTGGTGGTGGTGGTGGTGGTGGGGAGGTGGGACGGCGTTGGTGATTTCTGATTGGATTAAGCAGCCGTTACACTGCCAGGACTGAGACAACACTGGGCAGAGGAAATATTGTTAACCATCAGTACCAATTTGATTGAATGCAAGTGCCGATGTCATAGTTTGGCTGCTCTGATTGCCTGAAAGGATGAGTTGCACTTTCAGAGGGCAGCTAAGCATCTACCACCTGGCGTTGAGACTGGATTCAAATGTAGGCAGACCTGGTGTGGATGGTAGATTTCCTTCTCTGCAGGACATCTGTGAGCCAGTTGGACATTTCTGGCAACTGACAATGGTTTCACAGTGTATTAAGTCCAACAATTTCTGTAAGAAAGATTCTGCATTCTGCCATGGTGGGATTCGAATCTGAGCATTACTTGAGTTTCTGGATTAACCTGCTAATTAATCCAGACTAAAACAGCCTGCTAACCCGTCACTCACACCTCTATGACTTCTGACCCCAGCTAAACCCTTCCTCATCTGTTTAACCCTCTCCAGCCCAGACACCCGTCCCCTCCCACCTGTTTGATTGCTTACTCACCTGTTATACCTTTCCATATCTCTGCAACCTATCACAGCTCCTAGACCCCTCTCACCTCTATGACATCAGCTACACCCCTCTGTAACCCTCTCTAGCCCCAACACCTCTCCACTACCAACACTATGACCTCCAACACCAGCTGTACCTCTACATATCTCTGTAATCTTCACCAGCCCTTCAACCACGGCCTTCTAGTTCCGTGGCCTCTGACACCAGTTTAACTCCTCAATATCTCTGCCACCCGCTCAAGACCCTACAACCTACCCCCTCGCACTTCTACGACCTCAAACACCAGCTACAACTGCTCATATCTCTGTAACCATCGACAGATCATCTTGTCCTCCCTCTCACATCTATGATCTCTGACACCAGTTGCACCCTCCCATATCTCTTCAACCTTCTCCATCCCCTCCACCCCACCACTCCCGCCTCTATGATCTCTAACACAAGCTATACTTCTCCATATCTCTGTAACCTTCTCCAGCTCCGACACCCCTACGCCCTCACTGCTATGACTTCTTATACCGTCTACACCCCCATATCGCTGAAATACTCTTCAGCTACTACACCCAACTCAACCAACCTCTATGACATCTCACACCAGCTGCACATCTTCATATCTCTATAGCCCTCTCCTGATTTCTCTCCTACCCACCTAACACCTTGATCTCTGACACCAGATAGACCCCATCGATACTTCTGTCCCCTTCTCCAGCCCCTACCCTATTCCCCATCCCACCTTATGACCTCTGACACCAGCTACACACCTCCATATCTGTATAACCTTCACCAGCTTCTCCCACGCTCACTTCCCACCTCCATGTCCTCTGACACCAGATACACAACTCCACATCTCTGTACCCTTCTCCATCACATCCCTATCTTCCCTCCCACCTCTATGATCGCTAACACCAGCTGTACCACTCCGTATCTCTGCACACTTCTCCAGCTTCTACAACCCTACCCCCTCACCTCCATGACCTCTGTCACCTGCTACACCTCTTTATATCACTCTAACCCTCTCACGCCCCTACACCCCTACTCTCCTAACCATGTGACCTCAGACACTAGCTACACCCTTCTATATCTCTGTAAACGTCTCCATCCATTCCACCCCTCCCCTTCCACAAACACGACCTCGGACACCATCTGCACCCCACCCATATACCTGTAACGTTCTCCATCCCCGACACCACTCCCCTCCCGCTACCTTTTCTAGCCCCAAAATCCCTCCTCTCCTATCCCCATGACCTCCGACACCAGCTACAGACCTCCATACCCCGTTAACACTGTCCAGACCCCACACCTCTCAGGTCCCACAAATATGATGTGGAACACCAGCTGCACCTCTTCATGCCTCTGCAACATTCTCCAACCCTACACGCCTCCCCTCCACCCTCCATGATCTCTGGCACCAGCTACATCCCCCATACGTCTGCAACCCTCTCCAGTCCCTCAACCTCTGCCCTCCCACGTCTATGATATCCAACACCAGCTACACCTCTCCATTTCTCTGTAACCTTTTCCAGACCCTACACCCCTCCGTCCTATCTCCGTGACCTCTGACACCAGCTACTCCCTTCCATACCTCTGTACCCCTGTCCAGCCCCGATGTGTCTGACCTCCCACGTCTATGATCTCTAACACCAGCTACATCCCTGTATATGTCCGTAACTTTCTCCAGCCTTTTCATCACTCCACTACTACCCCATGACCTTTGACACCAGCTACACCCCTCCATATCGCGGTAACCATTTCCAGCCCCGACACACAACCAAATCTCTGCAACCCCCCAATTACTGCAGCTCTCTAAGTCTGTACAATCCTCCAGCATCTACATGCGTCCTTATATTTGCAACAATCTCCAGCCTAACATGCATCTTTTTCTCTGCCACCTCCTTCAGCACATACTTGCCTTCGTTTGTCTGTAACGTTCTCCAATGCCAATAACTTGCCCCCTCTCTAAACTCCACCAGCCCGTACACGTTTCACTTATTTGAACATTACTAACCCTTACATACATCCCTATCTCTGTAAAATCTTCACACCTTCATTTATCTGTGACTTCATCTTCTTCAAAGGAGAGGAGATTGAGAGGGTTGAGAACAACAGGTTCCTCAGACCGACGATAACCGACAACCTGGCCTGGACGGCTCATGCTGATGCAATGGTTAAGAAGGCACATCAACACCACTTCTTCCTCAGGCAGCTTAGGAAGTTCGCCATGTCCATAAGAATCTAACTCTTTTACTGATTCACCATGGAAAGCGTGGTATCATAGCACATAACGGCTTCGTCCGGCAAGTGTTCAGCTGAGGACTGTCAGAAACTACAGAAAGTTGTGTGCAAATCCGAGCTCATCACGAACACCAACGTTTCATCCATGGAATCCATTTACACAGCTCATTATCACTTGAAAGACTGCCAACAAAATCATACCCCCTCCGACCTCGGTAATATTCTCCTGCAACATCTTCAATCAACAAGAAGATACAGAAGCATGATCAGGCACCATCAGTTTCAAGAGCGGCTTCTTCTCTGCCGTTATCAGAATGTTGGGTGGACTCCATAATTTCAAATTGTGCTTATTTTGTTAATATTGATTTTGCTTCATGCATCGCTGGTGCAATGAAAACATTGTGCCTCACTTTATCGAAGCAACCTATGATGTGTATGCTCTTGATTATTATGATCCACCAAATGCTGCTCGCAAACAAAGGGTTTCACGGTACTTAGGTACACCTGACTACAGTAAATCAAATGAAATCAGTCAGGCCCAAGTGGACACCCGATCTCTGTAACACTTGCGAGCACAAACCCCCAGTCAATTTCTGTTACCTCCGAGAGCACCTGCATCCTTCCCTATTTCCATAACTTCTTCCAGCATTTACATGTCTCTCTATCTCTGGAAACCACATAAGCCCTGACATTTTTCCTTATCTCAGTAATGAGCTCCAGCAGCTACACTCCTCCATATATAGGGAACCGACTCCACGATCTACATCATTCTCTATCTCAGTGATATACTCTAACCCACAACGCTTCGTTTTGTTATCATCTGCTCAAGTCCATTCACACCTTCTGTTACACCCAGTGTCACGTTCTCCAACCCACGAGCCTCCCTGATTGTGTACATTCATGCAGCAGATACTCCTTTTCTAATGGGCAAGGAATGACACCTGCTGTGTTCCTGCATCTGTTCTCTCCATTCAGCTGAGGTTATCCACAGTTTTGTGTTTATTTTTAAAAGAAGAGCCTGCAAGAAAGTAAACAATCTGAACTAAAATAAAATTGCCAAATAGGCAATGTGTAACCACATGGAGCAGATGTGCACTCAATATTTAGGTAGATTAAACTTGCAGTGCAGCTTGCTCAGCATCACAGCAACAAATTCCCTGTGTCAGCGACCGATAGCGGCAGTCCATACCAATAACAAGTTACACGGAAGAAATTCCATACAAAGCAACTTCTGAACACACAGCACTGGAATGCAAAGTGCAGCAGATAAATGGGAAAACCACCAATTGAAAATTTCACATCAAACCACTCACCAACCGGGCTTAAACAAACATTCAGTTCCAAAAAGTGCCATTGTTTGGAAATCCTGGAACTCCTTTCTTTACAGCACTGTGCATTTAACTGCACAAAATGGAATCCAACCGTTCAAGAAAGCAACGTCCCACTGCTGCCTCCAGACCTGCTATGTATAGGGAACAAAAGCCAGCAGAGAAGCCAGAAATGCCAAAACCCCATGAATAAATTATAAAATCGGTTCACTATTTGCTGACAAGATTGCATGCCATGCGTCCATAAACTCAGTTATCGGAAAATTGAGAAACGATTCCATTGAAATACATAAGATTCTGAAACGACAGAGGGTTGATAGTGGAGATGCTGAGAAATTATTCCCGCAGGTGTGGTAATCTTAAACACGTGATCGCAATCTCAAGACAACGAAAAGCTTTAATGGGAGTGAGAGGAGCTGACGCCTTTTCTCCTCAAAGCATCTTGGAGTCTTTGGTATTTGATATCGCTGAGGATTGTGGATTGTCCCTCACTTCGTTCATTTCAGACTGAAATAGACAACTTCCTGGTGTTTCAAAGCATCATGGGAAATGGGGAAGACGCTGGATTTGAAGTCTGCAATCAGCCACAATCATATTGTCTGATGGAACAGATCGAACAAACACATCTTCTCCTGCTCGTTTCCTGGGCTATTGTTTTCTTTATTGAACCAGTCAGCAATCCATTAAGATTTGTTTCCATGAAATATTTTGCTATTTAAAGTTTGCAGTTTCCACAGACCATTTCATTTCTTCTTCAGCACCACCCCTGTTCTAATTGCTAAAACAAACTTCCGTTAGTTCTGCCGAAATACCATATGAAACAAAGATTATCCTCTCCCTTGCCCAGTTCCATCACACAATTCCCCGCGCTCTCTGGATGCTGTCCCATCTTGTTAGTTTGCTCAACATGGCCTTTTCAGAAGCAATGGGTCCACCTTTCACTCCTTCTGTGACAGGATGCATTCTCCAGATTAACTCCTTAATATTCTGTTCCATCATAGATCACATTGGTGCACTAAAGGGATATGAGAGACGTTGTGATCACACAATACATGGGATGGGGCATGCCTTCCGGGGCGAAAGGCCAAAATAACGACTGAACGTACTTTAGCGCTTCGTTCATGCTATCTCCTGGTAGAGACTTAGTGTATCTGTAGTCAACAGGCAGATCTGCTAAATGTATGTGGAAAAATGAAGTAGAAAAACGGATGGATGCACCTTCAGTATGCATCCACGGACAACAGGCTATATCATTTGAAAGGGTAAAAATAGCTGTGTGGAGATTATTTGGAAGTGGGCGCACCAGTACAATCGTTGTAGGTTGGCTTTTCACTTGCCTCACCCACACCACATACTTCTTCCTCTGAAGAACCCCGAGCGAATTAGAAATGGTAAATCCTAACAGAAACCTGTTCATGGAATAGCACTATTAAACATACGTGAGAGGTATTGGCCTGGTTATGAGCTTCCCTCACCGCCAAATACCACCCTCAATGTGTGGTCAGAGGGGTAGGGTAGGAGTGTGTCTGGTGGGATGCTCTTAAGAGAGTCGGTGCAGACTAGATGGGCTGAATGGCCTGTATCCACACTGTAAGTATTCTATAATTTCTATGACGGTCTCTTTGCTTGGCCACAATCGACAGGGCCCCACCTATAAGTCGTGCCCTGATTTATCTCGTCAAACTGCAACACATCACATTTCGCCGAAATAATTTCCATCTACCACCTCTCATCTCACTGACTCAAGGTCCCATTGTAATGTGAGATCATGTTCTCCACTGTCGACCACAACACAATTTGAAATTATCTAAACACTTACTGAACATGCCGTGTATATTCAAATCAGAATAATTTAGAACGGTGACATGTGGCAGTGCACACACAACTGACCTTTGCAGTCAACCCATTATCCCTGACCTCAAGTCCGATAAACGAACTTCCTCTGCCACGCTGACTCCAACCTTCTCTGAATTTTGTATCCAAGTGGCTAGGACTCCCTGCATTCCAGGAAATCTAACTTTGGTAACCAGTTCGTATTCGGAACATTGTCGAATGTTTTACTGAATTCAATAAAAACAATGTTCACTGCTCTGCCCTCATCGATGTTCTTCTTCATATCATCAAAAAACATCTATCAAGTCAGTGAGTCACGGTTTCGCATGTATAATGCTCTCTTCTGGTCCTATATTTCCAAATACATATAAATTATTTTCCTCAGAATCATATTCAGCAACGCAACAACGATTGACGCCAGTCTACCCACAAAATAGTTCCCTGATTTTTCCTTACTTTCTTAAATAATGGCACTCCATGAACCATCCTCCATTTTTATTGCCACGTCACTTATCACATTCGATGATACAAATATATCAACAAAGGGCTGAGCAACCACTTCATTAGCTTCCCACAAAGTTCTGAGTTAGAAATGATAACCTCCCAGGGATTTATGCACCTTTATGCATTTGAAGATATCCAGCATTTCTTCTTGTAGTTAACATAATTTTCAAGATGTCATTATACATTTCCCCAAGATCTCTTGCTACTGGAACCTTCTCCAAGCATTTTACTGAGTGGGAATATTCATGTAGTATCTCACCCATCTCCTGCAGTTTAATACATGCAAAGGCTGGCTGATCTTAAAGGTGGCCTATTCTCTCCCTAGTTATTATTTTGCCAGTAATTGATATTTTGAATTTCTTCAATGTCTTGTTAACCGTATTTCAACAGCCATCTCATGCCTCCTTTTTTCCATCCTAATTTCCACCTTGACTATGCTCCTTTCTGCCCTTATGCTCTGTTAGACATTCACTTGATCCAAGATTTTCACCTTACATATGCCTCTTTCCTTTTCCTTGACCAGAGTTTCAATATCTCTCGTCATCCAGCACTCCCTGAACCTACCAGGCTTGCTGATCTCACTAATATGAACGCATATGTTCTGGACTGTGTTTATTCAATTTTTGAAAGCCTTTCATTTTCCAACCATCTCTTTACCTATGAATAGCATCTCCTAATCAGACTGTTAATGTGTTTGCCCAACACTTTCAAAATTTGCCTCAATCCATTTCAGCATTCTAAAGCTTTTCCATAATTATATTACAACTAATTATTAATGCAAAACTCATTCGAAAGTTTGAATGGACTCATGTAACAGGCTAAAGCAGCTGAACGGCTTCCTGCTGTTCCTCTGTAACAGACTCGAGAGATTGAATGGCCAACTCCTGTCTCTCTTTAACAAGCCTGAGATGCCGATGGTCTTCCCCGACCCTCTGTAACAGACTCGAGAGTCTGAATATCCTTCCTCTGTTCTTCTGTAACAGGTCCAACTCTTTAAAAAAAAGGAAACCTGTGCATGATGAGTCGTCATTAAACTGTTTCTAATGGGGGTCCTTCGCATCTCAGTTACAGAAACATGAAGAAAACACAATGCCCTCTCAGCAACAACTTGTCCAGCTCAGTAACACTTCTCTTATTTTGAGTGATTTCTATTGCAAAATTTGCGAATAGGCCATCTTCCCAACTTTTCTAGTACAAATACGCTTGTGAGCAGTAAAGGGCCACCTTCAATCTCTATGAGGCACATACGGAGAGAATTGCTTCTTCCTGTTCCTGAGAAGTCGTTTCAATGCTCTGAATGATGCCTCAAAATTAAGAAAAGATTTGATAACAGTGCATTTAAAACTAGGAGGAGCATTAATCAAAGTCAATGGACAACAAATATGGTTAAATTATCTAGGGACATCCACAAAAGTCACTTTATGCAGCTGGTCGTTATATTATCTCTGTCTCTTTATATAAACATAGTGGAACATATACAACCTTCCAGTATTCTGCCACTGCCGCCACATACAAGGACGAAACATTGAAAAGGTTGATAGTTCACCCCTCGGTAACTTTCATCCATTCCATCGAGACTGTTCAAATGTTCCCCTTTGTTGAGGTAGAAAAGTGATGTCGGGCAAGAGTTAACTGAACCTGTTTGTTCAGCGACTGTGATTAATGTCAGTCTCCATGGATTTTCATTATCCTAGTTGAGTATTTTCATCTTTTAATGATAAATATATTCCTTTCAATGTGCATGCCCACAGTATAAGCAGGAGCATCATTGACAGCACTAATGGGGATCAGCAGATCCAGAGAAAGGGGAAGCAGCGGTCAGAATCTGAGAACATTAGAGTGGAATGTTCTAACAATGGATCAGAATCTGAGAACAAAACACTGGAATGTTGCAACAATGGACAAGAGTTTATCCTGGAATATTTGGTTTCTTTCTACAAACGTCTGGTTTCCATTATCGGGTCAGATCGAATATGCACTTTACATTATTCAATATTTTTATTATCCAATCCTGGCTATCGTTGGTTTTCCTGGTAAGTCCCTCTCTACATTTAGTACTTCTATACCATGCTTACATTTATTACTGTTGTTCTTATTTATTCGAATCGCCTTGCTGTTATTATTTCTCTGGCTGAGACTTTGAATTCAGATATTCAATCTATAAACCAAACTAAAAGCATCAGTAAAATTTACACTTTCGGTCTTTGCTTTTCGCAGTATCCTTCTTGGGTCTCTAACATGACCTGCTCAGTTTCAGATGTGAACTGTGATTCATTGTATCACTGCCATCGTCATTTAAATATTCGCAGCAGAGAGGTCACTGCCTTCTGTTCTGCTTAAAAGCACCATTTCCTTCCTCTGACTCTGTACAATCCCTGGCCAATGTATGAAGCGGAAATAGACGAATCACAACGATGGTGATCCCTTTCGCCATGGTCTGATTCCGAACACTATACCCTGGCCATTTCTAGTTTTAAACACTCAAACTTTTAAAATATAACGGACAGGCTCCTCTGATCTTGTGTTTCAAGCTTGAGCTACGAAATACAGTCTTATTGATGGCAATTTACTATTGTTGGCACACCCGTCTTCAAACCTGTAGAAGCAAATCTAGTCGATATTTCATAGCCTGTATCCGAACTGACACTAAAAATCCATTCATCCGTCGGTCATTCTTGTGCACACTAATCTCTATTGTTATTGCATCTGGCAATTATCTTAATAACTCAAGTACATCAACACATCTGTCTATGATACATGCACCAGTCTCTCTCTGTCGATTGCCCAAACCCCTGCCAGTTCTTAATATTTCAACTGATTACACACATGTGCGCCCGCACACACACACATATATGCACACACGGACACATAAATACGCAGACAAACTGTGAATGGTTTGATTTAATTGCAGAGTGGACTCGATGGGCCAAATGACCTTAGTTCCACACCTAGTTCTTTTCGCCTTATGATCCTAAACTTACACACAGCCTTGTTCTGGTGCAACGGAGATATGCAGACATTAATTGTTGGGAGTTCCATTTACTGTCACTCACAGCAGGACTTTCAAATTTCCCATGCCAAACAGTTTCATGGTGTAAGTAAAGCCCCAATGTTCTGGCAAAGGTTTTCAATACTGCAAATGTTGGTCAGGTAGTCCCGTTTATTGAACAATGCACGAGCACAGTCTGCACAGTTCTCCATTCTGGGCTGTTACCTTATCCCAATTTATGGTGTCTGGATTAGTTCTGAGATATATATTTGGAATTTGATGTAACGAACCATTTCATCTAATCTGGCAATGCCTTTATGCAATGCTCTATTTTTGTGATTACATGCTCCAAAGTCTCACTGCTGCAGTTATTCCCACTACCATGTCGACTTTGCTATGTTTCCACAACGTGCGCTCAATTAAATAATTGTCTGTTTCTACCTTTAATATGCATTTCACTGTCTGTCTGTGTCTTTCCTTGGTGTTGGGTTTTGGTCTGTAGTGTATCGAGTGCTGGCATCATGACATTCAGAAGCAATCAAATGTTGTGTGTCTCATGTGGTGCTGCATGTTGGACTGGGGTAGAGGAGAGTTCACCAGCATTGACAGACATCTCAGAGACTTGTCTGTGCCTGCCCAATGAACGTCTGAATTTGTCCCTCTCAGGTAATCGTTTGGTCAGTGAGATAAGGAAGCCCCTCCGGTGTTTCTATGATGGACCAGGCATCTAGCTTGTAGCTGAGTGGCGGCTGACGGATTCTTGTTATTGAGAAGTTAGTGCAGGTGCTTCGTCCACTATTTTCATTCAGCTTCTCTGATCTAAAACTTGGCAGCATGAGTTGATGACATATCTATGTCACCATTTGGCGATGGAAGATATACACACGGTATATGGTGGATGAGGTGAATGTTTTCTCCCTCAGTAGGGGGCGTCCGAGTGTATCCTTGTTTTCCCAGAACATGGAGATTCCCGTTGTTGTAGATGGCTAAGCGGGGTCTCCATGTCAGTGGCGAAAGGCAGATGAAGTGTGTGTTGAGGGATTTGTAGCTCAGGTTGAAGTTCTGACAAGCAAACCTACATCCAAGATGTAGAGGAAATGAATGAACACTCACTCCATTAATGCTGCATTTTTACAATACATAGTACATCATGTGAATGCCCACTCTCTTGCCAGCAGACACAGCCCCTTCATGCAGAAGCAATCAGTCATTCCAATAGTCTTCGGTTCGCCACGTAGAATGAAAGGATGGCCTCTCGGATAAAGGCTTGATGCACGTTTAAAAACACCATCCCTCCTAACTCCCCACTGCCAACCAACCACATCAAAATATCCCGTGTGACCTGAGACCAATGTGGCCACTGCGAACATCAGGAAGCAGACAGTCAGAGAGATGGGTAAACACATCCGATGTCTGAATGGTTCAGCGTGAATCTTCCATTACACAACTTATCAATAAGTCTCGTAATCTCTCTCCACTTGAGAAGCTTAGTACCTTCCATACTTTCCAAAAAAAGAAAGATTACTTTTCACGTCGCATTCTACCTATCAAACTATTATCCAATGAATTTACCCATCCGTATCTATTTGCAGAATCCCCACCATTGTAGTGCCATCGCCATCTTCACTACAGAATAGTTCTTCCTTTCCTCCAAATTATTATTATAGATTGTACCTAGTTGAAGACCCAGAGATTGTCACTGTGTTACTCCACTGTTTCTTTTTAAATTCATTCATGGGATGAGGGCAGCGCTGGATTGTCTAACATTCATTGCCAGGAGGGCAGTTAAGACTCAGACATCTTGCTGTGAGTCTGGAGTCACATGTAAACATGGAAGTTTCCTCCCTAAAGAACATCAGTGAGTTAGATGGGGTTTTCTAACAATAGATTCACAGTCATCATTAGACACTTCACTTTTGATTTTGCCGAATTCAGATTACATTATTTGCCACAGCTGGATTCGCACCCAGAACAGTTGATCGTTATTTGCATGCTTGCATTAACAGTCTCGTGATAACACCAGTCAACCATTCACTGCCACTGATTTAGCAGTCAGGTGATAATGCCCCGAGGATGTGACCTTCCAATTTCTTTCCTGGCGAACTCCTTTGAGACTGATTAAGACATAATTATCCAAAATCCCAGCTTTGAGTTAATAACCAGACGACCCCCCGACCCCCATTCCTGTATATCACATTCGCAAGGCTGAATAATAACGGCGAGATCCATCAGTAATTCAGCTCCTCGAGCATCCTCTGCAATTTAATACGACTATGGATGATGTCACCTTCGCCACGGTTCCACTTTACTCTCAATAACGCTTCATTTCCTCCATCTACCAAATCCACTGCATTCTGGGACAGTGACTTACACAGAGTCACAACCCTTTCAGTATAGGAAGTTCTCCTCACCTCTGCTCCGCCTATCCCTAAATTGTGATATCTTGTTTTGATTGGAACCACATGAGGAAATATCCAGAACCACAACTACATTGTCAATTCCCTTTAGCATCTTTCACAGTTCATCGACATTGCCTCTCGTTCTTCTAAACTGTAGAGAGTAATGCCTAAATTCCTCAATCTCTCTTCGTACGGAAAAGCTCATCCCTGGAATCAATCGAGTGAATCATTTCTGAACTGCTTCGAATGCAACTGCATCTCTCCTCAAAAACCGTTCATAGTACTCCTTTTACGATCTCACTAATACCTTTTTTTATTTGCAGCAACAATGTCTTCCCTTTCTCCTCTACTCTTTTGTAAATAAGCGCTGAAAATTCAATTGACTGTCTCATCTGCTGTACCTGCATGCCGATTTTCTCTGATAAGCAGGAGAACTCCCAAATTCCTCTGAACTTAAGCATTCTGAATTTTCGCTCCATTCAGGTAATAGGTTGCCTTTATGTTCGGCTGAAAAAATGGATAAGTACATATTTATCCATGTTAAATTTCACTGCCAAATGTTGCCGAAATCACGTCACCAATCAATATCCATTTTTAAAAATTTGTCGAATCATCAGTGCAACCTTCCTTTGCTCTTGATTTGGTGTGATGTGAACATTTGTCTGTCGTATCTTCTGTCCCCTCCTACGTAATGAAGTAGATTAAAATAGAAATGGCCCAAACTCTATGACCACAAAACTGCCAGCCAGGAATCTAGACATCCCTTTTCAATATCAAGATATTTTGTTGGTTCGCCAAACCTCGGTCCAAGCATATGACTTATTTGTAACCGCAAAGGAATAATCCCATTGATCATTCATTTATGCAGCACCTTATTAAATGCACTTCTTTGATCTGCATTTAATAAATCTCCAGAATCCCCATTATCCAGCTCAATTGTCACATATTTAAAGAAGTCAAGCAAATAAATCTACCGTGATTCCTCCTTCATAAAACCAAGCTGACCCCCATGGAGTGTGGTCTGACTTTGCGAATATTGAAGAGGATTTAATGAAGGAAATCCTTAATGAAGGATTTAACAATTTGTTATCAATCCCAGAAGTTTGATCAATACTTTTTTATTCACCTCTGAAGATGATTATTCTCCGTTTTAAGGGAGAAATAGATCAGCCAGAAATCTTGGCACACATCAATAGCACATGTGGAAAAGGCAATGTAGACCTGAAATGTGATTCTTAGGAGTTAGATTGACAGTTAAAAGGCAGGACAGTTGGTCTAGTAATCTCAAGATTGCTACCAGTTTCACGGTTACTGATGTTAGGAATAGAATGGGAGTGAAAATGAAGACGTGACTATTAGGGATGGCGCAAGAGGGAGGACTTCAGGCGTGTGGATCAATGGGATACGTCTGGGAAAGGGGGTACCTGTACAGGAAGGAAAGGTTGCACCTGAATTGGAGGGGCATCAATATCCTGGGCAGGTGGTTTGCTAGACCACGTTGGGAGGGTTGCAATCAGTTTGGTGGAGGGGAGAGAATCGAAGATATGGATCTCATGATGGAGTACCAAGTGAACAGCCAAATACAGCATACAGAGAATTTAACGCCAGAAGTGTCAGGAATAAGGGTGATGAACTTTCAGCATGGAAATAATTGGAACTGTTATGTTGCAACCATTACGACTGACATATACAGGCAGGAATGGCTGTTAGATGCTCCAGGGTTTAGATGTTTCAACAGGAAAAACTGGGAGATAAAAAAGTTGGCTGAGTGAAATTCCTAACCAGCGATAGTATCACAGTTGCAGAAAGGGAGGTTGCAAATGAGAACTTCTCTACAGACTCAATATAGGTGAATTCAGAAAAAGGAAAGAAGCCGCCCGGTTTTTGGAGTTTTCTATACACCTCACAATAGCAGCAGAAACATGGAGGAACAGCTTGGGAGGCAGATTTTGGAAATGTGCAGAAGTAATAGGGCTGTTGTCACTGGTGACAATCACTGGCCGAATATTGATTGGAGCCTCCGTGGTTTAATTGCATTGTTTCGAGCAGTTATTGTCAGGTTTGTCAAGGAAGGAAACCTGACTCAGTATGTAGATCAGACGACAAGAGTGGAATCAATACTGGATTTGATGCTTGGCGACGAGACAGGACAGATTTCGGACACCTCAGTGAGAGAGTATTTCGGTGATAGTGATTGGAGCAGAACATATGCGAAAGTATTCAATTGAGGTGGGGGTTTTGCAATGCTATTGAGCAGGCACGGGGCGCCTAAATTGAGAACAGATGTATCAGGAAAATGCATGACAGAAATGTAGAGGAATGTCCCACTGAGGCAAAGAAGGGATGGCAGTTTGAAGGAACCTTCTTTGACAAGAGATGTGGGACATCTAGTCAAGAGGAACAAGGAAGTTTACTGAAGTTTGAGGAGAGCAGAAATGGCAGGGCTGTCCAGAGTGACATGATATCCAGGAAGATACTGAAAATGGACTTAGGAGAGCTAGAAGGTGGCATGAAAAAGTTTGATTGGCTCAGGTTAGGGAGAATTCTTCTACATTTATGTAAGGAACAAAAGAATGGACAAAGTGAGTGTCGGGCCGTTCAGGGATAGCGGAGGCTATTTGTGGCAGGAATCTGGGGAGGTTCCTGAATAAATTGTTTACTTCAGTATTCCCTATGAGAGGAATATTGTCATTTCTGAGTACAGCAGGAAAAAGTCTGATACGCTCGATCAGCTTGATGTTAAAATGGAAGATGCGCTGCAAACTATGAAAAAAAACGATCAGAGGAGATGAGTTTCGCTGTGCCACACCGGATATACTCACATTTACTACGGGAAGCAAGGAAATAAGTTGCTGTGCTTTTGGCCGATCATTGCATCCTGGAGAAAGTGAGAACTGCAGATGCTGGAGATCAGAATCGCGAGTGTGTGCTGCAAAAGCACATCAGGCCAGGCAGCATCCGGGCAGCATAAGAATCGACGTTTCGGGCATGAGCACTTCATCAGGAATGAGGCCTTATGCGTGATGAAGACCTCATGCCTGAAGAGTCAATTATCCTCCTCCTCGGATGCTGTGCAATCTGCTGTATTTTTCACCACCATATTCTCGACTCTAATCTTTGCATCATAATTGTCCATTGGAAAAGACCCAGATGGTTGGAGTGTAGCAAATGTTTCTATTGGGGTATTGCATATTGGCAAATATGCTTAACTCTGGGAATTACAAACTATTCAGTCTTCTGTCTGTTCCAGGCAAGTTATTGGAAAACATTCTGATCGACAGGATTTATAATTACTTGGAAAACGATTACAGATTGTAAGCATGGCTTTGTGAGATTCAGGTGATGCCTCATAAGACTTATTGAATTGTCTGAAAATGTGACAACCATGTTAATGAAAATGGAGCAGTGGATGTGATGCACAAGAGTTTTAGTAGGGTGTTTGATAAGGTTCCCCACAGTCCGCTCATTCACAAACTAAAGAGGCATGAGGCACAGGGAGAGTTACATGCCGAGAGATGGGTGGTAGTAGATGGAATGTACTGAACCTGCAGCACAATGACCAGTGGTGTTCCATCGTTATTCGCTCTGGGACCTTTGTTCTTTGTGATTAATATTTAAATGACATGCATGAGGAATTGGAAGCATAGGTTCATAAGCTTTACAATAAAATTAATGCATGAGTCGTGGGTGCATAGAGTGTAGGGCTGTTGCAGTTTGCAACAGGACATTGCAGGATTCAGAAGTGGGCTGCGATGTAATAGGTGGAATTCAACATGGAAAGGAGTGAAGAGATTCATTTTACAAAGTCGAATTTGATTTCAAAAAAAGGGTAAAGAAAGGATTCTTGGCAATGTATCAGAACAGAAGCATCAAAGTTGTGACCCATGTTTATACGGATGTATGACGTGTTGGCTTTGATGAACAGGGAGTTTGAATTGAAAAGCCGCGAGGTGCTGCTTCAGTTCTGTAAAGCCCTAGTCAGATCACATTTGGAATATTCAATTCAGTTCTGGTTGCGAGGAAGGATGAGGAGGTTTCAGAGAGGGTTCAGAGGTGAATTGCTAAAATGCTCCCTGGACTGAAGGGCATGTTCATGAAGAAAGTTTGAGGCATCAAAGGTTTTTCTCATTGGAGCGAGGATGGATGACAGGTGAGTTGATAGAAGTGTACAAGATGATGAGAGTGCTATATATGATGACATTGTGGAATTGGAGTGAAGGGTGACCAGACTAATCTCTGGGATGATAGGCTTGTTGTGTGAGCAGAATTTCTGTCGAATGGGTCTTTATTCCATGTGGTTTAGCAAAATAAATAAATGTCTATGTCTAATGTATAAAATACGGAAAGTCCGAGACAGATTGGAAAAAGGGTCGTCATTTCCTCTCGCTGGGACATATAAAACAAGCGTCCATAGTTACAAGAGTTACAAGCAGCCCACTCGCATTAAGATAGGAATTAATGTCTGCTCTCAGCGACTGGTGAAATTGGGAATCTTCTACCACATAAGCTGTGGAATCCAAGGCACTGAATATGAATAAGGGTTTCTAGACACGAAACGGATGACGAGAGAACAGGGGTATGATGAGAAGACAAAGAACCAGCTGTCATTATATAAAATTGTGGAGAGAAATCGGTGGACCGAAGGGATTACCGCAGTTACTGTTTTACAGTTTCCAATGTTCACTCACATCAAGGGATATGTATACACTGTGGAAAAATTGCATTGTGGAGATATTCTGCCATTATTAGAGTCTCAATGTATTGATTGGACTACTCCTTTCACGACGTTTCTGTGCACTCGGTGTGAAACCACTGTAAGTGCAGGCATAAACTCACAGTTTTTAGGTAGGAGGTCTCTGTCGGGTACACCAGTCTGTGCTTCCCATTCCCTTTTCTGATACTGAGGTTCATGCCAGGTGTTCTGTCCAGTTACATTCTTTAAGATCTCGAAAAACTTTGCTCTAGTTGAGTGCCTTCTTTGACCGTTTCAGACACCAATGAAGAGTTTGTCACATGTCTGCATGTCTGGAGTCACTTTTCAGCCAGGCCAGGAAAGGACGAGAGATTCAATTTCTTAAAGTACATCGGTGAAATACGTTGGTGTTTACAATCGCCATTGGCTTTGAGGCCATTATTACTGATACCAAGACTTTAGATTTCGATCTTATATAAATTGCTTTTAACTTCCACCAGCTGGCAGACTATTAGCTTGGACTGATTATACAGTGATATTTCAAAACAGCATCATCGCCACATAGGGACCTATTGGATACACATAGAGCAGGTTATTTCTGCGCTGCTTGACAGGTCTGTCAATGATTTAACTATCTGGATGAGACTGAGTGAGTGGCAATTTTTACGATTGTAATTATTTTCCTCTTAGACTGGACATGGTGGGGTAATTTTTCACATTGCCAGTCAGATGTCAGACTTGAAGCTTGAACGAAACATCTTCCCAAGGGATACGGCTTGTTGTGCAGCACAAGTCTTCAGTCCGATTGAAGCAATGGAGTCAGTCAATTGCCTTCGTCGAATCCACTGTGTTCAGGTGTTTCTTCATGTCACGTGCCACGAATTGGATTTAATTGGTTAAAGAGTGTCATTGGAAATTCTGCGGGCATGGTGACAAGGGTGAGGTGAATCATTCACTCCACACTTTTGCCTGAGGATGGTGCAGATATACTTCCTTAACTTTTACACTGAAATGCAAGGCTTTTCCATTATCAATGATGTGTAAAATACATGCGTTGTTAAATCGTCCATCACTATTTATTACTGAATGTGTCAGAATTGTTGATCTACTCGTCTTGGGATCTTTTCGCTCTCCTCTATCAGATGTTAGTTCTGCTGTTTGGAACGTAAGCAGTTAAGTGCGGTAGATTTAACGGTTTTAGGTGGGCATCAACTGACACTGCCATCTTCACCCATACTTGTCACTGAACAAAACGTTAGCCTGTTGATGATAGGGGATCCTGGGGAAAAATACGCATTGTCATTGAATAAGATTGCTGCATAAATCTGTTATGAAGTTGAAGTTGTGTAATGTACCTTTAAGAGGGAGTAATTGCTGTTCTGCACTGAGAGCTAGCAAGCATCTGTATCATATTATCACATGGCAGTCTCAGTGCACTGGAAAACTGAAAGTATGTAACATTTGTCTGTGAAATGTATACCTGTGTTGGCTTATGTTTTGGTATTAATTTGAATTTAACCAATCAGTTTAAATTATGCTCCGGGCTATTAAAACGCACTTGACTTCAGTTTATTGCTTTGCAAACACTACCAATAAAATAATCTGATGTTGGGGATGTAAAAATGAAGCAGTTTGAAAATCGGGCAGAGAAGCTGCCATCAAGATGGAGAGAGAGAGAGAGAGAGAGAGAGAGAGAGAGAGACAGAGAGACAGAGATCCAAGACATTGAAATACTCTATCAAATATCCCTTTTCATTTGAAACCTCTTCACTGTAAAGGAAAGAAAACGATTCAGAGAGATCTTCTACGGGAAGAAGACGGACAGTATTGACGTTAGCGGCTGCATGCTTTTTCAATTAAGTTGTGCAATTTTAATAAGTGTTTTCTTCAACAATATATTGATATCGAGTTGGACATATGTAATAAGCAGTCAAGAGAAATAGGGGCTTAGAGTTGTGAATAGTTATTTAATGTTCATTTTTAGAGGTAAAGAATAAATTGATAATACTTTACTTAAATAGTGGAATGTGGGAATTCTCTACCACGCATATTTTAGCAGATTACGAGATGAGGTGAGTTTTTCTGGGTGTTTAGTTTAATTCACAGAAGGGTTCACGGCCCTGTTGTAACAAATCTACAGCACCACATCAATATACAGAATTGTCTATTGAAGAAATTTTACTGAGATAGATCATTGAAAGTATTTATCATGGATTTTCGACTTGGAAGTGAATTGAGTGAATTGTCGATTTGTTGTTGTATTCAGAGTTATAGAGACATAGACTCTTAGAGTCATGCAATATGCAAACAGACACTTCAGCACAAATCGTCCATGCTCACCAGCTTTCCTAAAGTGATCTGATCCGATATTCCAGCGTTTTGCACATACATTTTAGAAATGGAAGATCTACAGATGCTGCAAATCAGAAAGACAAACAGAAGCTGCGTCAAAACTTCAGCAAGTCTGGTAGCATCTGTGTCGAGAAATCAGAGGTAACGTTTCAGATCCAATGACCCTTCCTCAGAACTCTGAGGAATTATGCAGTTATCTCAGCAAGGCCCCGCCACAATTATTTCCCTAGCTTCCTGGAAGGATCTCCGCTACACTTGAACAGGTACTGGGAATTTATCTACGGTTCTGCATTTTTTGGTATCTCTCGCACTTTCTCTTCTGTAATGTGACCTCGTTTCAAATCATCACTATATTTATTTATTTGTCGACTTCTGGGGTTTCCATATTTATCTACGCAATAAATATATACGTGATATATTTATGTAAGACCTCACCCATCCAGCAAGAAAACTCTGCAAGGCAGAGGAGTGGTTGAGGTGGAGTTCTTGTGAGGAGTATGAACCCAGCATGACCAAGGTCCCATGGACTATATTGTTGAATTCTTAACTGTGTTTCAGTGATTTTCCAGTTTTGCAGGAATAACTGTAATGTTTTATATTTTAACTTTGTTTTCTTTGTTTTTCTGCTTTACACCAAGATTCTGTAGCCCGAGCGAGAGTACCATTGTACCTAAGATTACATCACATGTGGCGATATGTCAACCTATCACTGTACTCAAGTGAGTGCATGTGACAATACACCTAATGGACGTTATTCATCTTCAATCGATGACTGATTGATTTTTAAGAAGTCGTTTACTCTCCCTAGTTTCTCTTTTACCCTTAATATACTTGTGCAATCTCTTCCAATCGTGTTGAACAGTATTTGCCAAAGCTATCTCATCACATATCCCTCCTAAACCCTCCATGCTCCGAAGGACATTCACGTGATTCCAGCTGCCTATATCTGTCTTACACCTCCTTTTATTTCTTGACCATAGCCTCCATATTCCCTATTATGTGTGGGAATCTACTAGAAACTATTTGTTGTTCTGGGTATGGGCGTGTATTGATGTACAGTGAAGGAGGGTTTCTTGTGGTTTACATCATATTTTGCAAGTAATTAAGACTTTCCATATGTTATTTCAGTTTCAATTACATCAATAATTCTTTTAATACAGTGACACGTTGGAAAATGTCACTTGGCTTTCATGAAGTTGATCACTTTATCTCCAGGCTGACGTATGCTTTGTTTGTTTCTTTCCTCATAGCCAATGTAGTCACCATCTACATCCTGCTTTATAAAGATTGTGGATTGTCTCCATGTATCAGACGTTACCTGGGGTCGATGGCAGTAGCGGATCTATATGTCATGATCCTTGACTTGACAATGAGACACATTCCCATTGTTTATCGGGAACAGTTTTATTTCCTGCGGGACATTGACGTATGTAATATTCACGCAGTCCTGCTTTATGCAGCCACTGACTGTTCTGTCTGGTTCACCGTCACTTTCACCTTAGATCGGTTTGTGGCCATTTGTTGCCAGAAGCTGAAAAGTAAATATTGCATTGAGAAAATGGCGACTGTGGTTCTGGGAACAGTGACTATGATGAGTTGTCTGAAGAACATTTTCTGGTATTTTATGCTCACACCTTGGTATTCGCTGGCGATTGAGCCCTGGTTTTGTGAAGGAACAGATCAAGTTTACTATTCCCGTGACTGGGTCACAATCGAGTTCCTCCACTACATTTTAAACCCGGCTCTCCCATTTCTCCTGATTCTGCTGCTCAACGTTTCCACAGTCAGACACATTTTAACGACCAGCAGAGCCCGCAGGAGACTCCGGGCTCACACCAATGGGGATGCTCAGTCTGACACAGAAATGAGAAATCGAAAAAAATCCATCATTTTACTGTTTGTGATCTCAGCTAATTTCATCCTGTTATGGTCAACGTCAATGGTGTATTCTATTTGGAGACGTATGTGGAATATTGTGTATACCACTGTGTATCTTGATCCCTATGTGCGGGAATTGGGCTTCATGCTGCAGCTCCTCAGTTGCTGCACAAACACTGTGATTTATGCCGTGACCCAGACTAAGTTCAGAAAAGAGCTGAAAAATGTGCTGAAATATCCCGTTGCCCAAATTAATCAATCAATCAAATTCCCTCATTAATCAATCCGTCCGGGAAGTTATCATTTCAGTTCAATATGTCTGCAATGGAGGAACCTGTCGCTATGGTAAAAGGTCGAGTGCAATAATGGTTTGCCAACCTCATCCTACAGGGAATTACAGGGACATATATTAATGTTTCTCTCAACTCAGGGGCCAATGAGAAAAGGCACAATCCCACTTCCTGTGTCTATCACTTCAATTTGTGAATAATAAAGATGTTCATTAAAAAGTGCTCAGCAGCAGAGTGAACGACATTATGGTTTGTCTTTGTGTTGAAGAAGCTGAGCTGGAGAGACATAAAATAATCTCCAACTCCTGGTCCTCAGCAGAGGGGAGGGGACAGGCACTGAGCTCTGCAGTTGGTTTAAAGTCACTAGGTCCTTGCTTTCACCTCTGGGTCCCCCAATTTGAACTGGCCTTCGCCAGTAGTCATCTGTCTCCCTTTGCCCCTGCCCACCCCCCACACCAATGTACCGCTTCCAGTCTCACTATATCACTCTATCTCTCTCTCCTAATCCCACTTAAGCACTTTATTTCATTGTCCTTCCCTTATACATTCTCCTTCACTCTCTATCCTGTACAGTCTACATCCCAATCTCTCTCTCTCTCCAAAAAAACATTTCCACAAATTCTTCTTCACCTTCCTTTGCCAACGAACATGATTTCTTGGGTTAGTTTGTAGCTTCACTGCATTGCTAGGGTAACAGTATGGCGCTTGGGGCAAATGGAGTTGTTCACGGACACAGTGGGTATGAGAATACTGACCGTTACTGGGGGTAGCGGTTGAGGTGGCGCCATATGCTGTAGCTGGGGCTAAAGAGTGGGGGTGGTACAGCAGGCTATTCCACAAAGAACAGATTGTGTGGCACCACTGTCTTTTACTCCGGGAACAGAGTGGTGATAGAGAAAGAGAAACATGTCAAGGTGATAAACTGGGGAGGAGTTCATAGATCAGTCTTCAGAATAGGGAGTCTGGAAGTGGAATGCGCATGATGGTGGGGAATTGTGCAGGGCGTGGGCGTGACATTGCAGGAGTGTGTGGTGGAGTGCACGTGACTGTTTGGGAATGTGCAGAAAAATGAGCGTGATGGTGGGGGCTGGTTATTTGTTTTACAGCAGGAAGTGCGGGCGCGAGGACAGTGAGCTGCCAGCAAAGAATGTGAAACCTTTAAATATTTACCTCGAGCAATAGGGTCTTCCTTTTGTAACACGAGGGACAGCGGGAGTGAGAACCAGGGGGCTGCCGGGAAAGTAAATGAAGACATTAATACTTACCTCGTGAATAGGAGGAGTGCATGGCGAGCAAGAGTGGACAAGAGAATGCGCATTACGTGAAGTAATATATTTTGGGGGTTGCATTCCCCGAAACGCTAATTAGGTAGTGTCCCCCACTCATCCTGCTCCTCTAACATGATAAAGCAATTATCTGAACGCCATATTGCCAAGTTTTTTTTTTTTTGCCAATAGTCTCTTTCGAAATTTGGAACGGTTGTGATGGAGTTTAGGGCAGTTGACTTTCCTACTGTCGAATGTGGGAGGTAAACGTCAACACTAGTGCCCTGCTGACTTCATCTGCTGGAAGTACACCCAATTTTAAATCCTTGAAAACCACGTTCGGGAATTGTAGCTGGAGCTGTATGAAATTTGGTTCATTCAGGAAGCTCAGAGGGTAGTTGAGAGAAGTTACGTGGAGGTACTTACACCTCAGGTTCAGGAGGAAGTTAGACAGGTTACACTTATGGGACGGAAAGGGATCAGGCAGCCAGTGCAGGGATCCCCTGTGGCCGTTCCCCTCAATCGGAAGTTTATCCTTTTGGACATTGCTGGGGGGACTATTTCACAGGGACAAACCATAAGGTATAGATCTCGCACACAGAGTCTCTCCGTGTTGCTCAGAAGGGAAGGGTGCAGAGGAGCAGAGCATTAATCATTGGTGATTCCAGAGTGAGGGGGACAGATAGGAAGCTCCGGGTGAACGAGAGAGACTCATAGTTACGGTGTTGCCTCACTAGTTCTAGGGTTTGTGATGTCTCGGATCGTGTTTTGGAATCATTAATGGGAAGGAGGAGCACTCCAAGTCGTTGTCTATGTAGACATCAATGGCTCAAGCAGGAAAATTAATGGCGTTTTAAGCAAGAAATTCAGGGAGTTGGGGTGACAGCTCAGGCCTCGAATATACAAAGTTTTTATTCCTGTTTTATTACACGTGCTAGCGAGGCGAGAAACGGGGAGAGAGATGAGTTAACACACTGGCTACAAGGAAGGCGCAGGAAGAAGGTTTTCATATGCCTGCATAATTGGGGAACGTTTTCTGAACGAGGGACTTCTACAAATGCGATTGTCTGCAACTGAACAAGAGCGATACCAATATCTTTTGTGGAAAATTTACTAATGTTCCTCCGGAGAAATTAAACTAATTCACCTAGGGGGTGGAAACCTAAACTGTTATTTCAGTGAACAAGAGGTTGAGAGTAGTGCAGTCA
This sequence comes from Chiloscyllium punctatum, assembly GCF_047496795.1. Taxonomy (NCBI): domain Eukaryota; kingdom Metazoa; phylum Chordata; class Chondrichthyes; order Orectolobiformes; family Hemiscylliidae; genus Chiloscyllium; species Chiloscyllium punctatum. Next base: position 26,295,136 of record NC_092773.1, read on the forward strand.
TGAATGAGTTTTCAAAGTCGCAGGAGTGTACCGGTAGGCAGAAAAGTGGCTTGAAGTGTGTCTACTTCAACGCCCAGAACGTTAAGATGAATATGCACGAACTTGCAGCATGGGTTCCTACACAGAACTCAGATCTTTAGGCTATTTCGGAGACATGGATTGGAAACGGACAGTAGTGGTTGTTGCATGTTCCTGGATTTCACTAAGATCAGGAACGATTGTAAAAGTGGGTGTGCTGTGGAATTGTGAATCAAGGACAGTACTACACTGGTTGACCGGACATTTGAGGACTCGCCTACTGGGGTTAGAAACATAAAAGGAGAAGTCACCCTGTTGGGAGTTTTCGAAGGGTCTCCGAATATTTCCAGAGACCTCGAGTGAAGGATAGCAAACATGATTCTGCAGAGGAGCGAAAGTAACTGGTTACTTGTTATGGGAGACTTCAATATTGAGTGGATACGATGAAGTGTCAATATAAAGCCTAGTTTTATAAAACCTATTTTATCAATATATAATAGGTTATGTAAAACTCGCCTGGATTTCTCAATATCGTTTTCCAACCCACACCAACTGTGGGTGACCGTCTTGAGGGACAGAATGATGTTCTTTGTTACTGTGGAACAGATATTTGGAGCAAGCAGACTCCACCTACACCTGTGCAGGAGGTTTGAGGGGTGAATAAAACAGAAACATTTGACTGAGAAGCAAGTGTGGTTCAGAAGACACTTGTCAGTGCTCCACCAGACACTATGACCATGTCGGATCTGACTGTGGTCTCCGGAGCACGTTTCTGTCTGTACACAACTTTGCTACATTCACTTGGCTGTCAAATGTTGAACAAACATAACTTTAATCAAATGCAAATAGCCGGACACCACAAAACTCCAAGAAAGGGAATTCCCACTTGAACTGCCCTTTGAGAATGTCTTGTTAGTGTCCCGAACAATGTCGCAGTGTCACCAATGTCTTTTTCTTCCCCACTCCTCCACTGGTTTCAACAAATTTTATATGTATCCGTTTGAGTGATATGCAGAACGATACAAGTCGCAGACTGGATCATTTTCTACAAAAATGCACGATAAACAAAGTCATAAGAAATGCTAAAATTCGAAAAGTATTCCCAATGTTATTCTGCATTTAAAATTATTCTGCCCACTTAAGTTTCTGGAAATAAGCTACGCAGAACAGTTGCATTTGGCTGAATCACTTTGCTTCAGCTTCTGGAACGATGCCAATGAATCCTCACGAGGAATCCTCCATGAATGGGAAAGATGACTCACGGATTTTCTGTGCTCAGGCGGAAACAAGTAAGAGAGAGGGAGCAATCGGCTGTTGATTCTCAGGTGGGTAACATTTCTCCCCCTCTCTGTGTGGAAGCATGCAATAATGCCAACTGAACATCAAACTGGACCGTGTTTGCTCCCTTTCAACATTGCCTGGAATGTATGATTATGGACTATATGCAGGTGCACTATTATTGTTATCGTACACAGCGCCATTCGTTAGCTAAATATGTCCCTGCTTTATAATTATATTACATGTTTATATGCGTGTGTGAAATTTTAAAATTTGATATGGAATCTTCCTATTATGCGTTAAATTAAATAAATCTTAGTCATAAAATTCATTCTATCGCTTACGTTTCCTTAACAGAAGAAAACATGTATCAAGCTGTTACACATTTCTGAATGTCGTATTTCCATAAGATTTCTCATCTGAGATCCTAACTGACAATCTTCCTGAACAAATGGCCTTCATTGCAGAAATAAGGAAAGGGAAAAGTCTTTGAAAATTTTCGAGAAGGATTATATCTCTTCGGTTATTTTAAGGAATCAAAACTGCACACGATGTATCAGCTGTGGTCGTAGCAATGCCCTGGACAGATGCAGTGAAACCGTTCCCATTAAACCCGACACACTTTGCCAGAAGCAGCAACATTCCATTTACCTTCCAAACCACACGCTGAATTTGCAGACTCATCTCAAATAATTCATGGAGCAGAGACATGGGAATCGCAAAGCCCTGCAATCTTCCTTCACAGTAGAAATAATGAAATTGCAAGTCAACAGCTTTGAAGGATCCCTCCAGAATTAATTAATTCTAATCTTATTACGGATGTGTTCAGCCATAAAAAGAACAGATCTACTTAACCAACAGCAATTAACAGTTTTTTGAAACTATTCTGAACAGTAATAAGTTTTTAAAAATATTATTTAAGTAATCACGGAGACAGATTCCAACATAATTGTAAAACATTAAAGAGATGCCAGACATATCTTGCCAAAAAAACACTTCCAGAAGAAGGCTTGCTGAGGAAATGTTGACTTCTCCACCTCTTAATTTTACCTGGCCTGTTTAGTACTTCCAGCCTCCGATATGTCTACTTTGGATTCCAGCATCTGCAGTATTTGTCTCCAGCTAAAAGAAGTTACCAATCGAAATATTTGTGCATATTATTATGAATATTACGAGCTTTTTTTAAAATAGCAGCATCACTTGTTTTTGTCTGTATGAAGGGCTAATGGAATTTGTTAAGAGATGGCCTGGACAATGGAGAATAAAATTCAAGGAGACTCTCGAGACAAAACTTGACAGAAATGAACAAAAAGAGTAAAGCCACTTACTTTGGAATGCAGTGTAGAAACATCCCAAGGCCGAGAGATTACACAAATCGTTTACATCTGAAATAATGAAGAACCTACGGCTGTCCATGGAAGTATCTGTTAATAATCAGGTGTTTCACAAGATTTCTCCCACAGAAGGAAAGGGGAAGGTGTAGTTGTAACGAGCATTGTAACATAAAATGTATACATTTACTGTCTTTATACTGTAACATCAGAGTATATCTTTGATCACGCTTCTGATCTGACTTGAAGATTAAGATAACCACTAGGATTTCACGTCAAAGCCAGATTTGAGTTCTGTCCCCGCATTAAAAGATTTTTGATTGAATAATAGGCCACTCCATACCCATATTATGTGTGCCTCCAGAATCTTTGTCACTGGTCAGTTAAATCTAACCAATACGCAAGCACGTATAGAACAGAGGGAGAAATGAAAACTTAGATTGGGGCATACACCACATAGAGCAGTCATTAGAAAAGATCAACGTTAGCATGATCAGCATCATTTGAAGTTAGAGGATCGATTCATCAGCCTAAAATTGACAGGTAAGATGTTTCTCCTGAACATGCTGCTGAGTGTGTTCATGAATCTGTATTGTTTTCCTAACGGAAGAGTTTGTAGGAGATAATTAGTGGGGTGGGAGAGGTCTCTGTTAATGCAGGCAGCCTTTCTGTGGCAGCGAACCATGTCAATGATATGCACGGATGGAAGGTTCACTTCCATGATGGTCTGAGTTTTGTTGTTAGAGAGATTGTTCTCATTGCACCATGTCACAAAGCCCTTTAACTTAATTTTGTATTTTGGCCCGTTGTTGATTGGTATCTGTTTTACCATGGCGCTATCATCAGCCGACCTGTGGATGGTGTTCATTCGGAATTTGACATACAGCTATGGGTGCACTGGGAGTACAATCGCGGGCTGGGGGCACCGTTGTAGGTGTACAGGGAGCACACTAAGGAGCTGAAAACACAGCCGTGGATGAACAGGTAATAGAGTTAGTGGGCTGAGGACATAGCCGTGGGTGGACAGGGAGTACAGTAGGGGGCTAAGGACACAACTGTGGGTGTACAGGGAGTACAGTTTGGGGCTGAAGGTATAGCCGTGACAGTACAGGGAGTACTGCAGTGGTCTGAAGACACATCCGTGGGTGTACAAGGATTACAGTAGGGCAATGAGGACACAGCCGTGGATACACAGTGAATACAGCAGGTGGCTGAGGGCACAGCCGTGGGATTGCAGAGAGTACTGGCAGGGGCTGGAAACACAACCATGCGTGTACAGGGAGTACAGTAGAGGGCTGCGGACACAACCGGGGGTTTACAGTGGTATAAGAGGCTGAGCACATAGCCGATTGTTTGCAGCGAGAATGATAGTAACCTGAGGACACAGCCATGGGTGTACATGGTGCACAGTAGAGGATGGAGGACACAGCCATCGGTGCACAAGAGCTTCAGTAGGCCTTTGAGAGAACAGCTATGGGTGTACATTTAGTACAGTAGGGTCTGAGGGAACAACCGTAGGTATACAGGGAGTACAGTAGGGGGCTGAGGATACAGCTATGTGGGTAAGGGAGTATAGTAGGGGGTTGCAGACATAGCCATGGGTATACAGCGAATACAGGAGGGGGCTGCGGATCCATCCTTCAGGAGCTCCAGTGTTGAGAGTTATTGTGGAGAAAGTGCTGTTGCCTATCTTCACTGATTGCGATCTGTGAGTCAGAAAGCTGGAAAAAACACAATTGCAGGGAGCGGAACCGAAACCAATCTCAAATCTTACTGAGTTTTGAGATCAGTCTTGAGGGTATAATGTTGTTGAAGGCGCAGATCTATACGATTAGCAGGAGTCCAACCTAGGTGTCCTTGTTTTCCAAATGTTCAGGATTGAGTACAGGGTTAGGGACATGCTGTCTGCTGTGAATCCGTTGTGTTGGTGGATACATTGTGGGAGATTGCGACGGCCTGGAAGACTGAATTTGAAATGGTCCATAACCAGCCTCTCGAAACACTTCATGATTTTGGAGTTCAGAGCCACTAGGCGGTAGTCCTGAAGGCAAATTGGATGTGTTTTCTCACTTACGGGGATGATGGTGATCTACTTGAACCAGGTTAAAAATCACACAACACCAGGTTACAGTCCAACCCCCACTCCATACACACAGACAAAGACCCACATGCACACAAATATTTTGTGTGGTGAATTTTTTTGTACTTGCAGAGTTATATTGCACTTTGCTGAAAAACCACATACATTCATGTAGAACTCTGAGCTCAAAAACTGCATTAATTTATGTAAAACTCTGTTATCTCACTTTTTAGATTGGAATCAATCTCATCATCAGGTCATAGACAGAGAACACAGGGGGCTAACACCTTCAACATTGTTATCTAGCTATCACCATTGTTAACAGCTAACCCGAGAATGCAACTTTAAAAAAAAGGGTTTTGTGATTTCCACATGAAAGAAGTGAAACTATCACTGTATTCTAACAGATGAAAGGCTTAACAGACAATCAATTCTTCAATGTATAATTTCAGTTACATCACACTGCAAATTTTTGCTACAAATTCTGTGTTACGATCGAGCCCTCCACAATCACCTGATGAAGGAGCGTCGCTCTGAAAGCTAGTGTGCTTCCAATTAAACCTGTTGGACTATAACCTGATATTGTATGATTTTTAACTTTGTACACCCCAGTAAAAACACCGGCATCTCTGAATAATGCCTACTTGAACCAGGTTAGGGCTTAGAATAGTGGGAGGGAGAGGTTGAAGATGTTTGTGAATATGTCCGCGAACTGTTCTGCACTTGATCTGAGTGCTCAATCAGTAACACTTTCCAGGCCCATCGTTTTTCCTTGAATGACTCCTAGGAAGAGTGATCTGACATTTGCAAGTCAAGGGGACATGAAGACACCTTGTTTCAGTCTAACCTGCAGACAAACACATTTTCCCCATTTCTTTGTTGGTTTTCAGCATCGGGATGTATAGGGGAGCCGATGATGCCATTGTACAGTTTCAGGACGTGAGCGAATCATGTTAAGCCTTCGACAGAATAGGATATCGTGAGGTCATAGTTAGTGCCAGGACTAGTTATTGGGTTTGTGTCCTAGTTGGTCCCTGCCTTCTCTGGATTGTGCATTTGGGGGTCCAGGCCGTATCACGGTCAGTGTCTTTGAAAATCCAGGATTTGTCAGGGGTTTCCCTCTGTCGTCAGGGATTTCTGAGAGGTGTGTGTCTGTGGCTACCTGCCTTATCAGGGTTGTGTCTCTTTCAGTCCAGGGTTTCTCAGGGCTCTGTCTCTGTGTTAACGGGCCTCTTACGTTTTGTGCTTCTGTGGATCCAGCCCTTTTCATGATTATGTCTCTCTAGGTCCCTGCCTTCTCAAGGTAATGTCTCTGTCAGGCACGGCAGACTCAGGATTATCTCAGTAGGTCCCAACCTCGTCAGGGTTGTGTCTTTGGGCGTCCTGACTTTCTCAGGATTGTGCCTCTTATGTATGAGTGCTTTCTTATGGTTGTGGCTCTGTGGGTCGCGGCCATGTTAGGGCTGATTCGCTGTCGATCTTGGTCCTTGTATGGTTATGACACTTTGGGGACTGGTATTCTCACAGATGTGTCTCTGTGGTTTTGGGCCTTCGCAAAATTGTTTCTCTGTTGTTCCAGGACTTCGCAGGTGGTGTGCGTCTGTGTGTCCTTGCCTTCTCAGGCGTGTGTTTCTGTGTGTTCGGGCTTTGGCAGGGTTGTGGTTCTGTGGGTCCAAGTCTTCTCAGGGTTTAGCTCACGAGGATCAGGGTTCTGTCTACAGTCTCGGCCTTCTCCGAGTTGTCTCTGCGTGGGTCAATGCACTCTCAATGACTGTTGATAAACGCCTACAATCGGTTTTGTCTCTGTGGGTCTGGGCCTTATCAGTGTTGTGTCTTTGTGGATCCAGCATTTTTCCCAATTGTGTCACTTTGGCTTCCCGCCTTTGGAGAGTTATGTCTCTGTATGTCCCTGCATTCCCCCACACACAATCCTCCCCCACAGATATTAGATTAGATTCCCTACAGTGTGGAAACAGGCTCTTTGGCCCAAATAGTCCACATCAACCCTCCAGAGAGTAACCCATCCAGACCCATTTCCCTCTGAATGATGCACCTTACATTATGGGCAATTTAACATGGCCAATTCACCTGACCTGTGGAAGGAAAACCACGCAGACACAGGGGGAATGTACAAAAAAAAACGCAGTCAGGCGCCTGAGGCTGAAATTGAACCTTTTTCTGTGAGGCAGCACAGATAAACACTGAGCCACCGTGCCACTGCAACACAGCCTCCCAACACACACACGGCTCCCATACACGGACCCGAACTCAGATAACCCCAGATCATGCTCCCCCACAGATATACAACCCCCCCACACACAGGGCACTCCCACGCCAAGCACACCCAATACTCACAGCTCCAACATCCGCAAACTCCGCAGACAGCCTTCCCCACACATACAGTCCACATGTACACAGCTCCCCTACACACAGCCCCCAAAACCCACAGACCATCCACATACACAGAACCCCAGACACTCAGCCCCCGACACAGAGAAATCCCCAAACATACATTACAACCACACACACAGGCCCCTCACACACAACTCCACACACTATCACACAGCTCTCCCACTATCACACAGGCCTCCGCAAGCACAGGCGCCTCATACACAGCTCCCACCAGGCCCGCCCTCCCACACAGACACACCTCCCACACGGACACATCCCCACGCACAGAGAGCACCAACATACACAATTGCCCCACACTCCCATATAATCACAGCACAGCCACAAACAACCCCACCCGCACAAATACAGCCCTTCACACACACAGCCCACATACACATTCCTCCACTCACACACACAAACCACCCAGGCAGAGCCCCCATTCACTCACAGCCTCACTCACCCATAGCCCAACATAAAAACAAACAGCACCACCTACACATAGGGCCACCTTACACACAGCCAGATACAGTCCCCACCACTCAACACAGACAATCCCCCACACAAGCGCGCCTTCACACACAGCACTTCCAACACACACACTCCCTCCAGAAACACACGTCATACTCGCTCACAAACAGAGCCCTCCCATACACACAGATTCACTGCACACAGACTCCCACAAACATTCATTTGCCACCACACACAGGCACATCCCACACACCACGGAGCTCCATCCCCCACATACACACACATACCCACGTCACACGCAGCCCTACACTCAAACAATACCCCAAACACACTGCGCCGCCACATACAGAACCTCCATATACACAGGACCCATCACATAGCCACAGAACACCGGCACAGGCACCCAACCACACGCAGACACCCTGCCACACACACAGCCCAGACACACAGCCCCCCAAACACACAACTCCCACGCAGACATCACACCACCACACATAGCCTCACTCACACATTCATCTCCCCCACATGCAGCTACCCTGCCCACTCGTGCAGAGCTCCCACTCACACACAGAAACTCCCACACACAGCCTCCCAAACATATTCTCAAATACACTCCGTCCCCTCTTTTACACAGTCCCCCAACACACACGTCACTGCACACACACTGCCCCCCAACACATACAGAATCGTAAACACAGCTCCCACACGTACAGCACTTCCAAACACCGAGACCCCCTCACACAGCCCCTCGACACAGACGCAGACCGTGAAACACGCACAGAAACCTCACACGCACACTGCTCCTCAAACGCAAACCGCTTCCCTACTCAAACACGCCCCCACAGAGAACTCCCTACACGAATTCCACGCGACACACAGCCTTACTTACACTCAACCCAACCCCCCACAAGCAGCCACCCACACACACACAATCTTCCCCACCCACGCAGGCTCCATCCACTCAAACTCAGAGGCCACCCACACACGCAGTGCCTCAATGTACATGCAGAACCCGTCTAGCACAACGACCGTTCACACGTGCAGCCCTTCACTCATACCCACAGACGCCCTTAGTCACTCAGCTCCCCAACACACACAATGTCTGCCCCTCCCAAACACACAAAGTTTCTCCACAAACACAGCCTCCACCACTTACACAGACACGTCTCCCCAACAAACAGCGCCTCGAAAAAACTCAACATTCTCACCCACACACTCCCCCGTGGAGTCACGGCATACCTGCACACAAATACAGCCCTCCCAAACACAGAGACACCCACGTATACACAGCCCACTCTATGCAAGCAGCCTAACACACACTTACAACCTCCCTGCACATAGATTTTCCACAAAGACATATCTCCCCCCATCCACACACACACACACAGTATTTCTCACACACACATTCCTCCATGGACTCACGGCATATCCGCACTTGGAGTGCCCATGCACAGACATGAAATCCCACATACAGGTCAACCACATGGAAAAAGAATCCCAGCCACATACATTCTCCCCCACACGCACACCCCTGACAGCCCTGAATACACACACAACACCCCATACAAGCACAGCCCCCACTCAGCAACAGCCTTCATGCACAATCTTCCCTAACACATAGCCCCACACACAAACAAAACCTGCGCATACACAACCACCCCACGCAAGCAGCCTTCACACACACAGTCCCTATCATACATACACAACCCCACACACCACTCCCCCACACATGCAGCCGCCACACACATACCACTTGCTTGCACAATACAACCAACAGGAACAGACACCCGATCACAAACCCGAGACACACACCCTACCCCACATTGTAGCCCAAACATACACAGAAGCCCAATCACAGCTCCAACCACGCACAGAAACCTTCACACACAGTCCCCTCCGGACACAGACCACAGGCACACACACAGACCCCATATGCTTAGCTCCCACCACACATAGAACCCACAAACAGACAGTTCCAGCCACACCGACAAACAGTAACCCCCACATCTCGCTCAGTCGCCACACATGCGCAGCAAACCCCCACACACAGACAGGACACCACACACAAAACACAGCCCTCCCACTATTACACAGCATTCCCCACGCACACATCCCCCTCACACATAGTCCTCCCACACAGACACAACCCCCATGCACAGAGACCCCCACACACGCACAGCCCAACACACAGAATGTTCTCCCAAACACTCTCATATTAACATTCCTCTGCACACGCAGCCACGCCTACACACAGTGCCCATCTCACACATATAGCCCACTCGCGGAAACACAGCCTCCCCCTCACTCACAGACACTCCCAGACGTGCACAAGCCCCCACACACACTCAGCTCCCTCCACACACGCAGTCCCCATACACAGAGTCCCATACAAACAGAACCCACCTCAACACACTGTACCACTGTCGCAAGCACACAGCCCCTCACACACATGGAGTCCAGTTATCACGTGCACACAGAATTCCCCTCACACACAGGCAGGGCACTGCGCAAAAGCCTGACCCTCTCAATACCACCCCGTCATCTCTCGACATACACACACAGCCTCCTTGCACGCAGTTTCCCCCCATACGTAGCCCTCTTCCATCTCCCCCTCCACTCACAGAAATATCATCACACATGCGCAGCACTCAAACACCCGTAGCCCATGCCAACCACAGACAGCTCCTTACGCACACACTGCCCCTATACCCAACACCCACACAAACACAGCAGCTCCACATATAAACACACCCACTCAACGCCCCACACAAACACCACCCCCGAAATACAAAGCTCTTTGCATAATCAGCCCACCCCCACGCACACACAGAACATCTCCCCCACACAGCCCCACACAGAGCCTGCACATACGGACCCAACCACACACAGCCCATCACAAACTCAGCTCGCCCCACACATAGACCGTCACATGGACAGACCCCACAAATAATTGCCCCAGCACACAGCCCCTCTACACACAGTCCCAGCACACACAGAGCCGACAATTCACAGTAACCACACAGACACAGCCTCCCAATAAAAACACATCCCTCCCACTATCCAATAGCCCCCACAGACATACAGCTCAGAGACAGTCACCGCCCTATCACACACACTGTCCACTCACACCCAGGGACCCCAACACAGCGCCCGACACACAAATCCTCCGACACACAGCCCACGGACACATAGTACCGTCCAAACAGATAGCCACCCCACTCACACACAACCCGACTACACACTTGCCCCCACACACAGCCCACTTCTGCACTCCTCCCCACATTACACAAAACCCCAACACGCAGCCCCCACACGCAGAACCTGCACACACACAGCCCCTTCACACTCGCAGTCCTACCACACATAGTTCTCTGACAAACGCAGTCCCTCAACATACATAGCCCCCACACATTGCCCCTTCCACGCACAGACAGCCTCCAACGCAGGCCCACACACTCCCAAACTCGCACAGACCCGCACTCACACACACACACCTCACACAGAAACACAGGCTTTCACTCACACACAGCCACTCAGACACACATGGCTTCTCACACACACATAGCCCACCCGCAGTCACACACAGCCCCCAACAAAACACAGCCCTCCCACTTGCACACAGCTCTCCCCCACACAGCCCCATCAAGCACAGTGCATCCCCCCACACACAGGTCCCCAGACACAGAGCACCCCTCACGCACACAGCTCTGCAACACACCGAACTCCTGAAATACACAGTCCCACTGACACAAAGTACAGCGCCCCCACACACAGAATACACACGCCTTGCTCACACCGCACCCCTAGCCACACACAGACAGCCAACCGCACAAAAACACAGCCTGCACGCCATCGTACAGCCCTCCCGCTACACAAAAACACTCACACACAGCACCCATAAACGCGCAAACCTCAAACACCACGGCTCATCCCAATCCATACACTGCCGCAACACAGCCCCGCTGCACAAACACAGTCCCCACTACACAGACCTTCGCACACTCAGGCAATGCCAACACAGACATAGACACCTCACACACAGACCTCTATACAGAGCCCAAAAGCACATCTCCCCACAGATAGCTCCTACATACATAGTCCCCGACACATAGCCACCCACTGACACAGAACTCCCAACACTCAACCCCACACACAGCCCCCACGAAACACACGCAACCCCATGCTCACACACTGCGCAGCCACAAACACACCTCTCCAATACATACTGTACCCCCAGCACACAAAACCCCCACCACAAACTGAAAGTCCCCACTCACACGCCCACACTCACAGATTCACCCAGCCACCACTCATACTCAGTCACCACGCAGACAGCACATGAACAGACATACACCCGCAGCCTCTCTCTCACTCACAGACACCCCAACACCTTTACACTGCCCCCACACACAACCCCTCCCACACTCACTGATCACCCAGTCACACAGTCCCCCATAACCCAGCCCCCACACAAAATCGACAGACACACATTACCACCCACACACAAGCAGCCACTCCACACACAGAGAGCCCTATCACCACGCAGACGCACAGCAACGCACCCCACAAACACACAGACATGCTCTCCCACAAAAGCACAGCCAACCCACGATCACACAGTCCTCCCCACTCAAAGACCCTCACACACACAGCTCCCACCAAAAACGCTATGCTTCCATACAGACACAGCTCTCCCATACACACAAACACCCACACACACACAGCCAAACCCGACAACATACACCCTGCCCCCACTGACACCACGCAACAAAAACATCACCTCACACAAACATAGCCCCATCAGACATAACCACGGCCACAGACACATGATCCCCCATACACAGACCACACCCACACACAGTCCAATTACACACACATAGACCCCCACATACGCATACTCCCCCACACAAGCACTCAACAGCCCCCACTACACACAGGGACTTCTCACCCAAAGCCCCAAAACATAACAACGACTCATACACTCAGTTCCCCACAAAAACGCATTTCTCCTACGATCACACAGACCCCTCCCACACACAGACCGCTCAGCCACACAGCTCCCCACACACACACAAAAAACCCACCACTCACAGACAACTCAAACACACAGCCCACATGCACATCGCACTCCCACATGCACACATCAACAGCTGTCCCACCTACACACAGAAGACACCTGCCATGCCCACACAGCACCCTCAAATACACAGACAGTCCATCACAAAAGAACAGCCCTACCACTATCACGCAGCCCTTCTCACACACACAGCTCCATCGCACAAAGAACCCCTTGCTCACCCCTTCACGCACACACAGTCCTTATACTCATACACAACCTTCCTACACACACAGAGAGACACACCCACACACAAAGCACAATCCAACTATACAGTCCGCCACACATACTGCCCACAACAGACACCACCCTACACGAAAACAGTCCCCCACACAGAACCACCCACACAGACACAGACCCCCACACACATCTGTTCGCAAATTCAGCGCACCCCATCACACACATAGACACCCACACGCGCGGACATACATACACAAGAGCCCCAACACAGAGCCCCCACACAGAGAGCCTGCTTACATGCACCTACAAACACACAAAACCGCCATGCACTCACAGCTATCCAATCATACATACAACCACAAAATATGCATAGCACTCCCTCAAGCACATTCCCCCACCGACAGCCCATCCACTCAGAGACAGCGGCCAACTCAGGCGCACACACTGCAAACTCACGCAGTCCTCTACTCGTATACATGTAGCCCACATTCACAGTCCCCACTCACACACATTTCCCGCACATATATACCCCACCCACACATGCAATCTCCAGCTCACACACAGACCAGGCATACACGCAGACGCCCACACAGACACTGCACTCCCGCACTCATAGTGCGCCTCTACACACGCTCCCCACTAAAGCCTTCCCTCCAGACACCATAGACTCCCCACACACAGAGCTCAGCCACTCAAAGCTACCCCATATAGACTCCTCAACACACAGCTTCCCCGACACACTAGCAGTCTCCACACACTAGGCTACCCCCACACACAGAACACCGGATACAAAGCACTTCCCACACACAGACCCACACAAAGTCCATACAGCCCGCAGAGTTCACCTCCCTAGTGATACAGCCCCACTCCCACGTACACAGCCCCCATGCACACAGAACCCCATACTCGCAGACACCCAAACACACAGCAACACCAAATGCATACAGCAAACCGACCACACGGAGCCCTGACCACATATCGAGCCACCCATCAAAAACAGTACTCAGAAACCTGCACACTCATAGCCACCCAATTGCATAGACACCCTAAACTGCACACAGAATCCCTGCATACACTCAGCACCCACGCTCACAGCACCATACTGCCCACACCCCCTACACACAAAGCCTCCCCCCCCACACACATACTCCCCACACACCAGAATACCAAATACACAGAAAATTTCGCATACATCGTCCTCCACACAGTGTACGCCAGCAGAAAGCCACGCACGCACAGAGTCCTCAAACACACAGCCTCCCCACACACACTGGCAGTCTCCACACACTCGGCCACCCCCACAGTCCGCCAAACAAATAGTCACTCCACACAGCGCTCCACACACAATCATCCAAACCCACACACACAGCCATCCCAACATGCGCAGCCGTCCCACAATCATAGCGCCACATGCATGCACACACAGCCCCAATACACAGACATCTCGCACTCACAGCCTCCATGTGTTCAGCACCCCCAAACAACTCCTCCACTCACCTAGTGCTCCAGACACATATACTCCACCTCCCCACACACATAGACACCAACACACACGCCACACCCTCTACGCACAACCTCCTCACGTACACAGCTCCCTCCACACATAGTGCCACAACAGACAAAAAGACCTCACTTGTGTAGCCCCCAACGCTGACAGCACCCACACCCCAGCTGCATCCTTACACCGCTCCCCAATACAAACAGACACCACACACAGAGACCCTCATACACTGTCGCCCCCAATCATCCACCAGCCACAAAAACGCAGTCCTCACACACAGAGCCTCCGCAACACAGCAAGCACACAAACTCACAGACACCCCCACACAGACACCCCCCACAAACACTAAACATCCCCAAACACTAAGCATATCCCCTTCTACACACAGACCCTCCCACAACCACGGCATTCCCCCACACATATCACTACACACACACAGCCTCCGTTACACAAAATGCATATACCCGTATTCGCAACCCCTTCAAACACACGGTCCCCCAAAAACATCCCACCCACACAGTCACAGCTCCCCACAAACTCAGACCCCGACACACAGTCCCTCACCCACATTGACACGGCCCCACACACAGACTCCCCTCACAAACAGGCAGCCCCTCACACATGCAGCCTCTCAAACACACAGACCCTCACACAAAGCACTCCGCACACAGCGACGCTCACACATTTAGCAACCCCAACACACGCTGTTCACCCAAAACACCCACAGAGCCACACCTGCCCTCACACACATATCGCCACTACACACAATTGTTATACAAATAACCCCGGTATCACACAGCCCTCCCCCCACACACAGCCCTGTCACACACACAACAAGCCTCACACACAACCACCCCACATAGGCACAGCCCCTCACATGTACACAGAACCCCCATACACTTGAACCTAACACACGGAGCGTCCCACACAGAAACAGCTCCCACACACATAACCCACCGCATCCACACACAGCCCCCTACCCACACAGCCTCCCGCCACAGATAGAGCACCCACGCACACTTCCACTCTGTACACACAGTGCCCCGCACACACAAAGCGCCCCCACACGCAAACACCCTCCACCAACAGGGCCCCAACTATCTCCCACCACACACAGAGCCCCAGCACAAACAGCCACCACTTCCACACATTCCCTAGCTCAAGCATGCCCTTCGCACTCTCAGCTCATCCCCCATGCACACAGAACCCCACGCAGAGCCGCAATACATAAACCCCATTCACAGAGCCCCAACACGCAGCCCGTCCACACACATCAAATCACACACACAACTCCCCACAAATAGCCCTCTACTCACACACAGAGCTGCCTCACACACGCAACCCCAATTCCAAAGCCCGTCCCACACACAGCGGACCTATATACACAGGCCCTCTACACAATACAAACCCCACAAAGACAACCCCACCACACACACAACACACCCTATTCACTCAGGCCCCCACATACACTGGTCACACACATACAGAGCCACACATATATTGCCCTCCCCACACATACATCCCGATAATCCGGCCTTCTCCATACACCCAGCCCACACACACACACAGGTCCCTCCACACACACAGTCCTGCCAACGCACCGAGGCCACAAACACACTGTACCACTCACACACAACACAGCCCGCCTGCATACAGAGTCGGTTTTCCAGCACTCATATCACCCCTCACATACACCCACACAGGTCCATCCAAAAAAAGCCTTCCCACTATCACACAGCCGTCCCAACATACCTAACGCCACCACACACAGAGCTCCCCACACATGCAAAGCTCCCCAACCGCACATGGTGCGCGCACGCACACACACACAGCCTTCCCTAAATGCACTAGCGCCCACAAACACCACCCACAGTCAGACACACCCACGCCCCGCCAAATGCAGTCACGCACACACACACAGCCTTTCGCACACGCAGCCCACTGCAACGGCCATATAGACGACCAATGAATGATCCCCAACACACAGCACCACACGCATGCATCACTTTGGCAATAATCGTGCAAACATGAGCTACTACATTTTGTTTAAGTCTGATATACTCCTGCCACCAAAAGCCTCCACTTTTCATTCAAGTCCCAACAATGTGTTGGCAAGTATACCCCAGTATTACTGACAAAGGTTTGCAATGTTCCCTTGACGGGAAGATGGTCCTGTTTACTGAACAGTACACTAGCATACGCTGCACAGCTCTCAATGCTAGGCAAGAATCTTGTCCCACTTTACAGTGTCTAGTCTGGCACTGTAAGGTAAATTCATAATTTGATGTTAAAAATCATGTTGGCTGATTTGTCAATGTCTTTATTCAGTGTCCTCATTATTATGATTTGCATCCTCCAAGATCTAACCACTAAAATTAATCTCACTTCCTGTCCTATTTCCCAAGTTTTCACCACATGTTCTCAGTTAATTACTTGTCTCTTTTTCTGTTTCATGCGTGATACAGCATGGAGATAAACTTCAGTTCCAAACTGTCCATGACGACGAGATAGTCTAAGTTTACCTCGTCCCATTTTCCAGCACTTGGGCTCATATTCCTCTCAACCCTTCCTATTCATGTACAGATCAATTTTAATCATTTTAAATGATGTAATTGTACCAGTCTCCATCACTTCCTTTGGAAGCTTATTCCATCTTCTTTGTGGTAATTTGCCACTGATGACGCATTTAATTCTTTCCCCTCACCCTAAACGTATGCCCTCTAGTTCTGTATTCCCCCAACCCAGCGAATGGATCTTGTTTATTCACTTTTGTCCTGCCCCTCGTGATTTTATAAATCTCTTTAAGGTCACCTGTCAAACTCCGGCACTACCGGGAAAGCAATGTCCCCCTATTCAGACTTTCTCTCCACCTCAATCCTCCAAAACTGTCAACATTCTTATAAATCTTTTTCTGAACCCTTTCAAATTTCAAAACATCATTCTGACAGGAAGGAGACCAGAATCTTCCAAAAGTGACCTATCTCGAGTCTCATAGAACAACAACCTGACCTCCCAAATCTGTGCTCTGAATTATAAAGGAAAGCATATCAAAGGGCATCTTCACTCTCCAAATCTTCCCGTGACAGTACTTTCAATGAACTATGACCCTGCACTCTATGGTCACTTAATTCAGCAACACTCCCCAGCACCTTACATTCCAGTGCACACGTCCTGACCTGATTTGTCTTTCCAAAGTGCAGCACCTCACATATATCTGAATTAATGTCCATCCGCGACCCCTCGGACCATTGGCGCATCTTATCAAGATACCTTGTTCTCTGAGGTAACCTTCTTCGTTGCCCTCTACGCCCCCCCCCCCCCCCCCGCCCCGCAACTTTGGTTTATCTGCAAACATGCTAGCTTTACCACCAATGGTCACATCCAAACCATTTATGTAATTGACAAAATTTGTGCAGCCAGCACCAATCCTTGTGGCACATCACTGGCTATAGGCCTCCAGTCAGAAAGGCAAGCCTCCACCACCACCCACTATCTTTTACCTGAGAGTGAACTCTGTATCCAAATGGCCAATTCTCCCTGTATCCAGAGCTTCTAACCTTGCTAACCAGTCTACCATAAAGAACTGTGTTCAATCCCTTACTGACATCCATAAGGACAATGACCACTGTGTGTGTGTGTGTGTGTGTGTAAAGAGATCTGCTGTATCCACCCTGGGTTTAGAGAAACGAGCTTCCAAAACTTCATTGGGGAGCAGTGTGCGTAGAGAAACTGATTGAACAAGCAAGCGACCACAGAGTGGTGTCACCTTCTTCAACATGATCTGCAGCTTCACACTATGGGGAGGACGGTGCTGCCAGTGGCTGTTAGGAGCACAGTTTCATTCATCTTTTATGATCCAGAACTTTACAGGCAGGAGTGGATGATGTATCCAACATCTTCAAATATGTCAACATCAATGTTACCATTCAGTAACGAATTATATATTTGATGGATGAGGTAATTGAAATGTTAACGAGATAACGAGTGTATCTTTGTTTTCACAGTACAGATGGTGCATATGACTCTGCATGGTCCCCAAGTCAATGGGGAGACGTAGAGGAACTGAGGAACTCTCACTCCATTAACGTTGCAGTGTGATTCATGGACAGCAAATCATGTTGGTGAATCCTCGCTGTCCTGGTAGCTTCCATGGCCTCTTCATTCAGAAGCAGTCAATTATTCCCACTATATTTGAGTCTCCATGGAGAAAGAAAGGGCGGCCTCTCCAATAAAGGCTGTCCCCTTGATACACGACACAACTCACCATCCGCTCATCTCTCCCCACCATCAACCAAACACATCAACATATCCCGTGTGTAAGTGAGAGTGAAGGGGCAACTGGGAACATAAGGAAGCAGACCATCAGGGAGATGGAGTAACACTTTTGATGTCTGAAAAGGTCATAGTGAAGCCTCCAGTACACCTTGTATAACTTAGCTCTGTTTTCTCTCTCAGTTTCAGAATTCTTCCTGAAAAAGAAGACAGCGTATGCATCACATTATACTCCACTTGCTAAACCATTATCCACTGACTTTCGCTGTACATATCCTTTTGCAAACATTTCAGGCTATCTTGATAATTTAATGTCTTGCTTATCTGATTGTCATCACAAAACGTAGTAACAGTGCACCTATTCCATCCTCCCTTTCATTGATATAGATTGGAAATAGCTGAAGACCCTCTACTGGTTACATTCTGTCAAACTGATTAAGACTCCTTCATCCCGAGTATCTGCTTCCTGTTTGATAACTAGTATCCCCCCATTCCTATTTAGCACATTCGAAAGGCTGATTAAGAAAGAGGAGCAACAGTCAGCAATTCAACTCATCGAGCCTGCTTCACCATTTAACACAATCATGGCTGATTTCATCACGGCCTCAGCACCACATGCTTGCTTTCCATATCCCTAAATTTACTCAATTTCCTAACTTGCACTGCAATCTGTTTCAGCGAATAACAAATATTCACAACACTTTGAGAAAAATAAGTGCCCCTCACCCCAATTTTAAATCTGTTCTGCCTTATTCTAAAACTACGATATCTTGTCCTACTTTGCTGCACATGTGGAAACATCGACTCTACATCTGAATTATCAATCACCATTAACATCTTACAGACCTCTTTGAGAAATCCTCTCATTCTTCTAAACTCCAGAGAGTATAGGGCTGAACTGGTCAACGTCCCACGAAAAGACAAACTTCTGATCTCTGGAATAAATCTAATGAGCTTCGTTTGAATTGCCTCCAATGCAAATACATCACTCTTCAAGTCAGGGCACACGAACCGTAATCCATTTGCAGTCTCACTAGCACCTTGCATAGTAACAACGCCAGTTCCTACATTTATACGGTATCCTTTTACAAATAAACAAGGAAATTGAAATTCCATTTTCATCACATGTGAGTTTCCTGTGATATTCCCAGCACACCTAGGTCCCCTTGCACCGAAGCACTCTGAAGTTTGTCTCCATTTAAATAATGATTTGTCTTTCCATGCTGGCCAAATTGACTAACTCCATATTTGTCCACGTTAATTTCAATTGCCAAGTTTTGGCCCATTCACCCAAATTATCTCTATCCGTTTGTAAATTTCTTACATTTTCTTTGCAGAGCAATTTCCCACCGATGTCAGTGTCAGCTGAAAATTTACATGCAGTATTTCCTATTCCGTCAAACAACTGATAACATAGATTAGGAATAGGTGAGGACTGAAAAGTGAAATCTATCACACTGCACAAATTGTAATTTTTACAACAGGAAATGACCCATGTTTTAGATCTGAATGCCCTTTGTTGATTCACAAATTCTCTATCCAAGTTCATCAATACATCATAAACACTCTGAGCTTACTACTTCATCTTTGAGAAGCGCCATAACCAATGCCTTCTGGGAGACCAGATGCATTACATCTCTAGGATTCGCATTATCCACTTGGTTTGTCACATGTTTAAAGAGCTCAAACAAACAATTTAAACATGATTTATCTTTTGTAAAGGTCCTGTGTGGAGTTTCCACGGTCGCTCCATGTCGGTGTGTGGTACACTGGTTTCTTCTCACAACCCAAAGATGTGCAGGTTAGTTGAATTCGCCGTCTTACATTGCCCATCATTTTCAGGGATGGATAGGTTACGTGCATTAGTCAGATGTAAATGTAGAGTAATAGTTTCAGGGCAATGGTCTGCGTGGGATACTCTTCAGAGAGGTAATGTGGCGTTGTTGTGCTGAACGGCTTGATTCCACAATGTAGGGAATATCTTCTCAAACCATATTGACTTTGATGAATTGCAGTTTACTTTTTTTTAGTGAAAGATACGAGGTGTACAAATCTTTATTCAGTTTCCACCACCAGGAAGAAAAGAAACACCCAAGCGGCCAGTGACAAGCAGTGTCCTTCTTAGAGGCCAACGGTGCGTGACAAAACAGTGAGGGATTAAATCAAAGCAGAGTTGGAGGGGGAGACAATACACTCCACTCCCTGCAGGGCCCACCTCTTCCTGAACAGCTCGCAGTTGTTGGTGGACACCGCGTACTCCATCTCCAGAGACACCCGGGCTCTGATATAACTGCAGAGGAGTGACAGGCAGTCAGCCCTAACGACCCCTTCCACAAGCTTTGTCCTGTTTATGGCCAGATTGGCCAGGCCGAGGAGTGGGTTGCATTTTAATTCTGCAAGTGTCCAGTTGTTATTTCCTGTATAATGTATTCTAACAATTATCTTAAATTACAACAACTGTTTCATTGTATTTTATTCCAAAGTGATTATGATCATTCTAAGTTCATAACCTTTATGTTTTCTTTTAATTCCTGTTTAACGGGAACAAGGCTCGATTGCTGAATAGGAAGCATGAGTGGCTGAATGGACTCATCATCTTTTTAGTGGACAAAATTGATGGGCTGACGTCTTTAAAGTGTTTTTGCACATTTTCCCCTCGATGGTTACAATGTTCTCCTCCAAATAATGAAGCACCAGAGGCTTGAGAGCTTATGGAATGTTCCTTTTACAATGCAATGTTTCGAGGAGCTGAACGGTCTCCTAATGTTCGCCCATAACAGGCTGAAGATACTGAACTGTCTTCTCCTGTGTTTGAGGGAGTGGTTGGTCTTCTCCTGTTCCCATACAACAGACAAGTGAGTTGAACTACCACCTCCTTTCTCATAAAACTTCGATATAATTTGTGCCTTTCTCCAATTCCTATGCTGCAGGCTCGATTGGCTGAATGGTCTCCCTTATTCCAATATACCAGATTCCAGTCTTTCTGTGGCCTCTTCCAATTCCTGTGTCACAGATTTGAGAGGCTAAATGGACTGATTCTGTTGCTGTGGAAAAAGATACTGGTGCTGCATAGCCTAATCTCGGTCTCATTTTATAAGGTCGACGGGCTGATTGGCCTCCTCTTCAACTGCATAGCAGACTCCTGGGGATGAATAATCTCGTCCTGTTCTGATGTAACAGAGTGGAAGAATGAATATTCTTCTTCTGTTCCTGCATCTGAGGTTGGAGAAGTGTACTGGATTACTCCATTTACTGCGTACTTGGCGTCTGTTACTGACTCCCTCTTTTGATCGATGTAGAAAAAGGTCATCTTTCATTCTTGTAATCTCCAATGAGTATTGGATCAACGTGATCAAACATTTGACGGAACCATCTCTGAGCTGCTTCCAATGTAACAATATCCTTTCTTCAGCGAGGAAACTAAGTCTGTACACAGTAATCCAGCTGTGATCTCATTTAGATCAGGAACTGCGGCAGCAACACTTTCCCAACCTACTGTAAGGTTCCCGCCCAGATCCGAGCAATCTCAACTGTCTGTTGATGCTTAATCACATTTTTGTGGAAGAAGTGCATTGGGTTGATATACAGCCATGAACAAGAATGCTTCAGGCTCAATGTGTTGAATGGCCTAATCCTTTCCTGATATTTCCTTGCAGTCTGTGGTAAAATTCAGTAAGTGCTATCACAAGCTCTCAGATGTTAGGAAGTAGGCCTCTTCAGGGTCGACAGGACGGTGATTCCAATTCCCTTTTCAAATAGCGTGTCTTGTGCTGGGTGTTCTGATTATGTACTTGATGACGACGGAGAAATTTGATACAATTGAGTGTCTTGGTTGGGGAAAAGACCTTAGCTATTTATCTTAACCATGCCCCTGATCATTTCATAAACTTCTATGACTTTCGCTTTCAGTCTCCTACGCAAAGGGAATAAAATGACAGCTTATCATTATATCACAAAACCTCGATGGTCCGTCATTGCAAAACGTTGACCTCTTTCCGATTTATAACATTCTTTTGGAAGCATTGCGACAAGAATTGCAAGCAATACTCCAAACGCGGCTTTACCATTTCTTGTACAGCCCACAATATGATGTCTCAACTCCTATACTCAATGCTTTGACTGAAGTTAACCGCGCACATCGCCTTCTTCATTTCCCTGTCCGATTTCGACTCCACTTTCAAGGAACTATATACCTGCACACTGCATCTCTCTGGATGACAACATTCCACAAGGCCCTACCGTTAACTTAATGAATCCTGCCCTGGTGTGTCAAACAAAATGTGACGCCTCACATTAACATGTCTGAAGTTCCATCTGCCAATTATCGCCCAATGACCCGGTTGCCCTTGATCTCATTTTTCTTTTGAAAGACCTTCTTCACTGTCCATCATACCAGCAAATTTGGCGTATTCTACAACCTTACTATCCGTACTTGGTATATTATCTTCCAAATCATTTAAAGAAATAACGAACAATAATGGAACCAGCACTGCTCCTTAAGGCACACCTTTGGTAACAACAAATCTCACCCAGCACGCTCTATCTCCTACAGTCAAGCCAATTTTGTGTCCAATTGGCTAGATACTTGACGTGGTTCAGAGTGGAGGTTGGGCCCAGTGCAGTCGGGTGACTGTGCCAGGCGGGGTCTGCCTACTTGACCTGCCATGGTCTGGAGACTGAGCCCCGTGTTTTCTGTATAACGGGCTCGGCATGTTCTGGAGACTGAGTCCGGTGTGATGTGGAGACTGGGCCCGGTATGGTTTGTACATTGTGCCCAGTGCGGTCTGCAGACTCGGCCTGGTTCTGTCCCGGGTCTGGCCCCGGATGGGGTCTGGTGATTGGGTCTGGTACGGTCTGGAAACAGCACCCAGTGCTGTGTGAAGAATCGGTCTGGTGTGGTTTGGAGACTTGGCCCAGTGCTGCCGGGAGATTGGGCCTGCGTGCGGTCTGGACAGTGGACCTGGTGCGGTTTGGAGCCAGAGTCCAGTGTGGTTTCGAAATGTGCTGCTGAGACAGACTGTCGCGAAGGTACTGTTAATTGAGTCACTTTTTCCATTTCTATTTTTCTGCTGGAATTTGATTTATTAGACTTTCTATTTAGAACCGAATACTTCAGAATCTTTACCTCGGTATGTTGTATCTTAGAAGGCAAGATAAACAAAGACATAACAAAACTTTCACTGCTACCGTTAAAGTGCACATGACAATGAAGCCAATTCAATTCAAATATGAGAGAGTCTTTGTTTCCTTTCGCAAATGAAGCTGCTGCTTGTGCTGTGGAATGGAGCGCCCAGCAGAGAGAGGGATCACAACACATTAAAACAAGAGGCTTGAGTCAACCACAGAGGGAGCCAGAGAAAGAGTGAGGAGGGACATTTGGATCCCCATTTCAATTCCATCACTTGCAAAGCAACTGAAGTCCAATTTCTCAGGCATGTAGATGCAGAGGTACACACGTTAATTTGGGAAAGCACACAAAGACAGTGACAAACACTTATATACACACACATACTCTCTCTCTCTCTCTCTATCAAGAACATTCAGATGTATGCAACCCTTCGACCCCTCCACTCTTCAAGCCTGCGTTAACATTGAATACTGCTACAGCCTGGGTGATCTCGGCCGCAACGTTATTTCATCTTGGGAAATAACATGTGACTGAGGTATTTGAATACGTCAGTGCACTTTTGGAGCAGTGACTGTAATTCTCTTAGCGGAAAAATACTTTTGGAAAAGAATAGGGCTGGTCCCCAAGTTAACGTTATAAATTGGGGCAAGGACCATTATGATGGTATTCGTGACCAACTGTCAGTAGATGACTTGAGGGAAGATGTTCAGATGTGAGGAACGTCAGGCCCGTGGGAGAATTTCAAATGAGGGGTGATGAAAGTTCAGGTGCAGCGTGTTCCTGTTAGTGTGAGAGGCAATGCGAGCAGGAGAAGGGAAGATGATCTCACAGGGGCTATTGAGGCTCTGGTTAAGAAAGAAGACAGAGGTATATGTCAGTTATAGGCTGCGGGATCAGGGGAATCTCTTGTCATACGGCGTTCAAGAGGGAATAGGGAAATGAGGAGTGCAAAAACTGGACAAGAAAAGTCTTTGTCTGATAATATTAAGGAGAATGGAAATAGATCTTTAAGGACATTAAGACCAAAAGAGAAACTAACGAGAGAATAGGGCGCGTCAAAAATCAAAGCGGTGAATTCGGTTTATTAGGTTTATTGTCACATTTACTCACTTGAGGATAGTGAAAATTTTCCAAGTCACTACATGTGACGTAATCTTAGGTATAAAGGTAACCATCCCCGCCCTCTGCCAAGGTACAGCATTTTAGTGCAAAGTGGAAAAATAAAGAAAACGAAGTTAAAATTTAAAACATTGCCTGCAAACGTGGGGAAAACACATTTTAACAATTCAACGACACCGTCTATATGTTCCAGGCTAACCTGGGTTCACATTCCTCAAAAGGACTCGATCTGCCCCCACTCCACTGACTTACAGGCTGTTCCTGCTCGATGGGGGATATCCAAAACAAGTATGCGCCATCTGTATTTGCTGTGGGGAAAGGCATGGAAGCGAGGGAACTCGGAGAAACAGAAAATAAAGTGATGTTTTCAAACAAAGGCACAATATCAGAAAATGAATTGCTGGAAGTCTTAAAATGCATAACCATAGATAAATACTCAGGACCTGTTCAGTTGTATTCTGGGTCATTGCAGGAAGCTGGGGAAGAAATTGCAGTGACCCTTGCTGAGATAATTGTATGGTTCCTCGAGTTCTGGTTTCGAACGTTTTACTCTGACTTCTCTGCACAGACGCTGCCAGACCTGCTGAGCTTTCCCATTTCCTTCTTTCTTTGCTTCCTATTGACAAAATCTACAGTGCTTTCATTTTTATTATTTGTTCCATTGACAGCCACCGATGAGGCAATGGACGAAATGAACACAGCTAATGTTGTGAGATTATTTTCAAAAAGGCTGCAAGGAAAAGCCAGGAAACTATAGACCAGTGAGTCAGATGTCAGGGTGGGTAAATGTTTGGAGTAGATTCGGACAGACAGAATTTACATGCATTTGGAATGTCTTGGATATTCTGTAATGTTTTTCGTGTCGGAAAATGTGTCTCCCAACCTTGAGTGAAATCTTTCAAGAGGTGACCAAGAAGATAACTGAAGGTAAAACAGAATATGTTGTCTACTTGGACCTTAGTGGGGCCCAACACGGTTCCAAATGGAAGACTGGGTAATAAGGTTAGACTACAAGCGATCAAGATGACCTCAGCAAGAAAGAAGATGCAGGAACAGATGCAGATGAGGCGGTGGATTTGGGAATATGGGATAACGTTTTTACGGAAGGCAGGATGGGAGGAGGTCTACTCCATGTAGCTGTTTGATTCATTGCGCTTGTAGCAGATGTCCGTGGTTAGTTGGTCAAGAGAGATGGAGAAGTTCAAGAAGGGGATGGAACTGTCAGAGATGGGGCAGGTGAATTTGAGATCAGGATGAAAGGTACTAGTGAAATTGATGTCCTGTTCCACTCATCGTGGGAGCAACAACGACAAAATTCCCTTGGTCCTTACCTTCCATTCCATGAACTTTCACATCCATCGCATGATACTCCACCACTTCCGCCAACTTCAAACAGATCCCACCATTTGGGATCCCCACCCTGTGCGAACCACACGCACACACCTCCCCTGCCAACTCCGCCCAACGTGCTTCGACATCCGATAGAAATGTAACTTTACTTCCATAAATGTCAACTCCTCTTTCTCGGTGAAACAAGACGCCAAATTCTGGATCATTTCATAGAACATCTCTGTGACACCTGCACCAACCAACCCCAACAACCCGTGGTTGAATGCTTTAATTGCCCCTCCCACTTCACTAAGGACATGTAGGTCCTGGACCTCCTCCATCACCAACTCTAACCACGCGATGCCTGGAGGAAGAACACATTATCTTCCGCCTTGGGAACCTGCAAACTCACAGGATTCATGTGGATTCCACCACATACCTCATTCCGCCTCCACCCACTTTATCCCAGTCCCAAGCCTTAACTCGACACAGCCCTTTTGACATGTTCACAGTATTTCCAATTCTTCTGCTCCACCTTCCGCTCTGACCAATCACCTTCTCCCCTCCTTCATTTACGTATTCTTTTCACAGCTACCTTCCCCACATACCCAACCCTCGCTCAGCCGCACTACCCACAAACCTCATTCATGATGCAGGGTTTATGCTCAAAGCGTCGATTCACTTTCTACTCGGATGCAGCTTTACCTGTTATGCTTTTGTAGCACCTCACTCTTGACTATGATCTCCAGCATCGACAGTTCCTTCTTTCTCGTTAACTAACTTATCCTGATGGGTTAGATTCGAATTAATGTCAAAATACCAACCAACACTGTTACCTGTTTTATAGCTAATGTTGCATCTTTTCAATCTTCGAATACTCGTTCAGTCTAGTGTCTTGTAAAACGATCGGTCCTTGTAAGCTCTCAGAGCAAACAGCATTCATTCTCTCTTAAAGGTACAGTAGACTCCTTCTGTGTCACAAGAGATGTCACGTTGCGGGTGTACAAGATGTTGATATTGTCACATTTAAAATACTGCGTTTAATTTGCTTCAATCTGCTGGATATATATTGCTAACCTTGAGATGATGCAGAAACGATTTCCGCGGAGGTTGGCGGACTGGAGCGTTTGAAATCGAGGGAGAGGTTAGTAAGATAGGGGCTTTATTACATTGGAGTACCGGAAGCTGAGCGATGACCTCACAGATGTTTATAAAATCGTAAGTGGCACGGATATTATGAATAGCCCAGGTCTTTTCTGTCTGTGTAGGAGAGTCGACAAATAGAGGGCAAAGGTTTATGTTGACGTGAGCATTTTTTTTGGGAATCCTTACAGTAACAGTTTCACTCAGAAGTGGTGTATACATGGACCGATATGTCGAAGGAAGTGTTGGAAGCTGGTACAATGACGACTTTTTTTAAAAAAGCACGTCTGAATGAGTATATGAATGGGATATATTTAAAGAGATATGGACCCACTGCTGAAAACTGGGCCGAGATTATATTGTGTGATCGGGTATGGACAAGCTGGCATAATGGGTTTGTTTCTGTGCTCAGACTCTAGAAGATGGATGAAAAGAAAGTTTACAAGGGACGTTCTAGAAGTAATGCACATCTCCAGACTTTTGTGGCGCCTCTCTGTTTATGTTTATTGAAGGCTGAGTTAATTTAATATTTGACAGAGAAATAATTCATCGAATATGGGATACAGACAAGAACGTGTGGCTGAGTCCACAACCTGATGAACCACAATCTTCGTGCCTGGTGAAGAAGGTTCAAAGTGTCTAATGACCCACACCTGCCCGTCTTTCCAATGTACCAATGTTCCATTCAACTCCTCCAAACCGCTAGATAGGAGGAGTTTTAGGCCACTTAATCCAATAATCTAGCGTACAGAAACAGAGGAGATCATTCTGTTCATGAACACTGTCACACACGGTTCAGAAGATTTGGAGAAAGTAATGGAAAAGCCCCAGTTGGTACGAAAAAAGGGTCTCACCTCTCTCGTTACAGGGCTTCTCCTTTATGCAACTTTAGCTGTATTTGTTAGCCATATTGGATACCCGGAGTCACTGTGAATACAGCCCCGTCACCTTACAAGAGATGGTACACGAAATCATCTGTTTTCCACGACAGCACCATTCAATACCAGAAATACAGGAAAATAGAAACCACTGAAATTCCAATAACAGAATGGGATAACATCAGAAACAGGTCGTTCCACCCAGCCCCGACCCCCAAGCTTGTCTTGACCTTCACAAAGATCATGACTGATCTGCTGTACGTCTCAAATCCTTCTAGTTGTCAAAATCTTCAGTGTCCTCAACTCTTTGCTTTATCAAAGTCGATGTATGCCCTCCTTATATACTTTCAGTGTTCTAGATGCCCTAAACTCTGGAAAAGCGGTGTCCTTACATACACTACGCTGTGCTTGAAGAAAAACAAAAACTCCCTGCTCCTCCACCGTGATCGATTGATATGATTGGAAGAGATGAACGCACAGTTTCAGTTAACAGTAACTGTCTCTGATATCAAGGCAATGTTTGACTGAGGAAGTCATCAATGAGCAAATCAAAATTAGAATGGATGGTAATCAGTTTAAACTCCTAAATGAGTGCAGTCAATCACAGCATAAAGTACGATGTCTGTTTCTTGTGGATATCCATCATCTAAATACCCGGACAGCTCCGTGGCAATGTTGAGAGTAGTTTACTCAGCAAAGCTTTCTTCAACTCCTTAATCAATATCTTTTCCAATCATATATTCAATGTGGGATGTCATCGAGGATTACACAATGTTCAGACAATGTGTCACCCTTTTGCTACTGAAGCAGTATGTGTCCATGTGCAGTTAGATCTGGACAATATTCAAGCTTGTTCTATAACAGTACTGCGAAACTGCACATTTCTTCAGTTAAAATTGATGATTTCATTCAACACCTCACGTTGCATCACAGGAATATGAGAAAGTAAGTCATTCAGTCCTTTGAAAGGATTAGACAAGAACAGTAGTAGCGCATTCAGCCCCTCCAGCCTATTATACAGGAAGAAAATGTGTCTCGTGCTATGGATCACAATAGAGCCCCTCAATAATTATTTAAGGCGATAGCCTAGATCGTAATGGCTACTTATTTTAAAGGGGAATATGAAGTGGCTGTTGCAGATGCGATCTGATTGGTTTTAAGTTTGGTGTTCACGTAAAAACAATTTATTTAGACACTGTCGTTAAAGCACAAACAATTAAAAAGGAATGTATAATAACCTTATTGGAAAGCTGAAGAAAATATTAGATAAAGTAACCATTACTAAATTAAAAGTTCTAACGTAGTAATAAAGCATTCAAACACCGCCGTGCATAAATGAACATTTCAGACACGAATTCTCACATGCAATTCTCTAAACTATGAGAGAAAAATCAAGAGAAAATTCAGGCCGAGTAGCAGCCAGGAAACATTCACTGAAGCTTCCAGTTCTGTTCAGACCCGAAAAAACAACAAACCAGAAATGCCAATCTGTTAGAGCCAACCAAACCCATTCAGACTGCATTAAAATACGGCCGAGACCTCCCAATCTGTTCACACACGTCGTCTGAACAATCCAGGTTGATAACTGCCATTCAGTGATTCTCTTCCAATAATCCAGGAGCAAATAACCTCTTAAAACAATAGTATTTTCACATTAGTCAGCAAATGCAGCTGTTTAACAGGAACCATAGGTAACGCAATCAGGCCTTTGGCCTAGGCCAAATTCGAGGAGGAAGACGCTATTTAGAGTCTCTCACACAGGGACAGAATTAAACATTTCATGCTGGATCATGACACACAAGTGTACCAGAGGCTTCACAGTCAGACTGCGCCATATTGTTCCTCGCAGGTCAATTGCACATGTTACACGTGGTATGTTAATGTGGTTTTCTAGCAGAGAGATTGACAGCAAAATGTTTTGTCTGAAGTTTCAAGGAGACATCTTCCATCTTCGAGAAGGCAGCCTAGTCTTCTGAATGGAGGACACAAGCTGGTAGGAATGGCTAACTGTATTAGAAGGAAGGTATTGATAGTGATGTTGGGGATTGTCAACAACAGGACCTTCTGTGCAGGGCCGCACAACGAATCCACATAAACGTGCAGAGTACATTGTAAACCTATACCTGTCTCTCAATCGACCTGAGGCTTAGCAAAGGCATATAAATTGTTATGAATACCCAATTAGATTGAGGAATTGACTCGCTAACTTCGAATAATGATGATGTTCATGTTGATATTGTTCAGTGCAAATGTTGCATAGTGCAGCCTATATTTTCGCCCTATGATCTCTCTGTCCTTGCCTGCTATGATCTGCCAATATTGCTGACAAACAAAACATTTCTCTGCACTTAGATACACGGGATGATAAATCAAATCAATCAATACTGTGTATAGTATGGAATTTCTCTCCTTATCAATGACTCTTTTGGAAATAAGTGATTACTTCCAAACCTCAAGTTTCAATGTAATCACCACTTTTTCTTTCCTGAAATACAGATTAAACACTCAGTTTCTGCAGTCTTTCCTCATGGTCGATCACTCCTGACAAAAATATCATTTCTGTATGCAGTGCCCCAAATAATCTCACATTCGACATTCAAGTATCCGAGTGGTCCACTTATTTCGAGCGATGGTTTCCCCCCTTCTGTCATTCAAACAGCCGTCCACCGCACCATCACCATTCGTAGTTCGACTGGTCTCAACACCCACCCCCCAACAACACAAGAAACACAGAAGTGCGTGTGTACTCACCTACCGCCCGACTGTCTTCACATTCAACGTATCATTCTCAAATATTGCTGCCAATTTCAACTGGATGTCACAACCAATAGCATGTTCTCTTCTCCATCCCTCACTGCCTTCCCCAAGGACCATTCCCTTTGCCAGTCCTTGATTTGCACCACGAACCCCACGAACCCCTCTGGACCTCCAGGAGTCGTCCCTTGCAACCAGAAAAGATGCAACACCTGACGGCACACCAATACCCTCACCTCCATTCAAGGTCCCAAACAGTCCTTCCAGTTGAGACAGAGGTTCATCTGCCTTTCTTCAAAACTAACTTACGACATCAGGTGTTCCTGATGCGTTAATCTCTATTTCGTGGAGACAAACTTAAACTGAGAGAACCTTTTGTGAGGCATCTGAGCCTGGTCCGCAGTGACTGAAGTGTCCTTTCAGTCACCGCCCAATTTAGTTATCTTCCCCACTCACTTTCCCACATGACTATCCATGGCTTCCTCCATTGCCACAACGAACAAAATCATAAAATTGAAAGCACACATCATTTTATGCTTGGCCAGACTAGAGACCTGAGGACTCAAAATTGATTTTTCCAATTGCAAATAATCTCATATCCCATCCCCCATTCACTTCCCAGAGCCTCACCTAACTTGCACTCATCCCTGTCACCAAGCGGATTCATTCTACCTGTCTTTCTCTGTGCCCAATTCACCAGCTTGACACCTTTTCTCTGCATTTCCCTCCTCAACCCACCCCAGTCCTGAAGAAGGTTTACACCCGAAACGTCGACTTCTCCATCATCTGATGCTGCCTGCCTTCCTGTGTTCTTCCAGGCTGCTGCTTGTCTACCCATGGATTCTAACATCTCCAGTTCTTTTTGTCTGGAACCAAATCCGTTCTCAACAAACCTCTACATTTGCTGGCAGTTGACTTTATTTATCTCATAAAGCATCTTGCAATGATGAGCAACATGCCATTTACTGCCCCATCAATGACACGTATGTCTGCATTATTTTGGTGACTTATGATCAATGACATGCCCGTCCATTTTGGACTACATTTCCGAACGTCGCAGCATTTCATCGACATCATTTGAGATGTATGCTGTTTGTTTCCCACATACAAATTATTTATGTACCTTGCAATTTGCTATGATCCGAATAGTGACACATGTGGTACCCATGCATAACCGCCTGCAACAAGAAACTGGTTTGTTCTCTGTATTGTCTCATTATCTAATTTTCAATACACGTAGATTTTTGTCCCATTATATATGGTCGTTCATTCACCTGTCAGGAAACCATATGAAAAACACTGCAAATGCAAAATACCAATCCGACTAACTCCAATCTGTGAATGCCTAAAATAACACAAAATATGCAGGTTTCTCCAAGGTGAATACCCTTTCCGGAATGTAAGCTGATGCAGCCAAGGCATATAATAAATCGGGAAATATCCAGTTATCACATTCCTTATATAAGAAAAACTAATACTTGCCTCATAACTGACATCAATATATTCGACACGTAGTTCTATTTCGTTTTTCCTCCCAGTCCCATATAAATACTTCGAGTTACAGTACCTACTTATCGTTCTGCAGGAACAAGAACTTACAGAATCTGATGAGATTGAACGGTAATAAATTCTCGTAGTTCCAACGTTCAAAAGGAATTTAGGTGCGTACATGATTGGCAAGATTTAGAGAGATATGGGTCAAGCGCATGCAGGTTTCATGAGCTTAATTTGGAATTATTGTCAGCATGGAGCGGCTGGACGAACACTCTGTTGTGTTCCTACTCTGCTGTGTTACTCACATACACAATATTTCTTACAGTCAATCGAAAGGTTGCTACGACACTGACGTTTCCTT
Source organism: Chiloscyllium punctatum (assembly GCF_047496795.1). NCBI lineage: Eukaryota > Metazoa > Chordata > Chondrichthyes > Orectolobiformes > Hemiscylliidae > Chiloscyllium > Chiloscyllium punctatum. Next base: position 26,327,977 of record NC_092773.1, read on the forward strand.
CAGCACAACAGCAATCAATCTAAAAAGTCTCTCAGCACAGCTGTTATGAACACAGATGCAGAAAGTCCGGATTTCTCTGTACGTTCCTCTTGCTTGTCTAACAGGGTAATGTTGTACATTTAACACTATGCACACCAGTCATTTTCTTCAAAAGCTACGAACACCTTCTTACAGAGTTTATTCATCTAAATGTTTCCTATTTTTTGACTGTTTCCCGTAAGTAAATATTACACTTACAATTGCATTATTTATTGCGACGATAAGGACAAGAACAAAATCTGTGTCATTGGTTGGAAACAGAAAGGAGTAGGAGACAGTGGCTGTAGAGGTGTAAAGTGATGTCTCACAGGTACCTGGATGTTGCTGATAGATGTATTTAAATGAAATTCAGAGAAAGAAACAGTATACATTCGGAAGAGGGGATAGTGAGTGAAAATGTACACATAGCAAGTCACTTCGTAATGTAATGGCGGAATAATGATGTGTGTACAGTGTTTAATCCGTGTACATGTGTCTGTACATTTAACTAGTATTCTTCGTATGCGAACACAACATTCAGAATTAACAATACAGAAACAGAAACGAATTGTGATGTACAACATGTGCAAAAACTAGATAATGTTAAAATGCTGTTCGATCTTTAGCTGAGGTATCATGTTTGCATTCAGTGAACGACCACCCCGCCAACCCAAACCCCGGCACTTTTTTCTCCTCTCGACTACCATTATCATGAGGATGTGTGTCGTCATTTCCTACTCCAGGTCCCCACCTTACTTCAGTGAATCACCTTTCTACCAGGAAATAAATATACTAACCTACAGTGTAGTGACAACAGCTGTTGTTATTGTTGTGGTACTATTCACCGAGCTGGGAATTTGTGTTTTAGACGTTTTGTCCCCTGCCTAGGTGACATCCTCAGTGCTTGGGAGCCTCCTGTGAAGCGCTTCTGTGTTGTTTTCTCCGGAATTTATAGTGGTTTGTCTCTGCCATTTCCGGTTGTCAGTTCCAGTTGTCCGCTGCAGTGGCCGGAATATTGGGTCCAGGTCGATGTGTTTGTTGGTACAATCTGTGGATAAGTGCCATGCCTCTAGGAATTCCTTGTCTGTTCTCTGTTTGGCTTGCCCTATAAATGTAGTGCTGTCCCAGTCGAACTCATGTTGCTTGTCATCTGCATGTGTGGCTACTAAGGATAGCTGGACGTGTCGTTTCGTGGCAAGTTGGTGTTCATTGATACGGATCGTTAGTTGTCTTCCTGTTTGCCCTATGTGGTGTGTTGTGCAGTCCTTGCATGGGATTTTGTACACTACGTTGGGTTTGCTCATGGTATCGGGTCCTTTGTCCTGGTGAGTTGTTGTCTGAGAGTGGCTGTTGGTTTGTGTGCTGTTATGATCCTAGTGGTCGTAGTAGTCTGGCTGTCAGTTCGGAAATTTTCTTGATGTATGGTAACTTGGTTAGTCCTTTGTGTTGTGGCATGTCCTCATTCCGTTGTCTTTCCCTTAGACACCTGTTGATGAAATTACAGGGTATCCGTTTTTGTTGAATACACTGTAGAGGTGTTCTTCTTTCTCTTTTTGCTGTTCAGGTGTGCTGCAGTGTGCTGTGGCCCTTTTGAACAGTGTCTTGATGCAACTTCTTTTGTGTGTGTTGGCGTGGTTGCTTTCGTAGTTCAGGAATTGGTCTCTCTGTGTGGCTTTCCTGTATACCTTTGTGGTGAATTCTCCGTTCGGTGTTCTCTGTATCATCACGTCTAGAAATGGGAGTTGGTTGTCATTTTCTTCCTCTCTCGTGAATCTGATTCCTGTGTGTGACGTTGACGATCCGGTGTGTGTTTTCCATTTCTGTGTTTTTAATGATTACACAGGCGTCATCCACATATCTGACCCAGTGTTTGGGTATAATTTGTGGTAAGACTGTTTTATCTAATCTTTGCATTACAGCGTTTGCTATGAGTCCAGAGATGGGTGAGCCCATGGGAGTGCCTTTGATTTGTTCATATATTTGGTTGTTGAATGTGAAGTGTGTTGTGAGGCACAGGTCCAGTAGTTTGACTATGCAGTCTTTGTTGATAGATTTCCCGTCTTGTTGTCTATTCTGTATGTCCAGCAGGTTGGCTATTGTTTCTCTGGCTAGAGATTTGTCGATAGAGGTGAACAGTGTCGTTACATCGAATGAGACCATAGCTTCTTCCTTGTCTATGTGTATATTTCTGATGACGTCTAAGAATTTCTGTGCTGACTGTATAAAGTGTCTGGATCCGCTGATCAGGTTTTTCAGTTTCTGTTGTAGTTTGTGTGATCGTGTCCCTGGTAGTGATACGATGGGTCTGAGTGGGATGTCTGGTTTGTGCACTTTAGGTAGTCCGTATAATCTGGTGGTGGTGGTGGGGGGGGTGGGGTGGGGTGGGGGGGATGCGGGGCGGTGGGTGTTGCTTTCAGCATTTCAGGTCAAACCTGGTCATTTGTCCGTTTTTTTTTGCAGGTTTCTCAGTATGTCGTTGATCCTATTGGTGAGCTGTGGGGTGGGTTCAAACTCCCTCTTTAGATAGGTGTTGGTATCTGCAAGTAGTTGTTGCACTTTCTGGATGTAAAATGCGTTGTCCAGGCTGACCATCATTTTGCCTTTGTCTGCTGGTAATATGAGTATGTTCTTATCATTTCTTAGTATTTTTAGTGCTTCCCTCTCCTTGGTGTTGAGGTTGTATGTTTAGTCTTTTCCTTGTTATCAGGGGTACGATACTTTGTCTCACTGTTTGTTGTGTCTCTTCTGTTCGTCAATTGTTTCTGAGTGTGCATTCTAGTGCTGCGAAGAAGTCTGCTGTGTTGGCGTCCCTGTGATTATAGTGAAGTACCTTGGCCAGTATTGTTCCTTCCATGTCTGTGAGCTGTCTGTGGGAGAGGTTTCTGACCCAGGTATGTGTTGTGGAGTCCTCTCTGTTGTGTGTTAGTTTGACCATTTTTTCTTTTAGTGCCTTTTTGTGCGGTGTGTGGTCCTGTTCTGTCTTATGGTGACGGCCTGTTCTAAGGTTGGGTCCATTCCTGATTGGTGGCTTTTGAAAGTAACGATTTTCGGCGCGCAATGTTTTGTCTGTATTTGTGTTGTCTGTTGTGTTGATCTGTAGACAGGGGACAAAACGTCTGCAACACAAATTCCCAGCTCGGCGAAACGAACCACAACAACGTGCACCCAAGCTACAAATCTTCTCACAAATGTGAACACCTACAGGCGAGAGACGCTAAAACAAACCAGGAAATGGGAATTTTGTGCCGACCGCGGAAGCACCACATACAAACAGCTCCGGTTCCTGCACGAATGTCGAAAGAATCGAATCCTTCCACCATGTGTCAGATACAGACCAGCAGCCAACCACCCATAAGCCAGAGACACAATCAGACAAAACGGTTTCAGGATGATCCAGGTATTGATTACAGACGCACACAACAGATTGAGGCACAAGTCTGAGGCACAACACACCCAGGGAATTCCTAGAGGCATGGCACTCATCCACAGATTCTATCAACAAACACATCGACCTGGACCCAATATTCCGGCCACTGCAGCAGGCAGCTGGAACTGACAACCAGAAGCGGCAGAGAAAAAAAAACACTATAAATTCCGGAGGAAACAATACAGAAGCGCTACACAGGAGGCTCTCAAGCACTGAGGATGTCTCCTAGACAGGGAACGAAACGTCTGTAACACAAATTCCAAGCTCGGCGAACAGAACCACAACAACGAGAACCCGAGCTACAAATTTTCTCACAACCTTTGAGCTGTTGTCTTTCATTTATTGGAGATAAACGGTCTGGCATCAACCTAGTGTTTTAACATATTACACTGTTTGCACGTACTCTACAAAGTACGACAGCACATAGGAATTACCAAAATAAATAAGAAAGTGTGTGTGTTTCTGCAGTTACTCACAGTCTCTCTATTTCGCATCTTCTCAGCTCTATACCCTCTCTTTCTCTCTCCATATCTAGTTAATAACGCTTTCAATTGTTGTCCATATCCCATCTCTCAAGTCTCAAACTTTCAGTTTATACCTACTACTCACGTTTGGATGTAATTATAATTGAGTGACATCACTAAAAGACACGATAAATGACTTGTCCAGATTTAATGGGAAGGGGAGCCGAGCTGGGAAGACGGTGAAACAGCAATGGCTGAAGTTTGTGAGGATAACTCAGAGGCAGAAATCACATTCGTCCTAAGGAAGACAATACATGTTCAGGGGACGAAAAGAAAACCATGTCTGATAAAGGATGTCAGTGACAGCGTAAAACATAAAGAAAAAGCATAAGACCTGCAGAAGATGATGAGGAACACAAAGGAATCGGAAGCCTTTAGATAACAGCAGAAGACAGCTAAAAATGTAATAAATAGGAGAGGAAGAATATTCCAGTCAGCTTGTCAATAATATAGAAGAATATTGCAAGAGATTTTCAGACATTTAATAGGGAAATAAGGAGGCAAGAGCAAATAATTGAATGTCAGGCTGGAGAAGCAGTTATGGCAAACAACGAAATTCCCGAGGAATTAAATAGGTTCGTTGAATCATTCTTTATGGTGGAAGACAGGCGCAGACTGTCAGATCATCAAGAGCCTCAGGGCAGGGTTGAATATAGTGGCCATCACTAAGGAGAGGTTATTCAAGAACGTGAAATATCTGAAGGTGGGTAAATCACCCAGAACAGATCGACTATAACCCATTCTTCTAAGCAGATAGCTGAGGTGATTCTGGAGTCAATGCTGGAGATGTTTCTAGAATCACTGGTGTCTTGGAGTGTTTCCGACCACTGTCAGATAAACCTACCGTCTTAAGGATATATGGGGTCACAGAAGACAGAAACCTGTAGATGGCGGGCAAGTTGAAACTGTTAGGAAGAAGACTTAGTGTATCCTTGGTTTTATGAATGTCTGTATAGAGTACCGAAGTTTGTAAGATATGGATTACATTGAAAAATGTTTGATTCAGCCACAGCATAACAAGAATTGCAGTTACAAACACTATTGCAAAGACCATACTTGCAAGTGTGATTGAAACAAATGAATTTTTTTGAAGCCGACAGGAGCATAGGTGGCAGACTATTGCTGGTATCCTGTAGTTAGGATGTCGGGAACAGCTTGTGATTAATTAAAGTAAAATAATGTGTACAAAGGACAAATTATATCTATTATTACAGATTCTCAACACACCACTAAAGACGAAAAGAAATAAAACAGGACATTTGCAAAGACCATGGTCTCAATTCCTCATTTCCTAACGACCAAAAACTCACCTTCCAAGTGAAACAGCATTTCACCAGCACTCTTTTAATCCAGTATGCTCTTATTGCTGCTCACAGTGTAATCTGCTTTACATTGGTGTAACCGAACTGAAACGGCTTTGAAGAACACTTTCACTTCATTTGCAGGAATATCGCTGAGGCTGAGCTTCTTGCTGCTTCCCATTTCAGTAACCTTCCTTCATCTCATACTAACAGTGCGGTCCTGGGCTGCTGCAATATTCCAATGAAGCATAAACTAAGTTCGTATAACACCTCTCTTTATGCTATGGTACGTTAGAGCCTTAGGAGTTGTCATTCAATTCCATAACTTCACAGCCTCAACACATTCAGCCTTCTCCCGTTTTGATATTTTGTCCCTCCCGCTCTCCCAATGATCGTGTCCTGTTTTTATTTTTTTTATCTTAAACATAATAGAGAGAACCCGTATCCCCATTTACACCTTAATTTACACTCGTTTTATGTCCATTTCTCTCTCACCACAATTAAAATCCCATATATCTTTTGCACTGCATCTAAATCCCCTCCGTTTCATCCATCTCCTTCCACATCTGCACAGCAACAAAAAAAATCACATTTTCCTATCCTTTTCTTTTCTGTGGAAAGGTCACTCTGGACTTCAAACATTATCTGTTATTTTTTACCCCCTGTCGATGCTGCAAGACCTGTTGAGTTTCTTCATAAAAGAACAGGCACAGAATACACTTAAAAAAAAGACACCTGTGTATACTGGAAACCTAAAACAAAAGCAAAGCTTGCTGAGAAAAGAAAACTGATAGATTTGTAGATGGGTCACTAAATCTGGGAAACTAACGTTGCTTTCACTCCGCAGATGCTGCCATACCTGCTTAATTTCTCAAGCAATTTCTGTTCTTGAACATGTCCCAGTAACTTGTTTCAAAGCTGCTCAAACATAGAGCGCCATAATATGGGAAGTGAAGATTAACACAAGGTGCTCAGATTCATTGTTGCTAAATCTATATACAGTTGTCATCCCTGACACTACAGGATTCGGAACCATGGTCAGGAAGGGAAACAGATGGAAGGACTTCAACTTTTAAATTTAAAGTTACTTTAAACACAGAAGATGACACTGCTGGAAGTGAAAGATTCCCTTGAATATGATAAAGGGTATTCAACAATGCGACAAATTGGATGCGTGAAACCACGGAGAGACCCTCAAAAATGAGCATATTAAAATGAAGGTGTGACCAAATCAGAAGCTGGAGAAGCTCACTGGTTGCAATGTTGATTGGCGAATGAGTCTTGATCTGAATTGAGGGACTGGCAGAAGAATTGCATTGCACTGAACTTTCTCGTGGTGTTGTTCATCAGAGCAGAAGCAGAATTGTGTTCAACCACAATCTGCAGCTTTATGCCGTGGACAGCCCCTCACTCTACGATGACCATCCAGCCGATCTATGGTTCAATAACCAATGTAGGTGAACTTGCCAGGGCCAGAACCACGTGTACCTAAACCTGATGACAACCCGTTAAAGCTCCCAACTTGACTGCTTGCATTCCAAGAGCAGAACTTACATCTGATAGATAGCGTGAAAAAATGGCGAGACCAACAAATCGGATCAAATCACTTCTATTCTGCCACAACCAGTCGTAAATGACGAAGGACTAATAAATGATTCATTGGAGGATACGGCTCCACAAATTCTCAGCCCAAGCAATGGAATAGCACTGCATATAATTGTAAAGGTCACGTGTACAGAAGCTGCACCATCCTCAACGAGAAGTATCGAGGTATGATCCACCTCACCCCGTTATGATGCCCACAGAACAACAGATGCTCAGGTTCAAGCAATTCGATTCGCTGCCCATGATATCAAGAAACAGAAGAATACAGGAGAAACGACAAGGCAATGGGTCCTCACACCATTCCTGCAATAAGACATCCGTGTCCATGGTAAAGCTGTTTCTTTCCAGCTCAAATCTGATATCTTTCTGGTAATGAGGGAAATCTATCAATGCTGGCACCAACTAAACAGGTAAACCCAGCCTCAGTCTGAAAAAAAATGCAAATTCGCTGTATTCAGCTAAAACAGGAATGGTATCAGCTCATCAAGTCTTGAAATTGAACCTGAAACCGGAAATTTGTTGTCTACGTTTAAAATGAAGTTTGTTTCAAACCAGGGGAAGAGTATTGGGGAGAACTGAAATTCTGCATCACCATCACGTGGTCAGTCAGCTCGCGCACTTTCCAGTAAACAGCTGTGTGAAAGGTACAAGATTTGCAGTCAGTTATTGTAGTAATAAAGTGTTACATTTCATGTACTATTTTACTAAAACCTATGATTGAAAGATTTGCTCAGACTGTGCTAGCGGCTGTGTTCGAATAAATTTACTATTTTAGAAGTTACTAACTTTTTGGGGGTGTCGCCCTTACCCTGTCTTCCCGTGACCTCCACTATTCATATTGCACGGCTTTCTAAACACGGTTACAACACAGGAACACAGCTATTGCCTTATTGGAGAAATACCGCTCATAATAGCTAATTTTCTATCACAATAACATTCACCTGCTCTTCTCCCACGCATTTAGTGCCTAGAAATCCACATTTATATCCAGTGCCTTGGATTCCACAGCCTTAAGTGGAGGTTCCTTAGTCACTGAGTGCAGACATATGTTGTCATCTCGATGCAGAGAGGCCTGTTTGTACCTAATACAGTGGGCCCTTATTTGAGACATCCCAGCCAGAGAAATTATAGTCACTGCTTACAATCCGTCTCGTCCTGTCAGAGTTTTGAATATTTCACTGAGCTCTCCAATTATTTTCTTAAACTCCATGGAATACAGGTCAAGTCGAGCCAAACTCTGCTCCCACAACAAGCTTGTCATCCAAGACATGAGTCGGATCATCCTTCTCTGCCTTTTTTCAATATACGGGTTGTGCTCTATTAGGTAAGGAGACCCCAACTGCACAGAATACTACGAAACGATCGAGATAAAATCTCTCCAAAGCCCAGTGTAACTAAAATAAAACCCATTACTCCTGTAGGCAAATCCTTTCGAAATGAAGGTCGACACGCATTTATGTTTCTAACTGCTTTATGCTCCTCCACTATTGCTTTCGATGACTGGTGTTAAAGGAGATCGTAATCCTTTTTCAGTGTTCCAGCTGCCCACGTGGTGCGTCTAGGTACTGTTTTTAGTGTGAAGTACCATTTCCAGTATTGACTTCGGCTTCAGAACTGACTGACATGCATGGGCCTCAGAAGTTTGCAAAGGAGTAAACAAAGAAGGATCATAAATCTCTTTAAAGATCAACATTTATGAACCAAATCCTTTTCAAATGGTTGGCTGCTGTACTACTTTTCTAACCAAAGTGCACCAACGTGCGTCACATCAACTCACTTTGCTCTTCATCTGCCACGTATTTGCCCATTCATTGCACTTTTCTGAATCGCATTGGAGCTTTTTTGCATCCCTTCCCACATTCACAACCCGACAACGGTTCATGCCATTAGGAGACATGAAAATGTTTGATTTGATTTTCTGAGACAAATACTTGATGTTTGTTGGTAATAGTTGGGCCCAAGCCCCCATCACTGTGATAATCCATGAGCTGTCGTTTCCAATGTAAGGATCATTTTATTCCGATGCATCCGATCCAAAGGTCCCTGTGCTTAGCTTGTCTGCTCTGCCCTCTTTTCTCTTTCTTGTTTTCTCCCCCGCCTTTTCCTTCTTTTAACTTACTGACTGCGTAGCTTGGACAACAACGGCAGTAGCAAGACCTCAACACGTGGACTATGAGCCGACTCAGGGCATGGCACTTAAGAGGTCTGAAGTTGCGCTCCCAGTGCGGACTTCGAGCTGAGCTGAGGGTGGAGGAGAGTGAGTCCACACTTACTTTTTCCAAGGAAGCACATGACTTAGAATCGGCAGCTGCTCTATTGCCAGCGGGGACATGAGTGAAAAAGGGTCAGCATCAAAAGATAATGCCTAAGGCTAGGAGACTGCTTGATTAGTTGGGCCCTGTACTGGCGGTGATGGAGTGGACAGTGGACGTGCGTCATGACAACATTGATGAGGTGTGCCCAGCAGAAAGACTGTGACATTGAAGGGTGTGGCACAGGAGGCCACGAGGCGGTGATGGACAGGTATCAGACAGGGTCAAAGATGGCACCTGAGCACCAGCAACCTCAGTTTGGGTAGGGTTCACTATAGATGGTGATGAAGCTGTTGTGGAGTGGTGATGGTGCAGGTGTGATCCATTAAGTGGAGCTGGCTTCGGACCCACGGTCTCTCTTCAAGTTATAGTTTCTGTTTCTTTCCATATTCTGGATGTATTCAAAATCGTGTCGTTTTTGTGCGATAACTGGCTTTTTCATTGAATTTTATAATAATTATCTTAAAGATATTCTGATATTATAATCGAAATGAAAATCAGAAAGTTCTACTCACTGCTTTCTATCAACTTTCCCATTCTAAAACAATGTCCATATATTAGACCCAATCAATATCGTTTGCACCACTTTCTTCATCACCCCTCCCCTACCTTATCTTAAATACAAACCTCCACTCGGCACAGCGGCCTTGAACTGTTTTACCTATCCATCGTCCTTCCGATTGATCCACTCCACACTCCACTCGACCTATCCACATCACTCCCCACCTTCATCTACGTATCGCGTTCCAAGCTAACTTAAGCCCCGGCCCAAATCACTCACGCATTCCTGATGAAGAGCTTATGCTCTATACGTCGACTCTACTTATCTTCAAATGTTGCCTATATGGCTGTGTTTTTCGAACGCCATACTTTCTGATATCAAAGCCTTATGGTATCATTTTGCACACTAGGTTTGGGAATTCGCCAAAGAATTTTCCTAAAATGCAAGCATATTTCATACATGTCCATTCCATTTTTAGCCAGTGAGTTTCTCAAATATAATACCGATTTCATAACTGAATTGAATTGAATTGAATTGAATTAATTGTCATGCATACTGAGGTGCAGTTAAAAGTTTTGTCTTGCGAGCAATATATTCAGATCACAGAATCAAGTAGCATGGATATGTAAATAACAGGCAAACAGAGGCAAAAATAAAAAAAAAACCAAAACTCAGTATTGACGTAGTCTATGTACATTATTGCCGTTGTCTATGTACATTATTGTCAGTTCCAGGAGAGTGGCTTGATCAAATTTCTAAGTTTATAAGCGATCACATCTCAATCTTTGAAACTCCAGGGAACACGTGCCGAGTTTATTCATCAGACAACCTCTCCATCTGAGGCATGAATCTGCGGAATATCCAATGCACTTTCTCTGTGATCAGTGCACGGTTTCTTAGACTGGGACACCAAAACTTTACGCAATACTGCAGGTGCAATCTTGCCACCACTCCATGCAACTGCTTCATGATATATTAGTTTTGCAATTAGCTGTCATCAAGTGAAGGCCAGACTAACGTTAACTATCTCATGGCATGTATTCCTTTAATAACCCTTCGGATTAATTGTGTTTACTAACTCACTGTGAATTTTTGAAGAACGTTTTCTGAAAATTCAAACATACCAATTCAACTGTTGTCGAATTACCATACTGCAACAATTTCAAACAGTTCCGAAGTTTGTCGAATTAGATTTCTCTTTCTGATTTCCACTAATGTTGCTGTTCATTTCTAAATATCCAAGATCACATTCTATATATTATAAACCTACAGTTTCCCACCAGCTGTCAAGTTAATTATTCTGCTTTTCTCCTTACTATCCCTTCTTCCCATCGCACATGTTTGGATCACGTGCACTGCCTTCCAGTTATCAACAATTATAACCTTTGGGAATGTGCAGGGGAAAAAAACAGTCATCGATCGTGCTGTAATGTCAATTGACTAGTTTTGACATTTTGATGTGAAGTCGGTCTGATCCATCAGTCTCAGCAATGCTGAATCAAGCTACTTTTTGAAGTGCTATCTTGTTATGGATATACATTTATTTTACGTCTAAGTTCCACAAGTCCCATACGATCATTTGTTATTTCTCGGACATTTTCTGAATCTTCCTCTGTAAAGTCAGATGCAAAGTAACTGGCTAGTTTCTCTGCGATTTCCCTGTTTTCCACAACAAAACTTCCAATCCCAATTGCAAACTTCCACAGTTGATATTGCTTTTATTTTGTTTTATTTGAAATATAATTGTTAGATTTCGGCAGTCTTTGCGTTTCCTCCTCATTTGTATTGGTGCTGTCCTCTTGAGTCCTGAACACGTTTTGCCTCCGAAACTTCTAAGTTTCAACCACCTGATGCTGCCTGTCTTGCTGTGTGTTTCCAGCCTAGTTCCAGTATTTTTTGGATTCCACCACTTGCAGTTTCTTTGGTCTGTTTCTTGAATTCCTTACCCGTTTTGTGGCCGTCCTTTTCTGGATCATAACTGTCTCAGGTTTTCAAATTATATGGAATTATATTGAAGCCACTTCCTTTCACTCATCATCGTTGAGTCACCTCGTTCTTTGTTGTTGTTGTGTCACTATTGTACTTGCCATACCTTAAGGGCTGCTCTCGTTCGAGAGAAAAGGGGAAGATGACGATTTAACCTGAGGGTCACCAGACCACAGATAAGATAAAAGGTTGAGGAGGAGAGTTTTCCATGGTCACCTCCAGGCTGGTACTGGGAACTGAGTCCAAGTTACTAACACTGAACTGCTTTGTAACCCATCGATAAAGCCATCAAAGCCAAACCAATTCGCACTACTTGCTTCTTAAGCTTTAAAAAAAGCACACTTCAGACATTGCAGAATTTTTAAAAATAACAAATATTGCTTGTCACCACAATATTTGATGTTGTACTTTTCCAGGTCGCTGATGCAAATTTGGTCATGTAGACTCTGTGTTTCCATTATGATTGACTGGAATGTTGAAAAATTCTACAATGTATGCAGATACCGTGTAAAACGCATATGTTGCAGTTACTAATTCCCAAAAGCTGCGTCAGAGGAAGGTAATTAATTAATTCGTATGACCACACAACAACAACTCTGAAATAACCTCTTCTCTAGTTTTTTTTTTCAATCTATTTTCTTCAACCTATCTCATATACACTTTTGGAATTTCGTTTTCAACAGAATTGGCAGTCGTTTAGTTTAACGCAGCTTAGATGCTACTTATGAGGTTCCAGTATTACTGCAGCACTCATGAGACTTACATTTCTAATTTCCAGAAGATAACATGTACAAAATTTGCACGACAGTTTTGGTTTTATTACATAATGCACACATGTATGCTTCTCCCTGTTATATTTAAGCTCCACACAAACTGATGCTGTGGAATCTGAGGTCCGTGCTCTGTGGCGTTATTAGTGATGGACTTGAGCAAGACATTCCATGAGATTTCCATCGAAGTTGAGGTAATCTGGAGTAATGTCCAGCAATACAGGACATGCATCAATATTGTCCCAACTCCGCCAGAATAAGTGTCACGGTATTCTCCCTACTTCCTCACACTTACTGTATATAGTTTGCAGCACCTACCCTCGAACAAGTCTCAAGATGCACCACCTCACTGTTGAATGCAGCACTTTCCTTCAAACGAACTCCCTCTGTCCACTACGCAATACCCCAGCGCTAATAACACTATATAGGTAAAACACAACGAAATGCTCGATGTCCTTTCCCACAAACCACTTTCCTCGCTCTGCCTGGACGAACTGGAATGAGCCAGAGAGTCCAGGATGACGTATGTGGTGATTCTGGAACATGCACGTCCCACCAACCGAGTAAGGGATAATATTCAGTGAAGAGCAATACTCAATTTAAACCCACTGTCAGATGTGACATCAGTTTTCTCTCTCCCAAAACATCAGATGCATTATTGCATAGAGACGCAGGCACAGAAAGACCCAGTCACGTCGGTATATCCAAACACACACAATAAACACACAGAATTAGGCACACAGACACACACACACAGAAACACGCTCGCACGCGCGCGCGCACACACTCACACACACACACACACACAACTGAATTGCCAGCTTGAGGCAGGAGTGACTGCAGTTAAGCAAATGGGTGATGCAGACTGATACAGACACACAAAAACACAGATACACAAGTACATGGAAAAACACACAGGCAAATAAACGTACATACACACTGACACTGTTAACTTTAAGACAGAGATAGACGAGAGTTAAATGAATAAGGGGATCTGAGGTTACAGACAGAAGGCAGGAGAATGATGTTGAGAAATAGACAAGACATTATTAAATAACATATCAGACTCGACGTGCCGATTGTCCTAATTCCGATTCTTTACTTAATGCCTGTGTGGTGTTGTTATCTGGTATTATCTTCCCAAGCCGAGAGCAGAGGGTGAGTTTGACACATGTTTGATCGGAAAGATTCAGTGGTCAGGTGGCACAGATAAGAAGGGCCGAATTTGTCTGTTTCTAATTATTGCGTCCTTACTCTCAAAAGGAGTTGGCAATTTAATGGTAGGTTTATACAGATTGAAAATGATAGGTTCTACATTGAAATAACGATGTCCCTTGCTCTTTAATTTTGTGCTATTGTGGTATTCACATTCTCACGGAGTAGTGAAGACTCGGTTATTGAAGGTAATTCAAGGTTAAGATCGATTGATCATGGCTGGACAGAAACTTCAAAGTTTATTGGGAACAAATAAGAAAGACAGGATAAGACACAATTAGATTAGTCATGAACATTCTGAATGTTGCAGTTGAATGGCCAACTAGTCCCCCTAACATGTGTGCTGTTCTCTCCATCCACGATTCGAGACTGTTATAGAATTAGCAGACAACCCTATTCAGCCAGTTCGATGGAAATCATCCTGCCCCTCTGTGGAGTTACCCAGCAATAGAAAGATAAATAATTCTGCTCGTTGAGCACATTACTCAGACCAGAAGGGAGCCATTTAAACTTTCTGAACAGCTACACTGACTGGAACAGGGAAGCTGTCGTTAATTGGAAACAGAGAGTAGAGATAAATGTTTATTTTCAGGCTGCAAAGCCATAACGACTGAACTGTATCAGCGATCAGCCTGGGGTCATCAATGGTCAACAATCTATATGAAAGATTCGGGTGAAGGGACTGAATAGATTGAAGCCCAATTAGCTTGGATACCAAGGTGGCGATTCAATAACTCCTTCAATGGAGATAGTGTGTTTGCAATGTGACATAAACAATGAAGGTTAATGAGCAAACCTTCAGCACAAATAACATAACGTGAGTTGTCTGTTTGGGCAAGAAGGAAAACACAATGGTGAACATTTTAACTGGAGGAAGATTGAAATCCTCTGCGATGGTTTCCATGTTCTTGAAATATGAATAACGTCAAGATGCAGCAAGTGATTTGTAAGGTAAATAAAATGTTGCTATGTCTGGCAAATGTTATCTGGTGTAATTGTAGAAATGTTTTATCGCATCTGCACAGGGCATTGTTAATACTATATCTAATTTACTGTGTGCAATTTTGATCTCCTAAACTAAGAAAATACATCACTGTTTATTTATTTCTTGAATGAAGACCTTTTGTTGTGAAGTTATTTGGAGGTGCCAGTGTTGGACTACGGTGTACAAAGTTAAAAATCACACAACACCAGGTTATTGTCCAGCAGGTTTATTGCAGGCAGCAGCTTTCAGAACACTGCTTCTGCATCAGGTGATTGTGGAGTATAAGATCGTAAAACAAATAAAAATAACAAAATTTTACAGTATCATGCAACTGAAATTGCACATTGAAAAAATGCAATGGATTGTTTGTTCAGTCTCTGATCTTTTAGAACGACAGTTTTGGTTTCGGTTCTTTCATATGCAAATCCCTGACCTTTCTTTTTATACTTTCATTCACAAGTGAACTTTAACAATAGGTGTTAGCTATGTCAGCTCAGACAATTCATTGAAGGTGTGAAGTGCTCTGTGTGAGGCTCTCTATGCCTCTAAGTTCAGACTGATTCTATTTGAAAGAAAAAGACCTTTCAGAATCGTATTCCCAGAATTAGATTTTATTTTGCTCAAAATCTACATAAATCCATGTAAGATTTTGTATTTTTTTAAAGGAATGGAATCAGTCTAACCATTGGGACACAGACAACCTCACACAGGGAACTTCTCATTTTCAATACATCATCTGAGCTGACATGGTACCTATTGTTAAAGTTCACTTGTGAATGTAGGTTTTAAAATATTGTGTCTGAAAGAACTGAAACAGTCATTCTAAAAGATCAGAGACTTAACACGTAATCCAGGTCTTTTTCAACATGGAACGTCAGTTGCATTACAGTGTAAACTTTTGCTATAAATTATTTGTCTTATGATCTTCCAGGAATCACACCATTTCGACCTACAACGAATCTCTTCGATAGGTGGTGTATCCTAGAATATTCAGCTTCTAATCCTGATCCCTTTGCAGCTACGGCTCGGTGATGCCCATCACATCAACCCTGCCAGTTTCGATCTGCGCTACAACTTTGTTGACATTATTCATTGGCTTGCGTGCATTCAGAAAAAAAGACACCTTCAGTCCTCTATTAAACCTCACTCTTCCCATTTTTGCCTCTGTGCTGGAGATTTTAATATCCTCTCCTGAGATCTACACTCTTACCTCGTCCTCCTTTATGTTTTGTTTTCCAATTTCGCTATCACTGAACACTTACCTCACTCCACCCCATTTAGCTTAACGCCTTGTCTATAGTCCTAGTTTTTGCTCAGACTCTAGTACGAGCATGTTTCAAATGAAGATGGTCACATCGGAACATATCCCTTCTTTCCCAGTCCTGGCGCCAATATTCCATGAATTCAAACCCATTGCTCCAACACAAATCTTTTAGTGAGCCACACATTTAGCTGCATAATATGAGTGACCCTGCACCAATTAGCTCATTGCTCTGTTTCCAATCCCGAGATGATTAACTTTTGGGATCAGTTTCATGTTCAAGGATATAGGTTTCAGACTAAGTTATTTTCCCCAAAAAATGTGTGACCAGAGACGCACACATACAGCTGCACATAGAATCGCACATTGTAACCAAAACAGAATAAAGGAAACATTGCTGAGGTCCATCATATTTGTCTCATAACAAATGTAAAAGTATTGTCGTTTACAATACCTCATATTAGCAAAAATGTCTGCACTTTATAATGGATGAGAGATCTCGATGAGCCTGCAGAATTCTTAAAATCTCTTAACGTCATCATAAAATGTTTTAAAATCAAAACGACTTATTCTTCAAATTTATTCCACAACTTTATCCCCCTTTAGTCTACAAGTGAATGAATCATTTGGAGGCAGTGATCTTAACATGATTGAATATACTCTTTCGTTTGACAGCAACAAGTTAGAACCAGAGGTAACGGCATTACAGCCAAATAAAGTCAATTGCATGAGAGAGGACTTGGGTAGAATTGTCTGTGAGAGTGCAAAGACTGGATAATAACAATGGATGGACTTTCTAGGAGTAATTTAGAAGAAATAGCAGAAGTATATCCCACGGAAAAAGAAGCATGGTGTAGAGAGGATGGGGCAATCATGGTCGACTCGGGAATTCAGAGAAAGCATAAAAACAAAAGAGAAAGCATGTAAAGAAGCGAAGGGCGTCTGGGAAATACACGAATGAGAATCTTGGCTGATGACGTGCACTGTACATTTAAGAGACATTGAATGCCGTTCTGAACTGAGAGCATACAAGCATCTGTGTATATTAGCAGTTTGCAGTCCCAGAGTGCAATGGAAAATTGGAAATATTTATCAGGCGGTCATGAAACTGATACAAGAGTATTGATTGCTGTTTTGGCAGCATTTTCAATTTAACCAATCAGATAAATTTAGCTCCAGGATACCAACCCCCAATTGGGTTTGGAGTTATTGGTTTGCCAACATATTACCAATGGGATAATCCGAATTTGGGATATGAAAATGCAGACAATTTGAAAATCGGAGAGAGCAACTGCCATTGACACATGGACGCCTGGAGATTTAGCATCTTTCTCTCCAAGAAATTAGAAAATGCACTCAACCAGTGGTGACTTTTCATACGAAATATTTTCTCAGTGAAGAAAAAGAATACAACCAATGGAATTCAGCAGACTGGAGACTGAAGTGAGGGCAGGAGAAAGCAATATCTCGTTTTCACAAAAACAATGATGGAACAGTATTGTGTTACAGAGTTGGAGGTAGTAATTAGCAGTTAAGAGAAGTGGTGCTCAGAATTCTAAACAGGTATTGTGTAAAGTTCACTTTCGGATTTAAAGAGCAAATTGATAGTATTTTCGGCACATATTGGATTCTGGGAGATCTCTGTCACTCCTATATTAAGGGATGTCGAGAGGACAGGAGGTTTTCTGGGTGTTTGACTTAATTAATGTGAGTTTTCCCGCTATGTCATAACAGTTTCCGGGCTTGGAGTCGAGATTTGGTCATGTTTAAACAGGGCCATTCGGAGATGTGGACAGTCTGGAAAGGATTTGGAGTGCAGAAGATCTCAACAGATTTACGCATTTGACAGTTTTGGTCCTGGATCCAAAATTAAAAGTAAGTGAAAAAGTTTGTTTAGTTTCGTTTACTTGTGGTTACTAAAAGTCAAATTGAGGGCAACGGACCTTAACGTTTCTCATGAGATTTTGGGATTTGAAGATGTTCGCCCATTTTGCCAAGGCCGTTTGAAAAGACAAAGAGAGAATATACTGTCATAATTACAAAATCTGTTTGAATTGGGGTTAACCAGGAAGAAAGGACAGCTGAAATTGCCATGGAATTGGTCAAACGCTTAGATCTATCTGAGAAACAGACAAGTAGAGGAGAGTTAGAAAGAAAAAAAACTACGTTGCAATTGAGGCAAATAGAGTTGGAAGATAAATTACCGATAACAACAACCCTGAGAGAAGAAACACAACGATAAGAAAGAGTTGGAGAGAGAGAAATAGAGACAGAAAATAGGGAGATAGAGAGAGAGAGAGAAGAATGAGAGCATGTAAAAGGGAGATAGGAAAAAGAAAGGGAGAGAAGCTTCTGACCGAAGCAGGGAGAAAGAGAAGAAAGAGAACGAGAATGTGAGAGAGAATTTGACTTTTTATAAGTTCCAAATTAGTCGGTAAAATCAAGTAAACAGCATGGGAATTTAAACAGTAGTCACTGATGTCTACAAGTGTGTTAAAACATTAGCACATTTTGATGAGAAAAATGTCGAAACCTTCTTTATTTTGCTTGAAAGATTGATGAGGTAGATCGACTGGTCACAGAACTTGCGGGTAATGTTAGTTCAGACTAAGCTAGTAGGCAGAGCTAGTGAGGCATTTGCAACGTTTTCAGATGAGCGGTTAAGAGCTTATGAAAATGTAAAGCATGACATTCCAACCAGAACTCCATGAATAAAATTCCATCTGAATTGCCTGAAAAAAAAAGAAATGACATCAACCACCAGAAGAATCCATGACCAGGAAATAGAGATTATGTAGATACCACCAGTGCAACACACTCAAATATGGTGTTACCCAGTCTTGATGATGAAAAATCTGAAAAGAAACTTTCGACCTCAGAGAACTAACTTACACACAAGTTTTATTTTAATGTTAAACAGGCTATTTTGCGTGCTTATCAACTGGTATTACGAGGGCATAGAAAGCGGTTACGAAACGCAAAGAAGGTCAGACATATAGAATATAGAACGTTAGAGCACAGTACAGGCCGTTTTGCTCTAGATGTTGCGCGGACCTGTGGAACTGACCTGAAGCCAATCCATTCTACTCGAATCCATTTTCATTCTTATAATCTTCCAATGACCATTTAAATGTCCTAAACGTCGGCGAGTCTACTACTGTTACATGCAGTACATTCCACGCCACACTACTCTGAGTAATGTATCCACCTCTGACATCTGTCCAAAATCTATCAGCCCTCTATTTAAAGCTACGTCCCCTCGTGCTAGCCATCACCACCCGAGGAAACTGTCTTACTGTCCACTCTCCCTCATCCTCTGATTACCTTACATGTCTGAATTAAGTCACGTCTCAACCATCTTCTCTGTAATGAAGACAGCGTTAAGTCCCTCAACCGTTCAATGGACATTCCCTCCATACCAGGCAACATCCTAGTCAATCTCCTCTGAACCCTTTCGAAAGCTTCCACATCCTTCCTATAAGGTGGTTATGAATACTTCAAGTGCAGCCCCTGCATCGTTTTGTGCATCAAAACATGGCTTAAGGTATCCGAAACTCAAGCTCTCCCAATAAAAACTATACACGGTATACCTTCTTAGCCAGCCTGTAAACCTTCTTGGCAACTTACAGGGACACATGCACATAGACAACGAAATCTCTCTGCTCATCGACACCACGACGAATCTTACAATTAGCCCAGTTTACTTTATTCCTTTTGTTCCTTCCAGAGTGTGTCATCTCATACGTTTCTATGTTAAACTCCACTTGACATCTCTTAGCCCAGCTCTACAGCTTGTGTGTGTCACTGTGTAACCTACAACATCCTTAAGCACTATTCACAACTCCACCGACCTCAGTGCCTTCTGCAACGTTACTAACTCATCCTTGTACGCCCTCATCCAAGTCATTCATAAAAATGACAACCGAGGTTCCCACAAAACAGGTCCTTGCAGAACTCCTGAATGAACATTTACCATCAACCACCACCTTCTGTCTTCTTTCAGATCGCTACTTTGGGAGTCAACAGCTAAACAACCCTTAATCCCATGCCTCCGTATGTTATGCAACTGTCCACTGTATGAGTCTTATCTAAAGACTTACTGAAATCCATATACACCACACCAGACGATTTACGCTCATCCACCGTTTAGTTCATCTTATCAAAGAGCTGAATAAGGTTTGTGAGGCAGGGCCGGATCTTGACAAAACAGTGTTTACAAGTTCTAATCAAATTCTACCTTTAGAGATGATTATAGATCTTATCTCTTATAAGCATTTCCAACACTTTACCCACAGCAGAATTAAAGCTGTTTGATATATAATTACCAGGGTTGTCTCTACTCCCTTTCTTGATAAAGGGACCATCATTTGCTATCGTCCAGTGATGACATAATGGTCAAAGCCGAAGGCTCTGCACTCTTCTCCTTGGATTCCCAGATATTAACAGACAGATCACGAAAGAATTAAATCTAATGGACATCCCGTTTCTGTGGATGACCGAAGGTACGCAAGCCACCCCTCCACAGATGCATAATCTCACTTACCAGCACACTGATATGCAGACTAGCAAACAACCTCACTGTACCAGACAGCGCCAACTGCATTAGTAAGGACAGCAGCCTTATGATAGTAGACCTCCGCCTGATCTCCACTTCATCTTCAACGACAAGATGTACAAACAAATCATAGGCACATCCATATCAGGATTCTTCGCAGAAGCGGTTATGCAAAGACTAGATTGAAAGCACCCCCCACGCCCCGCAATCCAACCCAAGCCTTGCCTCAGTTATGTAGGTCTAGAGTAGAGTGGTGCTGGAAAAGCACAGCATATCAGGCAGCATCCAAGGAGCAGGAAAATCGACGTTTCGGGCAAAAGCCCTTCATCAGGAATAGAGGCTTTTGCCTGACCTGCTGTGCTTTTCCAGCACCACTCTAACCTAGGCTCTGGTTTCCAGTATCTGCAGTCTTCGTTTTAAACTCAGTTATGTAGGTGAACACCTACATTAACACAAAGCAAAGCAAATTAGAGGAGACCTAAAATATCAATTGCATCATCATCATGCATTATATTTCAGCAAAGAGGTAGAGAACAACATCCGATTCCCCTTTCGAGATGCCACAGGGAACGAACAGTGAACTGAGGACTACAGAGCAGCGTCTATGGGAGAGTAACATAATCAGTCCAGATAGTCAACGATAGGACTAATCATCCCAATATGCATAAGCAGAGCTGCATCTATTTAAACGGCCTACAGAGGATACTATTTAAACGGCCCACAACACTTTGCAGCACCCAAGAACTACGAGTAGCAGAAGAAAAATCCCGATGCAGCATATTCAAGAATAACCCAGAAAACACAGTTCACCGATTCTTGAACAAGAAACTCAAAGAAGAAAACAAAACTTGCCCAGAGTCTCAAGCCACACTACCATGCATCTAGGACATCTTGGAGATGACGGGTCTACTCCAACTACTTGGTGAACGTGAAGAACCTTGTTCCAAGAACCAGGATAACGAATTTTATGCACAAAATACCCTGCAGGACATCGGATAAACAGGCAGGAAACTAGCCACCAGTACACAAGAGCACGAACTAGCCAGCTTCAAAGCACAATTTATAACCAGCCATTCCAAGCACCTTCACTAACATTTCAACATCAGGAGTCAGTCAGAAGCCCCTCAGATATAACTTCGATGCCTGGTCTTTCACAATAATGCTCGAGGGGCTTCCGCATGTTACAGACTGCACAATATGCTGAGTGGGACAAACACAGGCATTCAATGGACAGGCACGCACCATGTTATTAAGACGTGAGTCAAAGCTGTTGCTTCTCCACACTTCCATTCAACACGGAACCGTACATGGGATACACCAGGAAGTGACGAAAACACCATTTCATTGTTTTTGAGCTTCGCAATGGCAGCACTCGATACACTGTAGAGCCAAACAAAAACAACAAGGCCCGCGAAATATACAGACGGACATTTAGATTCACAGTCAAGATAAAACGTACACAATTAATGAACTGAGAGCATTTTGTGGACAGTTGGACAAAAGATAGGAGTTTGGCACTGACTGAAGGAATGAGACTGTGGAGAATCCAAATCACAAGAATGAGACCACTTAGTAAAGACATTGCCGGATCATTTGAAATTGTATGGTGAATTAAATTCCAAATCTGCCTCATGGAACCCACATCAGCCATCATAAATATGGACAACGTAATAGCCCAGCATGGAAATCTGTGCACACAATGGAAGTGTAATACTCAGGAAATTGGGTTATGTAGCATGTGGAATACTGCAAACCAATTTAAATATACTGACACTCTATGTGCACTAGATACATTTGGAGCCAAAATTTGAGTGACATTAAATGGAGCTAAGACAGCATTCTGCGTCCATATCACCATTGGACCAGAAAAAAGCGAGTGTCTCTCTGTTTGTCTGTCTGCGCGTGTGTGTGTGTGTGTGTGAGAGAGAGAGAGAGAGAGAGAGAGAGAGAGAGAGTTGGGGTCGTTCAAAGCAAAAATCATTTTCTGACTGCGAAGACGCATTGAGGAAACCAGTTTCAATATGAACAACTGGCAGGGAGGGATGTTTGACACATAGACATGTTGATATGCTTGAGAATATCAAAGTAAAGATATTGCCAGATCCAACAACAACATAGATCACTATTGGAGGGATTACGGATGGATAAGATTTTGACGTGAGATTGGGTACAAGATGTGGAGCATCGACTCTGAATGCTTCCCAGTTTGAAGCTGGGACTGCCAGCAGAAGGTTATTGATGTCATTACGGTTTAAAATAGCTGATAGGATGATTCATTGCAATATGTTATGGAGGCGTGAGTGGTTATCATCAGGAATCGGTATGATATGGTGTCAGGAATCCACTCAGGGCAAAGGGATAACTATAGCTGTGATCCGGCTGTTTCATTTTCAGATATTGGCCAGGGTCAGGATGAAATCGGAGGAAGAAATTGAGTTTGTCACCAGAACAGAAGATAGTGAATTCCAAGTTACAAATGCTTACTTGATAGAGGCAGTGATACAATCATCGCGATTTACAGGTTGAACCACGAGTCACACGGCCAGAAACAAAGCAGGGAGAAAAAATGCACAACTTCACTGAGGCAGTTCGCAGTGGTTTGCCATGACAATGCACGGATTCAGAGTGTTCGCAGAAACAAGATCAGCAGCAATGTGTGTAGAGTAAATGAATAGAACTGTAATGCAGTCATACTTGGTTTACAGAAGTAATATTTGGAAATTGAGACTTACCAGGGGCACCAAGTATAGCCAGAATAGGACAATAAAAATACTGAATAATGCAAAATGCATTATAGATCCTCAATGGTAATGACATCCAATCATAATTTAAATAAAGATAACAAGCTTAACTCGATAAACTCCAGAACATTACTGTAACATTCCAGTCGATTGATCTCTGAATCTAATGTCTTTTTGGAATAATGCAGTCTATTGCTCTCAGATTTTGATCTACTGTTGGATCATTCTCGTCCAATATTCCCAGTTTTGGTCCATTCTTGGAATATTCCACTCTGTTGTTCTCAGATTCTGATCTCTCTGGATCTGCTGATCTCTGTTAGTGCTTTCAGTGATTCTCCCGCTCATATTATGGAATGACACATTAAACGGAGTCCATTGATCAATAAAAAGATGGAAGCCCTCCACTGGAAGAGTGAGAATCCATGGGCAATGACATTAATCACAGTAACTGATCAATCAGTTTCTGTTAACCCCTTCCTATATTACTTTTCATTACATAATACAAGGAAACATTTTTGAGGTCTGCATCGAATGGGTGAGGATTTCTGAAAGAAGGATCAGAGGTCCACCAATCTTTTTAGTTTATCTTCTTTGATGTGTTAATAGTGCCACTGCACTCCAGGGTTGTACGTGTCCCGCACTGTTTATAAAAGGAGACAGGGGTGTAATAACAGAGCAGGTGCATATGGGTACTGGTGGAAAACTTTAAAGGGACTACAATCCAGGAAATCAATATTTAATGGACGCTGATGTTTTGTAATGCTGATTGTGCTTTCAAGTGCCTTAAACTGAAATTATTTCATCAACTTCATTCATCATTCAGAGTACACAGACTACTGTTTCCGAATGGAGAAAGCAATTCTATCTCCATGTGACTGTTACAGAGGCATAGGAGAAGCTCATTCAGCCTACACTGCCTGAGTTCCAACTTAACGAGGTGGAAAGCTGGAATAATGGCATAGTTTGAAAAAAAATGTAAAACATAAAAAACTTTTATGCAGCTGCAGACGTTACTGGGAGGAGAGCTGGCGTACATTGTGTTGATGGTGTTCGGTAACTCATAAGGAAGGGACAATCATCAGATACAGTTCACTGGCTGCTCATACCCAACGGATTGCTGTGTCATATAATGTCTCATTCACGTTAGAGAGGGACAGGTGAAGCTCAATCAGCCTCTCAAGTTTGTTACATAGGGACAGGAGGAGGCCACTGAGCCTCTTGAATATGGTACAGAAGGACAGTAGCTGGCCATACAGCCTCTAGGGCCTCATACACAGGTACAGGCGGAGGCCATCAGACGCTCGGGTCAAGTCCAATGGGCCAGCGGAGTCCATGCAGCTCTATAGGTGGAGGACATTGAACTTTTCAAGTCTGTCATCCAAAACCACAGCACGTCAGCTTGCTTGCTTACTTACAGAGAGAAAAAAAGAACAGTCATCCATCATTCAGATTTTGATTCTGTTTCACAGAATCAGGAGAAATTCCATAGAAGCTGTAAGGAATGTGAAAAGGCCATTTAGTCCCTCAACAGCACGAGAGCACACAGCTATTGAAACTTGCCACTCAGGGTCATGAAGACGAAATATATTTTCAAGAATTTGATATACAGGAACAGGAGGCAGTCATTCAACTGCTTGATACTGATATACAGGGAAATCTGGAAGCTAGTGAGCCACCAAGATCCTGTTATCTAGCAAGAAGGAAAGGCCACTCACTCCCCAACGGTATGGTCATAGGCATAGAGTCAAAGAGATGTACAGCATTGAAACAGACCCTTCGGTCCAGGGAGAGAAGGGGAATTGCGTATGACTAAGAGAAGTCTAAGAATTGTTTAACATTTCCACTATTTCTGCCACCTAATAATATACCCCAACACCAGAAATATGTTTTCCTTAACCGCCACACCTGTGTTCTGCAGAGACCATTCCGTCCGTGACTCCCTTTTTGGTTACATACATCCACTAACTCCTGATAGATTTCCTTGACACATCAAGAGATGCAAAACCTGCACCCATTTCTCCACCTCACTTCTATGCAAGGTCCCAAATGATCGTTCCACATCCAATAAAGATTGTCATGCACCTGCAGCACATCCTCTACTCTGTCTGTTGTTTTTGGTGTGAATGCCTCTACATTGGGGAGACAGGACTTCAAATTGAAGAACGTTGCAGAGAACATCTCTGGGACACAGGCACTAATCAACCCCACCTTCCTGTGGCCGAACAATTCAACTCGCTATCCAACTCCACCAAGGATGGAAAAGTTCTAGTCCTCCTCCACTGTCAAACCCAAACCGCCTGTTCGAAGGGCACCTCATCTTCCTTCTTGGGGACATGCAAACACATAGTATCAATGCCAATCTCACCAGTTTCCTCATCTCCCTTCCCTCTACCTTATCCCAGATCCAAACATCCAACTAGAACCGCCGTTTTGAGAGTCCTACCAGTCCATCTACATTCCCACCTGATGGGTGCAACCTCCGCTTTGGCTGATCACCAGCCCTCCCGACCTTCATCTACCTTTTGCATTCCCAGCTAACGTCCCCAAGCCCTACACCTTCCCGTTTACCTCTCAGACCCCTTGCCCCCCATTCCTGATGAAATGATTATGTTCGAAACATCCACTCTCCTGCTCCTTGAATGCTGCCTGACCGACTGTGCTTTTCCAATGCCACTCATTTTGAATCCGATAGAAAGACTTAAATAATGACATGCTTTCAGGGGATTAACAGAAATCTTGACACACACCAGACAAACGATGATGCAAGAAAAATCCTGATAGGCTCACGTCATTAGCATCAGTGTATAAGTGTGTGAATCTCAGAATCGCAGTGTCGGATAGGTCCAACAGTCTCCGTGGTTTTCCAAATGTTACAATGCCCCCCTCTGCTGATCTCCCCACCCCACTGCACAGGCGGTGGTGGAAGATGAAAATCAGCAGACATTCAGTCGGAGAGAAGAGTGCGTAAAGTGTCAGAAACCCACAGCAACACACAGACACCAACACGCAGGCGCGCGCGCGCGCGCGCGCGCACACACACACACACACACACACACACACACACACACACACACACAAATAGATTTGGGAAGATTGCTGCGGACACATAAAGTGGATTGTGCTCAGATGTAGAAATGTTAATGCACGTGTGCAATGCGAAAGTGATTTGTCTTTGGACAGTGTTCAAAGTGTTCCTCTCACACAGCGTACACCTTAACATGTGTTTGTATTGCACTTATATCCAGGCAACTTCGAATGAACATTTTTGAAATAGATGAGATTTATTTTATCGCAGTTTCTGTAACTTGCAGTGTTGTGTGACTTGCTCATAGAAATTCCCTGTAATACTCGAAATGATAGGAAAGCCCGACAAAAGACCAGCAGAGTGTGGAAAACCAGAGAATTTTAGATGATTAAATGTAGACGTGCATTATACAGTAAATGGCAGAACCCTGAGTAACAGTAACATATTAACTGATCGAGAAGTGCTCGTTCCCGAAAAGTGGCAACTCAGGTGGCCAAGGTTATTAGAAGGCATATGGCATGCTTGTCTTCATAAACCAGAGGACTGAATATAGGAGTTGGCAAAGCATTTTTTTAGTTACAGAAAACCCACATTCGGCTGGATTTGAAGTAGTTTGTGTATCAGAAGAATGTCGAGGCTTTGTACAGAGAGTGGACAAAGTTCACCAGGATGTTGCATGGTGTGAGGAAAGGTTAAAATGATATTGATTGCGTTCATTGGGAAGACGGCAGCTGAGACAAGACCTTAAGGAAGTCTACAAAATTATGAGTTATATAGATTCAGTGGATGGTCAAAGATTTTATCCCAGGTTTGAAGTTTCAATTACAAGGAGACACAGGTTCAATGTGTGAGTGGAAATGGTTCAGAGAAATGTTCCAGGGACGTTTTTCATGCAGGTAGGTAGGAGCCTGGAATGCATTGCCAGAAGAGGTGGTGGAAACAGGCACTTTGGCGATATTTAAGAGACATCTGGATGGTCGCATGTATAGGTATAGCGGGTATAGCGGGATGCTGCCCAAATAATGGCAGGGTATTTTTAGTTTCCTTAGAGCATGATGTTCGGCACTGGCTTAGAGAGCCGAAAGCCCTGTACCTCTGCTGTACTTGTATTTGTGCTTTGTTGTTTGTGCCACTGTTCCACATTAAAAAAGAACTTCAGCCAGAGACAGAGGAAGGTGGCGCGGTTTTGACTCCCAATTCAAAACCATTGCAAAAAGATTAGGATGCAGTTATACAAACTTACTAGGCACACTAATACAGAAACAAACCTAATGCACAGAGGGAGATTGACAGAGGCATAGGTCCACACAGAGACATACATAGACATATATAGACACGCAGAAATTGTCACAAACTCAGACAGGGACAAGCAGATGCATACACAGACTCACAAACGGACATAAATTCAAACAGTCATACAGCATTGAAGCAGACGCTTCATTTCAACTAGTACCAGCTGCCTGCTCTTGGTCCCTGTCCCTCCAAACGCTTACTTATTCACGTACTTATCTAACTGAATTTGAAACACAGGAAATTTATACACATCCACGGCTCCCTCTGAAAGTTCAGACCTAACACTGTGTGAATCAGTTGCCCCTCGTGTCTATTTAACACTTTTCTCCTCTCACCGTAAAAATATCCTGCGAGTATTGAGATCCCCCACCCTCGGCCAAAGACACTGATCCATACTCTTCGTGATTTTACAATCCCTGAGAAGATCATCCCTCACTCCCCTACGTTCCATTGAAATGCGTTTGCCTAAACATTCCATTTTCATAACTCAACTCCTCCGTTCCTGGATACATCCAAGTTAATCTCATCTGAATCCTGTTCAACTCAATAATACCCTTCCTATGACTGGGTGAGCACAGCTGGGCACCCGAATACAGAGGAGGCATCACTAACATTCTTGTACAATCTCAACATGATATCCAAATTTCTCGACTCAAATGTCTGAGCAATGAAGGCAGCATACTGAACGCCTTTCAAACAAACAAAACGAACAAGTATCAAAGATTTATGCCTGACCACGGGGTATCGGGCCACGGGTTCTGCAACAATACAAAAGAACTTATTTAATTATATAAGTCCTGCCCTTGTTTACTTTACCAAAACGAAGTACTTTGCAGCTAACCAAAGTAACCTCCCATCTGCAATTCCTTGTCTCAGTGTGTGATATTACCAGCGAGGGGAGGCTAGAAAGTAAGCAGCTGCCTTGTTCCATTTAATGGTTTTATGAAGAGGGCAAACACACGATAGAGGTGCGAAATAGTGACCGGTATTTTAGTGGCAGAAATTATACCCTTTCATTTTCACTGGTGTGCAGTAATAATATTTATCCGAGATCCTTCCTTCCGCCAAGTGAGTCTGCAAATTTCCTTCCCTAGTATTACAGCTATTAACCATTTAGGCTGGAAATCATAGCCAAGAAATTAAAGATGCAAGCAGATTATATCAGACACAAAAAGTCCTTTAGCTGAGGCAAACACCTTGTGCTTGTTTTGTAAGTAAAACTAACAACTATCAGTAAGTTAATTAAAATGTAATACATCTACAATCAGCTTAAAGCTGACAGTAAAAGGATGTGCCACAATATGGGTGTGGTTCAGATCTTGAATAGTGGGAAGCGAACCAGCCTCTGAGCCAGACTATGACTTCACTTTTTGTCATTAAACCTGCAGTAATGTCACAATCTCTGGAACAGAAGTTCTGGATTTAGGTCTTATACTGTCGTGGAGGTGTGTAACACCATGTCAGAACAGGCCGATGAACAAACACACAGGAGAATAATCTTGCAGCTTTACGGGTTATTGCTATGTCGTGGTAGCGTCTCTACCTCTGAGACCAAATATCGAGGTTGGACTCCCAAACAGATGATTCATAATATGTCTGTACACTTGTGTGCACTGATTTTGGTATTGTGACTTAATCGAGTAGGAAGATGTGTCATTATTAGATTTCGGATTTTGCGATGAATGAAACTATTCATTTCTGTTGACCGGAGTCAAATATGCAAATTATACAGTTTTTTAAATCGTGAGGGGCATGGATGAGGTGAATAGCCAATGTCCCTAGAGGCCCTAAACTGGAGTGCATAGATTTAAGCTGAGAGATTAAAAATTTACCTTGGAGCTATAGTGCAATTGTTTTCGCACAAAGTGTGGTTTGAGCGTGGAATGAGGAAGTGGTGGAATCTGATACTGTTACCACATGTAAAAGGCATCTGGAGGCAGTCAGACCTGCTGAGTTTTCCAGCAATTTCTGTGTTTGTTAAAGAATAAAATGCATTAACTTTAACGCAAGTATTATAAAATGGAACATAGAATATTACAGCATAGTACATGCTCTGCAGCCCTCGAAGTTGTGCCGACCTATGTAACCTGTCTGGCGCCCATCTAATCTACACTA
Source organism: Chiloscyllium punctatum (assembly GCF_047496795.1). Classification (NCBI taxonomy): domain Eukaryota; kingdom Metazoa; phylum Chordata; class Chondrichthyes; order Orectolobiformes; family Hemiscylliidae; genus Chiloscyllium; species Chiloscyllium punctatum. The sequence continues at coordinate 26,357,612 of NC_092773.1, forward strand.
TTGCATTTTCATTCATATGCTTGTCCAATGACCATTTAAATGCACATTAAGTTGACGAGTCTACTATTGTTGCAGGCAGGGCGTTCCACGTCTCGACTACACACTGAGTGAATTAACTACATCTGACACTTGCCCCATATTTATTACCCCTAAATTTAAATCTATGTCGCCTCATGCAAGCGATCACTATTTGAGAAGAAAACATTTTCATTATCCACCATATCTAAACTTCTAATTATCTTTTACATGTCTGTTAAGAAACCACTCAATGATCTTCTCTCTAACGAAAACATCATCAAGTCGCCCAGTTTTTCCTCATAAGACCTTCCCTCCATACCAGGCAGCATTCTACTAAATTTTCTCTGAAACTTTACCAAAACTTCCATATCCTTCCTACAATGCGGTGACCAGAGTACAGAACACTCCAAGTGCGGCTGCACCAGAGTTTTCTACATATTCTGATTGCTCAGAAACTCAAGCCTTTCACTAATTCTATCCAACACACAGTGTGCATTTTTACCAATCCCATCAAACTCTGTCGCAAATTTCAGAGATCTAAGTACGTGGACACTGAGATCTCTCTGCTCATCTACACTACCAAAAATATTACCATTAGCCCAGTACTCTTGGTTCTTGTTGCTTCTTACAAAGTGAATCCCCTCACACTTATTCACATTAAACTTCATTTACCACATTTCTGCACAGCACTGGAGTTTAACTATGCCTCTCCATAATCTACATCATCCTTCGGCAATTTCCACAATTCCACCGATCTTAGTGTCATCCACAAATTTACGAAACCTTTCTTCCATGCCTTCATCCAGGTCATCCGCAAAAGAGACAAACAACAGTGGATCCAAAATAGATCCTTGCTGTAAGCCAGTAATGGCTGGCATTGTGGCTCAGTGGTTAACACTGTTGCCTCACAGCGCCATAAACTCAGGTTCCTTTCCAGCCTTGAGTGCTTGTCTGAGTGGAGTTTGCATATGCTCCCTGTGTCTGCGTGGGTTTCCCCCGGGTGCTCCGGTTTCCTCCCACAGTCCAAGGATGTGCGGATCAGGTGAATTGGCCATGCTGAATTGATTATAGTATAGATGGATTATTCAGAGGGAAACAGGTCTTGATGGATTACTCTTTGTAGGGCCGGTATTGGCTTAATGAGTGAAAGGCCTGTTTCCTGGAGGGAATCTATTTCTTTCCGCCCTCTTTGTGGAGATTTATTTTAAAAATGACGAAAAAGATATTTGCAGAAAACCACTGCTAACTGAACCCCACAATGAACATTTCCCATCAACCACCACAATCTACCATCATTTGACTCGCCATATTCTGATCCAAACTGCGAACTCACCCTCAATCTCATTATGCCGTATTTTATATCAAAACCAACCACAAGGAACATTGTCAAATTCCTGATTGAAACCCACTTGGATTATATAATATAAACCATACAGCATTACAGCGCAGTGCAGAGTCTTCAGCCCTCGATGTTGCACCGACGGGTGGAACCAATTTGAAGCCCATCTAAACCACACTAATCTATTCTCGTCCCTTTCCATATCCAATGATCATTTACAAGCCCGGAGGTTGTCAAGTAGACTACTGTCGTAGGCAATGTGCTCCACATCCCCAATACTCACTGAGTAAAGAAACGAACTCTAACATCCATCCAATGCGCACACACACACATATCCAGAGGGACCATTATTATCGAAATATCAGATGCTCCAAAGGAGATCTCGAGGTCCCGATAGAAACGTTGCATCAAAGAGCTGTTTCAAACCCGTCACGTCTTTTGTTTACACGAATTAGGAACAATCTCAGCTTACCCGAAATGCTGCCAAGAATAGTCATGGACATCGAGAGCAGGCATCATCCTAAAATGAATGACCTCCCACTCTCTCTCCCTCTACCGAAAATTTCCCTGGAGTTCTACAAAGGGGAGAACCCAGGGAGAACGCTAAACCCTCCTTCCCCAGATATTCTCTAGAACATTGTCCTGCAAAGCGCAGAGGTGGAACATTTTAAAAGTGGGCAGTGGGTGGTGTTGGACAGGTTTGCGGGCGGGTGGCGGTAAGTGTCGGGTTGGGCGAGGGCAGATGGTAAACGGTGTTGGATGGGTTTGGGGCAGATGGTGGGCCGTGTTGGATGGGCGTTGGGCAGTGTCTTGGGGGCCCTTTGCTGGCATCCTGGGGCGATGTTGGTGGTGAGCAGTGGTAGTGTTGCACGGGTTTGTGGTGGGGTGTTGGGTGGTGGTGGTGTGGATGTAGGGAGGCTTTGGGTGTGATTTGGGGCTGGCGAGGTGCGGCGTTAGGGGCGGGAAGGCAACGGTGTTGGACAGGATTGGAGAACGGGCTGAGGGTCGGATGGGGGTCGATGTTGGGCACGGGGGCGTGGTCTTTGACCGGTTTGGCGGGCGGGCAATGGGCGGTGTTGACAATGGGCAATGGGCGGCTGGACAGGTAGTGGGTGGTGCTAGAGGCGGTCAGGAGGTGGTGTTGGATGGGTTTGGGGACGGGCAGGGGGCGGTGTTGTGGGTAGTCTTGGGGATGATGTTGGGGGCGGGCGGGTGGCGGTGTTGGAGGAGTTTCAGAGCAGGCGGGGTTGGTGCTAGACGGGATTTCGGGGTGTGCTGGAGTCGCGTTTTTGGTTTGGTCAGGGGCCGGGTGCGGGTTTTGCGCGCGGTTTGCTGTTGCCTAATCTCCTGAATGGGGAACAGACTTTACAGACAACTCCGAGCCACCGGGGAGACGCATTGAATCAATGAAATCAAATAATTAATTATCCGAACAGTATAGGCATTCTCATTGTTGTTGTGAATGCATGTATGTGCGTCTGTGTGCGTGTATGTATACATATATATATATATATATATATATATATATATATATATATAGATAGATAGATAGATAGATAGATAGATAGATAGATAGATAGATAGATAGATAGATAGATAGATAGATAGATAGATAGATAGATAGAGATATCTCACACCACAATTTCAAGCTATGTCCCCTCGTGCTATCAATCGCCATCCGAGGAGAGACACTTTAAATGTCTAATCTATCCAAACCCCTGATTAACTTATATGTTTCAGTTGAGTCACATCTCAACCTACTTTACCCAAACGAAAGCAGCCTCAAGCCCTTCAGCCTTTCCACACAATACCGTCCCTCCTTTCAAGGTAACATCCCAGTAAATTTCCTCTGAACCCTTTCCAAACATTCCGAATTCTTCCTCTAATGCAGTGACAAAAACTACATGCAATATTCCAAATGTGGCCGCACAGAGTTTGTACAGCTGCATGATGATCTCATGGTTCCGAAACTCAATCCCACTATCAGTAAAATCTAACACACATTCTTAATAACACTTTCAACCTGCGTGGCAACTTTCAAGAATCTATGCACCTGGATACCGAGATCTCCCTACTCATCTATCCTACCAAGTAGCTTACCATTAGACCAATACTTTCTATTCCTGTTCCTCCTTCCAGCATTAAACTCCATTTGCCAACTCTCAGCACAGCTCTGCAGCTTATGTATGTGTCGCTGTAACTTACAACATTCTTCATCAATATCTACTCCTCTACCCAACTCAGTGTCATCCGCAAATTTACTAAACCATCCTGCTGTGCCTTCATCCATATCATTTATTAAAATTCTAAACGACAGTGCACCCAAAACAGATCCCTACAGTTACCTAGTAGTAACTGAACTCCAATTTGATATTGCCATAAAACACCACCCGATGTTTACTTTCAGAGAGTTAATTTCTGATCCAGACTAATAAATCAGCCTCAATGACATGTCTCCGCATTTTGTGCTGTGGACTACCGCGGGGAACCTTATCAATCGTCTTACTTAAATTCATTTCCACCACATCAACCACTTTACCCTCATCCACATCTTTGACCACTTTCTCAAAGAACACAGTAAGTTTTGTGAGGCACGACATACCCTTCACAATACCGTGCTGACTGTACCTAATCAACACATTACTTTTTTAGATGATTCTAAATCCTGTTTCTCACAACGCTGTCCAAAGCTTTACCCACAACTGAAGTAAGGCTCACAAGTCTATAACTTCCACGGTTGACTCTACTCCCCTTTCAGAACAAAGAAGGGGAGTAGAGACAAGGAGGATTTGCTATCGTCCAGTCTTCGGGCACTATTCTTGTAGACAATGACGACATAAAGATCAGCGCCAAAGGCTCAGCAATCTGCTCCTTTGGATAAGTCCCGTCCGGAGGAGGGGGCTTATCCATTTTTATACTTTTCAAAATTGACAACGCCTCCTGCTTATGCACCTCAATCCCGCCTAGTTTAGTATTCTGTATCTCAGGATTCTGCGTGACCGCATTGTCTTTTTCAAGTGTGAATACTGACGAGATACACCACAACAACCGGTTTACACTCATGCACATGTTTGCTCACCTTCTCAATGAACTCAGTAAGGTTTGTGAGGCACGACCTACCCCGACAAAACCGTGTTGACTATCCACAATCAATGTATTGTCAGGAACAGCCTCTTGCTTCTTTTACCTCCGTGTTTCTTATCGCAGTAATGTGCTTGAGCTAAAAATGAACACATTCAGCTTTAGCGCTCATGGAGGATTCCTGAGGAGGATTCATTGAAATCTCCCCACTTCCTGAACCAAAGAGAATTCAGCCAAATACAACTGTTCCAGAAGTAATCCCATTGCTTGCAGCTTGTATTAGCAGATTAACTTCAGAAGCAGCATGACATTTGGGACAATCTCATTTTTTTTCTTCAGTTCAAGTAATATTTGAGCAGACATTATTTGAAGATGCCGGTGTTGGACTGATGTGGACAAATGTAAAAAAAAATGCAACAGTTAGTCATTGTCCAACAGGTTTATTTGGAAACACTAGATTTTGGAACGATGTTCCTTCACCACCTGACGAAGGAGCAGTGCTCTGAAATCTAGTGATTCCAAATAAAACTTTTTTGGACTGTAACATGATATTTTGTACAAAGTTAAAAATCACACAAAACCAGGTTATAGTCCAACTGGGTTAATTGAAAGCACACTAGCTTTCTGAGCGCCGCTCCTTCATCAGGTGATTGTGAAGGAGCGGCGCTCGGAAAGCTAGTGTGCTTTCTATTGAAATTGTTGTACTATAACCTGGTGTTGTGTGATTTTTAATTTTGTGCACCCCAGTCCAACACCGGCAGCTCCAAATCCTGACTACTGATGTTGTGTGACTTTTATATTTGGAGAGAGTTATTTCAAGTTAACCCTAAAGAGAGTTTGTTTTTCAGTTTGTCATTTAAGAGTTTGTTTGTGTGCACGTGCATGTGGGTGTGTTTAGGAAGGGAAAAATCCATGTACATATTTGCATATGCACACGGTTCGTCATGAGTCGTTCATTATAGTTAACGTAACGTTGTTTGGTCACAAACTTGTTATTTTAGCAGATTAAAACAACTTGCCTGACCAAGTGTGAGACCTACATCATCAGCGATATGAATAACCGGCTTACACCTAAAATGTCCTGTGTCCCGAGAAGTAATGGGAACAGAAAATGAAGCAATACCGTGAAAATCCAGGGGTCTATGGACTGATGAGCATGAAGTCAGTGGTGGCTTAGTTGCGGGAGGGGATTCTGAGTGATAGGATTCACATTGTCAGCAAGAATTGTTTAGGATGACTCAACATGGCTTTGCGATCTGGAATTCATGTCTCATTAACTTAATTGAGTATTTTGAAGAGGTGATAAAGAAGATTGAAGAAGGCAACGCTGCAGACATTGCCTACATGGACTTCCCCAAGACGTTCGACAAGTGGACAGATCAGTAACTTTAGGTCACAAGGAATCCGGGGACACTAGTCAATTGGATTCAAAATTGCCCTGAAGATCGGAAACAGCTTTGATTCCAGACTGGAGCTCTTTGACCAGCGGTGTGGCATACGAATCACAGAGTCATTGTCAGAGAGTAGCACAGCATGAAAGCAGACTCTTGCGTCCAACTCGTCCATGCTGACCAGATGTCATGACCTAATCTAGTCCCATTTTCCAACACTTCGCCCATATCACTCTTAAAGTTTCATATTCATATCCACATCTCGAAGCCTTTTGAATGCTGCAATTGTGCTGGTCTCCACCACTTCCTCTGAAGGCTTAGTCACACACGCACATTTTCACTCAGCTCCCGTTTATATCTGTGTCCTCTCACGCTGAACCTGTGCCCTCTTGTTCAGAAATTCTCCACCGCATGGAAAAAGACCATGTCATTTGTTTCTATCCATACCCCTCATAATCTTAAACATCTATATAAGGTCATCCCTCAGCCTCCGAAACTCCATGGAAAACTACCCCAGCCGATTCCACCTCTCCCAATAGCTAAAATATTCCAACCCTGTCAACACCCTTTTGAATCTTTTCTGAACTATTTCAAGCTTCACAACATCCTTCTGATACGAAAGGGATCACGGAGAGCCTAACATCGCTGGTGGGAAAGTTGTTGGAGGGAATCCTGAGGGAGACGTTTTGCGTGTATTTAAAAATGCAAGGACTGAGAAGTGAGAGTCAGCATGGCTGTGTCCGTGGGAAATCATGTCTAACTAACTTGATTGAGCTCTTTTCAAGAAGTAACGAAGAAGATTGGTGAAGGCAAGTGGTAGACATGTCCTATGTGGACATCAGTAAGGCGTTCGACAGGACTGCTCATAGCACACTGGTTAGCAAAATTAGATCGCATGAAATACATTGACAACTAGCAATTTAGACACAGAACAGGCTCGAAGACAGAAGATAGAGGTTGGTGGTGGAGAGTTGCTTTTCAAAATGCAAGTCTTCGACCAGTTGTGCGCCACAAGGATCGGTGCTGGGTCCACTACCTTCGTCAGATATATAAGTGATTTGGATGTAAACATAGCAGGTATGCTCAGTAAGTTTGCAGATGACGCAAAAAAATTGGAGGTGGAGTGGAAAACGAAGAATATTACTTCACATTCCAATAAGATCAGTTCTGACTCCACTGAATTTCATCATTTACAAAAGGAAAATTAGTGCGTGTTATTTTCCTGCAGGGTCTGTCACTGAATGTTGCATCAGGGAGGACAGAGAATTCTGTGAACCATCTGTGGGTGGGGTATGGGCACTGTATTCATAGTGAATCAGGGTCTGAAAAATGATCAACAAGGATTGCGTATCACTATTGTAGGCATGTTCCGTTATTTTGCAGATGTCATCAAAAGATTGATTAGTGAATAATGAAGAGGAATATCTCCAGGTACATCGCGACCTTATCAGATGGGCCAATGGATAAAGGAGTGGCAGTTGGAGTTAACCAAAGATGTATATGTCGTTTTGCATTTTGGTGAGGTATAGCAGGACTGGGCCTAGATAATAAGTGGTAACGTCCTGGTGAGTGTTTCAGAAAAAAGAGACATGGTGCATAGTTGCTTGAAAGTGGAGTCGCAGCTAGAAAGGGTGGTCAAACCACGTTTAGCATCTTTGACATAATTCGTCAGAAAATTGAGTCTCGGAGTTAGGGTGGCGTGTTGCTCCTGTAGAAGACTTTCGTGAGGTCACTTTTTTTACACTTTAGTAGGATCTGAAAAGAAAGGATGTTGTTAAAATTAACTGGTTTCAGAAATGATTTGAAAAGATGTTCCAGGAGTTGAGGATTTGAGCTACAGAGAGAGGCTGAATCAATTGAGGTCTATTTTTCTGCTTGAGAGTCTGAGGCTGCTGAGACATAATAGACTATTATAAAATTATGAGAGGCATAGATAGCATGAATGCTCAAGGTTTTTTTTTAACCCGGGATTGGGGAGTACAAAACAAGAAAGTGTACGATGAGGATGAGTGGGGAGAGGTTTAGAGGGTACCATGGGACTACTTTATTTCAGGCCGTGTGTGGTGTGTGCACGGAAGGTGCTATCAGAAGAGGTAATGAAGGTGATTACAGCTACCGTTTAAAATGCATTGGCATAATACAAAAATGTGAAGGGGTTATACGGATATGAGCCGAATGCACGTAAATTGGAGAAGATCAGATGAGGATATCTGGTAGGCGGGGGCAAGTGGGAGAAAAAGTCTATTAACGTGCTGTTCCACTCTCTCCTTCTACAAGAGCGATGAGGAGAATTTCTAAAAGATCCTTTTTAATGTGAATTATCTATGACAGATGTTTGTGCTAGCCTGTCTGTTTGGATTTATTCAAAGCTGAGCTAAATATTTGACAGAGAAGTGAGTCATCGATCATAGGATATAGATAGGAAAGTCGGGCTGAGAGCAGAACCAGCTCATCAACGATCTAAGTGCCCTGTGGACAAGGCTCAAAGTGTCCCACTTCTGCACCTCAGTCCTGTTTTCCTACATTCCATTCAGCTCACTAAACCAGTTGGACAGGAGCAGTTAGAGGACTCCTCTAACCAGGTGCATAGAAATAAGGTCGACCATTCAACCCTTCAAGACTGTCACATATAGTTCGGGGACATTTCTAAAATGTAATTGGAAAATCCTCGCTGGTAGGAAAGAGGCTCCTCATCTCTCTCGTTATATAGCCTTCCCTCTCTGCAAATGGTGCTTTGTTTGTTGATTATTTTTCAGACCCTGATTCACTATGAATACAGTGCCCATACCCCACCCACAGATGGTTCACAGAATTCTCTGTCCTCCCTGATGCAACATTCAGTGACAGACCCTGCAGGAAAATAACACGCACTAATTTTCCAATAACGGATAATGAGAGACTCAGAAACAGGAGCAGATAATTCTGCACCTCAGGACAGTTTCACAGCAACATGACGGAGCTATTCCGCCCATTGAAACTACTGGACAAGAACAGGGGTAGCCTATTCAGTGCATCCACACTATTACACAGTAAGAGTAGTGGCCTAGTCTTCTGGAACAGACCAGGACCTCTCAAACGTATTTTACAGAGCTAACCCAGATCCTAACGTTTTTACTTATTTTAAAGGGAAGTGAAATATCAGATCCAGATGCGATGTGAATAATCAAACAACGCGATGTCAAGCAATCCACAATATATTTTAAAACTACCGATAAAATACAATAAAATGATGAGTAATTTGGAATAACTTAACTTCATTGGAAATTGTAACAGAATAATTGATACAACAATTATTCCTAATTAACTGTTCCAATGTAGTTAAATCCTGTAAACACAGTCCTTGCCCAAAAAGAATCGTAAAAACACAAATTCACACATACAGCCAGGAGACGTTCATGTTACTGGGAAACCGAAAGCCAGAAATCCTAAGTTGTTAAAGTTGTCACACCCATTCATGTTGCGTTAAAATCGGCCCAGGACCCCTAAGCTGATTCCTCAAGTGGTCTTCATGAGCCAATTTGGTAACTTTTATTCATTCCCTTCCTTGAAGGGGACAAGGCCAATGCAACCTCTAAAACTAGAGAATTGTCACACTGGTGGGCACGTCGAGGCAAGTGTCGCTCAATCAGGTTCTTGGCCTTGCCCAGTCGATGAAGAAAGAAGAAGGGGAAGAAAATGAAGAAGCTATTCAGTACCGTGAGTCACTTAAATAAAAGGAGAAGGAGGCCTTTTGGCCCGTCAAGTCACTTACACAGTTGGCACTGCTGAGACACTTGCTGTTTTCTAATCTACCAGAAGCTGCCCTTCAGTTCAGCGAATTTTGGAAAACTGCCACACGTGCATTTGCTGTTTCTCCCGCCATCTCTTTTAGTACGTTGAGATGCACTACATTAGTGGAGAAAGTGAGGACTGCAGATGCTGGAGATCAAAGCTGCAAATGTGTTGCTGGAAAAGTGCATCAGGTCAGGCAGCATCCAAGGAGCAGGAGAATCGACGTTTCGGGCATGAGCCCTTCTTCAGGAATCCTCCCTGAAGATTTTAATCTACTGCGATCCCTCTTGCAAGGATGTGTTCCTTGAAGAAGCTCTCTTCCTCCATTCCTGAAGAAGGGCTCATGCCCGAAACGGCGATTCTCCTGTTCCGTGGATGCTGCCTGACCTGCTGCGCTTTTCAAGCAACACATTTCCAGCCATGCATTACATTAGTACCACGAGTCTTATCTACCTTTAGCTGCATGAGCTTGCCCATTATTACCTTTTCGTGTTAATGACCGTTCCTAGATCCACACAACGGTACACTCTGTGTCAATTGCAGCCATGTTATTCATGTCGTCCAATGCGAAGACTGAAAAAATGTTTAATGTTTCAAACATTTATTCATATCAATTGTAAATCCACCCCCCCCTCATCCTCTGTTTATCAATGTTTATCTTAGCCAGTCTGTTTATTTTTATATTAAATAAACATTTCTTAACTGTCTGTCTATTCTGAGGAAATTTACTCTCATAACTTAGCTTACGTTCCCTTGGAGCTTTTTTGGGCATTTTGTTTACTTTAAAGTTTTTTCCAATCTTCTAGTTCCCGATGGTATTTGCCACTTTGTATGCCTTCACTTTCTATTTGATAGCCTTCCTTATTTCCAGCGATACACATGGCAATTTACACCCTTTCATCCTGCAGTTCTTCCTTTTCATTGGTTTATGCCTTTACTGAGCTACTTTGAAAATTTATTTGCAAGTCCTCCATTGTTCGTCAGCTGTCCCAATATAATGTCTTTGCTTCCAGTCTAATTTAGCCATCTTCTCCCTCACCCTATTGTCGTCTCCTTCATCTTACGATGCAATCTTGTTTCTATCCTCCTAATTATGGAATTCTCGGCACCTCCCGCCTGACATTTTGCTCCGGCATTTTTTCTTGCTGATTTCTGCCCCCATTTGGTCTGCACGCAAGTGACATTGATGCAGAGCATCAATGCAGAACATTATCTCCGCCAGCTAGTTCCAGACATCGTGATGTTAAATGGACTCTCTGCTTTTCTCTGATTTTATTATTTCCTAAATGTTCTCATAAAATATTCATGGATATCTGTTTATTTTATCAGATATTATTCTTGCCTGTTTCTTGTCTTTGCTCTAACTCATTCTTAACTATTCCCTTGTTCCTTCTGTATCCCTTTATAGGTTCTGTTGTTTTTAGGTCAATTATGGACAATAAGGTTCGCTGTATAGGACCCATTGGTTTGAGGTACCACGACTTTTATTTCATTAAACATCCTGTCCCTTTACGCTTCTTATTTCATTTTCGAATGCGACAACTTTCTGACACCGACTTGTCAAAAAAAGAATCTTCACCCACTCCACTCTCTCCAAATCTCATTGGCCTTCTTTAAATTCACGTTCTCCGAATTAAGAACTTGGATTTCAGGCCGATTCTCATTATTTATTTTCCTTCACAATCTTGACTGTAACTGAGTTGTGAACTCCTGGATGTGTTTTAAGAATTCCACTTCCTAAAGAAAATTCTGGCCATCATTATTCCAACTTGTATTGGGAAAGTTGAAATCGTCAGTACAGGTTCAGATGATTTTTAAAATTCCTGGTAATTTCCCCACATACATACTCATTTGTGCGTTTTGTCCCGAAGTACTAAAGGGTATATATTACATTCCATAGTGATGTAATTGCTCATTCTTGTGTTTATTTTTGTTTTGTTTTGTTCCTAAACTTTTAATTGGATAACTTGATTTGTTGGAATTCCATAGGAGGGATGATTGGAGAGTGGTGGAAATAATACTCTGAATTGCCCTCCGATTTTTACTACTTTCCTATCTCTTTGAAGCCGATACATTCTGGAATATGGACATGACAATAAATCTACTTGTGCCTACCGACTTTTATGACTCCAAGCCCTGTCTGCTCATTTGTGACATCAACTCCTCTGTCCATTTACTTCAGACCCCTTATTTGAAAATATGCATCGTCCAATCTTGACAATCTAAATTTCGCTTGACTGCAACTGTTCTTATCACTTTTAGACCCTCCTGACCCATTTAATGTCTCTTATAGACCTTATTGAATATCACCCCTAATGACGGATCCCTCTCAATTCCTCTCCGCTGACATCTTAGTTTGAATGTGCCCTAACGTCACTAGCAAACGTTGCCTGAGAGATGCTGTTACCATTCTGTTAAAGGTGCAACCGATTTGACTTTTTCCGATACTACCTAAACAACAACGGTCAAAATGTCCCAGAAAGATAAATCATCAAGCACATTTTCATTTAAGCCAGAAAAGTAAGATCTTATCGATTCGAAAAAGACACATGATATACACTGCAGATTTGCAAAACAACTCACGATTTAAAAAAAAATCTATTTGCGATTCAAGAAAACTTAAAGGATTTATACATAAGAAGACGGAGTGAATAAGGGTGGTAGTGTGGGCGGGGGAATGTGCATCCGGTAGAGAAGTAGAGCCACCCCACAATATTTAGAAAAATAAAGATTCCTTGATCAGCAGCTTATTATTATAAGTTTCAAGGCTATGGATCACGTGCACAAAAGTGGGATTGGAGTTGATAGTTTTGGCGTTGCATTCTCGATGTTCCAAAGGCCTTATTAGTCACTGCGTGATTCGATGATGATATGAAATCACTAGCAAACAGAAAACGCTACCAGTCAAGCATTATTTCAGGAACAGGGAACACCGAAACGTTACTCACTGCACTCACAGAAATCTAAATTTGTTCGAAATTTGTTTAAAATTTAGTATTGTTGTATATCACATTTTTATTCAATACACAATATATATCACGCAGTTTATATTGCGATATTTTGCAAATTATGCCAGTCAATGAGGATGTGGGATGTATGATTTTTTTTTAAAAGCGAAGAGTTTGGAACAGCACGTTAAGTTTCAGCGATGTTATGAGTAAAATACACAAAGCTGCATTTCCACTTGGTGAATCCCTATCCACATTGGAAAATGTTGAGAATCACTTTTTAACGTGGGAATGGAGACACGAGGAATCGTGGGTACTGAGCTGGTAAAGGAGGTACGACATGACATATGTGGATCATTGACGTACCCTTCTTGAGAAGGTTGGACCTTTATAAGAAGGATGGTTTGAACTTGAACTAGAGGGGCACCAATATCCTGGGTAGAAGGTTTGCTACAGTACTTCAGGAGGGTTCAATTAAGTTTGTCATGGGTGGGAACCTGAGCTACAGATCTGAGGATGGAGTCGCGAGTGAACAGCCAGATAAAGCGTGCAAAGAGCCTACAGTTGAAAGACGAATTTGCAATCAGTGTGATGGATTCAAGTGTGTCTATCTTAACACAAGAAGTCTGAAGATGAACTTGTTGTGGATAGTTCGTACATTATGCTCTGTGAGAATCAACAGGAGATGCGAAGAATTCCTAAAGTAGCTTTTTTTGCGAACAAATGCTTTGACAATCAGAAAATGGCTTCCAGACTGCCCCCAATCATTGGGGCTCACGACGTTTTATACTTTTCTCATTGCCGCGTTTATCTGGAGTCATTAGCATAACCAAGCATATTAGCTTGCATTATCTTTCTAAACTAAGCATCTTCTGACACAATGGTCTTCTTCTTCACACTTAACCTATCACATTATGCCACCTTTGGTTAACCTATCTCATTGTGCTACCATTATTTTCAGCCTGTGCTCATCTGTTGCTCATCCGTCACATGCTTCTATGTTTTGCTCTATTAATTTAATTACACAACTGTCATATTAATTTCCATATATTCCACTCTTTGAGATCTACAGGTCTGACTCAGGAAAAAAAAATGACAATATGGCTAAACCCACAACGGCCAATTAGGAAGCTGCAGGCCCAAACGTGGGCAGAAATAATTTTGGGATCCAGTTCTGAAAGGATTCAACCTCCGTTCCTGGAGTTACTGTGTCAAAAAACTGCCCTCAAAGAGCTTCAACCTGAAATAAAGACGCAGGGGCCCTTACAATCTAAGCTCATGCGCTACATAAACTAATTCAGGCGCCTTTGTTTGGCCAAGCCCCCTGTACATCAGCAGTCATAAGATCATAGTAATAGAGCTTTAGATCCTTCTCGGAAGAGGGGGATTGTCAGGAGCTCACAGGAAAGACTAAGAGCAATCATGCAACCAGAGACACCGAAAAAGACTTATTAAGATGTAAAGCACAACAAAATGAAAACTCAGGTATAAACAGCACGATGCCCACAACAATCTAAATCTTGACTAACTAAGACCACATCTCCCAAAAAAGCTATCCAGCCCGTCAAAAAACTGAGGACCGGATCTCGTATTTTTCTTAAGTTATGTCCTTAGATTCTTCAGCTTAGACATCGCCTGAGTAAATGATCCCTCTGGGCTAGCAATATTGGGTATGAAGTAGCAGCTATTTTCCCCAAACGTGACACAGACCACTCCTCTTTCGACTACTAACCAGTCCAGTGTCTACCTACTTTGCAGCCTCACATTGGAAATTGCAAGCAATTGCTCCCCCAAGGCTGAGAGGGCATCATCAGTGTAATTAATAAATCTCTGCTGGTTGTATTAGATGTAATTAATCCACTTGGCATTTTAACTAATTCTGAGAGCATTGAGAAAAGATTCTCACCCTGCGGCAATTTCCTTTCGGACATTGAACTCATCAGGATGCCCCTTGGCTGACCTATACTATCAAGTCGTACTTTTGGATCAGGCATATACTCCCATTTAGGGCAGTGTAAAGTCGGTTGTGATAGGTTGCCATACTGGACCCGTGGTCACACAACGATCTCATGGAGGAGCATTACACGGCTGTCGGTACCATTCTAGCTGGAAGGAACCTTTGGACTCAGACCCCTTTCCAACCCACACAGCCGCCATGTATTTGCCATTGCAAGGCGCTGGGAACTCGTGATGAGGAAACATTGGAAACCTAGGCACATGTGCCCCCAAAATGGCCAACAGGGTCTGAACCATATCGCGTAAAACATTATAATGTCAAACCCTTGCAAATAGTGGAAGTGGCCATAGGCAAGATTTGGTTAGTCTTATTGGTAGATCATGGAGTGCTTTCGTTGCATTGCTGCTGAATGTAGTCTTGCTGATAGAAGGTGGGAGCCTAGAATAGAAGGTACCAGGACGGACAGAGCGTTTCTACGTGGTGTTCTTCCCTTGTAATTGTGGAATGGAGTGTTGTTTTCGCCACTGGGAGTAGCTGGACGACTATAGGGCATGGGAATGACAAAATATGACGGTTTCGCCTTAAAACACAAGAAGCAGTCCTACCTGGTAAGCATTGCAGCCGTGTAGTTGCCCAATTGGTATCAGTGGTTAACAGACGCCTGCAACCATCAGACGGAATTGGGCTCTACACTCCTTAATCTTCTGGACAGGTTCGCTGTCGGGCCTTGGCACTACCACGCCAGATCAGTCAATTCTTCCCAGTTGACGGTCTCTAATTCCGCACAGGGGTAGCAAGGTTAGGGACTGGGGATGGGAGCATCATTGACCTTCCAGAACCCTTCCCCAGCCATGCACTCAGGAGAAAGACCATCTCCCACAGACCCATCGCTGATAGTCCCGGATGCATTAACATTTCTGAGAACCTCAATGCCGAACTGCTCAAAGTCTCGTGAAGGAGTACTAATTTCCAGCATGTCCTGTTCGTTCTCTGCTGCCCCTTACTCATCCTTACTTACCTCAGCTCCGGAGTCCGTCTGCATCTGCGGGACAGCTGTGGTGCAATGATTAAGATGTTATCATATCGATCGTCCCTACACATGACTGGCTGAGGGCAACGTCTTGGTTACCACGAAGGGCCCTTCTCTCCTCGGCTCCTTCCACTTTCTCCAGAAAGCCCGCATATACACCCTATCTCCAGGTTTAATCAGTCCCTCCTTTTTGACAGGCACCTGTTCCTTTTTATCTCTGTATGTGGATAGACTCATGTATCATAGTTAGTTGTTGCACATGCTGCTTAAGTTCTAGCTCAAATCGTTCCAAGCAAAGTCTATCATAGGGACCCCTCCCCTTGTGCACTGGCATAGGTTTACCATTCAGCATTTTATGCGTCGTCCAAATTGCCATGTGGTAAGCTTGCATTCAGGAGCTCATTAGTGCTCGTGGCACCGCATAGACCCAATTAACGTTGGTACTTGCGCAAATTTTATTCAACTTGGCCTTTAAAGTTCCATTCATACTTCCCACCATGCCTTGTGACAGTGAAGGCACACACATCCAAATCTCTGTTTGATCCTCAGGTCTGCAGCATCAATTTAAACAGTCTTTGGATAAAGGCAGGCCCATTGCCTGAGCTGATCTCTGACGGTGTACCAAACCTTTGAAAAACCTATTTGTTATCAATTTCTCTACCCTTCTTGCTCCTGAGTCTTGAGATGGAGTTGCCTCTACTCATCTACTAACTTATCATCACCAACGGATATCGTTTTGTTCTTACTCTCTATGCCATGTCCACATCGTTGATCACCAAATGCTTCAGTTGTCACTCAGGTATGTGTTCCATAATGGTCGCTATTCTATTTTGATCGCATACCTCGCATTGTGCCAATATGCAATCCACTGAAGCCTGTGATTACGATGACTAGAATCCGTCCGTTTTTAAATCTTCTTCATTTTTAACATCCCTTTCAAAGTAATTCAACCCATCCGCCGCTGAAATGAGAAAAGTCAACAAAGGGTCGGTGCTAAGTACAAAGTTCCATCTGTGCTCCATTGAACCTTTTGGTTTTGTCTGGCTTCAATTTGTTTTCACATTGTTTGGTCTGCTAAAGTAGGCTTAACTTGCATGTCAATGATGCCTGCTATTGTAGGCTCTGGGTCGAACTGCTTCTGGGTTGTAATGACAGCTGTGGTTCAACCAAAGGCTCGTCTAGCAGCTTTATCTGTTGTCTGATGACCATAATTCCAACTTCACCCAAGCCGTGGTGGTTCAGTGGTTAGCACTGCTGCCTCATTAACTAGAAGCCCTGGTTCGGTCCCAGCTTTGAGTAACTAGTTGCACAGAGTTTGTACGTTCACCGTGTGTGTGTCCTCTCCTATTTCATGGAAGTGCCAGTGAAATGACTCAGCCATACTGTAATGTGCATTATTGAGAGGGGCGTGGCTTACTCTTTGGATGATTGTTTTGTTGGAGGGCTATTTCCACACTATAGGGAATGTAACCTTAACCATCTTATCACTTTATTATTTTTTCTGTATACCTGACACTTTATAATAGCTAGTGCTTTGGCTTCATCAACGCGGTTGCCAACTCTATAAACTGTTGGCAATATTGTATGGGTCTCCATTGCTCCTCGTGAAGCTGCCTTGCTTCCAACTGCCCCACAATAATGGTATAAGCTGAAACAGTGTGGATATCCGCTTTCTCATCTTCTATCAACTCGCATGCTGCTGTTAATGCTTTAATCTCAGCCAGTTGTGCTGAACAGGGCCGTGGAATGGCCTCCAATCCAATTGTCCTCAACTGAGACTGCTGCTTTTGCACAATCGAAAATCCTGCATGACCCGCAGCAGAGTCCCGAAAGCGTGAGCCATCTACAAAGAGAATATTTGTATCTTCATTAGTCGGCGGCTAAGTTTGGAAATTGTTCCTTAATTTAGCGAATGTAATCACCTCATTTGCACAATCATAGGACTCTCCCTCATGTCCCAATGGAAAATAGTTTGCGATGTTCCTTGTAGTATATCTCTATATAGTTATATCTCGAGATGCCTGTAGCACCCGAAATGTTATTATCCTGGCACGTGCCAATACAAATTGTGTTTTTTCGAACAATTCTGCTGCCTTATGGTGCGTATGCAAACCATAGGATAACCCATTGTCATGTATGATGCCTTCTCATATTAAAATGTGCCTCCGCCCGCCTCTTGTAACAAGGTGGACTTCCCTGAGCCACTCCATTCAATCTGGTGCTACAATACGCAATAGGTTGCTTAGGTCTCCCTACGCCCGTCTCCTGTCCAACTACTGTGGCAGCACAACCTTCCTGTCTGTTGGACACGTAAAGATGGAAAAGCGAATCATAGTTAGGCGCGACCAACCCCGAAGCCGACTTCAATGCCTGCTTTATGGCGTAAAAGCTGCAACAGCATCCTCATTGCACTGCAGTGAGCTATTCAGAAGTGCATGTCCTTCATCCTTCAGTATTTTCCTCAGGTCAATCGCAATTTTGGCGTACCCCCCAATCCAGTTTGAACGCAATTCTGCCATTCCCAAAATAACAACATCATCTGGCTGACTGCCTCAGGCCTGGGGGCACTTGTTATTGCCTCAATCTGATCAGGCGCTGTCAACCAAATGCCCTTAGATACTATTCTGCCCAAATACCCAACTTGCTGCTTGCAGAATTGCAGATTATGACTTGACACCTTGTGACCACTACATGGCAGTCTAACAAAGCATCAACACATCTGATAATCACATCTCCAACGGCATGTTCTCTCGATCTGACTTCAAAACTTGTGTAAATGTATGTGGCGAATGGATGTAGGATTGCTCGCTGAGCTGGAAGGGTGACGAAACGTCTGGAAATGAACCTCCCAACTCAGTGAGCAAACCTCCATCCAGAACCTCAACCTGAGCTACAAATCTGCGACAAATCTGTATATGTAGGTTTGGAACTACTGCTGACCAATCAGCCACCACCGCATTTACGGCTCTCAAATCATGCACCAGTCACCATTTGGTATTATCCACTTTTGGGACAGGCAGCACCGGAATGTTACAGGGGCTGCACATTTCCGTTAGCAGTTATGCTTCCAACAGTCCATGCATTGTTGCTGCTAATCCTTCCTTTGCCTCGCGTTTCAAGGGATATTGGGTCTTCTCAGTGAGTTTGCTCCCTGTTCTAACGTTATTTCTACTGGAGTTGCTGATTTCATTCTCCCCACATCAGTGTCATGGTGTGACCATAAATAATTGGCAATGCATCCAACTGTTTATCACTTTAGGGGCCATCGTCTCCAACTATCACCGATATGCTCCATTGAGGATTCACCTCGATTTCATTTCGGTTTCCCAAAATGTCTATACAAACTGCAATTCAAACACTGTTACTATTTCCAGATTTCCAAACAGCAAGTACCGCCATTAGCTGATCATTTATTGTTTCTGTTTGTTTTATCATGTGTCCCAAATACTTGGACTAATGACCCTCATTTACTAGCAGAGTCACATGTGGCGCGGCTCCTGGCATCATTCCTCCAGAAGTTTTTTTTTCTTATTTGTAACACTTCTCCCTGCTTTTCTATTATTATAGCTTCACTCTGTAAATGCTGTGCTGCGACAACTTCACAACGCCACCACTTTTCTTACAATTCGCTGTGACATTCAACAAATATCGGTGGACAGTGCAAGTCAGACTTTGCTGGCTTAGCTTTAGGTAGCAATGCTAGAATATCAAACGTCTATTTTCCCAAAGGTTTCAGAATGTGACTTTCTACGTCTCCTATCCAATACACATTGGTGTTTTTGGCTTCCTGCTCTACCCACTGGATGTTCGTGCTCTCTTCATTTAAACACTATTGAGTATATTACAATTTCAATTCTTGCTTTAGCAAGGCATCTCTGCCTAACAAGTTAATCGGTGTTCTCTTGGACACTAGCATTGTCAAGACGATTTCTCTGATTCCCATTTTCAAACTGATTGGAGCTGTAAATCGTGCTATCTGCGGTTTTCCCAAGAACCCGACAGTTTTAATAAATTTACCAAACTTGGGAAGGGTGGAGGCACACTGCGATTGTACACAGGTATACGTGGCTCCAGTGTCGATCATTATCGGCGTCAACTGTCCTTCGAAACTAACCTGTATGATGAGTTCCTGTTCAGCCTCCCGCGTTGTCATGCGTTATTGTCCCTTGCCATTTGGGTTCTCTGGGCACCCCTAGCACATCCTGTACTGGTTAACAGGCAAATTTGGGCCCAATGGCGTTTGTAGCGAGACAGCAACATGTTCTTTGTGCATAGGTCCACCCTGGGGCCGGGAGGTCCATATCCATTATGGGTATGTCCTTCTAAAGTGGCTTGGTTGATAACACCTCCAACACATAATTTATGGTCATCTCCGAGACTGGCTTCCAGCCATACCCTTTCTCTTACTTGATCAAACTCAGCCGCATCAATCCTCGGATTGTCTGCCACATTCTTCAGGAAGGTACACTCCATTATCTCGTTGAATTTCGAGAGCCCCGTCAACTTTACCAGCAGTGACTCCAAAGCTCCCGTCGCCAACAATCGCTCTGTGGTTTCGTGTTCGATGGCTCTAATCCACTTTCGTGCTCTGTCATATAAACTGGGCAACGCATTTTTCAGCCCATTCTGATCCCGGGTTCCCCAGGGAATGTGTTGCGGCTGCACCCTATTCCCCCAAACCCCCCGCCCCCCCATGGGAGTTTCTGTCCTTGTTGTGACTTCCGCATTGTGATGCCACTTCTGACTCTTTTTCTATTTCCTCCCATGCTCTTCAGATTTGTTCAGCTCTGGGCCACCTCCTTGCCCATTTCTCTGCCTTCTCTTCTCCCTTCATCTTGTCACTCCCAATGTGACCCCGCTCACCATCCCTATTATGGTTTAGGTATTCCTGATAACATTTTTCTCCTCTGAAAGTGCGTAACGTGTTAATTTGTGCAGCAGGTCCTGTTTTTAACGTTGTATAGTTTCCATTTCGTCCTTCCTCATCTTCCTCTCTGCCTCTTTTTGTCTTTGAATGTATTCTTCTGTTTTACCTCACTCCAAAATCAAATTATCCCTACAATCTATACATCTTCCTTATGACGGCACACTATTTCATGTATCTTTGTCTGAATAGGGAGGTGGTTTATCTCATTCCTTGAAGTCCGGATATATTGAGGTTTTCTCTTCCTGACCCTCTGTTTCCAAAGGCTTTTTGCTTTGCTCTTTGTGAACCTTCCTGGTGATAAATGGTGCCTGATAGGCTTTCGTCAACTCTTCTCCCTCCGTCCTAAAATGTTTTAGTATCTCCACCTCCTGCTCCCTCTTCTGGTTCCGCTTTTCAGACTTTGCTTTTGGTGTGTAGTTTTAAATTAACTCTTCCATTCATCACATATATTTATGTCAAAAGTACTGTCTTTTGACCATTTAAGTTAATAATTCCTCATTTCTTTTTTTTACATTTTTTGAGAATTCTATGTCATTTTTTGCTACTGGGAATTGTTTAATCATTATTTCAACTGCAGTCCCTTTGTTTATGGTTAAATTTACGTCAGTCTAATTTTCATACAGTCCCCAACAATGTGGTGGGGCTCTCAAAAGTGTGGCTATTCTCTGTTATTTTTATTTTACTCATTTATTACCAATTTGCTCGTCTTCAATTTTAATCAGGTTCGATGGGGCTATTGATAAAAAAAATCTTGGTTTACTTGTAATGTGCAGACAGACCCCAAACATTTCCAGGGCGGTATCAGCACAAGTTTCTACCATGAGAATGCAGACACCTTATTCTCCTACGTCAGTATTGGCAGGGTACTCCTGCCCTATCTGTTCAGACCCTCTTACTCGCGAGGTGTTACCAACAGGAAATTACTTACGACACGTGGAATTTTATCTCAGCCAATCTCTTTGTTCTACACTTTATCACCCCACTCCGCAGTTTTACTGAAAAGTCCTTTATGTCTCCTCTAACTTCAATTTACATCCTGCTTTCTTATATACCTCTCTGCTAGTTTAAAACAGCAACACAGAAAAGATTGACCCCGTGCTTTAATCTGTAAAAATTCGAGAGGTAAAGAATTATCCCAAAAGTCACTATTTAAAATAAAAATTAACATTTTTTTAAAAGACTAACAGAGCCAAATTAACTTACAAATATTTCAACTTCTCTATCTAAACATATCACTTATCTTCCCCTCTGTAATATTCATCTGATTTTTAAGAAATCCACATTACGATTTACAAAAAAAAATCACGTTTCAAAATTGTTCAGCTGTGCCGAGTCTCCTCTGAAGATTTTCCTCGATCTTCTTTTCTTATTAGGGATTCTGCTTCACAATTCTTTGATAGATAAAGAGAGCAGAATTTTCTGTAAACAATTTCTCTAGTTGTTGATGATAGCACCTCTTTGTTGGTCAGGGCAATTTGTTCGTTATTGATACCCCAAAACATCGGATCGTTGCATTTGTTTGAATATTGTCAAAATACTAAATTTAAACTTAATTGCAGTTTGCAAACTGATTGGCCGAATTTGATTGGGTTTCTTTCTTCTCCAGGCAGCACAGTTCTTAGCTGTTTCGACGAAATGTTACAGTGTTACCTTGTCCCGGACTCTTCGTGCATCTCTTAAACACTGCTTGCTTTCCAACTCTCCAAATGGTACAGTACACCTTTTCACCTTCATACCGGACCTTAGGGAGTGTAGTAGAGCAGCGGAACCTTGGTGTTCAGGTACACGGTTCTCCCAAAGTGTAGTCACAGGTAGAGAGGGCAGCGAAGAAATCTTTTAGCACACTGGACTTCATGGGTCAGCAAACTGAAGTTGTGAAGTTGTATTGCAGTGGAACAGGACGCTGGTGATACCGCACTTATTGTGTTGTGTTAGGTTTTGATCAGGAACGATATTATTAAACTGGAAAGAGTGCAGAAGAAATTTATAAGGATGATTCGTGGGTGCAATGATCAGAGTTAGAGGAAGACGTTAGACAAGCGAGGACTTTTTTTTAGGGTGTATCAAAATGAGAGGGGATCGTATAGAGGTGTATAAAATCATGGGAGGCATGTATAGGGTGAATTCACTCAGTCTTTTTCCCAGAGTTGGGAAATCCCGGACTTGAGGGCATTATTATAATATTAGAGGGGAAAAATAAAAGGAAACCTGAGGGGGTCCTTTTTACACAGTGGGTGATATATATATGTAATTATCAATAGCGTAAGTGGTTGAGGCAAGTACATTAACAACAATTAAAAGGCATTTGGACAAATACATGGATAGAAGAGGCTGAGAAGGATATGGACCAAGCACACGGAAATAGATCAAGAGTGGATGGACAGTTTGTTAGGCATGGGTCAGTTTGGGCCAAAAGACCTGTGTCCGTATTGTAGGATTCTATAACTCAAGGAGTAAGAAAAGATTGCCTTGTTGATTGCTAGTTCAGTTATTGTCGTGGATTTCATAAATGTTAAACAGAATCCGTCAACCAGATCAGGATTCCTGATTGCAATCCCTGCTGTCACCATATAAAGCACGTATTGTGGAGATTGCCTCGGGAATTGACTATACCAGGAAACAAAGCCTGGAACCGCTTGCGTTCAACTTCAGGTTAGTCCCACTTAACCTCCTTCTTTACCTGTCATTTCGGGATCCAGCTCTTCCGCTCTGCCTTGCGGACTCCATCGAAAAGTAAAAAGAATTCAAAATCACGGTTATTACCGGAACTGTTTTACTAATAATAAACTATGAATTGCAAATATCTGTGTCGGTGGAAATTGAATTTTACTGGGTACGAAACACGTATTAAGTAGTGTGACAATGGTGAGGAGCGGCGTGATAAGATGCACTCTGTGTTTCTAATATTACAGTATTTAAAAAGATCTCTCAGTGTTCCCTGCTCAAAGTTGTTCCACAAAATGACAAACAGTGACGGAGGCAGAGGTGTCTCAAGTATCACAGGGAAGGGGATGCTTTTCAGAGTCAGAGAAGCAAAACGGAAGCTGAGAGTTGAACTGCTGTAGTGTAGTCTCAGCTCTGAGTTAACCATAGCTTTGTGTAAGAACAAGTGTGCAACAACAATCAGTTGCACCCAGAGCTGTGGGAAATTGGGAAATCTGCCACATCCTGCCCCCTCAGCAACAGAAACAATGATGAACGAACAGAGGGGCCAGGAATAAAGAAGAACAAGAATTGCATAATCCAGATTGACGCCATTCGGCCCATTGAATTCGTGCCTGCTCTTTGAAGCATCCATATAATTAGTTTCAGTGCCACAGCTCTTTCCAAAAAAACTGTGACAGTGGAATTCTTATTCCTTCCCACCTGGTTTTACAATACCATTCCGAAATTTAGCGTTGCATCTACTTGCACATACATTGGATATTCTTGATTGCAATAATGTTTAATGCGTAAAAAAGAGTCTGTTTTCCCTTTTTGTGTATTTTCCTGATCTTGTTCCTCGGTTTAATATACACCAATACACGTTAAAATAATTTGGCAGGATCGATTCCATCAAGCGAACTATTCGGGCTCAGTGGCTCGAAACACTATTTGTTGACATTAAGTTGACGTGCACAACACAATATTGTGCTGTCAAAACCTAACATTTACCATGATTTTTTAAATTATTGCTTATTTCCCTAAATCAGCAAATCTTTGCTGATCTCTGAGCTGAAAATCCAATCGATATCCACATTCCTTTTCTCCACTCTCAATTTTCTCCCTTTCCCTCTGCTGCCAGTCCTCAGCTCTCCAGTTCCTGTTTGCAGAGAGCCAATCAAATTAGTAATATCGATTTGGGTCTCCATGCAGGCTTCATCAAGAATTAAAGATTGTTAATCCCTGTTGTTATTGTAGCAATGAATTTGCTGTTTCACCACCATGGTCTGGCTTTGAATCATGTTCAGGAAATGGGATGCATTCTTCTTGTACAAACTCTTTGAACAAACTTGAATTCATGACGCTATAAAGAGGAAAGACAAAAACAGAGCACATCTGCCGAAATCAGTAAAGGTTTCACATCAAAGTTGAAGCCATTACCCTGGACCGGGGAGGAAGCCAGCGAGAGGGAGTAAACGAAAATGGCTTTAACTGTCTGGCAAGATTCATATTGGATTCATACATCTTGTGTTTTCTTTTCGGTTTCGTTTGTCAAAATAAATATACGAGCAGAAGTATAGGTTTCTCACAATTTGGATTGGAACCGTCTTGACCCAGAAAAAGGAAACGTACAGAGAGTTCCTACGAGAATGAGAGAGGTCTTAAGAGTGACAGACACAGAGAGAGGGAGAATGTGCTGTCCCTGACTGAGATTTTGTTCCCTTTATGGTCACAAAATTCTGGATTCTTGAGAATGTACAAAAAAAGAGAAAAACGAGTTCAGTTTTATGCCCCTGCAAACTGTAGGCGATTCTAAAGTAGCATTGTTAAAAACAGCGACAGAAACAGAGAGAAGTGATAAGATTGGGACATGCTGAGAACAATTTCCCTCGGTGCTAAGTACATTGTCTTACACATTAAATCTCCACAGTGAATTGGAAACATGTGCAAATGATATTCATTTCGGCTGCACATAAAACATTGCGTAAATAGGTACGTGCCAGCTTCGTAGAATCAAAATGAGCACATTACCTATATTGAAGGACATTGGTGCTCTTTATTATTATGATCAGATGGAAGAAGGCAGAAACCTACATTCAATGAAACTGCACTTGCTCACTGCAAGACACACAGAATCAAATGAATCGGGAACCAATAGAAAATCTGCCCTTCAAACAGACAGAAACGAAAACCCCACGCTCGACCATGGTATCACAGGGGCGCTCTCTAATTTATAGTTATTAGCACGTCAATGGTATGGGAGGTGAGAAGTTCATGCCTCTCGAATATGATTTGCCATCATTAGGTCATGCCGAATTAGAAATCTCAATAAATGTTTTCCTCCCAATAACATTAGACTTCCATTTATTTACCACCCGAAATATCTCTATCTCAGACTTTCTTATTCAGCAAGGATGCACGCATGGCGAAAGTGAAGACTGCAGATGCTGGAGATTAGAGTAAAGATTAGATTGGCGCTGAAAAAGCACAGCAGATCAGGCAGCATCCGAGGAACAGGAAAATCGACGTTTCTGGCAGGAGCCCTGCATGAGGACTAGATGTACGCATGTCTGGACTGGAAAATTCGAAAGATGCACAACCCTATGACGTAAGAAACGGCCATGCATACACTTGTTAACATGGCAACTCTTCAGGACTGTTTCATGGACCCGTGATGAAATGGATACGTGCCTGATTACAAATAAGGAGGTTGTGGGTGAACTCTTCCGCAGTTTACACGCTCTCTGGCTGTTTGCATAGACAATGCATGTTACTCAGTATTCACTGTTTCAATAAATTTCCATTTCAAGTGTTAATTGTTGTAAGTGTTTGCATTATTCTGCTCGACATATCAGATGAATTAAGGTCTTACATTAAAAAAAAAACAATGTATAAATAACTTTCACCACATTCTTACCCGCACGTTTTCTTCAATGTTGTCAACCAGTTTCGACAGCATGTCTTCCCGGAATTCATGTTGACCTGCTGTTTCTTCTCATTCAGAAGTCAGATGTCAGGGACAACTAAATCATTCTTTTCATACCATCTAACGTCTTTACTGTAAGTTTCCAGTTTCTCAATATGCCCACAAAAGGTATTCACCAAACAGAACTCTTATTCACTTAGTAGCCATTAAAGTGTTCATATATTTTCCTCTTAATGGAAACCCGTTGGAAATATATGGATCATTTCGAACCTTCATATGCTCTGACCCAAGAAAAGGTGACTTAGATTCCTCATGGACGTTGAACGTAGCACAAATCACTCACTAATGCAAGTCGCTTGGAGCTCATTTGCAGATTCACAACAATCAATTTTGCAATCAGATTAAGGAACCTTTTTGAGAAAAGATTAAAGAAGTTGATGAGACCCTCTTTTGCAACTCATCCACTCGATGATTTGGCAAGTAAATTTGGAGGTTTAGTGAGCAGGCTATAATCTCATTATTCTGCTTTAAACCATGATCAAAGGCAGAGCGACACATTGAGTGTGAGTTTGTTTGAATTCAATCGCATCATATATATCGAAGCATTATATTTAAGCATAGGAAATTGTCTAGATTATCAATGCATTTCCAATGGACTTCCATTACGTGAAAACATGCGAATTCTTCGATGGTTACCCATTGTGTAAGAGTACTGTTTTGAGAATTTCTTTCTGAGCCATCGAGAACCCAGGACTACGCTGCATATACTACAGATGGGGACAAAAGAATGACACACTGTCTCTGTAACATTTCTTACCACAACCTTGTGGGAGACCACTTGCATCACGGAAACAAAACCCAAAGTTATTTTCAAGATTGTCTAAGGCAAACTGTCAGTGTGGACAATCTTCTCATATAAAATAAGGACTTGTGGAAGTTATGTTTCTGCAATGACTACCAGGTTATACTTGTTCATTTCCTTGTGTGCTTCCATGTTCACTGTATTCTTTACATGTTTCTTGTGGGTTGATACCGACCTTTTAATTTTGACTACTCATTATTTTTGTAATATCTCGCTTCATCTGTCGATTTACACTCACTTTTGCAATTTCTGCCCATCAGGTCACTTACAATTAATTATGTTTATCATAATGACTTTGTCTTTGCTGCATTGTTGATTTATACAACCTTCACTATGTTCCTAAACTTGTTGGGACATGGATTTTTGGCAGAGCTCAGATGTCGAGTCCAGAACGGGGCAGCTTCCAATTTATGCCACAGTTGGCCACATGGCCCAGGAATTGGAACCAATTCCTGCCACACACAATCTTTGAGGTCTTCATTAATTCTTCCTGTCTGTTGCTCCACCCCAAGTCTCACCTGCTTCTTCACTTGATGCCTGATGTTCATTCTTCCCGTCTATCATTGACTAGGTGGCCCATTGATTCGGCCACACAGACTTACAGTCTCTTTTTTTGCTGCAAAGTTCACAGTTATTCCCACTGAATGTACTGATCCTAATGTCACTGCATTTTAAAATATTCCTTCCACGTGGACGATCTCCCAAAATTGTGACATAATTGTCAGGTATTAGTGGACTAGAGATGCTTATTTCCATTTCAACGTGACTGATAATTAGGCTGCATGAGATTTACTCATCAGAAATACATCAGAATCCGAGCAATGTGAGAGCAGTCCATTTGAACCATCGAGTCCACAAAGACCCTCTAACAAGCATCCCAGGTAGACCCTATCCCTCTGCATATATCATGGTCAATCCACCTATGCTGTACATGGACGAGGACAATGTGCCAATTCCACGCAGATAGTTATCCTAGGGTGGAATCAGAAATTGCCCGTGGTAAAATAAGGCAGCAGTGCTAACTGCTGAGTGACTGATTCGCACTAAGCCCTTGCTCACTCGAAGTCACACATCCATGTCAATGGAACAAAACATTAAATGCAGCATTCGTTTATGACTGAGTATACCTTGCAGTAAATCTATCTTTATTGTTAGCACATAAATGATTTTTCTTTAATGTCAATATTATAACATCTCGGTCGCTGTTCACATTGCATTTTTTTTCTCTTTCTCAGTTCTTAGCACAACAGATGCGATATTTTTGACCAGTGATGCTAATTGTACCGTTGTTAGTGTCTTCTTTCTCAGCCATATTCAGTTGTTGTTCCACCTGACAAAAGCTCTGCTGATAGTAGAGTCGACAATTTATGGCTCTTCCTGCATTTGTGGTTGAACTCAAGCAAAGAAGAATACTTTAGTTCCAGCATGCCCCCGAAATTTGCATGGCTAAAACTCAAGATGCCGTCCCCACTTTGCTAACACTAATTTCATGTACGTCAGTAATAAAGCAGTTGAATATTTAATGCAAATAAGACAAACACTCTTACAAATAAACCCAATATGTGAACCAATCCAAAACTGTAAAAAAAAACAAAACCTCAAATTGATAAAGTAGACGATGTTAGACATAGGAAATTAAACCATCAGCAACTCCGCTGATGGAGATAGAAAGCCGGGTTTGTTAACAGGAGGGACTCACAGAATCATTCCCTCCTCTCAATCATTCATTTTGCCAATGATACCAACTGTAGGCAAGCAAAGGCAAATCGATCTGTTTGTTCACTGAACTGTAAATACTGTGCATGCTGTAAGTTAGTTGTCCCTCCAGCCATTGTGACTCGGAATAAAAGAGGAACAAATTGAACGTTGCAAGCAGCTAAGGTGTGCAGTTTCAGCGGTTTCTGAAAGGACGATGCATGAGCCTGCCATTGGTCCCTTTTCTGCCATTTGCTATCCCATTCTCGCTGTTATCGGCACTGCTGGTGAGTAATAAATGGCAAAGAAGGTTTTGTTTTCGTAGATAACCTGAACATGTCTCTCTTCCTTTTCAATTAATAACAGACCTGGAGTTGGTCGACAGGTTCAGTAAGCTGGACAATGAAATTTTCGACATTCAGCGTAAAATCCCTTCTTGTCCTCTATTGATCGTTCAGGAAAGCGATTCTTCCCTTTTTTCCAACTTCATAGAACAGTCCAGTGAATGTTTTTCATCTTGTCTAACCTATGAAACGTCCGAGAAAGCTTTACCAGTTCAAGGGAATTTAGAGATGGACAAGAAAAGCGAAATTTACCAGTGATGCTGAAGTTCCATGATCGTTTCTTATTTGTTATTCTACTGTTTTCTGGTGAATTGTGGTGAATCCCATATTTTTGCATGATAGAGCATTAGTAGATAATATATGTTTTTACGTTCCTAGAAATATGATCAAATAGATTGCTGGTCTATGCAACATTATGTACAATGATATGAATGACCAGGGTTTGTGTGATATTATATAAAATGTTTAATTCTCACGCAACAGATTTCCATTTAGTCTCTCTCTCATCCCATTTGGCAAGGTTAAACAAACCCAGTGTTTCTGTCTAACAGGTGTCTTCCAAAACTTCATAGAATCATAGAATACTTACAGTATGGAAACAGGCCATTCGGCCCAACAATTCAACACTGGAACTAAATGATTCTATCTTTAATGCTGTAACGTGATTAAAAGGGAAGTTTGCTAGCAGGATGAATTTTTCGCATTACTTGAAAACACTTTTCATGTTGTATCTATTCAAATCGCATGCATTACTTTTCATGAAGTCTTTGAAAAAAGTCAAATTGGACCCGTTATGTTGTTTGCTATGTTTGAATCATAGATTGTTTATTCTCTAGAGGTCATGTTCCAAAATTGATTCTGCCATCCTTGCTACGTTATCTATCTCTTGGTACTGTGCTGATATTATCTTGTCTTGAGTTTTTTGTTGTTTGGCTGGCCACTAAAACGTTCCTGCAAGGATGTTTATCAAGACCAAACTCTGCACCCAAGTCTAACTACCTACTGAAATCTGATGAAAATCTCCAATATCTATTAAATTTAAACACTTCATTTTGTGCCAATATAAGTTCAACTCACTATGCAACAACAATTATTTTAAAAAGCTTCATCTCGCGTGGGCCAACCATTTTCTTTCTAATTCATATATCATCAGAAATTTCATATTAAATGGTGTTTATCTGAGTTGGCTTATCAAAATCTCACGGTTGACATTCTGCTTCTATTTGATTAGGACTAAGGCATTCTGTGATCTGTTTTGAAGGATATGATTTGAGCTATATGAATTGCTTCCACAGCTAAAATTTCCTTTGATTGCCAGTGAGTTGAGAATAAATGTTCTAATAGAAACTTTGTTTCATGAGTAGCAACAACAGAGCTGACATTATGCAACACTTCATGCGTATTGATTGAGTGATCATCGAGTGGATGTTGTGTTTATCAGTGTTTCCAGTGACAGCTACATTGGGAAATGATCAGCTCCATGTTCAATGTGGATTAAAATAAAACATTAACATTGCAGATGGGAAATAAACATATCATGATAGTTTCAGTAACAGCTTGAATCAGGAATTGGTTGTTAACTTGAGACTGATTTGTAAACGTTCTCTCTGATTTGGTCCCTCACAGCCAACTTGGTGGCGATTATGCCAAGGACAGTGTGGACTTTCTCGATGTATCACCTGCTACCTAGTGGCGATAGCAGTGTCAGATTTCTTTGTCATCATCTTTGCAGTTATCCTCAACCGGATTATTCGCCTTTACTTTAAGTATAGTCTGCTTTCTACCACTCCCGGATGTAGATTCAGCACTGTGCTAGTCTATGTTACACAGGATTGTTCAGTTTGGCTGACATTGGCCTTCACCATCGACTGCTTTGTCGCTATCTGCTGTCAGAGTCTGAAGCTCAGATACTGCACTGAGAAATCTGCATCCGTGGTCATAGGAATACTCTGTGCTTTGAGCTGCATTAAGAACATGCCTTTCTATTTCATCTACCAACCATTGCACGTGGTGGATGGGGTTTCCTGGTTCTGCGACATCAAATCAACTTTCTACACCTTACCCATCTGGCAGGCCTACGACTGGCTGGACCACGTCTTAACCCCATTTCTTCCATTCGTCCTCATTTTGCTGCTTAACGCCTTGACCGTAAGATACATTCTCATATCTATCCGATCCCGTAAGAGACTCTTGAGCATGGAGAATGGCACTGATCCAGAGATGGTCAAACGTAGAAAGACTATTGTTCTTCTCTTCACAATCTCTCTCAGCTTCCTCTGCCTGTGGGTCATGCATGTTGGACGTTTCCTCTATGTCAGAGTGACAGGCAAGGGTTACTTCACTGGTCTGGAGGTCAATGACTTGCAGTCTATCTTTCAAGAGACGACCAACATGTTCCAGTTACTCAGTTCTTGCAACAATGTCTTCATGTACACAGTGTCCCAGCACAAGTTCAGAAAGGAACTGCAGAATGTGCTGACTTCTCTCTTCAATGGCATCATTGGTTTCTTTAAACAGTGTAGAAAAATGTCATGTGTTACTATGAATCAATGAGCAGTACTCTCTTCCACTTTCTCCCTGGAATCAGATGTCATGCATTCACCCAGCCAAAATTAAGACATTTGGACCCATTGGCAAATATCAGTACTTCCCTGTTGCAAATGCTGAGCTATCAGCCATGAGGTCTTTCTGGATGGCAGGCTGAAACATGAGCGCGTCCACTCTTGCAGTTGCTGGGTATAATGTTTCACTGTTGGTATTCCAAAATGGACTGGTTATTTTATCCCTGTCGTCTTTGGCCAATATTTGTCTATCTTATATTTGCACTGAAATCAGTTTACTGCTTGATTATACGATTTTGTTCTGGAATCGTCTATTGTTCGCCTTTGAATATACATTTCCCACTTTAAAAAAATATCTAAATTGGTTTCCAATATCCTGAGGTAGTGAAAGATGCTGTACGGATTCATTTTCTTTCTTTCTTACTATCTTTTGTACTTTCTTTCTTTCTATCTTTCTTTCTGTTTTTGTTTATTGTCAATGCAATGGGAAGAAAACAAAATGACATAACTTCTGAAGATGCCTGGAATACACGAAAAAGAGAGGAAAGACAATGGTGAAGGCCAAATTGAAATGAAAAGTATTTGTTAAAAATTCTTTTGAAGTGTATCAAATGTAGCAGCTCTTCTGAAAGCAAAGGCCCGAAGAGATAAGAAATCCGAAAAAAATTCTTTAAGAACTGAAGAAACCTTTTAAAGAAACCTTACTAAAAAGAATGCTGGAGAAATATCGTACGTCAGGTACCATAACAGGAGATAGAAATAGACATCAGTTTCGAGTCCGGAATAATTGATCTTCAGATCGATGTCCTCACCCCAAACAAACACTAAGGATTTCTTGTGAGCGGAGTCTATCTCCAGAAAAGAAATCCTAACTGTTTGGGGTTTCGAGTTTTTCATCAAATTGTAGAAGAGATGTCATGCTGTGAAGTCATCAAACTGAATGTTGATAAATGGCTGTAAAGTGCTGAAAAATCATAAAATTCCTTGCTCACTCTACTTCTGCCAACTCACAAAAATAATCACTTTTGGTTCCCGGTAATCCTGAGGAAATCTTACGTTTGACTTACAACGTTGGCTCTATTTCTGTGTTCACAGATGCTGTGAAGCACGATGAGTGTCTTCAGCATTCTGATGTATTCGAGTTTTTTGGCGAAATTGAATATTTTCACTTGCTATTAGAGGCTTGCTGAATGCACAACACGCTGTAAACACAATGACCCCGAACAACATTTCTGCACTGAAACTGAAAATCTTTGCTCCAGATTCAGAAGTCACCTGAACAAGGATTTTAATTCAACAGGTTTATTTGAAATCTAAAGATTTCACAGCTCTGCCTCTTCAACAGTGGTAATCTTGTGATTTTAAGTAAACCAGCTGGACTATAACCTGGAATCATGCGAATTCTGACCTTAAGAATTCAAGTCCAACACCGGCACCTCCACATCATGTGCTTCAGAAATTGTGTTTGAAGCAATTTCGCGCCAGTACAACTGTGATAATGCCAATGGTTCAACAACACGGCAAAATGCACAGAGTAGTCTGTACACAAAATTCAGGGCACTGCAGCTTCATTGATTGCAGTTCCTTCAGCTAACTTTCGATTACTTATAACCGATGGGACAGCATATCGAAATTTCAATCAACAGCATTTCTTCTGCATTAACCTAACTAAAGATACTCAGGATGGCTTCTACGGGGACCATTCAATAATGTTACCCTCACTGAATCACCACTATTAATATCCTACCTGTGACCTTTAATGAGAAACGATATACCGCAGATAAGCACAGTTGCGAAAAGATCAGGTGATAGGCGAGGAACACTGCAACTAGAAATTCACTTCCTTAGTTCCCAGTCATCAACGTGGGATCCGAATATCCTTTTCCGCCGCCATGCGTAAACATATCTCATTCTCTTGTTTAGTACACCCGCTGGCTTGCTTTCCAGACTCGTTTCCCCGTTGACCTGTGGTTGTCTCAAGCAGCTCATTGTTCTCGGAGCTGGATGGTCAGAGCCAGCAGAAGGCAAGGCAGAAGAGCAGCATTCGCACTCTCCTTGGCGTCCTCTGCACGGTTTTCATCTTTGAAGAGATTAATTTCGTCGCGCAGGATTGCAATGTCATAATCTGATTTTTTTTTCAGCCGATGCCTGCAAGAAGGTAAGCCACAGGCTGATATGTACTGGAGCCTGCCTGGTGGAGTTTAGCTGCAGCGAAGGAATGGTACACATTGTAGTATCATTCAATTTGTCTGATTCCAGAATCTGGCAAGTAATGACCAATTGCTTCTGGCAGGATTTGTTCATGGTCTTGACTTAAAAAGACATGATTCAAACTGTGAGAATACACTTTACCGAAGTGGGTCATAAGATAGCGCAGTGAATGTAAATGAAATGACGTACAGTTCCTGCAAGTATGAAGCGAAACTAAAGTAAGTACTCGAATAGAAAAGTCTTTACAGTTTATAGGGAAATCTGCTCCTTCACTGTTTTTCGAAGTGAGTACAATTGAAGTGAGGCAGTGATGGTGAAAAGTTTTGGTTGTTGTGCTTGTGGATATTACCATTAATGGCCATGTCCCTTCTATCACCAAAACACGACAGGATCTATGGTGAGTGGCATACCATCAATACGATCAGTGGTGTAGTGGCTAATGGGTCGGATTATGGACCCGGCGATGATAAGTTTGTTTCTGATCTCGTTCACATGCGTTTTGCAAACGTTGACTTGTCACTTCACAAACTGACCCAACCAGAGCTGGAAATAGAATCAGAGAAATCCACATTGAAAATCCGTTGATCCCGTTGGGTCAGCACTGCCAAAAATCCACTGCCTGGCTATTCGAATCACATTGTCCTGCATTTAGCTCCTAGTTTTTTTGCGTTAACATTACAAATGTGTATGTACATAATTAAACATTATGAAGATTTCAGGCTCTGCAACTCGAAAAGGTAGTTACTTCGAGATTCCCACCACCATCCCTGTGAGAGATTTTCCCTCACATATTCTCTGACACCTTCAACTTACCGGAAAGATCATTGGTTAAAAAAAGTTTTAAAAATTCCTTCCGCCCATCTTCGAACCTCAACCTTGGACACAATCTGAGGTTTCGAAGCTGAGTAAATACACCCCACAGTTCTGTTCCCAAGGGAATAAATGCAGTTCAGTTTTTAAATTCGTAGATGACTCAGGTTTGTGAAACATCTTCATATTGAAGGATAACACGGAGTGCCAGACGCAGGAGATTCGACCCATTCACCCGAAACTGCCGTTGAAGGAGATTATAGCTTATCTGATGATCATCCAGTCCTGGTTTCTGTGTTTTCCCAAAATTCTTGGTTTCCATACTGATTGAAAGTCTGTCTATTTCATCTTAAACAATCTTGACAGTGCTCTGTGTCAAAGAATTCCACAGGTATACGATCCCCACTCCTCTCGCCAAAGAGAAGAAATTCTTCCTCTTTTCTTTAGGAAATATGATAGGACTGTGTTCTGAAATCATTTCCTGTAGTCCCAGACTCTCTGTTCCCTGACTTAAATTTGTCTTTAACAACTGTATGCCACGTTCTTTTCTTATTCTGCCGTTTCCCATGCCCATTCTCCTAGTCGCTTTATTAGGTGTCCTTTTCTTTTACCTCTTTATATTTATACGTTGCTTATTCCTACACCTCTGTTTCAATGCCTTGCTTTACTTCACCTCTCTTGTAAATCATTGTTGTCTCTCCGTGGTAGTTTTGTTTTGCCTTGCAGTTATCGTAAACAGGCCATTCCCAATGTTGTGTGAAATTTTAAAGAGAGCTTTGATCTTTTTGTCACTCTCAAGGATTACAGAATAAAGATAGTCGACAGGGCTCTCATTGGTAATGTCCTCAAGTGGCAGCATGTAAAGAGACACAAATACTGGTACTATCGATAATTCGATTACTATTGCACAATTGAAAATGAAACAGTGATGCAAATTTGAAATTAGTGTTCGTGATCCCAAGCGATGAGTTTAGTCAACAATTTCCTGATCAATTCAGTTCAAATTTGAACTTACCACTGACCTAAGTCAACAGTGAAAACACCAACTCACTGCCCTTTGTTGGTAAGCATTTAAAACACATCCTTTGAGCATTTTAAACCTTTGGTGCAATTCAACCTTTTAACATATTTGGCTCATAGGTGATTACTTTCTAGATACAATTCTGTGATTTAGTTTCAGTGTTTTTTTCTTATTTTCTTCTGGGCGACTTTTGCAACGCCTTATACACCCAAATTGAAATGCGCTATTTGGTTTGTAAACTTAGATTTGTTTTCAACATTTATTCTCATTTGCAACGATATCAACAATCTGTCATTGATGTAGAATAAAAGCTTGGGACATCATTTCGATTAGCACCGCAGCATGTTGACTTACCATCAGAATATCTAAAGGGAAATCAGGAACCTAAATTGTGGTCTGTCCTTGCATGCTCTCGATTCAGTACTTGTGAAAGAATATTATTTTTCACAGCGAAAGAGAGTTCTACATTGTGACATGATACTAGTCAATGTGCTACCAACGAAGAGTTTGGAAGTAAATGCTAAATATCTCGAGGTAATCAGTGAAATGTGGCCTTTATTCTCGATACATGAAGGCGGGCAAAGCTCTGTCAGATACCTCGTACCACCTCCCTGCTGTTACAAATAACAACAGTATTACAGTAGGTCATAAATGTCTGTGATAAGTGTGAGAATGAAAACAAACGGAAATTGTGGTTGGGAATACTGCAAACATAAAGGTCAATGAATTGTGTGGTAGCTGTCAGTCGTGAGCAGAGCAAATGTAGCGGAGAGAAAGAGAATTCAATCTCGAGGTCAGTGATTGCCCCAACCCTACTCGGTGTGCCAGCCACTGAAAAAAAATGAAATGGAAGAAGTTTGAAGGGTATGTGTTTTAGGTGGGCGTGAAAGACATAAAAGAGATCCTAGGGATACTATTTTAACGCAGACAGTGTGCATGTCCAGAACCAGCTGCTAGAGGAAGTGTTGGAAGCGTTTAAATTTACGATACTTTAAAGTTATGTGGAAGGACACATGAATAAGACAGGTTTAAAAGAGAAATGAGCCAAATTTGTGACAAATGGGACAAGATCAATTTAACGTATCTTGACGGCATAGGCAATTTGGATTGAAGGGCCATTTCTGTGTTGTATAACTCGATCAGTCTGAATCAGGATCATCGAATACGTTACACTGAACGAGGACGGTTGACCTTATCCAGGTAAACGTCTCCCAAAGAGCTGTCTAAGTCTTCTTTCACCTTCCTCAGCCTTACATCAGGCTATTCACTGCCAGAAATGATCTCGGACATGTTTCTGATAATACTGCTTGTGGTGTTTGAGAATAAATACTAGACTGTGCTAATTTAAATTTCATTGAATTTACACCAAGACAGCCTAGACAGCTATTGTAATGAGGCTAATGTCAACTGGTGCAGGTTGTGATTAGATCTGCATATATTATATGAAATTTTATGAACGGATAATTACATACAATCGTTCTGATCGACACCTGTTTAGGTAATTTCTATTTAACCTTCGAGTCTTTAGTTCCACATTACCCGTGGACTATGCACAGATAGTGGAACCAAGCCCCTTTTGATTTTAAGGTCCATTGTTATAGCCAGAGTCTGGAGAGTGCGAGCGAACAGGCAACTGAGAAGGTAAGGTTGAACATAAAATACTTACAGCACAGTGAAGGATGAACAGGAGGGAATAGACATGGGGACTGCTGGGTAAGCTCAAGAATATATTCGGGCAGTGGCTACACCCGAGTGAATACTACGACATTTAAGCGTTCTCATTTGTTCTGAGAGATCCTTGAACAAATGATCTTTGCCATTGTCCCTGCAACAAAATGTACCGTTGATCAAATACTTGAAATGTATATAATTCAACGCAACGAAACTGGTAATTTAAGCATAAAATTATCTGTCTTCATGATCGACATAATGAGTGAAGAAAATTTGGAAACTGTATGAACATGCCAAATTTCCTTTGGCTACTGAAGAAGAAGTGCTGCGTTTCTTTCTTGACTGTAACGCTAAAGTGGATGGACTCAGGCAGTTTGATTTTCATTGTCCCTGCCTGGAACCTGACGCTGCCGACCATCTCCACTTCAGCATCATTGATGCAGAGAGGGGTATGTTCTCGTACTCCTGCTGCAACCTAACCAAAGTAATATACCACTAGAGAATATCGTGGTTGTTCTTAAAAGTGATCTGAGGAGACCAACTAAGCTGTCGTCTTAAAAGTACCTCTTTTGATGCACTCACATGTTTAGTAGGGGGCTGTAAAAAAAGGCCTTCAATCTCCACCTTTCCGAAATTTCTGGTAACCTTTTATGTCTCTAGTAAGTCACCTCTCAATGTTATACTCTGAGCAAGAACAGTCTCAAATCCCTCAGCATTTCCTCGTAAAGACCCTCGCACCATACCAGGCAACATCCTAGTAAATCTCCTCTGCATCCTTTCCAATGCTTCCACATCGTTCCACAAATACGGAGACCAGAACTGTATGCAATACTGCAAGTGCGGCCAAACCAGAAGACTTCTCATACTGCAACTTGACCTCTTGCCTTTGAACCTCATTCCCTCTACCAATAAAACCTAACACACCGTGCTCCTTTCAAACAAAGCTGAGTGGCAACTTTCGCTAACACTTCCTTCAAATGAACCTCAATTCCATCTACTCTAATCGGTTGTATCTCAATATTCTTATTGACAACATTGTCTTTTTCATGTGTAATACTGAAGGAACATTTTCTTTGAGCGCCTCCTGTATCCTCGCACTCCACGCACAATTTCCTACTTCTGTCCATAACTGGCCCGAATCTTACCTTCTTCACTCTTTTATTCATGACATGTCAATCGAAAGCTTTAAGTTTTTCATTGATTCTACTTGCCAAAGAGTTCTCACGTCACCTCCTGGCTCTCCTTGACTATCGCTTTAGGACCTCTCTGGTTAACCTTTAACACTCACGCACCCTTACTGAGCCTTCAGGTCTCATCCTCACATAAGACTCGTTCTTCGTCTCGACTACAGACTCAACTTCTTTGGTAAACCAGAGCTCGGTTTCTCGACACTACCTCCCTGCCTGTAGCATACATAATTATCAAGGACAAACAGTACCTGTTCCTTGAACAAGCTCTAAAGTTGAATTATGCCTAGCCCCTGCAGTTTCTTTCCCCAAACTCTGCATCCTATAACTTGCCTGATCGCATCATAGTTGCCTTTCCTTCAGCTGTAACTCTTGCCCTGCAGTACATACCTATCCTTATCCAACACTAAACTAAATATAAACGAATTGTGTTCACGATCAGTGCTCAGTTACCTGCAAATCTAACACCTGACCGGGTTCATTACAAAGTACCAAAACCAATTTGATCTCGCCTTTTTTGGCCTGTGTCACGAAAACCTCCTGCACACATTGGGCAAAAACTGACCGATTTGAGGTCCTGAAAATATAGCGTTTCCAGCCAATATTAGCAAAGTTAAAGTTCCCCATAACAACTGCACTGTTACTTTTGCTCCTCTCCAGATTCATATTTGCAATACTTTCCTCCACAGCTTTGGAACTTTTTGGTATCCCTAAGAAAACTCACCATCGAGTGACCTCTCCTTTCCTGATTCTGATCTCAGACCATATTGGCTGAGTAGACGAGTCCTCAACAAACGCTTTTTCTGCCACCGTAAGTCTGTGCCATACCTCTTCTACTCTTCCATCTTCCTTATTCTTACTGAAAGTTCGAAATCTCGGAACTTGCAACAACCATTCATTCACCTGCTCTATCCAAAATCTCCAAAATGACCACAACATCGAAATCTCAGGTACCAACCAAACAATGCAACAAGTTCATCCACCGTATTCTGGATGCTCCTGGCGTTGATGTAGAAAGACTTCAAACCACCTTGCTGCTTGTTGGTGCAGTCTTGGGACCATGAAACCTAACTTATGGCCGCACTAATCACAAACTCCTGGAAACTGACGCTACAATTCATGTTTCCTCTCCACTGCTGAATTCCTTTAAAACCTCCCGAAGGGCATTAGCAAATTCCACACCCTTGGAATATAGGTAGTGCTAGGGTTCGGACGAAAATCATCCTGTGTGCAGAGGTCCCATCTACCCCAGAATGAGCTCCAATTATGCAGGTATCAGAATTCCTCCCTCCTGCAAAATCCCTGTAACAACCTGCTCAATTCCTCTCTCCCCATTCCTCACTTCATTAGCGCATAGCATGGACAAGAGATCAGAAATAACAACTCTTTGTATTCTAGCTTTAAGTTTC
This sequence comes from Chiloscyllium punctatum, assembly GCF_047496795.1. Classification (NCBI taxonomy): domain Eukaryota; kingdom Metazoa; phylum Chordata; class Chondrichthyes; order Orectolobiformes; family Hemiscylliidae; genus Chiloscyllium; species Chiloscyllium punctatum. The sequence continues at coordinate 26,397,414 of NC_092773.1, forward strand.
CACCCGAGCTCCCAGAATTTTTGCTTTACAACCCCATCCGTTTTTTACTACCTATGTCAGAGATACGTATGTGGACCACAATTTGGGGCTGCTCCCCTATCCCGAAAATGATCCAAGACATCATGAAAGCTGGCAACACACAAGTACGAGTCTGTCTCATTCCCACAGAATTTTCTATCTGTCCCACCAGCAATGACTACTACTACTCTACTACTCCTCTCTCCCTTTCCCTTCTAAGTCACAGCGACAAACTCTGTGCCAGACATCTGCACACCGTGGCGTACCCCTGCTGAATCATTTCCCCAACAGTATCCTTAAAATGGTATATTTGTTAATAAAGGGAACAGTAGCAGGTGATCCCTGTACTGCCTCTCAGTCCTCCTTACCTTCCCCGTCTGTAACCCATCTACCAGTCCCCTGTACCTGAAGTGTTACTGTCTCCTCTTAACTACTGTCAATGCCCTTATTCTGGCGAATGATATGAATGCAGCTCAGTTCCCAAACACTATTTCCGAGGAGCTAGAGTTGTGCGCACTTCCTGCAGATGCAGACAGCAGAGACACTAACAGTGACACTTACCTCCCTCATTTGTCAGAAGGAACATTCAAGTCCCTACAATGTATCCCCATTGCTCTGATTTCCCAGACAGACTATACACATATAAAAAAGAATCAAAATAATATTGAGTAAAGCAACATTTATTCGAGATGTCCGGTTTCTGATTTTGTGGAGTGTTCTGCCCTTGGAAAACATCTCAGTTATGAAGGAACAGCTACAAATACTCCCGAGATGAGTATCCATCTGTGGCTAGAGAAACAGAGGTGACTCTTGAGCTCGATGACTGTTCTCATATCAGTGATGTTGAGCTGGGTTAAATTGTAGGAAAGGCTGTTTAGCTCCTTTCATAGTATTGCATTTGCTGCAAACTCGCACAGGTCATTAAACCATGCGAAATGAATTGGATTTACCTTTTGGACTGTTTGAAAATTATTGGAAAAACTGGTATCGAAATGATAAAGTTTCTTTAAAGTACTGCTTTGAAGGACAGAGGTTTTACGCAGGAGTAATTTTGAAGTCTTTTCACTTGATTTCTTGGGCGGAGATCAGTTATGACAGCAGCGAAGTGTTCAAGGCAACAGGTGACAATTAAAATAGTGTGCCACATCGACAGATCAATTTCTACTCATGGTGGTATAATTTCCCTTTAACATGAGTTTAGTGTCACCGAAGTCTTTTAGATCAGGTGAGCGGGGAGATTGGGTTGCTTATGGTATTGTAAGACCGTGCGAGAAGAAATCCCACACTGTTGGTATGACTTGGTATCATCATCAAGGTAGGCAGCAGATTGAACTAAACGGTTTCCCTTCAACACAGAACAAAAACAAACAGCTCAGTTCTTTTACAATTTATCATAACTCATGTGGAACAAGCTACCATACCATTCAAAACCATCAGATCTTTTTATGCATCGTCTATTTCAGTTGTGAGTGTTATGCAATTTCTTTCCAATTAATGTTATGCAATTAGAGAGTTCACCCCTTACGCCTCCCCACCCCAGCAGCGAAGACTCCCTGTCCGTATTGAATTCACTCCTTGGGTGTCTCTACGAGGTTTTTCAAATAGTCTGGGATCAGCTACTGAAACGACTTTTTCTCTGAAAAAAAAAACACTCCCGAATTCAATAACTGGCAGAATGAAAACAAAATCCGTGATCCAAACTTTCCTTTATCATTGACTGCTGGTTCTGAAGCTCTAAACTCGAGTTATCGACTCATTTAATTGAGGGAATTTCCCTCCTATTCGCTGTCAACAAATATGCAACATCTGGTAAACCTCCATGAGGATACAGCTCAATCTTTACTGTTTTCAATCCACGCGATCTATTCGTTTGTTCCATAATTCCATGAAACACCACCTTGTATTTTCTAAAGGCTTCATCTCCCAGCAAACCCCATTGGCTTGCTTTACAATGTTTTTGTATTCAAGTAAACACTGCCCTTACCTTCCGAACGTCTTTATACTCCAGTTAATGCCCTCCCTGCTTTTTTAAAATCACGTCTTCGTATCTCGGCAAATTCCCTCTTGAGAAAGGATGCTCGGTCCAATTCTACACATGAAAACTCGCTGTCATGCTGTACAATTTCATTTCCAGTTTAAGTAAGGTGGGGGCTCTTTTAGTCACTACTGAATCGTTTGGTGCTAATCCCTGACGGGGAAGTGACTTTTTCTTATCACTTTTCGTCTCTCTCTTAACATGTGCTGAAGTAATATAATAATGGATCATGGAATGCGGACAGTGTGGAAACAAGGAATTTTCTGCATCAAATCCACAAAGACCATCCGAAGGTTAATGCTCCCAGAGCCATTCCCCGACCCAATTATTCTACATTTGTCCCTGAATCCCTTACCAACAGTCTACTTAAGCTGGAATGAAACCGGGTTCGTTGGCACTCATAGGCAGCAGTACTCACTACTGAGCCACCGTATCACTCGGCAGCAATATTGCAAGAGACATACAGAGGCATGTGAAGTGCCAAGTTTGAGATCAAGTCTTAACAAGAGCAGCTTTTATTAACATAGGTTGTTCTCGCCTTCGTTTCAATAAGATGGCAGCAAACGATGATGAGCAGAATAGATGGTTTTGACAAATACCAATTTCGACAAATACCGGTTTCCGGGGTTTCGGTGTGGTTTCGCTCATTTATGCTTTTTTGACTCGTTTAGGAGTTTGCAATTGTCTGCTATTGATATAAGGTCATTTGTATCTATCCAGAATAGACATGGTCCGAATGCTACCTTCTGGAACTAGCACTGTGCACTCTCATCGAGTATGGAAAACAATGCCCTCTCAGATGATGCTACATCTCCGTGCCATGGGACTTCCCATTCCATCGGATTCAATTCTTCGCAGAATTATACACAACAAATCTTGTCACTGAGACATTCTTTATTTGTGTTCAGATCATGTGAGCAGATTGTCACAGTGGCACAAAATCCCAGACGTCAGTTCATACCCTTTGAAATGTACTCTGCTCCTTATCATTTCGCTGACACCAAAGTAACCATCTGCTGCTCTATAACATTCACTCACATGTTTTAAGAAGCAAAGCAAACTGCCTCCGCTGTTTGCTGTTACCAGTGAATTATTTAATCTCTCAAATTTTGTTATTAAACACGGGCCAAATTGTCCCTTTTCCCCCCTAAGACGGGTCAAGATTATGGCCTCATATACTTTGAACTGTTCCCTGTCATTCTGGGATGATGCGAGTGGTAAAATGTATTATCTAAGCTAGTAACAACGTGAGGAAGTTTCTACAGATCAGCTGTTCTCTGCCTATGTTACAGAAATCCCTGCAGTATCACTCCATGCTGATTCAGACAGCAGCACCCACCCTGCGGTATTGAGAAGGACACAGATAAACTTCTCCATTACTGGAAGAGATTCTCTCTTTCTCAGAGGCTCTGCATCTGTCTCTCTCTGCCTCAGAGGGTGTAATGTGGACGATTTACTTAACGGAATTTTAGTTCTTGTGTTTGCCACAATCCCCCTTTTGCTCACCCTTCCACATTTTCCCACCCTCTCACTCCCACCACTACCCCATCTCAAGGTTGGATTGATTGGGCGGTTCTTGTTAGGGAACTTTACCAGAGAAAGCAAAAGAAATTTCTGCATTGTTTACACCAAACGGGCTACATCAATTCAACGTGGTACCCATTCGAATGAAGAACTTGCCTCCCCCACCCCACCGACCCACATTCCAAAGACTCATGAAGAGAGTTGTGGCTCAGTTAACAAACTGTGCCGTCCATTTGGACGTTAGTGAGTCCTGGAAAGATCACCAGATCCATTTGGCAGTGCTGTTTGAACGATTAAGGGAAGCAAAACCAGTTCCAAAATTATGGAAAACAGAACTCGCGAACACACAGGTGACATTCTTGGGAAATATCTTTGGCCATGGAACGCTGAATTCAAGGAAAACAAAGACGAAGGCCATCGACGGGAGGTGCTCCGACTTTTGGGAGGAAGAAGATTCTATTGGAAGTTTGTTCCAAACTTCAGCAGCATAGTGGCACCATTAAGAGATTTGGTTAAGAAGAACACCGTTTCGTTTTGGACAGAACGATGCTAGGAGATATTTGAGAATTAAAAGCAGTATGAACCATCGCACCAACGTTAGATACACAAAACGATTCGAAACACTTCAAAATTGCAATCGATGCTGGCAACATAAGAATTCGAAATGTACTGGAAATGGAAGATGCTGATGAAATTGAACTGTCAGTTGGTACTTTTCAAAGAAGTTTAATACGCACCAGAGAAAATACGGCACAATAGAAAAATAACTATTCAGTTGGTACTGACCTTCCAACATTTTAATAGTTATGTCACAAAGAAAGTTTCAGAGATGGTTGTGAATATGGATCCCAATCTTCTTATATTTTTGGAACTCTTTAAAGACAAGAATATGAGACTACTTATTTGGAGGTTTATGTTACAGACGTTTTATTTACAAATTGGACATATTGCAGATCGTAAGAATGTGATAGAATTTGCGGTATCACGGATTCAACAGATAAAGTATAGATAAGATGGAACAGATTCCAAATGTTATGTATACGTGTATGCAGAAGTTATTATGAACAGATATTAACGCCCTATATATTTCATCGTAATAGAATTAAGAATTAGAACAAAATAAGCTATCTTTACATGATGATGATCCATTATTTTCCGAAAACAGAGGTGATACGAAGCTGAAGACGTTCACTGTACCTTTAAGAGAGGGTGAATGAAGGCACCTGTCACATGATTGCCAGCAATCTCAGCATGTACTGGAAAATTAAATGTGTGTAATGTTTGGCTTTGAAACAGTACCTGAGCTTGGTTGTGATGTTTTTGCAGCAGTTCGAATTTAACCAATCAGTTTAAATTACACCCCAAGATACTGAAAATCAATCGAATTTGGATTTTACTGTTTTGAAAAACATTGAACCAGTGAGAAAATCCGATGATTTGTGGTATAATTACGCCGGAGGTTTAGCCAGTTAGCCAGAGTAAGAGCACCGCCTGCCATTGCCAGACAAACCCCGTGCAAACTCTTTCTCTTAAAGTTACCTTGTTCATATGAAATATCTTTACAGCAGGAGACTGAAGACGCCCTATGGACACCTATTGGCAGAGAGGTTTCCCTTCGCAGAGGACAGGTGTGGCCTGGTTTTGAAAATTGATTTTTCTGTAAATGTAAGAATGGCTTTGTTCGATCAGTATATTGTTATAATGTAGAAGGTAGTTAACAAACCTTTCAGTGAAAGGTGGCTTAGAATTGTAAATAGTTGTTTAATGTTGTCTTTTGGAGTTAAAGAATAATATTGTTACTTTTTTTATTTAAATAGTGGAATATTGGTCGTTCTCTGTCACTCATACTTCAACAGATTAGGAGGTGAATTGAGGTTTTCTGTGTGTTCGGGATAATTGGCAGAAGGGTTCACCACCGTGCTGTAGCACATTACATTGTGGCTCTTAAACTCAGTACCACAACTAATGAATGCACCACACCAACTTCTGAACAAACCTATCAACTTGGGTGGCAACTTTGAGGGATCTATGGACATGAATGCCAAGATCACTCTGATCCTCCACACTACCATGCATCCTGCTGTTAACCCTATGTTCTGATTTGAAAGTGAAATATTTCACAATTTTACAGGTTGAACCTCATCTACCACATATCAGCCCGGTTTTTCATCCAGTAAATGTCTCATTGCAACATCCAAAGCCCTTCACAGTATACAGAAATGCACCCACCCTTGTGTCATCGGCAAAATTACTAACCCACCCTTCCAGTTCCTAACCCAATACGCTTATAAAAGATCAGACGTCCCAGAACTAAAGCCTTTTGAACTGCAATGGTCATCGAGTTCCTGTCTGGATACTTTCCATCAACTTTCACCCTTTGTCATCTATGGGCCAGCCAATTCTGTATCTAGACAGAGAGGCTTTCCTCATTCCTGTGTTGCCTTACTTTTTGAGTGGGCCTACCATAGGGAAACGTATCAAATGCCATGCCAAAATCCATGCACACCACAACCACTTCTCTATCTTAATCAACGTGTTTCGTCACATCCTGAAAGAATTCAACAACATTTATCTCTAATTAAACGATGGTTTTTGAAGTAATGATACATCCTGTCTCTCTCCAATAACTTGCCCACCACTGACATTAGATGAACTGCTCTTTAAGTTTCCCTATTCCCTTTCTGGAACAAGGGAAGAACATTTGCCACCCTCCACTCATCTGGTACTACTCCAGTGGACAGTGAGGATGCAAAGATCATCGGTGAAGGTGCAGCAGTGTCTTCCCTCGCTTCCTGAAGTAACATGGGGCATATCCCATCTGGCCTAGCGGATTTTTCGATTTTTCTGTTTTTATATCAAATTTTTCAGCACAGACACCTTCCGAAAATCAATTTATTCCAGCATTTCAGTCTGTATCACGCTGTCCTCAAAAACGTCAAGGTCTATCTCAGTCGTGAATACTGAAGCAAAGTATTAGATTAGATTAGATTACTTACAGTGTGGAAACAGGCCCTCCGGCCCAACAAGTCCACACCACCCCGCCGAAGCATAACCCACCCATACCCCTACATCTACATCTACCCCTTACCTAACACTACGGGCAATTTAGCATGGCCAATTCACCTAACCTGCACATCTTTGGACTGTGGGAGGAAACCGGAGCACCCGGAGGAAACCCACGCAGACACGGGGAGAACGTGCAAACTCCACACAGTCAGTCGCCTGAGGCGGGAATTAAACCCGGGTCTCCGGCGCTGCGAGGCAGCAGTGCTAACCACTGTGCCACCGTGCCGCCCATAAGGCCCATGAAGGACCACCCCTATCTTCTCCAACTCCAGGTGAACGTTCCCTCCCCGAACGCTGATAGACCCTACCCTCACTTTGGACATCCTCTTGTTCCTCACTTAAGTGTAGAACACCTTAGTGATTTACTTCATCCTACGCATTAAAGTTTTTTCATTCCCCATTATAGCTCTCCTAAGTTCTTTCCTCTGTTCCTTGTTGGTTATCATGTAAACATCTAAAGTCCTGTCTGATCCTTGGGTCCTCAAACCTAAGGAAGCTTACTTCTCCCTCTTGATGCGATGTGCCACATCCCTTGTAAGCCACCGTTTTAAAAATCAACCACCCCTTCTTTGCCTCAGTAGGACAACATGTGCAGAACTATCAGCAGGTGTTCCAAAAGAATCTCTGCACTTCAGTTGTGTACTTCCCTGAGAAGATCTATTCTCAAGTTAGGCGTCTCAGTTTCTGTCTAATAGCATTGTAATTACAAACTGCCTCAATTAAATACTGAACCATACTGCCTGCTCCTACCCTTCTCCGTGACGATAATGCAAGTCGGGAAGTTGTGACCTCTGTCAGGAAAATGTTCTCCCAAAGCGGGGTCTGACACCTGGCTTAGTTGGTTTTGAAACAGCAAATCCAGTATATCCTCCCTTCGAGGAGAAAGCCAGAACTTTAGTTGCTGGAGATCAGGGTCGAAAGAGCGGTGCTGGAAAAGCACAGCAGGTCGGCAGGATCTGAGGAATAGGAGAAGCGACGTTTTGGGCATAAACTCTTCAACAGGAATGAGGCTCGTGGGCTGGTGAGATGGAATGAGAGATAAATGGAAGGAGGCTGGGTTTGGGGCGAACGGACCTGCGAATGTGATGGGTAAATGAAGTGGGGTGAAGAGGACAGGTCAGAGAGGAGACTGGAGCCGAAAGATATGAAACGTGATGGACTGGTCAAGAGGGTGGTTCCAAGGTGGACGTTTGAGATTGGATAAGGCGAGGGAGGAGAAATGAGGAAACTGGAGAAATCCACACTGATCTCCTGCGGTGACAGGGTCTCATGGCGAAATTTGAGGTGTTCTTCATCCAGGCGTCGTGTTGTAAGGGTTTGGTGATGGAGGATGCCCAGGACCTGCATGTCCTTGACGGTTTTGGAAAGGGAGTTGAAGTTGCTAACCTCACCTTCAGCCAACGTGAGGTTAGCAGTGGGTGCTGGATTCCCAGAGGTGTACTCTGAAATGATCCACAATTTGGCGTTCTGTCTCCCCGATCGGGTGCAATTGATAGTGTAGATGACATTGGTGGAGGTACCCGTAAATTTCTGTCGGACGTGGATGAATCACTGGACGTCTTGGAAGGAAGTGGAGGGAGGGAATTGGGCGCAGATTTAGCACTTCATGCGGTGTCAGTGGAAGGTGTAGGGAGTCGGTTGTGGACTGGTGAGCGACGTGGATCTAACGAGGGAGTTGTGAAGAGATTGATCTCGCTAAAATGCTGATAGCGGTGGGAAAAAAATGTCTCTATTTGTATTGTTCGTTTATAGTTGGCTGAAATGGTGGAGGATGATGTGGTGTATACGTGTCTTGGTGTGGTGGAACGGGTGGAGCCATGGTATCTGTCCTTTTGGCGGTGGGAGGGATGGGACTCCAGTTCAGATGTGTGGGAAGAGGGGAGATGAGCTGGAGGGCATTCTCAACCACGTGTTTCTGACGACCACAGAAACTCATGTCTATTTCTGTAACGATTGACTCTCATATCACTAACACTCTGCCTTCTTCCCTTCTTCAGCACAGAGCCAGGCTCAATGCCAGAAATCTGGCCGCTGAGGCTCTCCCCGTTTGATTGTTAACCCGCTGTCCAACATTATTGTGGGGAACGACCACATGGGATCCCTGCACTACCTGCCGGCTCCCTTTACCTCTCCTGACATTCACCCAGCTGTATTTATCCTGTGAATTCCCTGTGATTACCTCCCCCTAACTCCTCCCTATCATCCCCTGAGCCTCCCAAAACATCCGAAGTTCATCTAATTCCAGCTCCGGTTCCCCCACGTTGTGTGTAAGGAGTTGAATTTTGGTACACTTGTTGCGGGTGTAGTCAACAGGTAGAGCAGTATAATCTTTACATCCCACATCCTGCAACAGGCGAATGCAACTGCACTGGCTTCCATCCTCTCTGCTCTGAATTGCCAACAGACATTGTTGAAATGAAAGAAAATGAAAAAAAAGTGACCTTGCCGATCCTCAACACATAGTCTTCCTTTCTTTGGAAAGAGGAGGACAGTGGGCGTGAGGCACCCTGCGTGTTGTGTCTCGGGTTTCACCAGAGCCAGAATCTAACAGTTTTCTATCCAACTCCATACGTCCAACCCAATCCCATGTGCTTTAATCTTGCACAATAATCTTTTCTGCGGGACTTTGTCAAACACTTCTAAAGTCTAAATATACCAGATTCTCTGATTTGTCAACTGTTCTGGATACATCTTCATAGAATTCCAACAGATTTGTCAAGCATGATTTCCCTGTCAAAATCCAAGCTGTCTCTGTCTGATTCTGCCTTTGCTTTCTAAATGCTCCACTATAAAGTCCTTCATAACGTATCCGAGAAATTTCCCCACTCCCCATGTTAGTTTAACTGGCCGATAAATTGCTCATACAATTGAACAGAAAAGAGATAATCCTGGGTGAAGTGATCAATGAATGAATTTGATTGATTGATGAATTTGGGTGAAGGGATATTGCAGCACATTCTTCAGCTGCAGTCTGAATGCAGTCTGGGTCACGGCATAAATCGCGGTGTTTGAGCAGCAACTGAGGAGCTGCAGCATGAAACCTAATTCCAGCACAAAATAATCCAGATAAATTGAGTCATCCCCAATAAACCACATCCGTTTCCATATAGAATAAACTATTAACATTGACCATAACAGGATGAAATTAGCCGAGATCACAAACAGCAAAATCATGGACTTCTTTCGATTTTGCATTCCTGTGTCACCTAGACCATCCCCATTAGTGTGAGCCCGGACCCTTCTGTGGGCTCTACTGGTCATTAAAATATGTCTGACGGTGAGGGCATTGAGCAGCACAATCAGGAGAAATGGAAGAGCCGGAGTTAGAATGTGATGGAGGAACTCGATTGTGAACCAGACACGAGAGTCACGAGAATCACTCCTTTCTATACAAAACCAGGGGAAGTTCGACAAGCAATACCAAGCTGTGAGCATAAAATACCAGAAAATGTTTTTTAAGCAGCTCAGCACGGTCACTGTTCCCAGAACCACAGCCGCCGTTTTATCATTGCAGTACTTATATTTTAGCTTCTGGCAACAAATAGTCACAAACCGATCAAAGGTGAAAGTGACGGTGAACCAGACAGAACAGTCAGTGGCTGCATAAAGCAGGATGGCATGGATATTACACACGGGAATGGACATCAAGAAATAAAACTGTTCATAATAAACGATGGGAATGTGTCTCAATATCAGGTCGATGATAATGACCAGTAGGTCTGCCACTGACATGGCCCCCAGATAACGTCTGATACATGGAGACAATCCACAATCTTTATAAAGCAGGACGTAGATCGTCACTACGTTAACTGTGAGGAAGGAAAACAAACACATTACACATCAGCCTGGAAGCAGAATTATCAGTTTGAATGAGAATAGAGAGCGATTTTCAAATGAGTCACTGTATTCAGATATGTGTTTGAAATAATGAGAGCTGAAATAACAAATGATAACTTCTGAATTATTCACAAAAATGTGAGGTAATCCATAAGAAATCCTGTCTCCCCAAGCAAACAACAACACATCCATAAGACCGTTTCGAGGGCATTCCCACACACTCGATCACTTGAGAGCAGACAAAGCTCACTTCTTTCCAGTCCCGAACTTGGTGGGTGAAAACGTTGCTGTCCTGAAAGATTCTCTCTCTGTTCCTTTGAGACAAACGGAGTTGGGAAATTTATGTCTTTTAGTTTAACTTGTGGACGATCCTCTGTCTTGAAGAAATGAAAACTCGGGGAAAGCACATTCCCCCCTTCAACTGCCTGACCGGACTACGGAACAGTGTCTCCTTCTCCCTGGAACGGGATCTATTCCCTCGGGATCTTCTCTTTTATTCAATCTACTGACGGTCGTCCGTTCACAAATCATGTCATGGATAGAACGTTCCGGGAAATGTCAGTTTTAATCTGTGAGAGAGTCATAAAAATGCATGTCACAAAAGTCTTCTGCCCATTATGACTGGTGAGATCTACTCAGCCTTAAGGTTCGAATCTCCTCCCAAACTCGAGTAAACCTTGGTATTGCTTGTCTTTGCAGACAAAACCGATAAGATTAAGCCAATACCACTGGTGTTTCATGTACGATCGTGCTTGAATATCATATCGTCCTTATTCAGAGATCTCCTTTACCTCCTTTTTTTCACTTTTGCATAGCACTCCTAAGTGTAAAGTTTTCTGGATATTCTGTGCCCCATATCAGATACCAGGCAGCTCTGCCTCTCTGCCTCTCTAACGCTTTTCAACCATATTCATTTCCGTCAATGTATGCATTGAAATGTCACATTCTTCTTTGAGAATAAGGCACCCATTCCGATAGAGTGCCTTTCATTTTAAGCTGTTATTAAGCCGTTGTTCCCTGCTTCATGTTTCCATTTATTCCTTATTTTGATCAATGAGAAAACATTCTGACACAATCTTATCACAGACTTAGACCCGATGGATAATGTTGGTTGAAGCCCATCACCATTCCTGGGAAGATCCTGTCCTACCGGCAGGAAAGACCCACCAGTGGTGGGGACATCGCGGGATGCAGACAGGGAAGGTGTTACTGTGGAATTACCCAACATTGATTCCAGAAGTCGGAAAATCTCATGGTAGCAAGTGAAAGTTGATCGAAGAATCACCTGATGATGAACCTCTAATGCCTTCCGTGATAATTCAGTTCCCTTTGATGTTAAAATAAATCAGAGAAAACACTAAGTTGACAAGGGCACAGGACGTAATCTGTGTGTGGGAGTTTAATGTCCATCACGAGAACGTCTCCACGGCGCCACCACTGACTGAGCAGGGACGCGCCTCAAGTATACAGTAGCCAGACTGTGGGAGGTGATGGGCGAATCAACAAGAGGAAACCATTCTCACAAGCCACTTGTCACAGATGGATATGTCCTTACCAGTGTCTGTAGAAGCACCCAGCACACACTCCTGGTGGAGGGAACGTCTCGGTCTCATATTGAAGATCCTGCCCACTGGCAAAACGTCGTGTTTTTCCGTTTTACAGAACTTCATGACTGCAGTGACACAGTGAACAGTGCTGGGCCCTTCATTATTTGCAATCTATATCAATGGTACAGTTACATGGAGCAAATGAGTTCGAATTAAATTTTCATGACACGAATGTAGACAGGGAACTAATTAATCCAGTGGAGGTAAAGAGTCTGCGAATGGATAAACATGGATAATAGTTTAACAGATGGAATATAAGGCGAGTAACCCTGAACTTGTAAATTTTCCATAAGAATGAAAAGGATGTATATTATTTGAATGTGGAGAGATTACTGGACTTAGTGATACAGTGTGTACTGGACGGTTCACCCTGAACCCTTCAGACATGGGAAGTGTTGCCCCATCTTCCTGATGGTCTGCTCCCTGAGGTCCCCAGTGGCCCCATGGCACTGAGTACACACGTGACATTTTGATGTGGTTAACTGGCAGTGGGGAGTCCTGAGGGGGCGAGTGATTTGAGAGGTTTATCAAGTGGATGGCCTTTTTACGAGAGGCCACCCTTTCTTTCCACGTGGAGACTCAACGAGAATGGGATGGGCGAACTGCTTCTGAATGAAGAAGCAACGGCTGATGCCAAGAGAGTGAGAGTGTGATGTACTGTGCATGGTCACACTGCAACATTAATAGAGTGAAACATGGAGGGTCCAATCACAGGGATGTACATACAGAACAAATATATTGCCTAATCAGCTGAAAAGGTTCGTTAGATCAAGACCATTATCCCCTCCAGACTGGTCTCAAAACTGCGTGACCTTGGCCTGGTCTCCGCTCACTGCAACTGGATCCTCAGTTCCCGACTCAAAGACCGCAGTCAGTGAGAATATGTAACTGCACCTCCTTCACAATAACACACAACACTGCAGCTACCGCAGGATGGACCCTCAGCCCCTGCCTGCACGCCCTGTACAACCGTGATTGTGCTGACAATTTCCAATGGAATGCCATCGACAAGTTGGCTGACAGCAACACCATAGTAGGAAGGATAAATGAAAAAGAAGAAGCAAAATGCAGGAATAAGGTCGAGGGCTTGTTGACGTGATGCAATGAGAACAACCTCACTCTCAACGTCAGCAAAACTAAAGAACTAATCTTTGACTGCCGAAAGAAACGAGCAGCACACGGCCTCATCCACATCAATGGAACTGAGGTTGAAAGGATGAATAGCGTTAAGTCCCTCAGAATGATGATAAACGACATTGTGTTCTGGAACTCCCACGTAGCTGCAACGGTGAAGAAGGCTCAACAACGTCTCTTCTTCCTCAGGCGCCTCAGCAAATTCGGCGTGACCATAAGGACTCTCAACAACTTATGCACCATTGAAAGCACACTGTGGTGCTGGTGTCAGCGAATTTGTAGATCACATTCATTGGAAATCTCCAACACAATCACAGTTGTGCTGCGCGTGCAGGCAGGGACTGTGAGTGCAGACTATCTGGAACCGAAAGCCTCTGGTATGGCAACTGCTGTGCACAGGACCATAAGAAAGTACAGAATCTAGTTTGGGCGTGGTGCTTGATCATGTTGGCAGATTTTACATGGAAATAAGCAGCGCTAATGGTGTTCATGGATGGCAGGTTGGCTTCCGTGATGGTCAGGGTTGTGCACACCCCATCAGGAAGAAGACACAGAAGCCTGAGCACATTAACGAAGTGGTTTAGGAACAATTTCTCCCAGACTGTTATTAGACGAATGAATGCAATCTCTCACCTCAAATGTTGCTGATCTTCCTAACTTTGCTCTTGCCTATTCCACTACCTGTACATGTTAACCACTGTACCTCAGTCTAAATACTTCTGATCTCTCTATCCTTGCTTGGTATGACCTGTCTGCACTGCTCATAAGTAAAAATTTTCACTGCAGTTTGGTTTCACATGATACTAAATCAATCAATCATTCAATCAATATCACATTATCAATCTACCACACAGAACCAGCGCAGACACGTCTTCTTTAATTCACTCACACGAAGTGGGCATCACTGGCTGGACCAGCGTTCATTGTTCATCTCTCAGAGGGAGTTAAGAGTCTGCATCGGGAATCAGAAGTAGGCCAGACCAAGTAAGGATTTTCGTGCATTAACCTATAAACTTGGACTAGTTATTTGTCGAGTATTTGGACCTGTGTAGATCTCATACACATTGATCTATAAACCTGTTTCAGATAATCTGTCCAGCACTGGCAGCAGTGCCGACCTCACCAGTGTACAGATCTAAAAACACAGATGAGCTATCTATCCAACGAATACAGCTGTGCAATGAACGCCAGTCACTTAATCTATGAACAAGGATCAGTTATCCTCTCAGCATGGAGAGCAGTGAATTCCACAACCAGTGCGTTGTTGGGTAACAGTGTGTTCCATCACTGGTCAGCGTGGGGAAATTTACAGCCGATAGTGGAAGTGACAGGATGTGCAGCTCCCACCCATGTAGATCTCGATATCTCCGTTGTGCCATGACAAGGGGTGTTGTGGGTGTGAAAATCACTGCTAGAGAGAGATGGCAGGAAACTCGTTGAAATGCCAACATATGGGAGGGCTGTGGGAAATATACAGACAATGAGAGATTGACAATGTCAGTGGCAGGACATGTTCACAGGTTTTAGAATGAGGAAATATAGACACTTTGATAGTATCCTGCAACATGCGCCAGTGATTCTCAGAAGGACGTGTGAATGAGGTGTAGGCGTGTGGTCAGATGCTGGAGAGTCTTGAATGAGCATTTGTTCTGCAGCTTTGTAACTGGAAATGTAGTAATCAGAATACTCGGCTCATTGGGCTAGATTTAAGAATAATGTGTCCCAGTACCATTTTCACTGTGTGCGACAGAGGATTTATTTCCACGAGGCCGAGCTAGTTTCCTAGGGCTATCTGAGCGAACTCAGCTCATTAACTACCTTCCCCACCACACCATGGTATCCCTCTCATTATGTGCCAGCCCGATTCTCCCACCCATCATGGCTAGAGGTACTCACCATCCCTGAGATGTCACTGAATGTTCTGTGATCCTTGGAACTGATGCCAACTTTCAAAGGACAACGGGCACAGGATTGAACTTTCTCAGTTGAACGCTGCCTGCACAGTTTACCGTGAGCAAGGCAAATATGGGACAATTACACAATGATTTGTCGATAGAGACACGGAGGTCCTGGTGGATGGGTCAGCACAGAGGCAGACCATTCTCTTCCCACAGGCGAAAACACCACCAGACCCACCGAACCTGGTCTGAGCTTATCACGTGCTCAGTGCAGTATCTGGGGTCGAAAGAGAAGTCCAGCAATACAGGGCATGCATCAAAGCACAAAGAACAAAGAATGTTTCACCACAGGAACAAGCACTTCGGTCGTCCAATCCTGTGCTGATCCAGATTCTCTTTCTGAACCTGTCGCATATTTTATAATCGTCTGTTTCCCCTTTCTCCCCACCCATTCACGGCTCTGTCTTTATACATATTAAATGGCGCCACCGCACCCATCTCTAGCAGCTCTGCTGGCAACAGGTTGCAGGCACCCACCAACCTCTACGCACAGAACTTTCCACGCATATCCTCCTTTTTTCCCCTCTCACTTTGAACTCGTTACCACAAGTAACTGATTCCCCCACTATGGGAATAACAGTTTCTTGTGATTCACCTTGTCCATACGTCTCATGGTTTTGGAGACCTCAATCAGGTTCCCGCCAACCTCTGTCTTTCTAATGAAAGTAATCCTCATCTAATCGACATTTTTTCACAACGAGTGCCTTCCATACCTGGAAACATCCTAGTGAACGACCTCTGCAACCTCTCCAAAGCATCCACATCGTTTTGGTATTGAGGCGACCAGAACTGAATGTAATGTTGCAAATGTGGCCGGCCAAAGTCTTATCCAATTATAATATGTCCTGATAACTTTTGTATTCAATACTCCATCCAATGAAAAAAAAGGTTCCGAAAGATTGACGCATAACTTTGTTTTTAGATTAGATTACTTACAGTGTGGAAACAGGCCTTTTGGCCCAACAAGTTCACACTGACCTGCCGAAGCACACCCACCCAGACCCATTCCCCTACATCTAACACTACGGGCAATTTAGCGTGGCCGATTCACCTAACCTGCACATTTTTGGACTGTGGGAGGAAACCAGAGCACCTGGAGGAAACCCACGCAGACACGGAGAGAATGTGCAAACTCCACACAGTCAGTCGCCTGAGGCGGGAATTGAACCCAGGTCTCTGGCGCTGTGAGGCAGCAGTGCTAACCACTGTGCATCCGTGCCACCCTCTTTTTTTTCTCTTGTCCTCTTTTTTTTTTCAAGAAGGGAAACAGGCATAATATCGGAAACTCTAGGCTGATGAATCTCACATCAGTGCTTGGGAAGGTTTTGGAGAGAATTCGAAGGAATAGGAGTTACGATTGTTTCGAAAAACAGTGCCTAACTAAGTGCTGTCAGCCTGGCGTTCTTTTGGGCAGATCATGTTTACTAACTTGTTTGATTTTTTTGAAGAGGTGACGGAGATGATTGATGAGGGTAGAATAGTGGATGTTGTCGGCACGGATTTAATAAGGCTTTTGAAAAGTTATATTGAACATGACGCAAAATAAAATTAATCTCTTCTGCCTGCCGTTGGCCGATAACCCTCCGTTCCTTCGATTTCATGTGCATATCGAAATGTTTCTTTCCCGTCCTTATCGCATCCACCATCACCAACATCACCACTGGCAGTACCTTCCCGACCACTGCAACTCTCTATTTAAGGCTCTTCCAGAAGGTTAAAATGCATGGGATTTACGGTGAGTGGCTGCGTGGATTCATAATTGGTTTGCTCAAAGGAGAATACTTTAGAATAATTTTGAATGATATATTGGGATATATATCAGTTGGAGGTATGGGAGGGGAAATGGCATATTGAATTTTAACTGGATAAATGTGAGGTACTGCACTTTGGGATATCAAATGTTGAGAAAATGTCCACAGTTAGTGATACAACCCTGAACAGCATTAATGAGCAGAAGGATCTTGGGGTTCAAGTACACAACTCCCTTTAAGTGATCAAACAATTATAGAGGGTAGTAAAGAAGGCATATGACATGCCTGCTTTCTCTGATCGGGGAACTGAGTACAAGGCTCGGAATGTTATCTTGCAGCTTTACAAGAGCATTGCGTCGGCTGCACTAAGAGCATTGTGTTCAAATATGGTCGCCACTTGACAGGAAGCATGAAGAGGTTTTGGACCGGGTGAAGAAGAGGTTAACCAAGACACTGTTTGGATTCAATGTTATGATCTTTGAGGAGAGTATAAAAATGCAAGCTGCTTTCTCTGGAGTACAGAGGCTGAGGAGGGACTTCATATATTTCTTGAAAATTATGAGATACCGAAAGAAAGTTGACAGTCAGAATTTCTCTCACAGTGATGAAATATCAAAAACTATTGGGCATGTATTTATGATTATGGGGAAGATCAAAAGAGATTGTCAGGAGTCTGAAACGCGCTGCTAGCGGTGGTGGTGGTGATGACAGAGGTGAAAGGGACGTGTAAGAAACGTCTTGACGGCATATGAATATGAAAAGAGTGGAGAGATATGGAATAACGGCAGGCAGAAGGGCGTAGTTTAATTTTGCGTCATGGTCGGCAAAACATTGCGGGACGAATGGCCCATTCCTGTACTGTACTATTCTACGTTTCGTGTTCTAACTAGATTGACTCTGAATGCAGCCCATAACTTCGCCCAGACTTGAATCACCTGGTCATCTGGTCCGCCTGAATACAACATTTCACAACACAACTTCCAGGAGCAAAACACTGATTATTCAATATCAGTACAGAGGAACATAAGGAATAGGAACAAGATTATGTCATTCAGAGCTTCAACCCTTCATTCATTATGATCACACCTGACATACTTCAATCATCAAATCGAATTTCATGCCAGTCCTTCTATTGCTCAACTCAAGTAGGACAAAACATCAATCGACTTGCTTTTGAAAATATTTTCAGTGATTGAGACTCCAGAAGTCTCTTGGTTCAAGAGATCACAGGCTCGCTACCTTCTGAGAGAAGATATTCCTTTGCATCCCATTTTGAAACGAGTATCCCGAGATCAGTAAATAAGTCGCCCCTAGTTCCAGACTTCCATCAGTTTGGAAACATCTACTCAACATTCCTCTGTCCTGCACCCTTTGAATCTCACGCATTTTAACAATATGATTCTTCATTCCTTTCTACCACAAACTATAAAATTAAAATTCTCACACCACCAACTTATATTCCACAGGTATTTTTGTAAGCACCAGCTTTCGGAGCACTGCTCCTTCATCAGGAAGCTAGTGGGGCAGGATCATAGAGTACGACATTGACAGTAAAGGTATTTTACTATAAATTATGTGTCAGTTAATTATGTGGCTTGTGACTGCCTGATGAAGGAGAACTCGAAATAAGCTTGTTGGACAATAACCGGGCGTTATATGATTTTTAACTTTGTCCACACCGCTCGCTGGTTGATGAGGATTCTCCTTATCTCCGATACCGGTAGCTCCTAAACAAATATTAAAGAACTACCTTGTTGGTAAGACCATAAGACGATAAGACCGCAGAGCAAAAATCAGGCCATTCATCCTGTCGCATCTGCTCCTCAATTCAATCAAAGCTTCCCAACCCAATTCTCCCTGTTTCTGCCCGTTACACTTGATCCCCTTGATACTCAAAAACCTATCTATCTAACTCTTAAATAGGTCAATGAAATGGGCACCACAGCCTTCTGTTGCTGTGAATTCCATAGATTCATCGCTCGCTGGTTGACGAGGATTCTCCTTATCTCCAATATAAAAGGTTTTCCCTATACTCTAATACGGTGCCCTTGGTGCCAGTCTCTACTACAAATGGAAACATCTTCCTAACATCTATTCTGTGCAGGCCATTCAGTATTCTGTATGTTGCAATCAGATTCCCCCATCGTTCTTAAAACTCCAACGAATACAGACTAGCAGTCCTCAAATATTCCTCATATGTTAAAATTTTCACCGAAGATAATTCTTGTGAACTTCCTGTGAACATGCTCCAAGGCCAATATATGATTTCTGAGATATGGCGCCAAAGACGGCGCAGAATGTTCCAAATGTTGTCTGGCCAGAGACTTGTAGAGCCTCGGAAGTACGTCCTTGATTTTATATTCAAGTCATTTCGACATAAACGCCATTTTTGCATTTTCCTTCATAAATTCTGACTTAACCTTCAAGTTTTCCTTGAGGGAATTCTGGATGAGAGTTTTCTCTTTGCACTTCAGACTTCTGAACTTTCTAACCATTTGAATAATAGTCCATGCCTTTTTTTTTCTTTCCAAAGTGAATGACTTCTGACTTTCCCATGTTGTACTCCACCTATCCTTTCTTTGCCCACTCTCCTAACCTGTCCAAATCCTTCTTCACCTTTCCCCACCTTCTCAATGCCACGTGTCCTTCTATCTGTCTCTGCGTCAGTTTAGACCTTCGCAAGAATATTCTCAATTCCTTTTCCAGATAATTAATTTGTCAAGTGAAAAGTTGTTGTCCTAACACATCCATGCCGAACACAACTTGCCACCAGCTGCCATCCTGAGAAAGACCACTTTATCCCCATTCTCTGATTTCTGCCAGACAACAAAGCTAGCACCTTGCCTCTGATACCATGGACCTTATCTTATTCAGTGGCCTGCTGTCAGCACATTGTCAAAGCTTTTATTGAAGACCAGGGAGATAATAATCATTGTTTTTTCTTGGTCTAATCTGCTCGTTCCTTTCTCAAATACTTCCAGCAGATCTATCTGGCATGATCTCCCGTTGATGAAACCATGTTGACTCTGCCATAATTTACCATACACTTCCAAGTATTTGGAAATCTCATCTCGCACATTGTAGTGCAGGATCTGATCCACAACTGAGGTTTGGCTAATTGGTCTATAATTTCCCCACGTTTACCTTTTACCTTGCTCCCTTCATCTAATGATTCTTGAAAGATCACCATTAATGAATCCACTGTCTCTTCACTACCTTAGAACTCTGGCGTGTAATCCTATGGTGCAGAAGATTTATGCATTTTCAGGCCATTCAGTGCTTGTCATAGCTTCTCCTTGTTGAAGGCCATAATAGCCAGTTCTGCCCCTCACTCTCTTGAATTTTCAGGATATCACTCGTGTCGTCCAGCAGAAGCACTGAAGAAAAAAGTAATTGTACACGTCCTCAGCCATGTCCATGTCACCAACTACTGCCCCTCCAGTGCAATTGCCCAGCGGAACGACAAATGCCCACTATTGCCGTTTGTGAATCGAAACACACTCTTAGATTAGCTTATCTACAGTGTGGACAGAGACCATTTGGCCCAACAAGTCCACACCTACTCTCCAAAGAGTAACTCACACGGACCCATTCACCTACATTTACCCCTGACTAATGCACTTAACACTACGGGCAATTTAGCATGGTCAATTCCCCTAACCTGCACATCTTTGGAACGTGGGAGAAAACCAGAGTACCCGGATGAAACCAACACAAACGCGGGGGGGGAGGGGGGAGGGAATGTGCAAACTGTACACATTCAATTGCCCAAAGTGGAAATTGAACCTGGGTCCCTGACACTGTGAGGCAACCGTGCACTCCACTGAGCCACCGTGATGCCCCTAGTCGACTGGTTAGCTTACCCTCATACTTAATCTTCTCCCTTCTTATTTCCTCTTTTGTTGCCCTTTGTTGGTCTTTGCAAACTTTCCAAACCTCTGGTTTCCCACTGCCCGTCATCGCATGATCTGCTTTCTCCTTTACTTTTCTGATATCCCTGACTTCCCTCGTCGGCCATGGTTGTCTCATCCTTTTTTTCCACGTTCATTTTCCTTGGAAAGAATGTCTGCTGTGTCTCCTGAATTCCTCTCAGAAACCCCTGCCATAGATATGTACAATCCTCTAACATGGGCCCTTTGGGCCAAACTCACCCATAGCGACCAAAGTGAACCTCCACGATTGTTTTGCATTTCCCAGCACTTAGCCCGTATCCTTCTAATGCTTTCTGCTACACGTATTTGTCCAAATACATTTTTAAAGTTGTTAATGAACTCCCTAATCACTTCTGCTGAAAGGTTATTCATATGTGTAAACTCACTTGTCAAAAAAATTTACCCCTCATGTTTCCCTTTTCATTGTTTCCCTTCTAATATTAAACTGATGCCCTCTACTTCGCGTTTCCATGGCCCTCGGAAAACGACTGAATACAATCACCCTATCTATACCTCTCATGAATCTATGCACACCATATGATTCCCCCTCAGTCTCCTATACTTTAAGAAAAAAAAGTCACAGCTTGTCCAATCTCTCCCTGTAACTCAGGCCGTTAATCTTCGCAAAATTCTTGGCAACCTATTCTGCACTCTTAAACGTTACGAAAGTCTTTACTATCACAAGGTGACTAAAACCGAACACAATATTCTACGTGTATAACTGTCTGATAACGTCCCATCTTCTCTACTCAATGCCCTGACTAATGAAGGCCAGTATGCCAAATAAGTTCCTCACTGATCTGTTTTCCTTTGACTCCACTTTGGGAGAACTTTGAACCTGAATTCCAAGATCCCTCTGTTGCACGACACCTCTTTATGCCTGCCCATGAACCATAAAACCCTTACTTTGGTCTGTCTTTCCTAAGTGAAAGATGTCACACTATATTAAACTTGATTTGCTCTATCTCGGTCTACTTTCCTGGCTCATCAAGCTCCTGCAGAAATTTATGACAAGCTCCTCATCTGCGATCTTACTGGTCATGCTTGCACATTCACATCCAAGTCATTGGCATTAATAAATAAAAACAGCAATGAGCTTAGCACTGACCCTTGATGCACTCCACTAGTCACAAGTCTCCAATCTGAGTGCATCCTTCCGCTATTACCCTCTACTTCCTAACCATCAAGCCTATTGTGAACCCAACTGCTGGCTTCCCTTGCATCCCATGCGATCGACCCTGCCATTGCTTGTCCACTGTCTTTTCTGCTGGGCTCTTCACCCCGTTAAATCTAAGCAGCTCGTTCCTCGTGCATCTGTTGTCGCCTTTATTCAGCTGTCATACCGTTACCTCTGATTCTATCTTCTCCCTCTCAAGTTGCAAATTAAAATTGCACGACAAGCTGCTCGAAAATCCGTCTCATAGGCATTTTACAAATTACTTTTCTTCAATCGAATACCAAGCTGATTTTCCAAATCCACTTGCAAATTGAAATACCCCATGATCACTGCACGTTTGCCTTTCCCACATATCTTTTCTGTATACAGATGTGCCATGCACCCCACCCCCTGACGGCGGTACACGGAATGTACATGACTTCAACTGTGTTCTCTTTAACCTTTGTGGTCCCTCAATTCTACACACATAGATTCTACAACATCAGACACGATTTCGCCTCACATTAATTTAATTTCATTTCTTACTCATAAGGCAACCCCACCCCACTGTCCACATGCCCATTTCTTTTCGAATAAAATGTTTATTCTTGAATTTTCAGCTTCCATTTGTAATCCCCTTGCTGCCCCGTCTCTCTGATACCGAGCACGTCTTACCTGCCAATTTCGATCTTCGCCACAAGCTCATTTATCATACTCCTAAAACTGGGTGCATTCAGGTACAACAACTTCAGTTCTGCATGAACTGGACTTCACTTTTCATTGTCATTTGTTTATTCATTGTTCTCGAAGTTTTTTTGCTCACCCTTTCCATGCAATCTCTGTCTGTGCTGGAGATTTAAATAACCTCTTCGGAGTCCAGCACTCTTACGTCCGCCTTTAATTCGGGATTTCTAATTTCCCCCAGAGCTGAACCCAACCACCACTTTTTATTTTGAAACCCAGTCCAAAGCCCGAGTTATGTGATTTGCCAGAACACTGGTCACAGCATGGTTCAAGTGAAGATCATCCCATCGAAACATTCCGTTCTCCCCCAGTACTGCTGCCAATGTCCCAAGAATTCATATCCATTTAGCCCTCACCAATCTTTGATTCAAGCATTTATTTACTTACTTTTCGTGAGCCTATGGCAATTAGCGCGTGGCTTATGTAGTAATCGAGAGAACAATACCTTCTTGGTTTTGTTTTTCTTAGTTTATCTTCGAGCTATTCGCCCCCCCCCCCCCCCACCCCACCTTATCAAGGCCTCTGCCCTCATTTTATCTGTGTCATTTGTACCGATGTGCGCCACGACCACTGGATCTTTTTGCTCCCACACAAATTTCCTCTACAAACTAGATATGATATCCCGAACACGATCTTCGGGACTATCGATTGTGGTCACAGAGAACATGGTCTATGACTCTAACTGTAAGTCAACTTCTTTAACGCAATGATCAGCCGAGTAAATTGACCTAGATTCTTGATGCACCTGTATGTTAACAATTTAAATTCCATACACAGCAAAACCCAAATTTTCTGTTCTGCTCTTTTATTTCGAATCTCTCTGCATGTGAAAACTATAGGGTTTTTTTGGTGTTTTTATCCCGAACTCATTATTTTGTTCCAATGAACACCATCTACCTCTTTCGCTTTTTGAAACCTTTTGTTCTCATTATCATTGCATGCACTCTAAACTCTTTTATGTCATCCTCAACTGTCGATAGATTGTGTTTACCTCCTCCTCCAATTAATTATTATAGAGAGTAATGAACGAGCGTCCAAGGGATGATGGCTGTGGTAATGCACTAATTGCATCTTTACAAACAAACAGAAACAGTTTGACTCACTCTTCTGTGTCTTAACAGTTGTTCAATCTCTGACAACAACACACAAAGGTCTAGCTTCTGCAATGCACATTTTATGTTGTACATTGCAATTCGCTTAACAAAACTAAATCCGCCATCTAATAGTTTACTTTTTGTCACCACTTGACATATCCTGAAACAACTCAACACATTTTCTAGTCACAATTTAATTTACAGAATACGAGGTTGACATTTGAATTCATTCCTTTGTTTAAGTATCCTGCTGAACATTTTCCCTTCTAACAGACTCAGTTTCCTCATCAGAGATATAAGGCTATCAGGTCTATAGTTTTTACCTTTCTGTCTTCCCTGCCTCCTTGAAGATGGCAATCCCGTGAGCAATTTATTTGAATTTACTGGAAACCTCCTGACATCTTGTGATTTCAATGACATCTTAAAGAATACCAGGAAAAACTATGTGGTAAAATATTTCAAAAAAAGTGGAAACAGACCATCAGTAGCTGATGGATAATTTCTCTCTCATCTCATTGCTTTTGCCACGAAAATAGGCCCTTTTGCAAGATTGTTCCTGTTGTTAAGAGCTGTAAGTACATTAGGGTGTTTCTGTATCTCACCATTAAAACAATCAATTCAAAATAATGATTTAAATTATCTGCTATCCCCTTTGCTCCTGTGTAAAAGTCCCCAGTGTCATTTTCCTCGTTTCCCAAATAGATTTGAGCTACTCTGTTGCATTTTTACACGCACATGTACAATCACATGCTATTTCGCCTGATATCTTTTTGCAATGTAATTTCCTATCAATTTTCTCCCACTTAATTCGCTTCACTTCAGTCAAGTATTTGATTGTAAAAAAGAAAAAAACTTCTCGCAGACCAGCAGTTTTCATGATGATGTGTGTCATTACTTTTTGCATTGGCTACTCACGTTGAAGTCATTTCTTGATTATGAAAGTTGCACAGTTTCATGAATTGCATTTTGCTTTTTTGATTGTTATGAAGTATGTGACTAACATTTGCCGCCGTTCGTCAACTGAACATCGCATCGTTCACCTTGCCAAGTCACTTTATTAAACAATGAATTCAAAAGGGCTAATTATACTCCTGGTGTTTTTCAAACCTCCCATGGTGTGGTGGTGGATGTCGGGCTTCCTCATGTAGGTAAAAACATCATCAGCTGACAGTGCTGAACACAGTCTTTCAATGGATAGGCACAAAACAACTTTTATACACGCCGGTCAAAATTGCTCATATGTTGTGTCCAACATTGAGCACCAAGTATGAGACACTCGGAAGTGAAAGGCAACACAAATAAGAAACATTGTGGCACCACCAACTCTATATTCAGTTAAAATCATGGTCAGGGCGAGAGTCAGAGGCAAAGACATTTGCTTTAAATAGACATTTGGACAGGGCGGGAAGGTGGAAGGTCTGAGCAACATACTAAAAATCATTTATGAGGCAGACCATTGGAGAAGTAATGCCATAGAGGGACCCTCATATGATTGAAGCCAATAAAATGAGATTTGAGCACACCAGAAGCCAGTATAGGTAATGGTTACAGGTTGATGGATGAACCAGGCAGTGTTGTCAGTGAGTACAGAAGTAAGGGTGAATGGGAAAGGGTAGGTCAGTTATTTTAAGGTTGATCTTTGAACAGGAAAGTGTAGGTTAGTGAGTATACGGGTGATGTGTGAATGGGACTTTGCAGGTCAGTGAGCATCGCAATGACGGTGAATGGAACTCTGACTGGATTGATGGATAGACAGCAGCATTGTCGATGAGTTTAAGTTTATAGAAGCAATGAGACATGAGAATACTTGACTCTGGAGCTATGGAATTGAAAAGTTGTAGGAAACGTACATCAGTGTAAGATATGTCGCTGCGGTTTTACATAAACCCACTCAGGCATCGGCTACGAGAGGAGATTATGGTAGGTAATGATGACGAAGGCTTATGCGATTCAGTGGCAGTTAACTTCTGCCAACACATTGATTCTGCTGCTCCTCGCTTGCTGCCTATTATTTAATAGCACACTCTGTACTGATTAGTGCAGAAAACTTCTGTGGAACATGAGGGAGAAATAGAAATGAATTTATATTACTAGGACATACCATTTATTACATAATTCACTATTTGGGCAATATTATAAATTCCATCAGATTAATCACCAAATCTGGCTCATTATGATCAATTGACAGATCACAGCGAAAACCTCATTGTCTGTATGTGTGTGTGGGGAATTGAAAATTACAGTAAAGATGCTACACTACAGTTTTACAAGACATCCATGAGATTACATCATGAATACTATGTGCAGATTAGTTTTGTTTTGTAAATACTTAAATAACTCTTGGGCAGTCCAGAGGAAGTTTACCCAATTGATGGCTTGTATGAACAGATAGTCTCATGTGGAATGCTGGCAAGCTGGCCTCGTTTCCAGCGGTCTGCCGAGGACTGAGGAGTGAATTGATGACTTCCCGTTCGCAATGCATGTGTGAAAATTATGATGAAGCTTATTGGTAAGTCCACTCACATTTTTTAAACTATCACTTATATTTTAAGGCCAGGGATATTTTATACAATTTATTAACACTTTATCACATAAAACCATAAACGTCTAGCCCAACAGTACCCTGATTTAATTGGATCATAGTTGATATGATTGTAGAATTGAATTCCTCTCTAATCTCGAAAATCTTTCCCCTCTTGCTGGCCTGGAGCCTATTTGCCTTTGAGTTGAAATAAAATGTAAGACTTTGCCTCAACCACATTTTCAGGTAGAGAATGGCAAAGTCTCACCAGACACTGAAAGGGAAGCAAATCGCTGTTTAGGTTAAGCCCGATTTTAACCCATGACATTTAGCCCATCATGTCTGCTGTGCCCTTCAGTACCATAATGGCTCATTTGTTAATCTTCAAATCCAGAATCCTGCCTTATCCCAACAGCCCTCGAATACATACTGATGAAAAATCTGGCCTACAATAGTCTTCAATATACTAACTGATAGCGAGTAACACATTACTCTCTGAGGGAAGAATTCCTCCTCATCTCTCCCTTAGGGTGAGCTGTGCTCTCTGGTCCTCGGTTCTCCTGCAAACAGAAACAACGTTTTTTTTGGCAATTAACCGGTCAAGCACACTTTTTTTCATAACTATTCCTTCTCATTTTTCCAAACTGCAGTGAACGCACAAGTAAACAACTCAACCTCGCTTCATAAGAAAACACCTCAAGTGTCGAGATTTGTTTTGTGAACCTTCTCTCACCCGCTTCCAGTGCATCTGTCATATCCGAAGAAAAGGGCTGCAAAACCGTTCATATTATTGCAGGTGCGATCTGCAAGGAAAGTTGTGGGTGTTCAGACATCACCGTGTTTGAAATAGTTGCCATTGGTAAATTTGTATTCCCTGTAACCTGCGAGAAGTTTTCTGTTGGTCAATACAGAAACTGAAGTTCTTCTGTCCTATGGCTTTCTCGAATCATTCTCAAATAAATCGTAGTCAGCTGCTCCGTTTTTATTGAAAACAGTGCGTCATCACAAACATTTAACTTTTATATGACAGATGCCAATAGTCACTTCAGCTATTTCATCCCATGATAAACTGCTTGCATCATCTTCACCATTTACCCTCCCCTTCCGTCTGTGTCTCTTCGAAATATGGAGTTCGTGCATTCATTTTTATTGCTCAAGACATTGTGCTGGGATTAATTGTGTCGCCAGAATTGATTCCTGTGACACCTCACTAGTTGCAGGTCGTCATCAGAAAAAAAAAATTCTTAAAACTTCTCTGCCCATTATCAAACCTTCCCTGCGGAGATACTTCAATCAATTAAGCTGTAAACTCACACAGCCACGGCGAGGATTCCCCATGCTATTGCCATTATGCTGCTTTTAAAAACGCCTCTAACCAACTGAGGTAACCGACACCAAGTGCTTGGCATCACTGAAAAATTACCCCAAAAACTTCTAAATTCTGTGTGCGGACGGCACTCAAATTGATGGATTTATGAAAAATCGGCAAAAGGTGAGGCATGCTGGTAAACTAAGCCTAGCTTGCCCAAAGTGATCGTTTTAATAAACAAGTTGTGGAACCCACATAACCTGCAGCAACAGACTGACAGCATGTAACTGACGAAACCGCTGCAGATCACACAATATTCACTTGAATTCCAATTGATTTAATTGACCTGAATGCCATGCCCAGATCAATCACAATATGGAGTTGCTTACCAGACACAGCGGCACCTCACACGCTTATTTGCAGAGGGCTCCCTGACCTGTGTGCAACTAAAACTTCCAGGAATGAGTGCTCAAGGACCACCCTGCCATCGACATGTCAACTCCATTTAATCAAGGGAACGGAGCTCTGATCTATGGATTGGAGGATAGCGACAATCCTCCCAAATGGGAGCAAACAAGTTTACAGATAAGAATCACTGTAACCACACCTTCAGGAGCGGCAACTCTCGGTCAACGACCTTGAAGGGAAGGCATGCCTGGGAGCATGGGACGAACACTCGACGATCATAACCACATGGATCAAGGCCAAGATTTCGTGTGGTGGTTTTGGAGCATCCAGAGTTAAGATAAAGCACAAGATAGTTGAACAGGTTTATTGTGTAATCTGTTAGTTTGGAATGTATTTTATTATAATAATATTAGTTGTGTTAAATAAATAAGCATTATCAGTTATTATTATTACGAGTCCACTCACAGTTTCTTAGCTAGATAAGAGTTAGAACATACTGTGTGGCAGGCGCTACCATTCAGTCCTGTGAACTTTCCCCATTACTCTTGACTCAATTATTCTGCATTCCATACATGAAGACGCCCTGATCCATCTGTAACTTATACTCTGTCATCTCTCGTAATTTTGATAAATGAAACTTTTTAATTATTATTTCGGCTAATGGGCAATTTCGCATTCACCCTCATTTATCCATTTGCCTGCATTGTGGTTCACTCACCTGACCCATCGATACCATGTTAAAAACACGAAAGATGATTGAGGTGAAGTATTTATAAATAATTAAGGGGAAGGTGTATATATTCCTGTTAAAAAGGCTGTAAACCATATTTGAGGGTGAAGGAGAAGCTGATCACAAATCAGAAATGGATTAGTCATGATTTTGTCGAATGTCAGAACTGGAAAGGCCGAATGGATCACTTCAGTTCCCAGTCTATGCATTTTCCTGTACAACTGCTATCTGGACGACCTCCTTTTCATCAATATTACCTTCATGCAATTTCCCGTAATTACTTGTTATAGAATTTGTAAATTTCACTGCAGAACAACACTGAAGTCCTTTTGATAGCACCTTCTCAATCTACAAATAAGTCCAAGGGCAACAGATATTTGGGAACACAGTCACATGCAAGTTCCCCTTCAAACCACTTGTCAACCTGATTTGAAATGGATATCGCCGTCCTTCAGGTTTGCAGGATTAAAATTCTGGATCTCCCTCTGAACGGTATTTAGGTTCCAACTACACCAACGAGACTGCAGTTGATCAACAAAGCAACCGACTAACATCTCCTCCAGTCTACTTGGAATGGACAACAAAATCTGGCCAAGACAAAGACACCAAAATCCCATGGATATCTGCAACTCGATGTAATTTATTCAGTTCAATGGCATTTCTGCAAGACTTCCTGTCACCCGCCCATGAAGACAGAAACAATATGCGTCCCTCGCCCAGAAGTGGTGACCTCTACTATCTAATGAGCATAGCGATTGTCAGCATAATGACATTTAAATGAAATGTCACCCAAAACCTGCCTGGAAGGTTCTTGGTCGTAGAAATTGAACAAAACTATGACCTACATGGCCATTGTGAGCATAGTTCTCATCCTGATGTGACACCCAATGTTTGTTAAACGTGAGGCACAAAATGTTGACACCGCCTCATCATTGAACCAGACTTGCCTCAATCTGTGTTCTTGGTTTATGAATTTGTTGGGAAAGTCTTCCTCGAAAATTCAAGACTTGTCAGACAGGTACAAACTGCCTCAGCTCCCTGACCTACCCCAACCTCATCTGCCTTCCTCCTCAGAGAGTTTCTCCGTATCAGCGGTCTTTCCTCACTTTGTCAGTGACTTTGCAGATCCTCGCTGAATCTCCAGCACAACTGAGCGGAAAATTTAACAATACCTGCACCAACTTTCCAATGAGTCACCACGTCACGTTCCACAAATACACAGATTTCCTACTCGGTGTTGATCAGAACACTCCCCTTTCCTGTCTTTGTGGATTCTGATTCTTCACCATTCTAACATTGCTCTTTCAGATGTGCAATTAATCTCAGCAACCTGCAAGACTGGACACTTCATCTCTCCAATAAAATAGTTGATAGTGGAATTCATACCATTTTCTGACGGTCAGAATCACTCCAAATGGCTTTGTGCAGGTAAACGCCACAGTCAGTTGGAGAAACGTAGAGAATATAATACACTTTAAGAAGCGAATTAGGTACATATGTAAATGAAAAAATTGTGATTACAGTGGAAAGGGATTCATCTTTTTTGAAGAAATCTTTTGTGACATATGTAATACAAGTAAAACCAGATTTTGTGATCTATCCTGATTTTCCCTGAATTGCGTGGTTTGCTCGGCCATTCTCGAGGACAGTTCAGAGCCACTGACATTTGTATTTTTGTGAAGTCGCGTATAGAATAGACTCAGCAAGGAAAGAAGTATCCTGCACCCCCCAAACGAACATAAACGTGGCAGGATGAGGAAAGTAAAATCACTAAAATATAGGTATTGGTGAGCAGGTATTTGTTGTAAATTACAGCAGCTGCAAGGGGATGGGGAGGACTTCTACTCATGTCCCCACGGTATGAGCCTGGAGGTGTGGGTTTCAACTGCATCAACACTGTGGCAGTCTCATGTCTCCCCAGGATATCAACATGTGCCGACCGCAGAGCAAAAAATATTTCTGATTGAATTAGTTGAAATTAAGAATTGCAGGTGGAAGAGAATTGGAATACCGAAATCTGAATTTAAGAAGCGTACAGATTCTGTATCGACAGTCAGACTGAGGTGAAGACGAGACGTATAGTACGTATAGTACGATAGAGTGCAGTGCTGGTAGTGTGGAGACAAAAATAGACTCAAGGCAAGTTCACGCCTGGGGATTGTATATCAGTTTGTTTCATTCTTAAATATAGCTATTAAAGTTGGTTGACAAAAATATAGATTCTGGATTAGTGGTGCTGGAAGAGCACAGCAGATCAGGTAGCATCTGAGGAACAGTAAAATCGAAGTTTCGGGCAAAAGCCCTTCATCAGGAATCCTGTACTGCTGTGGTATTCCAGCACCACGAATCCAGAATCTGGTTTCCAGCATCTGCAGTCATTGTTTTTACCTACCTGACAAAAATATAGAGTTTATTGATGGAAACTACAGCAGTTGCTTCAATCCTTTCATAATTTAACTAATTAGAAGGCTATTCCTATGCAACATAGTTTATGGAGTTAATGCTCAGATAATCTTACCAGGAACACCAACGATAGCGAGGGTGGGATAGTAACCAGCTTGAATCACCCAAAGTACAGCTCGAATCCGCAAATCTAAAGAGGCCCACTCTTGTGAAAGCCAGTAAAGACCCAAGGATAAACTCCGGCCCATTGTTATTTCGTTAAAGTCTATTGTTCTCTGATTCCGATCTCTCCTCTCCCGCTCTCTGGAGTTGTTGATCCCGGTGAGTATTGAAGGTGATGGTCTCCTATCATTATGGAATAACACATTAAAATAGGTCGCTTATTAATACAAGAGAGAAACTCTCCAGTGACACTGTTAGAAATTGAGATTAATTAAAGTCATTAGGTAAGCAGCTCCAGTTAACCCCTCTCAAACTAACACTTGTTCTATTACAGTAAAACATGATATTCACGCAGTTTGGATGGAATGCACTGCGGTCACTGAAGGAAGCATTGGGGGACGTAGCAGAGCGAACGTGCATAATCTTGCTAACCTTGATCATTATGGATCATCATCAAATTATTTTGGGAATTTTCAGAGCACAGCATCTGGAAAAATATGTTGTTGCTCAGAAAGCATAGGTATTTTTAAGGAAAGTAAAGCAAACTGGACCGGAAACAGAAGAGTGTATCTTTTGAATTCCAGTCAGTCCTTTGACGTAGGGAGCTGAAGGGCCGGTTTTTGAGTTGGATAACTTAATGATTATCGGTGAATCAGAACTAAATGTGATCGGTTGTCATTTAGTTTAGGAAACAGAATGTCATTGATTAAATGTGAGTGAGAATCTGAACAGGATATTGATTAGGAAAAAAAAACAGAAAAGAGTGTAATTAGGGAACATGGCTGTTCTTATAACATTTTCCAATCGGGACAGTGAAAGGATGGAGAGGTGGGCTGAGAAGCGGAAGATGGATTGCAATGTGGAAAAGTGTGAAGTACTTCATTTTGCAAGTGCGAATTTGATTTATTATTACAGAGTTAAAGGCAGGATTCTTGGCAGTGTGGCAGAAAACAGAGATCTCGGAATGCACGTCCATAGTTCCCTCTAAGTTGCCACCTGAGTCTTTAAGACGGTATATGGTGTGTTGGCTTTAATTAACAGGGGCATTGAGTTTTAGAGCTGTGCTTTGATGCTGCAGGTGGACAGAGTCCTGGTTTCATCAAGTTTGGAATATTGTGTTGAGCTCTGTCTGCCTCAGTATTGGAAGGATGTGGAAGCTTTAGAGAAGGTGAAGAGTAGATTTACTAGGAAGCTGCCTGGACTGGAGGGCATGTCTTATGAAGAAAAGTTGAGGGAGCGAGGGTGTTTTCTTTTTGGAGTGGAGAAAGGTGAGTGGTGACTTGCTAGAGTTGTAAAAGATGATGAGCGGCAAAGATAGAGTGGATAGACAGAGACTTTTTCCCATGGTGGAAATGGCTATCATGAGGGGATCTAAGTTTAAGTTGTTTGGTGGAAGGTTTACGGGAGGTGTCAGAGGTGGGTTATTTACACAGAGAATGGTGATTGTGTGGAATGCACTGCCAGTTGTGGTACAAGAATCAGATATTTTGGGATACATAAGCGAATTTTGGCTAGGCACATGGACAATCCTACAATGAAAGGTATATAAGTTAGCTTGATCATAGATAGGATAAATTATCTGCACAACATCGAGGGCCGAAGGTACTGTAGTTTTCGAAGTTCTATAAACACAGCCATGTTCTACTGCATTGTAGAGGGCGCTTGTGAGACTGTGTGCAATTTCATCTCCTTAAGTGAAACCTAACGACATAATGGCTTTAGAAGCTGCACAGTGTACTTTATCTGCACTCATTCCTATAATGAATCGCTTATATTATCGCAGTTTAGTTTGTTTGGCCTGAAAGTGAGATGTGATCTGATTGAACCATACTAGCCTTGAGGAGATTGGATAGTCAGAATGGTTAGTTCTTCTTGTTCAGGGGCCCAAACCCAGAGAAAATAGTATTTTCATACAAATGTTGTAAAACATGAATCACATCCAAACTTCTTGACCCAAGTAAAATTAAGTAGCACTTCCATAAAGGGAGTATATATTGTTCTGGGAAATTTCCGAGGCAGTTTGTATGATTTAGTCTGGGGTTGTGGACTAATTCTAAGATGTCGGAACTCAGAGAGGGAGAATTATTTTCCTGCCTGAGAAGTAACAGTTCATAGCCCTCTCTTTCTTTCTAGCAACATGGATAATCAGAGCATCCCAAAGTAATCTTTAACACTCTTGACGCATTTCTGTGGAGTACGCTTTAAGATCAAGTCCACCAGCTGGAGCACAAGTATTTCAGCCAAATTCAACTGCTCATTGATGACCATGCAGCGCCTGCATCTTGTGTGAGCAGAACTTCATCGTAACACCACCTGGTGCAATCTGTTACCTCGTCTTTGTCTTGACTGTAACTCTCACCCGTCGAACTGTTTCCAAGTTGACAATAAAGAGCTTTTGCTGTTCAAAAACAAAAAACGATCGGCATATGGGAACAGTATGTGACTAAGTTGAATTGTGGCACTGTCTACTAATATTAAGGAGTTGGCTTGTCATAAACTGCGAAACGCATTTGGCCTACATTCTTGATAGTTCAGGTGAATGGATACCTGGACTATCATTTAAATTGGTGAATTGTCGCCTTAATTCAAAATTCCTTCCGGAGAGCAGTTCCTGTATCTTTGGTTATGATGTCTTGACTAGGTAATAGTCTTGCTGTTATGAATAAATAAGTCAGCATGACAGATTTGTTAGCGCATAACCAGATATGTCTGAGACCTGTAATTTTCCCAATGTCACCAACCTGGGTATATTTAAAATTGGAGTGACTGATGGAGTAGTGGCACAAGAAATGAATCAGTGACCCCCTTCGAATTGAATACAGAATCATCGAGACGAGGTGGAAAAATCCAGCCCATAATGATTTTGAGCTTGCTCCACTATCCAATGTGGTCATTGGTGATGCTTTATGGCAACATCGTATTCTTACTTTCTTTTGATTCCCTTTCCAATGCAAGTACCTCCAAAACGCTATTTCGTTATTTAATGCATTTAATGTCTCGGCTTGTTTTTTCTTCTCAATGATAAAAATCCTTTCCCATCTTCCACAATATTAAAAACTTGTTTCTGGACCCCACAAATATAGAAAGCATTCCCTTTCCATGTAGTCTCGCCAATTCTGTCAAATGTTATCCATTTTCCACAGACTTTTCCAACTGTTCTGCAAGCACATCTCCGATTGTCGACCCTTACAGTTTTCTCTGTGTTTGTGTTAATTGGTCTGTCCTTCAGCTTTTATTTTCCTCTCCCTTTCATGCCAAATAGTGAAATGACATTTACGAATCTGCAAGAACTGCTCCACAGATGGAATGTTAGATGAAGGCAACAATTTACCATGTATTTCCAGGTATCCATTCCCCTGAACTATCAAGAATGTAGGCCTAATACGTTCACAAGTTTCTGACAAGCCAACCCCTTTATGTGAAGAGACAGTCCCGGAAATCAGCTTAGTCACATGCTGTTCCCACATGCCTACCTGTTGTGCTTTAGGGAAAAAAAAGAGAGACCTGTTCCTTGTTTTGTGAATCTAATTTTAAATTGTCGCCAGTCTTTTGGGTTTTAATATGAATGCACTCTCATTATCTTATACTTTTTGCTACCTTACTGAATCTGTGTATTTCTCGATCATCATCCTGATGTTATTAACCTAATTGTTCTCCCGTGTATCAGCTTCCACCCTGTATGATTCCGCGGCATGTCTGCCAGATTTTCAAACATTCAGTTATTTTTCAAAATTATCTCGTTACCAATACTAACGTATCATTTGACAAGATACCACACAGGAGGCCGTGAACTAAGAGAAGAGCTTTCGGAATCTGGGGCTAGCAACTAGCATGGATAGAGCATTGGCTTACCGGCAGAAGGCCTAGGGGACAAAGAAGACTTTTTCAAGGAAGGCAGATGGTGATTAGTGGAGTTCCACAGGATTCAGTGTTGGGACCACAACTATTCACGTAAAATATTAACAATATGGATAAATGAACTGATGACATTTTTTTCTGAGTTGGTAATTGACAGAAAGATAGGTGGACAGACAGTTCATGATGAGGAATCAGGGAGGCTGCAGAAAGTCTTCAAATTTGAGGACATGTTACCTTCAGAAGATGCAAATTGAATGCAATGTAAGAAAGTGTAAGATAGCAACTTTGATGGGAAGGATGGAGATGCAGATGTTTTCAAAATGGGAAAGGCTTTGGTAGTGTGAAGTGCGAGTGTACTTGGGAATTCTAATTGAGATTCTCTTATCGTTATCAACTGGAAGTTCGGAAGATAAATCCAACTTTTGCACCAAGAGGGCGAAAATACAAGAGCAGGGATGTACTGCTGAGGCTGCATAAAGTCCATAGTGAGACTGCAGATGTAATATCGTGAAACAATTTGGTCCCCTTGCCTGAGAAAAGATGTACTGATCTTGAAGGATCGCCAGAGGGGATTTATAAGAATAGTGAATGCCTTGGAATTGAGGAACGATTGAAAAAACCGTTTGTACTTTATGGATTTTGGAAGGATTTGGGGAAGGTCTGTTTGAAATATACGTAATACTGAGAGGCCTTTAACCCGCCGCTGTAGGTAAGATGCTTTCACTATTAGGAGAGACTTGATGCAAGCAAAGACTCAGAGGGAAGGGACAATCTATTAGAAATGAAATGTGAGTGATTTTCTTCAGCCAGAGGCTGGAAAACCAATGGCACTCATTGACGCAGAGGGCTTTGGAGGCCAAGTGCACTAATTAATTCATAACTAGAGTATCGAGAAAGTGCACACATACAGATAGGACCCTCAATTACAACAGTAACCACCCCAAAGACCACCAACAGAACTGCGAGAATGCAACATGTAAACGAGCAATAAGACACTGCAACACGCCAGAGCTCCACAAAACAAATGACGAACAACCACGTAGAATATAGAACATAGCACGTAGAACATTATAGCGTAGTACAGGCCCTTCGACCCCGATGTTGCGCTGAGCTATGAAACCAGTGACGAAGTCCATCAACCTACAATATTCCATATTCTTCCATATGTGTAAACAATGACTTTTAAATGCCCTTAATTTTTGCGGGTCTACGACTGCTGCAGGCAGAGTGTTCCTCGCCCTTAAGACTCTCGGAATAAAGAAAGCAAATCTGACATCTTTCATATATTAAAAAAAACCCTCAATTTAAAGCTGTGCCCCCTCCTGTTAGCCATCACCACCCGAGGAAAAAAGCTCTCACTGCCCATGCGATCTAATCCTCTGATAATCTTTTATGTCTCTATTACGTAACCTCTTAACCTTCTTCTCTCTAACTCAAACAGCCTCGAGACCTTCAGCCTTCCCTTATAAGCTTTCCGCCATACCAGGCAACACCTTTTTAATCTCCTCTGCACACTTTCCAATGCTTCCACTTAGTTCCTACAACGCCGTGACCAGAACTGTACACTATACTCGAAGTACAGCAGCATCAGAGTTTTGTACAGTTGCAACATGACCTCATGACTCTCACACTGAATCCCTCAAACAATAAAAGCTAACACACCATATGTGTGTTTCAGAACACTTCAACCTGGTGGCAACTTTCAGGGATCTATGTACATGGACATCGACACTGCTAAGAATGTATTTCCATAGTGAACCACATTGCACTTTTCTGCTTCAACGCCATTTGCCACCTCTTAGCCCAGCTCTGCAGCTTAACTATCTCGCTCGGTATACACCAACATCCTAAGGCAATGTCAACAACTCCACCGACCTTAGTGTCATCCGCAAATTTACTAACACATCCTGTATGCCCTCATCTAGGTCATAACCAAAATGGCAATCCGCAGTAGCCCCAAAACAGACCCTGGCCGTACATCACATGTAATTGAATTGAAGGATGACTATTTTCCTTCAAACTTGCCTAATCGCAGCATAGTTTCTTTCCTTCAGCTCTAACTGTTTTCCTGTGCTACATACCTATCTCTTTCTATCGCGAAAGTAAACATAACGGTATTGTGGTCACTATCGCCTAAGTGCTCACCTGAACCCAAATATAACATGTTGCCAGGTTCATGGTCCAGTACCTAACGCAATGTGGTCCCGTCCTTTGTTGGCTTTCCACATACTGTGTCAGAAACACTTATGAACACATTGAGCAAAGCAAATGACGCACCTGAAGTACTCGAACTATCGAGATTCTAGTCAATATTTGTAAAGTAACGGTCTCCACCACAACCACGCTGTTACCTTGACTCCTATCCAGAATCATCTTTGCTATCCTTCCTTCTACATCTATGGGAATTTTCGGAGACCAACGAAAAACGCCTTCCAGATAGACCTTTACTTTCCTGTTTCGAACATCAGCCCATACTAAGTCAGTGGATGAGTCCTGAAACGTCCTTTCTGCCACCACAATACTGTCCTTGACGAATAATACCACAACTTTCCTTTTCTTACTAAAACACCCAAATGCTGGAAGCTGTAATAATTTTTCCTGTCCGGGCTCTACGTGCGTTTCCAAAATGACCACAACTTCGATGTCACAGGTACAAACCCATGCTTCAAGTTCACACACCTGATTCTGGAAACACCTGGTGTTGAAGTGAACACACTTAAAACCAAATTCTTGCATGCAAATGCACTCTTGCACCCTTGAAAACTCATTTATGACCACACGACTCTCAACATTGTGGACACTGGAGCTACAATTTAGGTTCATATATCTCTGGTGAATTAGTTTAAACCCTCCCGAAAAGCATAAGCAAATTCCCGCAAATGATATTGGCTCTCCTCTGGTTCAGGTGTGTACCACCGCATTTGACGAGGTCCCACTTCCCACAAAGTGAGCCCCTATTAATCAGATATCCAATTCCATCCCTCCTGCACCATCCCTGTAGCCATGTTTTCAACTTTCCTCTTTCCCTGCTCCTCTCTTCGCGAGCATGCTGCATGGGTAATAAACCAGAAAAAGAACTCTGTTTTTCTCTTATCTCTAAGGTTCCGCACGAGCTCCTTGAATTTCTGCCTTAGATCGCATACCTTTACCTACCTACGTCGTTGCAATCTATGTGGTCAACGATTTGGGGCTGTTACCTCCTCCCTTAAGAATCCCTAAAAGACGTTCCCAGACGTCACAAACCCTGGCATGTGTAAGGTAACATACCAACCGTGAGTCAATCTCGTTCCCACAGAACCTTCTATCTTTCCGGCTAACTATGGAGTCCCCAATTTCTAATGATCAGCTCCTCCACTCCTTCTCTTCTGATTGACAGGACGGGGACTTTGCCAGAGACCTGTGCCCCATGGCCTTCCCATGGTAATTACCCCCCCCCCACCCAAACAATATCCCAAACGGCAACTT
The DNA here is from genome assembly GCF_047496795.1 of Chiloscyllium punctatum. Taxonomy (NCBI): domain Eukaryota; kingdom Metazoa; phylum Chordata; class Chondrichthyes; order Orectolobiformes; family Hemiscylliidae; genus Chiloscyllium; species Chiloscyllium punctatum. The sequence continues at coordinate 26,436,126 of NC_092773.1, forward strand.
TGGTATTGAGATCAGCGTGTATTGGTCACCGTGTTTCCCCGCACTGGATGCCACATCCTTTCTGTCATCTGGCTGTAACCCATCTCCCATTTACCGGTACCTGAATTGTCAAAACCTTCCGGTAACTGTTTTCAATTACACGTCAGCCTCGCTAATGTTCCGAAGTTCATCCAGTTCCAGCTCCAATTCCTTAACGCTGTTTTCAAGGAGCTGGAATTGGGTGAAATTCCTGCAGAGGAAGATCGTTGGGACATGAGATGTGACTCTTGCGACTCACATACCACGGGAGGAGCATTCAAATGCCCGAACCTCCATTCTCACTGTTCTGAATTCCCATAGAGAATATTGAAAATAAAACTAACAATCTTACTAATCCAGCGCATAGACACTTTGTTTTGGTTAGAGGAGGATGATGGAGACTTCACTACCTGAAGTCTTTACTAATAAGGGACACCCAAAGAGCTTCATCCAAGAACAAGAAGTCACTGTTCACCGGAAACCTACATTAGAAATGTATGAGAAGTGACATCAAGACTTTTACGTCCACTGGGAATAATGATAGCCCACAAACCAACAGCCAAAATTTGCCAACTAGTGTCTAAGATGAAAAATACCACACCCACAACATGTGTTATACAAAGTTCCATGCAGCAACAGCGAAAACAAATTGACATTGGTAAAAACAGACAGGAAACTTGCCACCAGAATACATAAGCATCACCTTGTGGCAACATGACCCGCTGACAATGAAGGATACCAGTTCAACTGGGGCAATGTTACTATACGAGGACGGGCTAAACAGAGGCAAACGTTGGAACTCCGTGCGGAATGGTTTTCATCCACTGATACAAAGAACCCAAAGCATCACAACGCAGGAATAGGCCACTTGGCACTGCAAGACTGCAGCGATCCATATCAGCTATCTAAATCCGCCATCTACGTTCAAGAATCTGTATTCCTTTGATCCCTGTCCATTCACATATCGTTCTTGACAAATATTAGCTAACGCTATCGTTCCCACCCTTATCATCTCCGCTGGCAACGCGTTCCAGTCAACGCACTACTCCCTTAAACTTTTCACCCTTACTTTGAAATTGTGACCCCTGTTTTTGAGTCCTTCACTCCAGGAGAAAACTTTTTTGCTATCCACCCTTACTACACCTGCCATGATTTTGTAGGACTCAATCAGGTCCCCCCTCAACCGCCTTCTTTCCTTTGAAAATAATCCTAATCTACTCACCCTCCCCTCATATCTGGCACCGTCCCTTACACGCAACACCCTGGTGAACATTCTCTGCACCCTCTCCAAAGCACCCACGTCCTTTTGTTAATGTGGCGACTACAACTAGACGCAGTATTCCAAACGTGATAGAGCCAAAATCTTATGCAATGGTAACACGACCTGCCAAATCTTATACTCAATTCCCCGTCTGATGAATGAAAGCATGTTGTATCCTTCTTCACCTCTCTACTGACCTGCATTGAACTGCATCTGCCCTTTCTCTACCCAACACTCCAATTTACCTATATTCTTCTGTATTCTCAAACATTCCCTTTCACTGTCTGCTACTCCACCAATCTTAGTGTCATCTGCAAATTTCCTAATCAGGCAATTGCCACTTTCCTACAAAACAACAGATGTCCCAGCACGGATCCATGTGAGACACCACTATATACAGGTCTACATTTTGAGAAGCTGCTACTACTCTCTTTCTCCTGTTGCACAAACAGATTTCTATCCATCCAGCTGGAATACCCTGGACGCCATGTGACTTCGCCTCCTTCGTCAGCCTATCATGGGGAACCTTGTCAAATGCCCGACTAAAATCCATGCATATGACATCTACATGCCTTCCCTCATCAATCAACTTTGCCACCTCTGCAAAGAATTCTATTGGACTTGTTAGACATGACATTCCCTGCACAAAACCATGGTGCATATCACTCATAAGCGTTTTTCTTCCAAATGTGTACGTATGCATGTATGTGTGTGTGTGTGTGTGTGTGTGCACATATATATATATATATATTATATATATATATATATATCATATCCCTTAATATTTTCTGCAGACGCTTCCCTAAACCTGACGTCATGCTCACAGTTCTGTACTTACCTTGATTATCCGTGCTACCTCTCTTAAACAAGGAGACAACATTAGTAATTTTCCTGTCCTTTGAGTGCTCCCTCGTTTTCAATGATGCAGCAAAGATATTTGTCATAGTCCCAACTATTTAATCTCGCACTTCCCTAAGTAACCTGGGATAGACCGCATTCGGTCCTGTTCACTAGTTCACCTTAATGCCTCTTAGAAAACACAACACATCATCCTTTCTTATGCCGAAGAGAAATCAAAGGTCTATCCTTAACCTCAACATCCACCATGTTCCTCTCCTCGGTGAATACCAATGGAAAGTACTCATTAAGAATCTCGCCCATTTTCCCTGACTTCACGCGTACCTTTTCTCCTTTGATTTTGAAAGGACCAACTTTTTCCCTCGTCACCCACTCGGTCCTTTTCTATAAATAAAATGCTTTGGGGTTTTCCTTAACGCTGTTCGCTAAGGAGATTTCATGACTCCTTTTACCCCTCTTAATTCCTCATTTTAGATTGGTCTTACCATTGCTATATCTCATTTTCACAGGAACATCCCTCTCCTGAACTCTAATCAACCCCGCTATAAAAGCCTCCCACATATCGAATGTGTACTTCCCTTCAAATAGCTTATCCCAATCTACCTTTCCCAGCTCCTGCAGAATTTTGTTGTCGTTGGCCTTCCCCCAATTTAGCACACTTCATTTCGGAACAATCTCTCCTTTGTCCATGAGTGTCCAAAACATATGGAATTGTGATCACTCTTCCCAAAATAGTTCCCCATTGAAACGTCAACCATCTGGCTGGTTCCATTTCCTGACACCAGGTCCAGCATGGCCCCTTCACGATTTGGACCAGTTCCATAGTGCCCGAGAAAACCCTGCTGAATGGTCCTTCCAAATTCTGCACCATCTAATCCTCGAACACTAAGTGAATCCCATTCAATGAATGGAAATTTAGAATCTCTTTTCACCACCGCCCTGATGCTCCTACACCTTTCCATAATCCGATTACATATTTGTACTTCCATCTCATGCTCGCTGTGGAGAGGCCTGTAGTACAGCACCAAGATTGGAACGGCACCCTTCAAATTTGTCAGCTCTGCCCATATTGTCTCATGCTCGAGTCCTCCATAATGCCCTCCTTCAGAATAGCTTTGATATCTCCTTTGACCAGGAGTGTGACTCCTCCATCCCATTTGTCTCCGTCTCAATCCAGCCTGAAGCATCGACATCCTCAGATATTGAGTTGCCAATCATGCCCTTTCCTCAAATATGTCTCAGTAATCGCAATAATATCTTACTCCCAAGCATTAATCTCAACCCTGAGTTCATCTGTCTCACCTTCCATACTTTTTGCATCAAAACAAATGCACCTCAGACCACCAGTCACTCTGCATTCTTTGATTGCCTACTGCCTACTCTTCACCTAAGTCACTCTAACTTCATTTTCCAGTGCCTTACAAATTTTAATTACTACCATCTTACTGTTCACTAACCTTCTCATTCAATCCCCAGCCCGCTGACACATTAATTTAAACCCTTCCCAACAGCATTAGCAAAAACGCCCCAAGGGCATTAGCTTCAGTCCGGCCGAGCTGTCGACCATCCAATTTGTAATAGCCCCACATCCCACAGAACCGTTCACATTGTCCAATACGTCTGAAATCCTGCCTCCTGTACCGTCTCTCAAACCACGAACTCATCCTAAATATGGGAACATTCCTGCACTGACTCACACGGAGCACTGGTTTGCCAAGCTGAGATTACTACTTCTGAGGTCCGACTTATCATCTTGGCTCCTAAATCCCATAAATTCTTAGTGAACACCTCATCCCCATGCCAACATGTACCACGTCAACTGGATTTTCACTCTCACCCTTGAGAAATTTCTGCAGTCGATTCAAAACATCCCTGACGCTCGCACCTGGGAGTCAACATGTCATTCAGAAGTCTCGAATTTGACGACAGAAATGCCTATCAAGCCCCCTGACAATTGGAGTCCCGCTGACTATAGCCTTTTCATTCTTTTCTCCCGCCCTTCTGTATAGCAGACTGCCACGATGCCATGAATTTGGCTGATGCTACCTTCCCCTGGTAAAGCATTCCCCCTAATGTGTACAACCAGTATACCTGTTTTAAAGGTAGATGACCACAGAAGACACCTGTACTGACGTCCTGTTCTCTCTCTACCTTTTGGTCATCTGTTCCCTTTCTCCTTCAATAATCCTCGTCTGTGGTGTGAACAATTCACTAAACGTGCTACTCATGACCCCTACATCATCGTGTATGCTTGAAAGTGAGTCCATCCGCAGTTCCAGAGCAGTCATGAAGTCCAACAAGAGCGACAAATGAGCCCAGCTGTATCCCTGAGCTGCCACATTGAGCAAGAGGAGCATAAAGCGTCTCTGATATCTCCTGCTATTTTTCATCGTAAACTTTGTTTAAATTGAGAGCAAAGTAACGAAAAAAGGATTTTCTTTCGCCAACTTACCTTAAATTACCAAAATCCCTGCATTATACCAGAGTCCTTTTTTTGATTCAAGGAGGAGGGCAGGTAGTGTCTCGGGTTCAGCTGCTGAACGAATGTATCAGCCTTTAAAACGGTTTGATTACCTTCCCAGCAGCCCCTGGTCTTGGTTCTGTCTGCCCTCGCTGAAATTAAATTGCAGGCTGCAGACTCCGGACAGAAGGATTTTATATGCTTTGTTTACCTTCCATAAACAAAAACATTAACCTCAACCCCATCTGCAGACCACAACAGTACAAAACTGGAAATACAACCACTGGCCATGGCAGACAGAACTGTATCATTTCAGGGCAGATCACTACAACAATGTTTCATCCAGAGGCAACACAGCAATGAAGGTTCAATTGGGAGATGAAACATTTGCAAAATAACCAATCCAATCAGTGAACCGACCAACAATTCCAAACACAACCCAAGCTTTAGATCTTCACAGAAACGTTATAGTAGGAACAGTCCGTGGGGTTCCAGATAGTAAGTGTCAGACTGCAGCACTAGTCTGCTCGATTCTGGATTGCAGGCTTCAGTCAGTAGTTCAGTCTATGTCGTGCCAATTTGTAGGTCTCAGGCCGTAGTAGAAGTGTGTGGTGTTCCCGATATGAGGTCAAAGGCAGCAGCACCAGTCCACGAGTATCCAGATTATAGGCATCAGGCAGCAGCATCAATCTGTGGACCTCCGGATAGTCGGCGTCAGCCAGGAGTACCAGTCAGGTTTCATGTTTAAAGGCGGTGGTTATTTTAGTGCATGTGGTGTTTAGATCTGACATATATGACCAGGCTGTATAAATTCAATTGCATCTTTGTGCAATACAGACCAAGAGAAGTGCTTTTTTTTTATCTTAGCCTATGTCTACTCACTCCTAGATGACTTCCTAATATTAATTCCTGTGCTTCCATAATTCTTTGCATCTGTATGTTACCGGCATGGCAATCTGATGTACTTCAACTCCTTTTTCTTCTGCCCTAAACTGCCGTTGTCTCCACTTTCAAGTTAGGATTCTATCTGTGACATTATAACACTTGGGAGCACATTCAGATTCCTTTTCCAAATTGGATTTATTATGCAAATCTTGCAATGGCTCATCTTTTCCTTATAACTCGTGTAATCGTTCAGAACTAAACACCACTGCATTGCCCTCTCCTTGTTCAGGCCCTTTCCTTATCAATTCGTTAAATAAGTTGTCAGCTAAGTGAATCTCAACTTCTACTCCTTGACTGGTGGAGATTAGATTGGCTGCCGATTAGTTTCTCAGGTCGGCGCAAAATGGAAGCCCGTAAGGCCCCTACTGTGCTGTACTGCTCTATGTTTAGGTTTTTGGTCTCATGTTAGTTTTCCTTATTGCCTCAACTTATGGTTGTGGGTTCTTCTGACTACACTGTGCGGAAACATTCCACTTTACCTTTCTTCAAGTTCGCCATTTCCCTGATTTTCCTTTGGCTTCTCCACTACATGGAGTTTCTGAAAAGTTTTTTTCCCACAAGAACCAACTGTATTCCAGGAATTGTCTCTCTTTCAATTATTGTCACGGTCTCTTCCTCAGCCTGTGTAGAAATTCCAACCTGATCTTGCAAAGTGGGAAAGTTAAGTCTCTTTCAATCTATCCCACAGATAGCCACTCTCTCTCTGGTAACACGAAAAAGAGTTCTAATACATCCATCCCTTACTATAAGAGATTAATTCGATCCTGCATCTCACACTATTTTAATTTATTTCACATCGCCCCCTGTTCTTCATGAGTAAACTTTACTGAGAGCAGTGAAGTGTTTATAAAGATCAGGCAAGAACTCAATACCTAGCCCATGCCTCGGCTGTAGACTCTCCTGCAATTATTTGACTTCCTTTGAGATTTCCTTCATTACCTTTACTAATCTCTTTGGTTTAACTTCTTCTTCCACATACTTTTTTCACAGTGCCTTTCTTCAACGACGAACACTGTGACTTTGTGTGTCCCACATTATTACAGGGAAAAACACCGAGGTCTTCCAATTCCTTTTTACCCTCTTAGGTTTGTTTCTTTCACCTGTGGGAAACTAATGTGATCCAATCGTTGCTTTTCTCAGAAGGATCTCCGTCTTTCAAAATTTCTATACCCACGGACTGAAATTCCTGTTTGAAGCGAATTATGATTTACTCGCTAATGCATATTTACCAGGCATATCTGCAGCTGTTCTCACTATTTTAATTTTCCATTCCTTTATATGAGTTCTTGGCATTTCTGGAAGTGAATTTTTAATCCCACAAGCAAAATAATCTCTCTAATAGACTCGTATGTCTTTTCTATCTTTAATGCCCTCAAATATTTACCGAAGTTGTAACATCGACATGAATCAAACTTAGCTCTTTCTTCCCATTTCTGAACTGTTGTCCATATGCTTCTGGTAACGACTCGTTGGGCCTCAACATAACCTGCTTAACATCTTCTTAATCTCTTGAGATTTCATCTGACAGCACAGCAAGCCACTCAGTGGCACTGCCTACCAACTTGGTCTCAATTATCATCAACCACACAGTCACTGGTCTGTCCATCTGCCTCGCGAATTTCTCAAAAGAAATGAAAAAAAGCCTTTGACATCTTTTTTATCGAATTTTGCTAATGTAATGAAATATTTGAATCTCTCCCTACCCGAACTTTGGCTATCATAGATTTATTTATTATCACTTTCCTCCTCACTGAACATTTCTGTTGCCTTCATTTCTATTCGTTTAAGTTGAGTTTTGTATTCAATCTGCAACTTAGGATGTTCAAGCTCTCTATCTTTATCCCTGTCTTTCCTCCCTTTTGCCTTTTACAAGACAAAACATTCTTATCTTACAACCTTTATCTTCCAACTCCAGTTGTCTCATTTGCAATTTCGCTTATTTTTTAACTCCACCGCACTTGCGTGTTTTTCTGAGAAGCAGAAGTGCTTGTCCAACTCTGTAAAATTTCGGTTTTCTTATTATCCTGAGTAAAAATCAATTATAAACTGTTTGATAATTCCGAAATTATTCGGACCTTTCCTCTGTCGTTCGAAACTCTTGTGGCAAACTTGTGAAGCATCTTCAAATCTCACAACCTATTTAGCAATGTTCAGAACCATTTCGCTCACTTTCAATTTAACCAATCACAAGTAACAGAAATTCATCGGATTTTCTACTTCACAGATTTATTTAAAGATTTATGGTAATAATCCCTAGGTCTGTTTGCATCCCTCCAAATTCCAGACTTGAGGCATCTAATCCTGTCTAAAGCCCAGATAGGAGACGCCAATCAGTTCAAATCACGAACGATATGCTGTCAGTCTGTCTGCAAAATAATATTTAAATGAAATGGACACCGATATACACTTTATAAGTAACAAGTATTTCGAAGTTGAAGGTGCGTGAAGTACCTTGAAGAGGGAGTGAATACTGTTGTGAACGGAGGGCTTACAAGCACCTGTGAGATACGATGAGATGACAGTCCCAGAGTATACTGTAAAATTTCACTGTGAAGTGGATACTTGAGTTGGTTGCTGTTTTGATAGCATTATGAATTTTACGATCAATTTAAATTATGGCCAGGATACTAAAACACAATCGAGTTTGAATTTATTGTTTTGCCAAAATGTAAGCAATGAGACAATCCGACGTTGGGAAATTTAAAATGAAGGCATTTTAAAAATTGCGGAAAAAGCATCTGCCGTCAACTTAAATCCAATAACTTCAGACACAGTTTCTATCAAAGGTACCTTTTCATATGAAATATATCACCTGTAAAAAGAAAGATAGTGACCCAGGGTGCGTTCGGCTGGAAGACGAGAGACACTGCAGGCCACAATTGCTGTGTACTTCTGACATTAAGCTGATGAAATTTTAATAAGTGTCTTATGGGAACACCGTATTATTATGAAGTTGAAGGTACATAATAAGAAGGTAAGAGAAAGGGGTGTGAAGAGTTATGAATAATTGATTAATACTTTTTGAGTTAAAAACAAATTGAAGTCATTTTCTTTGAATAGTGGGATTTGAAAGTTCTTTGTCACTCATTTTATAACAGATTACAAGGCGTGCTGAGCTTGTCGGAATGTTTGGTTTAATGAACAGAAGGATTCACCGCTATGTCGGTACAGTTTGTGGTCTCGTATCGGATATTTGGATTGACTGGGGCAGGTTAGAAATATTCATTTTGAGATTTGGACAGATTTGAACAGATTTTGGGATGAAATGTCCTAGCAGCTTTAAACATTTGCCGATTAGTGTCCTTTCAACAAAATGTCGTTGAGAAAAAAATTGTTTAGTTTTGATTACTTGTGGTTGGTTAAAATAAAAGTGAAGGAAATTATTCTCAATATTGCTAAAACTGTTCTAAGGTTTCAAGATGCTTCTCAAATTTGCCAAGGAAGCTAAGAAAGAGAGAGGAAGAATATATATTTTATAATTAGCAAACGGGCTCGAATTGGTTTGAATCAGGGACGAAATGAAAGCTGAAACTGTAATATAGGTAAGGATTTCGGTATATTAGAGAAACAGACAAATCGGGTAGAGGTAGAAAAATTCAGTTGCAATTGAGGTAAATGAAGTTAGAAGATAAAGAAAGGAAAGAAAAATCATGAGAGAAGGAAGAGAGTTAGAGAGAGAAAGAGAGAGAGAGAGCAAAAAGGAAGGGAGAGAAGTCTCTTAGCTGAGCAAAGAGAGAGTAGAAATAAGAGAAAGAGAAAAAGAAAGGGAGAGTGACCTTAAATTCAAAAGTTGCGAATTAGGGAGGTCAACTTAACAGGATAGAGATGAAGAGCGATGACAGTGATGTATACAAATATGTTTTAAAGATTGCAGCAATATGATGAAAAAATGTTGAAGCCTTCTTTATTTAACTGGACAAATTAACTTGGCAGATGGAGTGGTCAGATAACTTGTGGGTAATGCGAGTTCAGAATAAGTTGGTAGGCAGAGCTAGTAGGCATTTTCAACGCTATCAAACGAAGAGTCAAGAGTTTATGTAAATGTCAAACAGACTATTTTGAGCGCTTATGAAATGGTACCAGAAGCGTATAGACAGCTGTTCAGAAACATCATTAAGGAACCAGATCAGATTTATGTTGGGTTCGAAAGAATTAAACATCGTGATTTTGTAAGATGGTCTCAAAATTAATGAGACCTTTGACATTTTAAGAGATTTTATTCTGCTGGGTGAGTTTAAAAATTCACTTCCAGAGATGTAAAGAATTCATATAGATGAACAGAAATGGTATGAAATGAGAAGCGCAGCAGAGAGGGTAGATGAATTGGTGCCGAAGGCACAGATTAGCTCCAACAAGAATTTCATCCTATGAGCGATTAAAATTGGGAGAAGGGGAGATCCTGCACAACTAAAAAAAGAGCAGTGCACACAGGTAATAATTTACCACACGTTCGAAAAGAAACCCAAGAGTATGAAAAGGAGGTGAAAGAAAGGCCTTAGGTGTTCTCACTGTAATGGAGTTGGAATCAGGTGGTTTAAGAGGGGCTCAGGAAAAAGGGAGTTTCACTGACAAAAGGTCGGACACGTAAAGTCACAGTGCTGGTCATTGAAGAAAGGCACTGTGGGAAAAGATGTTGGTTTACAACTAAGCCAGTGGCACTGTTGAAAGTAATAAAGGATTCTCCAAGAAATTAGATGGAGATGCAGGCGACTGGACAGGCTAGGCGGGGGACGGGTACTATGGTAGACCTATAAATTATCTATAAATAATTGGTCTTTGCGTGTAAAGTTTCCTCATGAAAAAAAAACATTGGGGAAGAGAAAGAAGTTATAATTACTCTCGTGAATGATATATCAGGATCCAATGCGAGAATGACTCCCCTTATTGTGGAGAAGCCAAAGGAAGACCAGGAAACTGAGAAGTTTACAGAGCAAATCCATGGAATTTTTCCGTAATGTTCAGCAACCAGATCCCACTATTCTAAGTCACAGCAATAAACTAAAAAAGAGAAAGACGAAGGAATTGAGATTCAGTTAACGGAAGTCACGTTTCACATATTGTTGCACGACAAACCTGAACAGGCTGAGGGTCAGACAGAAGTTTTTAGTCCTGAAAGGCAAAGGGAATTGCAAAATAAAGAGAAGACAATGATAGATCTCCATGTTGATGCATACTCAGAAAAGGAATCAGAATGTATTTCTGAGGGCTGTATCTTAAAGAAGGAATCCCTAGACGAAAACGGGGATCATGTGCAGAGGAGGAAAGGGTAGACATAAATTAGATTGTGTTGCAACTAACATCCAGACAGATTTTATGAGTATCTCATGAATTAACAGTTGCAGGTCACTGAGGTGCAAAGAAGATTCAGCCAAAATACAAAAGCATATATATTTAACAATGTTGTGGTTAAATATTGCCATCCATGTCGTACGTGCCAAAGGGTGGGTAAGCATCAGGCACCTTTGTTGGCAGTTCCCGCATTTGAAGAATCTTTCACATGGGTTATGATTGATTGTGTTCGTCTTCTGCTAAAATTAAAAGGTGGAACCAGTACTTAAGAACCATAATGGATGTATCTACCACCCTTTAAGGAGCAATTCTATAATGGAGCATTAAGGCAAAAAGCATGGGAGAGAAGTTAGCAGCCTTCTACAGTCGGTATGGGGTACCCAGAGAGATTCTATTAGACTGTTAAACAAGTTGTTGATAGCTAAGGGATACAGCACTTAAATCAAGTGCTCATCATCCTGAAATGGAGGGAGCCTTAGAAAGGGCGGCACGGTGGCACAGTGATTAGCACTGCTGCCTCACAGCGCCAGGGATCTGGGTTCAATTCCCGCCTCAGGCGACTCTCTGTGTGGAGTTTGCACGCTCTCCCTGTGTCTGCGTGGGTTTCCTCCGGGTGCTCCGGTTTCCTCCCACACTCCAAAGATGTGCAGGTCAGGTGAATTGGCCATGCTAAAATTGCCCGTAGTGTTAGGTAAGGTGTAGATGTAGGGGTATGGGTGGGTTGCGCTTCAGCGGGTGCGGTGTGGACTTGTTGGGCCGAAGGGCCTGTTTCCACACTGTAAGTAATCTAATCTAAACCTTCATGCCAATTTTCGACCATTCTGTTAGTATTATACGAATTATTTTAATAAAGGTCTCGTGGAGTTTAATATGCCCAGATATAGATTACATAATGAGGAATTCCTTGAGGACTGTGATAATTTATTGAACTATCTGAACCATGTGCAAATAAACCAGATGGGAGGTTTGTTACATCAATATGAAAACAAATGCAGGAATAAGGTGGAAAGGACTATTTTTGGGGGAATAATGTAGAAGTAGGGAACGCTGTTACGATAAAACAACACCCCTATATACTTAATCCTCTCAATAAAACGCAGGTCTGGAAGGATTTGAATGTGATGCACAATGAAGATATCATTGAACCTAATCAGCATGAGTGGAATTCACCGATCATGCTAGTTCGCAAACCTGATGGCACTCAAGGATTTTTGTGGACGATCAGAAAGTCATCGCCAAAACAAAATAGGACTTAGACCCAATACCAAGATTGGAGGACTGTGTGGAGAAGTTTCGACAAGCTACTTCCATCATACTTTCTGCCTGACCATTGAAGGTACATATATTATAGAATGCAAAATAAGTTACTGCATTTGTTACACCAAACGGCCAATATCAATTCAAGGGGATGCCTTTAAGAATGAAGATCAAGCTCGCTACATTCTAAAGGCTCACGGACAAAGTTGTGGCCCGACAAACAAATTGCACAGTTTATCTGGGTGATGCATTGACCTTTAGCGTGTCTTGGAAATATCACATGGTACAGTGGGTTGAGCTCTTTGAACGATAACAAGAAGCAAAACTGCTAATAACCTTAAAGAAAACAGCATTTGCGAGGGCAGAGGTGATGTTCTTTGAACATAACATCAGTCATGGGACCTACTGCTGAGCTGAAGCCAAACAACACACCAGCTTTCTCTCCTCATACATCCACTCCACAATTCATCGCATCCATCCACTTGCCCCTCTTCACCTCACCCCATTGCACCCTTTCTCAGAACCCCACCCCACACCCAACCCACGTCACTCCCAATCACCATTGATTTCCACACCCACTCCCCCACCACACCACATCCAATCCTCACACACCACATGCCATCACCGTTCCTCCCTGCGTCCATCACCCAACACGAGACTCGCCCAAAATTCCACCACGGAGCCTTGCCACACATTTACTGGGCATCCAACCTCGAACTCTCTGCGAACAGACGGTCTACATTAAGGAAATGGCTCGCGTTGTATCTCCTCCACCCGCAACTAAATGAATTCTGGATCTACCACATTGCCGAGCTTTCCTTCCGCCACCTTAGTCGTCGTGCCTTGTTCTGGAACAAAAAACGTCTAATCTCCCTCAAAGGACTCCTTCTGCAACCTTCAAACTTCCTCCTCGTCATTGTCCCCTCATTCGGCATTGTACCCACCTTATCCCTCGTCACTGCAAACTGACGACGTAACAATGGCCGCCACAACTTCTCCAACCAGCACACAATCCAAACTATCCCCTTCCGAAAGTGAAACACTCCACTCGCTCTGCAACATCCTTCAGCTCACCATCATGCTCGCTGAAAATGTGAGACAGTGGTAGTCTGTGGAATGGACCTCTGTAGCGCAGAGGTGGAAAGCCAACTGTCTGACACCACAACTTACCTCCCCTTTGCCCAGAACCGCACCATGAAACATCATACCTAAACCCAAGACATTGTCAGTGCTCTCATTGCCTTTGATTATCTCCACTCTACTGCCTCAATCGTGAAGAAAGGTTACATCCGAACCGTTGACTTCTGTACCTCCTCATTCTGCCTCCCTGCTGTATTATTCCAGCCTCCTGCCTATCGACTTTCGATTCCAGCATCTGCAGATTTCTTTGTCCCTATCCGACACAGAAAATGTTGGAACGCCTGTACCAAACTCAATATCTTTTTCTCTAATGCTCGAGTACTTTCTCTGGTAGTGCTGGATTCCTTTGCTAAGTAGGCGACTGGGCGTTCAATTCCATCATCATCTGCCTACATCAGCAGAGCTCGAACTCTTAGATCGCGAGCACCAATTGCAAATTTCAAAAACATTGGTGCAGCCTGAACAGGTGCAATGGATAATACTGCATTTAAGTTCTCAAATGCCTCCTGGCATTGTTCTGTCCAGTAAAGGTTTGCATTCTTATTTAATAAATTTGTTAGCAAAGCCACCATACTGCTGAAACCTGAATGAAACGGTCGAAACAAACAGGTGTCAATCAGGAACCGGAAGAGCTGTCAAATCCAGAAGTAGCTTTCGTCTGGAGAAGTCTGCTGCGAGAGGGAGTCTCCACGTGAGTGATGCCGGTGGTATCAGCGTAGTGGGCGGGGTCTGGATGTTGCTGGAACCAAGGAACGAAATTCAAACAGCAAACAATTTCTCCTACTGGAGGTGAGAAGAGCTGAGTTTTGTGAACTCCTAATTTTTAATGAAATTTAAAAACTGTTTATTGAGCTGGTGGACTCTTGCAATTGTTCTGCCTCCGCCGCATCTGCTCTGATGTTGACAGTTAACAGTTGCCAGCAGCCCTGATGTCCACCTATTTAGAGTAACATGCTTTTCCTCATTCCATTATCCACACCGCCCTCAGCTGCAGCAACTCCATTCCCCAGTTCACACCTCTAAACCCCCTCCCAACCCAACAAGCACAGAGATCCACTTGTCCTCACCTACCATCTCATTAGTCTCTGCATCCAATGCAAGTTGTCAAACACTTCCGCGAACTCCAAATAGATCCCACCACCAAGAACATCTTCCCCTCCTCACCCCCTCTAATATCTACATGGATAATTCCCTCTGACAGTCCTTGGTTCATGCCACGCTGGCACCGAAGCCCCAGGTACCTTCCCATGCAACCAGAAAAAAAAATACTAAGTCTGCCAGTACACCAGCATCCACACCTCCATCTAACGCACCTTTCAAGTGAGACAGAGGTTCAACTGCCTCTCTTCCAAAACATCAGGTGCTCCCGATGTGGTCTTCTCTACATCGGGGACCCTGAACATATTCTTAGGGATTGGGTCACTGAGCAACACAGCCAGAACCGTTGGGACCGACCGGACCTCCCATTCGGCATCCATTCCAATTCCTCCAATCAGTCTGTGTTTGACATGATTAACATTGTTTTCCGCCATTTCCAAACCAAACCGCAACTCTTACTGAAGGAACAATGCTTGGGCACCCCACTGACCAGAAGACACACTTGAAATGACATCCCTCCACATCCCTTCCATCCTTTCCCAGCATCTATCCCTCATTGCCCCGCTCCCTGCCACCAACCGGATTGATTACTGCCATCAATCAAACACGTCATATGCTGTACCTGCTTTCACTGATCCCCAGTTCACCAACCTTTTCCTGCCACGCCATTTATCTACAGCTCCCCCACACCCACCATCATTCAATGTGCTAATGGCTAACCACCGAGTTCAATACCCTGCTCCCACTTTGTTCCAACACACTTTGATGCTGTTAACTCTAAGGACTATAACTTACCCCTTATTTGGCCTCACGCCTTATGTTCCAGTGATATTTCTGTGCTACTGAGTTGGTGTGAGCAGGGGTGATGAAATGATTCGGCCTCTGGAGGATGCACTCAGCATCACTCATCATCTGCTGTGACATTAATAAGATTTGAGCAAGTAAAGATAGAAACCTACTTATTTAAAAAAAAAACAAGTAATTGACAGGAATACAGGCATTACTGTCTCAGCTAGTATTTATTCCTCATCGCTAGATGCTTTTGAGAAGATGATGGCGAGCTGCCGTTTTGAACCATTTGCTGTGAATTTCTCACAGATCGACTTACAATGTTGTGAGGGAAAGAGATTCCGCATTTTGACCCAGCCAATCTCTATCTGTGATTCTTCAAATCCTGGTTAATTTATTCACAATCTAATATAATTTTGAGATATCAGTCTGCAAATCTTCAAAATTTCGCATGCTGTAACAATGAACAAGTAAAGATTAGAAATTCAGAACAGACAATTCCAGTTTGTCTGGAATAACTTATTTCTCTGTTTTTCCCAAACCTGTAATGCTTCACTCCACTCACTGTGTCCCACCATTCTAACTGTGCTGCCCCCCAATGTACACCATCCCCATTCCCATGGAGTTGCTAATATACAGAAACATCCCTCCACCTACCGTCCTGGTTAGACTCTCTACCAGTTCTGCTTACAATTCTCTGCCCTTAATTTGCTCCAAGTTAGCAATGTAACATCACAATGAAACAAACAAAATAATGTCAGATCCTTCTTTGCTTTCCAATTGTCAAATCACAGTATCATGATGATTTGGGGATGGAACTTGATCTCACGAGGTGCTGGTGACACGTTGCCTCCGGGACATAACAATGGAAGTAGTGGATGACTTTCCCCGACAGCCAATTAGAGTGTGGAGTGTAATCCGCCCAGCTCCGCCTCACACAAGCACCGAACTCCGTCCCCATTCTGGACTTGCACAGTGCCAGATTTCCGGCACAAGTGTGGTTTCTGGCCAAGGGATTGTGGGAGTTGTAAGATTTAGTGAAGCCACTGGTGTCCTGTGTCTCTGGGAAATGTATGAAAAGTGTGGACATGTTGTGTGTTGGGAACCCCTTCAGACACACAGGACATTTGGGCTGTTATTGTATTTTCCAAAGACATCCGCTTAAAGACTCTATTTGTGACATAAAGAATATCGGTTCAGCCAATTGGGATTGGAGATAAATAACGGCTAGCATATTTTAAGCAGAGCTGTCTCAGTGGTTAGCACTGCTTCCTCACAGCATCAGGGACCTGACTTTGATTCTAGCTTTGGACGACTGCCTGCGTGGAGTGTACACATTCTCCCTGTGTCTGCGTGGCATTCATGTGGCGCTCCTGTTTCCTCCCACAGTACAAGGATGAGCAGATTAGGTGGATTGTCAATGCTAACAATATCCACAGTGTCCATACTTGTGCAGGTCAGGCCATTAGCTATACAAAATGCAAGGATACAGGCAATGGGTGGGTCTGAATGGGATGACCTTCAGAGGGTTGTTGTGCACTCTTTGGATGAATAGCCTGTTTCTGTACGCTTGGGATTCTCTTTTATTCTCATGTTGAAGACTGTACTTGTCTTAATGTTTTGTGCATCTGTACAATTCACTACTCAATGCAAGGACAATGAGAGTGCTAAGAAGTGCCAGGAGTGGACATGCGAATTTGTTGGTGGATGGGATCAAGGAAAATCTTAAGGCCTTCTATAGATATATTAGGAATAAAAGAATGACGGGAGTAAGATTAGGGCTAATCAAAGATCGTTGTCGTAAGTTGTGTTTGGCATCTGAGGATATTGGGAAAGTGCTTAATGAATATTTTTCGTCGGTATTAACATCGGAAAAGGGCAATGTTAGTGACAATACAGAGACAAAGATTACAAGATGAGATGAGATTGAGGTTGACAGGGAGGAGTTCAACAATTTTGGCAGATCTGATTATAGATAATAACCTGAGCCGGACAGGATTTATCATCGTATTCTCTAGGAGGCAGGGATGAGATTGCAGAGCCTTTGGCTTTGATCTTTATGTCATCATCGTCGACAGGAGTAATGCCAGACGTCGAGAGGATAACAAATGTTGTTTCCTTGTTGAAGAAGGGAGTAGGGAGAACATTGTTAATTACTGGCCAGTGAGCATTACTTGTTTGTGGGTACTGTCTTGGAAAAGGTCATAAAAGATCGTGTTTATAATTATCTGGAAAGGAATAATTTGATTAGGGATAGTCAATACGATCTTGTAAAGGGTGGGTCGTGCCTCACTAATCTTATAGAGTTCTTTGGGAAGGCGACAAACAGGTCGATGAAGGTGAAGTAGTTGGTGCGATGTATAAGGACTTCAGCAAGGCGTTTGATAAGCTTCCACACGATAGGCTACTGCACAAAATACGGAGTTTCGGGAATGAAGGTGATTTATCGGTTCAGATGAAAAGTTGAAAAGCTGAAAGCAGACACAGGTTAGTGCTTGATGGGAAATAGTCATCCTGGAGCACAGTTATCAGTGGTGCATCGTAAGGATCTCTTTTGGTGCCACTGCTTTTGTTTACTTTTTTAGGAATGAGCTGGTTGTGTGCTAAGAAGGATAGGCTAGTAAATATTTCGGCTGACACTAACGTAGGCAGTGCTGAAAGATGTTGTGGGTTATAGAGGGTCATAGATACGATCAGCTAGGAGAAAGTTAGGGCTGCAGATGCTGGAGATCAGAGCTGAAAAATGTGTTGCTGGAAAAGTGCAGAAGGTCAGGCAGCATCCAAAGAGCAGGAGAATCGACGTTTCGGGCAGACGTTTCCTGAAGAACGGCTTATGCTCGAAACGTCGATTCTCCTGCTCCTTGGATGCTGCGCTTTTCCAGCAACACACTTTTCAGTCATAGAAAAGATGCAGAGATTGGTGGATCACTTCAGAAGAAGTAATAGGGATGCAAAGTACCATGTTAATGGTCAAATTCTTGGCAGTACAGACGAACATATAGATCTCGGTGTCCTGGTGCATAAATCTCTGAACGTTGACTCCCAGGTTGACAGGGTTTCTAAAAAGCTATGTGGTGTGTTGGTGTTTATTGGTAGGGGGATTGGGTTTAGGAGCCATGACGTCAAGCTTCAGCTGTACAAGACATTGGTAAGGCCGCACCTGGAGTATTGTGGTCACTGCATTTTAGGAAATATGTGGAAGCTTTGGAAAGGGTTCAAAGGAGATTTAATGGGATGTTGCCCGGTATGGAAGGAAGGTCTTACGAGGAAAGGCTGAGGGAACTTAGGCTGTATTCGTTGAAGAGAAGAAGTTTGAGAAGTGACTTAATTGAGACGTATTAGATAATCAGAGGGTTAGGTATGGTGGACAGGTAGAGACTTTTTCCTCAAATGGTAAATGCTAACATGAGGGGACAAGCGGGTAATAGATTTAGTACAGATGTTAGAGGTCGTTTAATCAATCAGAGAGTGGTAGGGACGTGGAACGGTCTGCCTACAAGAGTAGTAGCCTCGCCGATCTTAAGGGTATTTAAATTGGCATGCAGATATTAATGGGATGGTGTAGGTTAGACGGGCATCAGATTATTTTCACAGTTCGTCGCAACGTCGACGGCCGAAGGGCCTGTACTATGCTATAAAGTTCTATGTCCTATGTTCTATGAGCAAAGTTGATGAACAGATACAGATGGTTAATGTGCAATAAGTTGAAGGGTGAGAGAGAGCAGACGGTAAAAACCAGTTGAAATGGAGGTGGCAATCTTCATCATATTAAATGGTGGAGCAGCGTGAAAGATCTGAATTGCCTCTCCTGTTCCCAGTACTTATCTTCCTACGTTAAATAAATGTAAAACTGAATCTGAGAATCACCACGTTAACGACAGAGATTTTCGGAAAACACAGTGTAGTGAGGTAGAATATCATTCCAAACTTAGATATTCAGGAATTGTACTGGAAATAATGATTTTGCATCGTACACGAGGGGCGACAACGATTTATACGTTTAGAATATGCAGTACATTCACAACATCGAGAATTATGTGTTCGGAATATTGAGCCTACAGTTTATTACAAAGCCTTCGTCCCTGATATTGAAACCAAAACACTAAAGAAACATCGCCTCACCTCATAATTTGATAAAAGAGCTGGGACAAGTAATGTTGAATTTACAACATAGATGGAAAGCGAGAGCATTAAAATCCAGTCTCAAGATCCTGTGCTTAAACAAAGGAAACTACATTAGGATGAGAAGTTGGCTAATATAGACTAGAAGCAAATACCCACAGTGCGACAGATGACGAACAGTGGCAGCATGTCAAAGCAATTTTTCAAAGTGCTCAGCAAAATTATTTATCACTGAAAAGACAGGACTATAGGAAAATGGGTAATCTGCCATTGGTGTCTGAGAAAGTAAAGGAGGCTATCAACTTGAAATAGAATGCGTACAAAATGGTAAAGATCAGCGAGAAACTTAGAGAATAGAAACTCTTTCAAGATCAACAGAAAACCACAATGAAAGGCAGAAAGAAAGACAGATTGCGGGAGTCAAAAAGCTCAGAATTTAAGATAGCAAAAGTTTTTGTTAACATATAAAATGAAAAGGAGTGGCTAAAGTGACGAAACTTTAGTCCTTTAGAGGATGCGAAGTGGAATTTAGTTATGCGATATGAGGAAATAGCCGAGGTATTGAACAGTTATTTTGTGTTGGTGAAGATGTCAGTGGATGTAAAGAAAACGGCAATAAAAGAACAAGTTTGATTGAATTAATCAAAGGTACAACAATGGAGTCTGGTGTGATCAGGTTTTAAAAAAGCGATTTATAGCTAGTCAGAGGGCCAGACAAGCAGTTTCCATTATGAGAGGGGAACCGATTGCATGGAAGGGCACATGACATCTTTAATGTTTGAAGCACTTAACGGGACAAATCTTTCTGGTTCCATCACCATAGAGATAATCCTGACAGACAGCCCCACTGAAATTGAAGCACTTGTCAGGTACTTGTATAGGCAATAGTATATTGTAGGAAAAGCTCTGCAGGTCAGGCATCATCCGAAATGCAGGACAGTCGACGTTTTAGGCAAGAGCCCTAAATCAGGAGTACTGAACCATGGGTAGAGAGTCTACCGCAAAGTGCTGAACAGGAGTCGACTTTTTAAGTACAATTATTATGAAGGTAATATTGATAGACAGCCTCCATTCAAAGCCACAAACCACAATGTTTCAAAGTGGGAGCCGTCCATTCAATAGACAGGCAGTTACCTGATATCGCCTTGGAAGTTTTTGCCTGTGCACTATGCTGGTAACAGCCGTGTCTCATCAATAAAGACTCAAAGAAGATCTCACAGAGTTCTGTGCCTCGTTTTTCCTATCCAGCAGTGTTCAGGATAAAGGATATACAGCAGTCCGTCTTCACAGTGAAAGATATGAATAACATACTAGTAACTGAGAAGGAGACGAAGGGAGGTGAGGACCAGGAAACAACTATTATCGCGAAAGAGGTAATGTTGGCTAAGCTAATGGAGCTAAAGGCAGACATGTCTTCTGGCCCTGATGGAATACATCCCAAGGGAAGAAAGATATATTGGGAGAAACAGCAAATGCATTTTGAGTCAAAGTCCAAAGCAGCGATAGCCTCTGTGGCGCAAACTGCTCCATACGGACCAAAATGTCCAAGCAAGCTGCACAAAGTCCATATGCTTCTGAGCTTTTCCTATGCATGTATTTTTCAAAATGTCTTTTAAATTTTGCTAATATTCCCGCCTCAAATACATTCACTGGCAGCTCATTCCATGTGCCTACCATCCTGTGCGTAAAACATTTGTCCGTCAGGTTGGCTTTCCTTCTTTCTCATCTAACATTAAACTGATGCCCTCTAGTCCCATGATCCCGTGGGAAAAAAGAATTAGTGCATTCTCATTATGCATGCCTCTCATTATCTACAACACTTCATCAAAAGATACCCCTTCACTCTCCTCTGCTCTAAAAAAAAGTCGTTCAACCTCTCTATATACTCAGATCGTAAGTCCTGACAACATCCTTGTAAATGTCTTCTGCACTCTTTCCAGTTTAATAACATTATTCAGTAGCAAGGTAACCAAAACTTATATGTAATATTGTGTGTGCGGCCTCACCAACTTCATGTATATTTGCAACATCACTTTCCAATTTCTATATACAATGTTATAATTGATGATGAATGCCAGTGTGCCAAAACCTTTGTTCACTGCCATGTCTATTTGTGACTCCTCATTTGAACATGTGTGCGTCTGACCTGCAAGCTTCCACTACACTCCTTAAGGATGTACCTTTTCCGATGAAACTCATACCTTGATTTGACTTTCCAAAATGCAAGAACTTACAATTATCTACACTAAACTCCTTTTCCCATTTTTTTGGCCAACTTCCCCGGTTGATCAAGATCCTGCTACCGTCTCTGACAATCTTCCCGTCTTGCCATGCAACCTCCTATTTTAGTGTCATCACAAAATTTCTTATCGTGCTTTGTACATTTGCATCCAAATTATTGAGGTCGATAGCGATCGGCCCAGTAACGACCTCTGGGGCACTCCACTAGTCTCAGGCCTCCAATCTGACAAGCATTCTTCCACTATTGCACTCTGCTTTCTACAATCAAGCCAATTATGCCTGTTTCCCCAGGATTCCATGCAATTTAACCTACTAGAGTAGCCTATAATGTAGAGTCTTATCAATTGTCTTACTGAACTCCATATAGACCACGTCTCCTGCCCTGCTTTCGTCAACCTTCCTGGTCATTTCATCAAAGATTTCCAACAAATTTGCCAGTCATGATCTCCCACACACAAAACCATGCTGACTACTCCTATTCAAACCTTGCCTTTCCGAATGCATGTACATTTTAACTCGCATAATCTTATCATTCAAATTACCAATACTTCGGCTTACTGGTCTATAGTTCCCTGTTTTGTCTTTGCAGCCTTTCTTAAATAACGTCACAGCATTAATTACACCCCAGTCTTCGTGGACATCATCTGTGGCTAAGACCAGAGTCCCCGCATTTTTTTATCCAGCCTTTTCCAGTTTTCTTGGATCTGCTTGTTGAGGACCAGGCGATATATCAATCTTCATTCATTCTAATTCTTCCTACACCTCCTCTACTGTGATATGGCAAACAGGATCAGAAAAATGGATTTCCAGTTACGATAGATAATTGAAACGTATCACAAATCATCACAGTCATCACAAATCTTGCATTTCACAACAGCGCTGGAACCAATTTGACAACAGTAATGGAGTACAAGCCATAATCGATAAGTAACTCCTTTACAACAATCCCATTTTCATGGTGAGGTTATCCTTGTGTCTTTCTGGTTGAATGGTCAATTGCAAACTTGTCCTCAAACAAAACAAAACTATGTTTCAATTGCTCTTGGGAAATGCGTTAAATTTTTCAGACTTTTAAAAGCACTGAAACGTATCTCCATAGTCATCGCTCTAACACATATTTTGGTGTGTCTCAGTACTTTTTCCAGTCACACTGATATTTCAAATATTTATCCACAGACGAAATGCACATCTTTCCTTCCACATGAAACGGTTAATGTTATTCACATCATCACAGAGGACGTAACTATCAGGTCTGAACATGAAGTTCAGTTTGAATTGCTCAGCCGCAGATGCACGCCTTCAATACCCTACAACAGAGAAAACAAGTCACTGCTGTTAATATAGGATAATACAAATTCATGAGACAATTTGGCTAATAAATTGTAGTTTTCTTTGCTTGTTTCCCAAAAATATTTTTTAAAGTCTCACATAATTTCTCTCTTCCTTCAACTTTAATCGAAATTAATCAAAACAGATCCCTTGGCATCATGATAGCCCACAAACGCACCAACAAACTAAAGCAGCAGCTATTGAACTTGAAAGGAACTATACAGGCAACAAGCAAAACTAACGTAATTTTAAAAATACCGCGCAAGAACTGTAACAAACATTACATTGGATAACTTGGCAGCAAGTTCGCCACCAGGACATATGAACACCAACTAGCCACAAGGCAACAGGACACATTCTCACTAGTAGCCTGACATACAGATAAGGGAGGACACCTTTTCGACGGGGACATCACATCCATCTTAGGACAAGCCAAACAGTGATACACACGGAAATTCCTGGAAGCATGGCATTCCCACCAGAACCCTATCAACAAACACATCGAGTTAGATTCCATCTACTACCCCTTGAGAAAAAGAACAGGAAATAACATCACCACAATAAATGACATCGCCACAGGAAATAACATCACCAACCAAAAGAAACCCAAACATATGAGTAGAAAGCATAAATCATGTACACTGCTTCGCCTGAGGCCCACTGAAGGTGTTACCTAGTAGCGTGATGTAACGTCTGGAAATGAACCTCTTAGCTCAGCGTGCAAAACTGCATCCATAATCTCACCACTTCTTTTCAAATTCCCAGGTTCTTCCCTCCGTCTCTTCTCTCTGGATTCAGTTCTGCAATTCCTATCTGCAGACTGAGAATCAAAGCATTGAGTATGATTCAGTGTTTTCGGTATCCAGTGATTCTTGGTGAATCCTTCCCCAACTCTCAATGTTACCTTCCTGGTCAGAACCTGATTGATTTACCTCCGATCTGGAAACTCTGAACTATTTTCCCTAATCCCATCCTCTGGTGAGAGCAATCCTGCATACTGTACTTCATGCACATACTTGCCAAATCATATCTGGTCTAACTAAAATGAACCAAATTAGAACTTTGATTGCAGACCCATCCTTGTTCATTTCCCTAACAATACTGAATCTTCACAAAAGAGTGTTGATAACTTTCTGCAAAATGCTCCTGCACTGATACTTCGAACGGTTGACACTGTTAAGATTAGATTACTTACTGTGTGGAAACAGGCCCTTCGGCCCAACAAGTCCACACCGCACCCGCCGAAGCGCAACCCACCCATACCCCTACATCTACCCCTTACCTAACACTATTGGCAACTTAGCATGGCCAATTCACCTGACCTGCACATCTTTGGAGTGTGGGAGGAAACCGGAGCACCCGGAGGAAACCCACGCAGACACGGGGAGAACGTGCAAACTCCACACAGAGAGTCGCCTGAGGCGGGAATTGAACCCGGATCTCTGCTAACCACTGTGCCACCTTGCCACCCACAAGAGCCTTACTGGTGTCCGAAGAGATAACATCAAAATTACTGCCCTCACTGACACACTTGGATACCTCATCCAAATGCTGATTCATGTCTGTTCTGTGTGAATTCCCCTTACAGAAAATGCATGCTCACTGTTCTTTATTCATCCCTTCCTCTCATCCCCAAAATAGGCTCAATCTGCCCCTCAATTGGTTCCAGTCCAACCATCACTGGTCTGCAATTTCTTGGTTTGTGTTTCGCTCCCTTCTTGAATAAAAGTTTCACTTTGACTTTCTATCAGTCCTCTGATATCTTTCCTGTAGTCAAAAGGGAATTCAAAAGTTTTGCATGCGCCCCTGCTATTTCCTCCGAAGAGATCATCATCTTAACATTGTCATGTCCATGTCACCTGTTGGTGGAGACCCATCTACATTTAAACCTGCTAGAATACTCAAAATCTTCTATGTTGACCTCTTTACATTCTCTCACAGGCTTTATCATTATTTTGTCTCACTCCCGAGTGAACACTGAGTGAAGGAATTTGGTTATAACCTTACCTACTTCCTTATGTTCCAAGCATAATTTATCGCTGTAGTCATTAATGGGTATTACTCATTCGCCACATGTTATTCTTAAAATAAATCAAATGAGAACTTTGATTTGAAGCCCATCTTTATCCTTATCATGACAATCCTGAAAGCTTTCAGAAGAGTTTTGATAAATACTGCAAAACGTCCTCCCCCACTGATACTTCCACTGATACCTAAACATAAGTCCAGGACCACATATCCCCTTCCTTTCTGAGACTTCTGCATGCAGACTTCAAAATCTGCACTGCATCTATTTTAAATGACTCTCGAAACCTTTTAAATTATGGCATTCAATTAGTGTTGTGGAAGTTGATAGTCCCAACTATCATAACCCTACGACTTTTACAACTCCTTAAACTTTGCTTAAACATTCCTTAAAGGATAGGATTCTTGACAGTGTGGAGGAACCGAGGGATCTTGGTGTGCAGGTACATAGATCCCTTAAAATGGCCACCCATGTGGACAGGGTTGTTAAGAAAGCATATGGTGTTTTGGCTTTCATTAACAGGTGGGTTGTGTTTAAGAGTCGTGAGATCTTATTGCAGCTCTGTAAAACTTTGGTTAGACCGCACTTGGAATGCTGCATCGAGTTCTGGTCGCCCTATTATTGGAAAGGTGTGTATGCTTTGGAGAGGGTTCAGAGGAGGTTTACCAGGATGCTGCCTAGGCTGGAGGGCTTATCTTATGAAGAGAGGTCGACTGAGCTCGGACTTTTTTCAGTGGAGAAATGGAGGAGGAGAGGAGACCTAATTGAGGTGTACAAGATAATGAGAGGCATAGATAGAGTCGATAGCCAGAGATTATTTCCCAGGGCAGAAATGGCTAACACGAGCGGTCATAGTTTTAAGCTGGTTGGAGGAAAGTTCGAGGGGATGTCAGAGGCGGGTTCTTTACACAGAAAGTTATGAGAGCATGAAATGCGTTGCCAGAAGCAGTGGTGGAAGCAATGTCATTGGGGACATTTAAGAGACTGCTGGACATGCATATGGTCACAGAAATTTGAGGGTGCATACATGAGGATCAATGGTTGGAACAACATTGTGGGCTGAAGGGCCTGTACTGTGCTGTACTGTTCTATGTTCTATGTTGTATGTTTGCCTCCTGATTTGTTCTTCTATTTCATGTGGGTTTCTTTAACGGGTTTCTCAAGATGCAATAAACTCCCTAAACATAATTATGACAGCCTCCTCCACTTTGGATCTTTCACTATCTCACATGAAGACCCTGGATCCTCGAGAATTGAACCTCCAAATATGCCTCTCTCTCAACTATGTCTCAGTGAAAGCAACGTCATCATACTCCCAGATCTTAATTTGTATCCTCAACTCAACTGATTTCGTCGGCAAACTTATACGATTAGAATTAATCCTACTCAACCATGTTAAACTGCCTTGTAACTTAACTGCTGAAAATGTGTTGCTGGAAAAGAGCAGCAGGTCAGGCAGCATCCAAGGAGCAGGAGAATCGACGTTTCGGGCATGAACCCTTCTTCAGGAGCCATTCCTGAAGAAAGGCTCATGCCTGTTCCGTCGATTCTCCTGCTCCTTGGGTGATGCCTGACCTGCTGCGCTTTTCCAGCAACAAACTTTCAGCTCTGATCTCCAGCATCTGCAGTCCTCACTTTCTTCTTGTAACTTAAACGGCCAAGAATCACATTCCTTTGCCAAATTATTTTACACACAGTCCAACAGCATTTGTAAGCAAACGTCCAGCAATAAAGGCTAGACCTTACACTGGATATGGCTTGTCGCAGATGCCGTATGAGGAGAACGCATGATTACCTTATCTCTCAGGCACTCATAATGAGGCAGACTTGATGTCACGCAGTTTTAGTGAAAAACTCATTGGCATTATTTTTCTTCCAACTAAGTCAACAAACCTGTGGTGTTTACAAACATCAGAAACAGTTTCAGTAATATATCATTTGGATATAGACAACAACAACATCACAATCTAACTCTGATAGTTACTAACGAACTAATTAATGTTTAAGCAGTCCTGAAGAACCGCAAAATGAATTTACAAACAATACACACATGTATAATCTGATATATGATGATACACACAGTCTATCTCTCATGCGCATGCTCACTCTCAGACACAGACAGACCCACTCTCACCCTCTTGCAGGCAGATACTCTGTCACACTTGCGCGCACAATGGTTCAAGCACACACAGATGTACTCTCACAGGAACACACACATATAAGTCTATGGGGTGAATTTGCATTTGCAGATTTGCATTTGCAGGTATATTCCATTGTGTTCAAAAAGCACACAAATCATAGGCTTTAAGTCAACGTGACAATTTATCAATTCCTAATTTGGAAATAGAGATATAGTGAATTATGGTTGGAATACATACATAATCTAACCTCACACTGTTAATGAATTGTCTGAGCTGAGATGCACTTTTTAAAACTATACAACTTTAAGTTATCTCAGGACTGTGACTCTAAACAAGTTCTAGCATATACATATTCACGAATCGAAACTTCCAACTCCAATCGAAGTGATGAAAGACTTAACAGCAATCTAAGATTGTTCAATACATCGCATCAGTTGTATGACACTTTGATGTTTTCCTATAAATTCTGTGCGCTACGATCCTGCCTCACTTGCTACCTGACGATGGAATAGCGCTCCAGAAGCTTGTACTTCCAAATAAGCAGT
Source organism: Chiloscyllium punctatum (assembly GCF_047496795.1). Lineage (NCBI taxonomy): Eukaryota > Metazoa > Chordata > Chondrichthyes > Orectolobiformes > Hemiscylliidae > Chiloscyllium > Chiloscyllium punctatum. Next base: position 26,463,646 of record NC_092773.1, read on the forward strand.
TGAATTATAATCTGGTGGTGTGTGATTTTTAACAATATGCAGGTGGACAGTTTTTCCTGAAGAAGGACTGAGGCCAGAAATATCTAACAATGCGACTCTCCTCCTCTTCGGATACTGCCTGAGCTGCTATGCCTTTCGAGTGCAACAGTTTTCGACTGTGACTCCCCAGCATCCTCAGACTTCACTCTCAGTCTTTAGACAGTGTGAATGTGTTGATATGTAGGGGCATTATGATAATTTCCAACTCACAGCATACAGCTACCCAATTGTAGCAACATTTACTCGACAATATCGGCATCTTTAATAAAGCAGCATTTCATAACATCAATACAAATAGCCGTCCAAAGTTCATTCCCTGGTGCAAGTAAAAGGAAAATCTTTGTTACATTATGAATTTGCTAGTGCGTTTGCAAACAGTAAATCTTTTTACAACAAGAGAGGAGGTGAACGGGATCCACCCAGTGTCATTTCATTGCTGTGTTAACAGTTTGAATGACAGAATGAATCACTTCCCAGAGTGAACATACTGTTGTATCAGCAGGTGAATTGACTGAGTCAATGCTTGTTCTCAGTGTGACCTCGCTGCCTTATCTGCACAATGGATCCCTTCCCACATCCGGAACAGATGAATCGGTAAATTAATCTGATCATTTGGGGAGGTGCGATTTAAAAAAAAAACAGGATTATCAATTTAAAATTGAACTGCTACTTAAATATCATTCAGGGAAGTGAATCAGTCATTGATTGCAAAAAGAAAGTACAGAAAGGGATAGATGTAGAAGAGTCAGATATGAGCAGAGGCATTTTATAGATTTACAACTCAATCCTGTTCCTATTTTATCCCCATCTCTTTCAATCCTTCCGAAGAGCTCAGAACAACTGCATAGTTCCTGAAAAGTAGAGTTTCAGAGAGATCAGGTGCTAAAGGAGGCATTTGGCATGTTTGCCTTTTTTGGTCAGTGCAGGAAACAAGAAAGGGATGTGGGTCCGATCTCAGTTTGTGTAGAGTTTGCGCATTCCCCCTGTGTCTGCTTAGGTTTCCTCTGAGTGCTCTGAATTCCTCCCATATTCCAAAGACTCGCAGGTTATTTGGATTAGCTATGGGAAATGTAGGGTTACAGAGATTGGGTGGGATTCTGTACAGATTATTGGTGTGGTCGCGTGAGACGAATGGCCAGATTAGACACTGTAGGGATTCTATCCCTGAGTATATGCAGAGTGCGGTGGGTGCATGGACCGTGGTGGTAGTAGAGTCAGAGACATTAGGGACATTTAAGCGACTGCTGGACAAGCACGTGGACGGCAGTAAGTTGAGGTGTGTATAGGTTAGGTTGATCTTAGATAAAGATAAATGCACGGCACAACGTCGTGGGCTGAATGGCCTTTAGTCTGCTGTGTTCTATATCGGAGTTGGGAGGTCACGTTGTGTCTGTACAGGACATTGGTGAGGTCAATTCTGGTCTCACTGATTTACGAAAGACGTTACCAGGGTAGGACGCATCCTCATAATGTTAAGCTCCGGGGAAGTGTTGCTGAGCAAATTGATAATAAAATGTGGTTTCATCGTCCCTTGAAAGTGAGTTTGCAGATGGGCAATTCAGTGAAAGTGGCGTTTGGCACACGGACTGTTACTGGGGCGTGCATTGAGTGTAGGAAGTGGGAGATCATGTTTCAGTTGTACAGAATATTAGTTCGACCAGTTTTGAAACGCCCACACTGCCATCAGTTCTAGTCTCCCTGCGATATGAAAGATATTGGAAAACTTGAAAGTGATCAGAAAAGATTTACATGTGTGTTACCAGTGTTAGAGCATTTGAATCACAGGTTGAGGCTGAATTGGTGAAGCAATTTTCCCTGGAGCACTGGAGGCTGTGGGGTGAACTTGTAGGAGTTTGTAAAATCATGAGGAGCAATGGAGAGGGTGAATAGATAAAGTTTTCTTTTTCCCGGTGTTGGGGAGTCCAAAACTAGAGGGAATAGTTTTAACATGAGAGGGGAAAGACTTAAAGGGGACCGAAGGGACAACATTCCTTATGGAGATGTTGATGTGCGTACAGAATAAACTGGTCAGCACGACCACATTGGACTGAAGAGTCTGTTTCCAGTCAGCACATCTCTGTGAATGTGTAGCCATACTTGAAAGGCTTTAGAAATATCTCCAAAGTTAATGATAAGTTTGTAGAGTTTGAGTTAATGGGATAGGCTGAATATGATGAGCATTTTCCCTGGACTGTCAGAGACTCACCTTATAGATGAGCTCACATAGAGTGAATGGTAAGAGCCTTTTATTCCCCACACACCCACCGTGTGCGGAGTTCAAAACTAGAAGGCATTAGTTTAAAGGTGAGAGCGAATCGATTTAAACGTAACCTGAGGGACAACATTTTCAAACAGAGTTTGATGTGTGTCTGGAATGAGCTGCCAGAGGAATGATGAATGCAGGTAAAATTACAGCATTTAAAAGGCGTCTGACTGAGTACATCAATAGAAAGTGTTCAGAGTGATGTATGCTAACTGCTCAGAGATAGGACTGGAACAGCTTAGGATATCTCGTCGATATGGCTGAGTTGGACTGAAGGGCCTGTTTCTTTGTTGTACAACTCGATCACTCAGATTGCTTCAGCAAAATGGTGGAAATCTGCTGGTAATGACCGCTTCTGAAATGGTGACAGACATAGGAAACATTGTAGATTTGAAGAAGCGTTGAGATGATCACACAAGGCACGATCATATACGAGACAGTGAGGCCTCCAGGAGCTGCAGATCAGACTCGAAAAATGTGGCGCTCAAAAATCACAGCAAGTCAGGCAGCATCCGAGGAGCAGGAGAATCGACGTTTTGGGTAGAAGCTATAAGGTGGGAAGGACGATTGACAGGTGAGAGAGTTCAAGAGGGAAGTCGGGAGCAGAGAGATCATGAAATTTATGAAATCGACACCCCTCCTGATGCAGATCCAAGCATCCATCTTGGCACTGCCCTCTTGAACTGTCACACCTCTCCATCTTCCTTCCCACCTATTGGCACCACCCTCTGCTCTGTCCTATCTCCATCAACCCCACCTGAATCACTCTCTTGGCAACCTTCCCCCATCCCTGCCTCGCTGCCATTTTGCTTCCAGCCCCCTACCTTATCCCAAAACGTTCAATATCCCCCTCACCGGTGCTGACTGATCAGCTGTGTTTTACCAGGTTCACACGATAGTATAGCTTACACACTAAGTGTCGGAAAATGGTACTACAGGTGTTTGATATCCAGTATGGATAAAGTGGGGATATAGTGTTCACCAATTTTATATCCAACACTCTAACCCCAAATTATTCCGTGTTTCTCTGTGAGTACCTCTTTTAGGAACCAGGCAGGAGCAGCAAGCATTGGAGAATGCAAATGATATGCAGCCTCCCGAGCGAGAAGATTCAAATGCAGGAGCAGAGATATCTTTATCGAAGGGCGTTGGCGAGAAGACACTGGGTGTACTTTGTGGACTTTTGTTCTCCTTTTCGAAGTAAGGTTACCCTAGTTATTGAGAGTGTGTAAAAGAGGGTCACTGAGTCCTGAGATCTGAAGATAGTTAAGGACGACAGATGCTGAAATTCAGAATTGACAAAATGTGGAGTTGGAAAGGTGCAGCATGTCAGCAATTTCAGGTCAGGACTGTTCATCAGGACTGACATTGTGTCCAGAACTGAAACGTCACCTTCCCTGCTCTTCCATGGCTGTTGTTTTCCAACTCCATATTCCTTGACTCTGATTCCTGGGATGTCAGGTTTGATGCATGCAAAAAGACTTAATCCTTGTTCAATCCTTCTTTTTTTTTTGGCTGTCTGAGCCGCTGACTATATCACTAACTAATATTCAACGTCCCATTTCCTTACCTGAATCTGACTCATTTAAGCCTATTCTATGGTCCCCACCCCCCGCCAGACTAGTTTAACACCTCACTAACGGAACTAGAAAAGCCACTAAAAGATTAACTGTCCCAGCTCTGCCCAGGGGCAAAGAATCAGTATTGTACAGGTCTCATCCAACCCACAACCGGTTCCAATGTTTGTTGTATCTAAACCCATCTGCGGTATACCATTTTTCCAGCCACACATCCAGCTGATCTATCCTGACATTATTACATTTTAGAGCTAAGTTATAATGTATCTCTGATCTTCAACTTTCAGGCCCCCGTCCCTTTATTTAGCGATGTCGTTGGTACCTACGTGTTCCACGACCACTGGCTGTTTACTCACCAGCTCCAGAATGTCCTGCAGCTGCTCCATGTTATCTCAGACCCTGGTACCAAGGAGGTAACATAGCATCCAGGCCACAGAAGGGCCTGTCTGTCCTCCTGACTACTGAATCCCCGGTCACTATTGTCTTGTCACTCCAAATCCTCCCGTTCTGGGCAGCAGAGCTACCAGTGATGTCATGAATCTGGCTGTTGTTGATTTCGCCTGAGAGGCCACCCTACCCATTTCCCCTCCAACCAGAATCCAAAGTGAGATATCTGTTTGAGAAGGGGATGATCCTTCCTGAGCCATTTACTTCGTCTGATGTTCACCCATGCACTTTCTGCCTGTGTAACCCTCACCTCCACTGTGACCAACTCGTAAAAATACAGTCCATAACATTCTCGGTATTGCGTATGCTTCACAATGAATCCACACCTACAGATGCAAAAAACAGTGCCCCAGTAGCTTCAGATGGACACACTTCCTGCATATATAGCTCTCAGGGTCACATTGTGGGAAAGGAGCACACCACAAGTCAGAGGTCTCTTGTCATGTCTTCTCTCTAAATCGACCTAGTTAATCCCATTAATAGAATTTAAATGTGCCGGCTATCTTCCTTCATTTCAAACATTTCTATGTTAATCAAAAGTCCCAATCTTTACTTCAGCTGATATATTATACTGCAAAAACTGTTAAAAATACTTTACAGGTATCACTCATAAATTGGCGGTTTCCATTGGGACAGTCTGACTTTTTGAAAATCCCGAAATAAAATTGAGTTTCAATTTCACCTTCTCCTGTCTCTACTCAATTTGTGTTTTCAGCCAATATCCACAGCACTCTCATTGACCCAAGCAATACTCAGTATCAGTTAATTCTCTGCTCACACCTACACTGATGTAGACAGGCAGGATGTTGGAAGAACACAGAAAGCCTGGCAGCACCAGGAGGTGGAGAAGTAGACGTTTCCAATGGAAACCTTATTCAGGATTGCTTTCTCCAACTTCCAGATGCCGGCTGGCTTGCTGTGTTCTTCCAGCCTCCTGCCTATCCCCTTTGGATTCCAGCACCGATACTGACCTCAGCCTCCTGTACTCTTCCAATGCATCTCAATGGGAGCTCAGTGAACAGCATCTCGTCTTTCAATTCAGCCGTTTGTAACCCGAGACTCAACATGGACTTCATAATTACTGAAAATGAGCTGTAATAGAGGCAATAAGGAATTTTAAAAGGAAGTTTGCAGGTAATTTAGAATGACGAGTTCATTGCATAAAGTCGTGAACAGGGTGAATGCGAGTAAAAATGATAGTTCGGACAAATAGACGAGGTGTAATTTGGACGAATCTGCGTTCCCTCTCAGACCAGTATCTCCTTCCTCAGCTGCAGGACCCACAACTGAGGACATACTAAAAGGGTGATCTAAAATATAATTTGAACATCTTTCTTCTTTTCACTTTTCAAAAGTATTGGCGATATTTTCCGCACACCGAACATACCAAACTTTCTTTTCCACAGTTAAATGCCAATGATATTCGGATCCTGATGATTCTGCTGATTGTAAAAACATATTCTTGAGATCCCGGTCTCAACTGTTCACAATTAATATCATGTAGAATGAGTTCATAAAAAAAGACGCAGTCACTGCACGATGAATACTAAAGACAAATATTTGTCTTGATCTTAGTTTGCTGCGTAAATGCTTCTCCTCAAAATGCCTGCCACCAGCCAGGAAGTGCATGTGCGCATGTGCCTCGTGGTAACTTCTCCCCAGTCCAAACTGACTCCATTTTCTCTCCTTTCCACTGTCAGAATCCCCTTACCTGTCTCCTGCCACCTCACTCACTGTGGTCTTCAGTCACATGACACTGCGCAGGTGTTGTGTCGCTATCCACGCCCCCTTGCACTCCCATTGGTTATAGGACGAGCCGCTTCAGCTTGGTTGGTAGCCCCACCCCCTCCTCCTCATGACACAAAGCTGCCATCAATTACCTGGGTCTGATTGTGAGGTCAGTGGCAGGATTCTCCCTCTGTCTGACGTAAATCCGGAAGGTGTGCAGATGGTGACAATTAGGACCAACAAGCTGACGTTTCTGGGAAAGCTGAGCAGGTCTGGCAGCATCTGGGAACAGAAATCAGAGTTAATGCTTCAGGTCCAGTGACACTTCCTTAGAAACGATGGTAGCTGGGAAAAATAGAATCGCTACAGAATCCCTACAACGTGGAAACACACCCTTTGGCTCAGCAACTCTACACTGACTCTCCGATTAATTTCCCACTACCCCGTTACTCTGCATTTCCCCAGACGAATTCACCTCACCTACATATCCCTGAGTACTATGCGCAAATTACCATTGCCAATTCACTTTACCTGCAGGAAATAGGAGATAAAGAGCAAACAATAGATTGGGACAGATCCCACTGAGAGACCGGGAGATTTGGAAGGACATAGGAATACATAATGATCTGGGTGGGAGTATGAATAACTGTTAATGGAGACGACAGGAACCTGCACCTGCCAATATCTCAGTGAAAGTGACGGAAATGGCAACTGATGATCTACGTTAGGCCTGCAAAACAAACTGAGCTTCACGTTGCCTGCCACGAGTCTGTTTACTGGACAGCATCTCTGTCTCATGATTACTGCAGTGTTACAGTGAAGCTCGATACAAGCTTACAGAGCACTCCTGAACATACCAAAGAGTCTCCTATTTCAAGAACCGCAATTTCCCCTCCCAGTGTGGTCAACAATGCCCTCGAGTGCATCTCCTCCATTGTCTGCACTTCACCCTTGAAACCCACCCGTCCAACCGCAACAGTTTTAAACGCAAGGGGCGGCAGAGTGGCTCAGTGGTAACCACTGCTGCCTCACAGCGCCCGAGACCTGGCTTCAATTCCCACCTGGGGTTACTGGGTGTAGTTTGCAGAATCTCCCAGTCTCTGTTTGGGTTTCCTCCGGGTGCTCCGGTTTCCTCCCACAGTCTAATGATGTGCAGGTAAGATGAATTTGCCATGATAAATTGCCCAACGTGTTAGGTGCGTTAGTCAGGGGTAAATCTAGAAGAATGGGTCTGGGTGGGTTACTCTTCAGAGTGTCCGTGCGGACTTGTTGGGCCGAAGGATCTGTTTCATACCATAGGTAATCTAATGAAGCCCCCATTCCACACCTTCCACCACGTCAACCTCTCAATGCAATGTATCGACCAGCGCCATTTCAACCACCTAAAATCAGACCCCAACACCAAAAATATATTTCCCTCCCCACCCCTTTGAGCATTCCGCAGAGAACATTCCCTCCATGACTCCATCGTTCGGCCCACAACCTCCACCAATCCAAACTCCATACACAGCACATTTCTTGCTGTCGCAAGAGATGTGAAACCTGTGCACACACTTCCAACCACATATCCATCCAAGGCCCAAAGGATCATATCACATCTGCTAAACGTTTCCCTTCACATCCAAACAATATTATGTCATTTGCTCTGAAAGTGGCCTTCTCTACATTGGGAAAGTGGGACACCAATTCGTGGAATATTTCAGAGATCATCTCGAGGGCACATGAACCAAACAACCTCTTCTCCCAGTGGCTGATCAGTTAAACTCACCCTCTCACTTCGCCAAAGACGTGCTAATCCTGGGCCTCATCCACCGCCACGTCCAAGCCCCCCGGAGGAAAATCACCATATTTTCCGCCTTGGGACATTCTGACCACACGACATCAACGTCAATTTCTTAACTTTCCTTATCACCACCCACCCCCCAATTCTCGTCCTAGATCCAAATCTGATACTCGGCACCGCCCTCTTGAAGTGCCATCCCTGTCCAATTTCCTTCCCACGTATTCAGTCCACCAACCTGTCTGACTTATCACCATTGTCCCTGCACCTGCATCTACTAATCAACTCCATAGCTACCTTCCCCACAGATACACATACCCCTCCTATTTAACTCTCAGCCCTCTTCCCCAATCCGATATTCCTGAAGAAGAGGCTATACTCAAAATAGCAATTCTCCTGCACCTCGGATGCTGCCTCACATGATCTGCTTTTCCAGCGTGAAACGTTGACACAAGTTGTAAGAACACCACCTCATTTTCCACTTTGGGATAATGCAGCCCTTTAGGTTCAATGCCGAATTCAATAATTTGAGCTCCAGAACTCTCCTATATCCTGGGATCCTCTACGCGGATTTTGATGTGGTGGAAGGTGAGGACCATCGGATTATTCCTTGTTGCTGTTGGAGGGGTGGGCTTTTAGGGCGGAGGTGCGTGAAATGGATAAGATGCATTAGAGGGCATCTTCAACCACGTGAGAGGGGAAAAATACAGTCTTCAAAGAAAGAGGACATTTATTGTGTTCTGTGCTGGAACTGGTTCTCCTAGGAGCAGATACGGCAAAGCTGGAGGAATTGGAATAAGCGATAGCATTTTTGCAGGAGCTAGGGTGGGAGCAGGTGTAATCCAGGTAGCTGTGGTAGTTGATTTGTTTGAAAAATTGTCAGTGTTGAGTAGATCATCGTTGATGGAGGTGGAAAGGCCGAGGAAGGGGAGGAATGTTTCAGAGATGATTCAGCGGAATATAAGATCTGGCTGAAATCTGTTGGTGAAGTTGATCAACTGCTCAACCTCCTCGGGGGATCATGGGGTGTCGCCACTGCATTCATCAATATCGCGGAGGAAGAGGTGGGAAGAGGTGCCGGTGTAACTACGGAAAAATGGAACGTTCTACATCGCCAACAAAAAGGCAGGCATAGCTGGGGCCCATGCAGGTGCCAATGGCTACCCCTTTCATCTGGAAGAAGTAAGAGGTTTCGAAGAGGAATTAAGGGTGAGGACGAGTTCAGCCAAATGAATAAGAGTATCAGTGGAAGGGTACTGGTGGGGACGTCAGGAGAGGATGAAACGGTGGACTTGGAGGACCTGGTCATGGTGGATGGAGGTGTAGAGGTATTGGGTGTCCATGGTGAAGGTGAGGCATTGGATGCTGGGGAAACGGAAGTCTAGAACGAGGTAAAGGGCATGGGTTGTGTCTCGAGCATATATGGGGAATTCGGCGACGAAGAGGATTCGACAGTATCGAGGTAGGTGGAGATGATTTCAGTGGGGCAGGAGCAGGCTGAGACAATGTGTCGGTCGGATTAGATGGGCTTGTAAATTTTGAGACGGAGGTAGAATCGGGCAGTGGAGTGTTTCCAAAATATGAGGTTATGTATGGTCTTGGAATTAATGGTTAGGTAATGGGGATGACGTCATGGTCGAGGAAGTGGTATGACGAGGTGTCTTCGAGTTGGCGCCTTGCTTCCACGGTGTAGAGGTCAGTGCGCCATACTACCACTTCATCCCCTTTTTCCAGCGAGGTTGGAATTGGAGCCGAGGGAGTAGAGGGCTGCATGTTGTAAGGAAGAGAGGTTGGAGTGGGGGAAGGAGGTAGACAGGTTAGACAGTTGGAAATGAAGAGATCGAGGGGGATAATAATACAGCGCGTTGCGTCCACGTGGATGGAGTCTGTTGGAGGCGGGGGAAGGGGTCCTCGGAAGGTGGGCGAGAGTCTTAAAAGAAAAAGTAAGCTCGGAGGCGGAGCTGGGAGAAGTGTTAGATATCATGACACGAATTGAATTCGTTGATATGTGGATGGAAGGGGATGAAGGTAAGACCTTTTCTGGGAACTGTCCAATTGTCTTCAGTGAGGAGGAGGTCTGGAAGATGGTGAAAACTGAGCAGTGGTGGGAGCTAGGACCTGGTATAGGTTTCTTAGCTTACGCGGAACCTGTATCTGGGGTTGGAGTGGTGGTAGGGGGAAATAAGGGTGGAGTCATTAGAAGAGGTGATGTTCCCCTCAACGTTCTTGGGGGGCGGAGATGGTGACAGTGAGATCTGTCGGGGAGTGTGTCAGCAGTATACAGGTGAGTTGCATTGGTGGGAGCAGATGTGTTGGCGACGTTGGCAAGGGGCAAGTCACAGCACGCATGACATGAGCAATGCTTTGAGGGGCAGAATTGATGTCATGCGTGGTGAATGTGAAATCATTAGTGGCTGAGGACGCGACCGCAATGGGGATGGAAGGGACATTATTGATCGCTGTGATCATAGTGGCTGTATCAGCCTCGTGGTTAATGGTGGCCGAGCAGTTCCCCAGCATGAGGAAACACTCTGGAATTTTTTTAAGGAGCGTTGGTTATGGAGCTAGGTATATAAAGATTTGTTGTACTTATAGTTTTTCATGTTTGAGTTGGTGGAGAAATACTGTTTGATGAGACTATGAATTCTTCTTAGGGTACAGTACAGAACGGGGCCTTTGCAGTTCTGACAGAGGGTAGCTCTCAGTTGAGGCATAGCTTGACTACTTTTCACTCCCTCGTGTTTGAATATGCCCTCTAACGCATCTCATCCACGTCACGCACCTCCACCCTCAAATCCCAGCCCTCCAACTGTAACAAGGATAGAATCCGCCGGTCGTCAACCTCCACACTCCCACCAAATTCCGCATAAACCGTATCATCTGCTGACATTTCTGCCACATAGAAATGGACCACAACACCAGAGTTATATTTCCCTCCCCAATCCTATCCGTTTTCTGCAAAGACTATTCTGTCCATGACTATGTGGTCAGGTCTACGCCCCCCAACAACGCACCTTATTCTGCTGGCATCTTCTCCTGCTACCACAGTCATTGTAATACCTGCGCCCCCATCTCCCTCCTCACCTACATACAAAGTCCCAAAGGAGTCTTCCTCATCTATCAAAGTTTCACCTGCACGTCCACAAATGTCATTTATTGTATCCATTGCTTCCAATGCGGTCTCCTTGACATTGGAGAGAGGGGCCATGTGCTCGCAGAATGCTTTAGAGAACATCTCTGGGGCACACGCACTGATCAACCCACTGTGGAGAGGCCGAACATTTGAACTCCCTCTCCAATTCTGCCAAGGACATGCAGGTCCTGGGCCTCCTCCACCGACACTCACTTTCTGCCCGACGCCTGGAGGAAGAATGCCTCATTTATGATATTGGAACACTTGAACCCCAGGGCATCAATGTGGACTTCACCAATTTTCTCATTACCCCACCACTCCCACCTTCAACGTGTTCCAAACTGCCAGCTTAGCACCATCTTCATGACCTGCCTGACCTGCCAATCTTCCATCCCACCTATCTGCTCGACTCACCTTTCCGATCTATCATCTTCATCCACACCTCCATCCATCTTTTCAACTCTCAGCTGCCTTCTCCCCAGCCCCACCCCACTCCCATTTAACTCTCCACCCTGGAGGCTCCCAGCCTCATTCCTGATAAAGGGCCCTTGCCTGAATTTTCCTGCTCCTCGCATGCTGCGCGACTTGCTGTGCTTTTCCAGCACCACTCTAATCTTAACCGCAGCCGTCAATCAATCGGGTGCTATTGTGAGTTGAGCGGCCAGACCCTCCCTCCCTCTCTCTGCCCAGGGATGGTCGTCATCGTTCACAGTGAATGGGGCAATATCACAGATCAAAAATGATGGGGCTATTCTGTACATTGGGGCTGTACTAGGTCCCTCTGGAGATGCTGCAAATCTGTTCCAACTCCCCTGCATTTTCCAAAGCCCTAAAATATTTCCTTCAAAATTTAACATTCAAATCTTTTTGCAGAATAACTGCTGAATCCGCACCCAGCTGCTGTCCAGACTCGGCAAAATGTTCACAACTTACAGAGTAACATCATCTTCACATTTTCACTGCTGCATTATTTGCTAATTACCTGAGAGGGGTTAGTACAAAATTTATAAATATGAATAATTTCTCTCTCTCTGAAAATTAAATGTATTGGATTCAAATTTACACAGAATCGATATCACTGCTCAACCTTCTCAGCTCCAAGGGCAATTACCTGAGCTTCTGTTTCTAGAGCTTCAGTCTGAAAAACAATCCTCAACCATTGCTGTCTGTATGCAAATTGACAAGCTCACCCTGAGTCCCATGTGCCCCAAGTTTACTCATTTGTCTACGATGAGAAATTTGGTCACATGCTTTACTAAGTTGCAAATAAACATTGTAGTCCACTGTGCCCTCCTCAGGCTTCTTGGTTACCCCATCAAAAAAAAACTCAAACAAATTTGTGAGACACCCTCTAACAAAACCATGCTGACTATCCATAATCATTACATGCCTCTCCAAATGCATGCAAATCCTAACCTTCAGAATCACCTCAAAAGACTTGCTCAAGATCTAATCACAGATAAAACACATGCCACTTCCCAGTCATCAGGCACTTCACCCATAGTTATAAATTACACAAATATCTCTGCAAGGAGCCCTGCGATTTATACCCTGATATCCCACAATGCATTCAGACACACTATAGCATGTTCTGGAGATTTATCTACCTTTGTGTTTTCTTAGACTATATTTGGATTATCCTTGACCTAATTTGCCAAAGCTACCTGAAATCTTTACATTGCCTTCCTGATATCCCGAGACTAAAATCGTGGCATCACATTTGCAGAGAGACAATGTGTTAGAACTGTCCCACAGTCCAGCAAAATCTAATGAATTATCACAAGTGCATTTGTTATTTACCCTGCTACAACTTTTATGACTCTGGGATGCATTCCATCCGGGCCAGGAGATCTGTCTACCTTTAGGCTGGTAGCTTTCCCAACACTACTTCTTTACTGATAATAATTGTTTCTGTGCACTGATATGCCATTGTCTCCATAAGTCTGCAAAATTGAGATCAGGAGAGTCTAGAGACAGTGTGCCCCTGTCATAAGACAAAGTTGTTGGCTGTAGATTCTTCTCGCGAGTGTGTAGAAACTTAAGACTTATTATAAGGTAAGACGAGAAAGTTTTGAAAAATATATTAGAACCATTGTTTTACTTTTACACAGATGCTGGATCGTGTATGGAATGAATCTCCAGTGGAAGTGGTAGATGTGGGAGTTACAATGTTTAAGTATATTTGGTCAGGTGCATGAATCAGAAACGTTTGAGGGACTTTGAACAAACACAGGCGATTCGGATGGGTTTAGTTGAATTTTTGGTCATTATGGAGTGGTTAGACCATCAGGTCTCACACATCGCCCAATCACAGTCACAAACATTTCTATCGATGTCAGCACTTCTAGCCTCACAGACCTCCCTGTCACAGTTATCTCATCCAGCCTTGCAACTCTCCCTGTCACTTTCACCACATCCAGCCTCACGATTCTCCCTGTCACTGTCACCTCATTCAGCTTCACAACTCTCCCTGTCACTGTGACCTTATTCAGCCTCACGAGACTCCCTATCGCTGTACCACAACCAGCCTCACAACCTCCCTGTCACTGTCATCTCATCCAGCTTCACAAGCCTCCCTGTCACTGTCACCACATCTAGCCTCACAATTCTCCCAGACACCTCATTCAGCCTCACAACAATGTAAACTTATGCAACCTTAAAATCCTTCCTACCACTGTAACCTTATCAACACAAACCTCCATCTCACTGTAAATTCATCCAGACTCAGGACCCTCCCCATCACTCTCATCTCATCCAACCTCACAAACGCATCTGTCACTGTCAGGTCATCCACACACCCTCCCTGTCATTCTTATCTCATCCAGCCTCACAAACGCATCTGTCTCTGTCACCTCATCCACACTAACGCCCTCTCACTGCCATCTCAACCAGCCTCACATTCCACCCTGTCACTTTCATCTCATCCAGACTGACTACCCTCCCTGTCACTCTCATCCTATCCTGCCTCATGCCCCTCACTATCACTGTCATCTCATCGAGCCTCACAAACCACCCTGTTACTATCATCACAACCAACCTCATAATCCGGCTCTCAATGTCACACCATCCACCCAACCCTCCCGATGACTGTCAAACGATCCAGACTCACGACATTCCCTATCACTGTCATTTGATTCAGCCTCATTACGCTCGTTGTCACTGTTATCTCATCCAGCCCAACAAGTGTATCTGTCACTGTCATCTCATCCACATGAACTCCCTCTCACTGTCATCTCATCCAACCTCACAACTCTCCCATTCACTTTCATCTCACCTGCACAACCCTCCCTGTACTGTCATCTCATCCATCCTCACAAACCTCCTTATCACAGTTATCTGATCCAGCAACACTTCCGTATCTGTAACTGTCACCTCATCCACACAACCTGCCTGTCACTTTCATCTCAGCCAGACTCTTATCCCTCCCGATCACTGTCATCTCATTCAGCAACATATCCCTCCCTATCCCTATCATCTCAGCCAGCCACACAATCCACCATATTACTGTAACCTCATTCAATCTCACAAACTTCCCAGTCACTGTCATCTCATCCAGCCTCACATCTCTCCATAGCACAGTCACCTCATTCTGCCTCACAATTCTGCCCAATACTGTAACCTCATCCAGCCTCATAGTCCTCCTTGTCACTGTCGGCTGATCCAGCCTCTCAAACTTTCCTGTCATTGCCACGTCATCCAGACTCACATCCCGCCTTCTCATTGTTACCTCATCCAGCCTCACAAAACTAACGATCACATTTCCAATCCTTTCTATAGATGTCAGCTCATATAGCCTCACAAACCTCCCTGTCAGTTATCTCATCCAGCCTGATAACGTTCTCTGTCACTGTCACCACACCCAGCATCACGCCTCTTCCTGTCACTGTCACCATATCCAGCCTTACAAATTCCCATCAATGTAATCACATTCGGCCCCAATACTCTCCCGGACACTCACCTCATGCAGTCTAAAAACCCAGCCTATCATTGTCAACTCATCCTGCCTCAAAGCCCTTATTGGCGCTATCACCTCAAAACATAATCTTCCCTTTCACTGTCAGCTCATCCAGACTCAAGACCCTGCCCGTCTCTTTCATCTCATCCAGCCTCACAACTGCATCTGTCACTTTCACCTTATCCACACTACCTTCCTGTGAAAATTATCTAATTCAACCTCACAACAACACCTCTCATTGCCAACTCATTCAGACTCACAACGTTCTTTGTCACTTTCGAGTCATCCACACAACCTTCCCTGTCTCTGTCACCTTAACCAGCCTCACAACCCTCTCTATCACTGTCATCTCAGCAGCCTCACAAACCTCTCCATCACTGCAATCTCATCCAGCCTTACAACCATCCTTGTCACTGTCATTTCATTCAGCGTCATAACACACTCTATCGCTGTCAGGTAATCCAGACTAAAAAGCTCCCTATCACTTTCTTCTCATCCAGCCTCTCAACCATCTCTGTCACTGTCATGTCATCCAGCCTCACAATCCGATGTCTCACTGTCACCACATCAAGCCTCAAAACATTTTCTGTGACCGTAACCGCATCCAGCCTCTCAAAGCTCCCTGTCATTGTCAGAACCTCCTTATATCTGGCCAATCTTTAAGTTCCTACAACCATCCCTCTCCGTGGAACCTCCACCAGGCACCACAACCCTCCGTATCTCTAGATTCCCCGACAGTTCTGTCTGTCTCTCTTCCCAGCTTCAGTCCCACCAACACTAATTTCATGTCACATGTTATCAGATCCCTACTACTTTGCCGATCTGTGCAACCACTACTAGACCGTACAACTCTGTCACTTTTTCTGACTCCCTGCAGTGATTTCAAACCTCCGCAATTCTTCAAACATCATCAGATTCTATGACCCGGCCTATCATGTCCAGTCGCTACCATTCCCAGACTTTTTCTTGCCTGTGTGCACCATCAAGTTGATATAAGCCTCTTCATTCCGTAGTGTTCTGCACCCCCTGCTATCCTCTCCATCTCTGCGAATAATGCCTACAACTAATACTTTCCCTATTTGTGCAAATATGGCAAATTCACACACTAGCAAGCAAAAACGAAACAGAGTGCAGATTCCTTGTTTACACACGGCCACCATTGTATCCATGGAATCGGTTTCCGTGATTTCAGCTTCGAGAATTTACCGTAGACCAAACATACAAGCCCTTTATTGTGTTGCCCTTACAGAAATCGCTATCTGTGAAACCTCCTTCATCCCCAGATCCTCTAACGTGCTGCAACCTAACACTCAACATAGCAACCCTCTTTATTTCTTAACATTGTTCAGTCTCTAAAACCATCCCTATCAGTATAATTTCGTCCAGTCCCTACAATAAGCCCGACTGCTGTACCCTCTTTAAAATACAAACAGCCTCCCTGTCTGTGTGAACTCCTTCAGTTGCTATTGACCTCCCTATCGCTGATAATATTTTGAAGACCTCCATTTGTTTGTTAACAGCTACTTTCCCTAAATCCCATCCGATTTTTATCAGCGACTGCCATCTCTAACAACCCTCTCTATGACCGTGACCTCCTTCAGTCTCAACAAGCCTCCCCATCACGTCACATCTTCCAGCATGCACAACGCTCACTCTGTCTGAAATATCTTCCAGAAAATAAAATCATCTTTATTTCTAACATACTCCAGTCCATACCGCCCTCCCGAACTTGTAAAATTCTCTAATACATATAATTTTCCCTTTTGCGTGTAACATTCCCCAGTCCATTGTAACCTCCTTATTCCTGTAACATTCTTCCGAACATTATACCGTGCCTATCCATGTAATCGCCCCCAGACACCACAGCTGTTGTTAAATGTACCACTTGCCATTTACCTCCGAATGACTAGGGTATGGAAACAATGTAACGCCTTTAACGCTCCACAACCCGACATGCATCCGTATCCCTGGAATCTAATCTCGGCCCCTCTATCTCTGTAAAATACCTCAAGAAAGAGAACTATTTCTCCCGTGAACATTCTCTAGAGCTTTTAAACATCCTTCTATCCATCGCATCATCGACACCCGAACACCTTGCTAAATCGATAATCTCTCTTCATTCCACAAAGCCCCACTGACACTGAAACACTCCCTGGATTTGCAGCAAGGCAGATAGAATGACATAATTTACTGAAGTGAGCACATATGGCGGAATTGTCATACTGGAGAAATGACTGCACAACGACCATCGCTGGGAAGCGAATATTGAACTGTTGTCTGGATTTCAGTGGTATAAGCAAAAAAGCTAAACAAGGTCAAATTGTGTTGTGAAGAATGGATGCGGTAACTGCTTTAGTCAGACGGCCAATTAATGTGGGAATCAAACTGTGGTGTAATTTTCCGTTGAAGTGAGAAATAACATGGACATTATCCTTCGTCAGGAATTTCTTTATCGGCACCAAGCAGTGATGGCACAATAAATATGGTTACATTTAGGAAATTGAATGTACTTTCTCCAAGGGTAATGCAGTAACTGTGTGTGACAGTAGTCTACATTCCGACTGGATGACGAATGGGCATTAGTTATGTAATGGATGGAATTCTGGATTATGTACGAGATGGCTTTCTCTAACAGCATGTCAATGAGCCATCAAAAGAATTGGCGATTGTAGATTAAATGATATGTAATGCGAATTATCTAATAATCGTACTGTAATGCATCTTTGTTGTCATCGAAGCAAGAATGTTATAGATGTTTTGAGTTCAAAACAGTCTACAAGATGGAGTGGAATGAGACAATTTACCCATCGTGTATGTTCCGCCATTTAAAAATTATGGCTGATGCGATAATTCCAAATTCTATTTTCCTAACTTTTTCAGGTAATCCTCGTTTACCTGATTATTTAAACTCTGACCATCTCTTCTGTACATATCCTTCGTGACCCTACCTTGACAGCCCTCTGCATTAAGGAATCCCATAGATTCGATACCCTCTGAGTGAATAAATTCCTCTTAATCTCCGTCTTGAAAGAGTGGGGCCTTGATAGGTTTCGATGCCGTCTGGTTACAGATCCTCACACAATGAAAACTAAAGCCAGTGGCAAAGACAATTATTCAGGGTAAGGCGAAGGAATTTTCGAACATAAACTTAAGTAATTTATCTGCCGATGCTTGTTTTGTCCCACGTGCAATGAAATGCATAGTGGTTGATAATTTGGCTCCGAAATTCTCTTGGTCATAGTAGACAGACAAATGCAAAGTGGTGTAGTTCTGTTTGGAAGTCTGTGGACAATGGTGTTTTGCAATGACTCGCGCTGCGATTTATGTTTGTAATTCAATTCAGTGATTAAGATGAAAATTTCAGTGGTCTGATTAGTAATTTTTCAGACGATATTTAGAAGGGCATGTACTAATGAAGGTTAGTTGGGACCATTGTGGATCCTGAGGAACGATGTTAAAGTAAGCAGCAGCATATAGGTAGCTGGAACGCTGGGCAGAGAAATGGAATATTGCATTTCACCGGGACAATTGTGAGACGAAGTAATTTGAGAAGTCACATGCAAGAGAAAAGTACACTGCAATGATCAGACTCTTAGGAAAATTGATATGCGGGAACTTGAGTGCAAATCCATAGCTCCCTGAAAATAACACCAGACCAGGATGCACTGAAAAGAAGAAGTATGGCATACTTACCGTCATCAGTCGCAGGATTGAGTACAACATTTGCATCTAATGTTGTCACCGAATAAAACAGCAGAACCGCTACATTTGGAATGTTGTGTGCAGTTCTCCTTGGCAAATTGCAGGAAGGATGTGGAGGTTTTGGAAAGACGCAAAAGAGGTTTACTATCATATTACCTGCATGTTAACTGTAAGGGTATTTTGGACACAGCTTTGCTTGAAAGTTAGATTCTGAGGGTGGACCTGGTTCAGATTATACCATTAGG
This sequence comes from Chiloscyllium punctatum, assembly GCF_047496795.1. Classification (NCBI taxonomy): domain Eukaryota; kingdom Metazoa; phylum Chordata; class Chondrichthyes; order Orectolobiformes; family Hemiscylliidae; genus Chiloscyllium; species Chiloscyllium punctatum. The sequence continues at coordinate 26,482,515 of NC_092773.1, forward strand.
AGAGGTGCGGGTTGTATAGATAGCCAGAGTCTCTTTTTCTAAAGTGGAAATGTCAAATACGAGTGAGCCTTTGTTTAATTTGAGAGTGAGAAATTTAAAATGAGATGAATGAGGCAAGTTTTACTTGCACAGAGGGCAGAAGCTTGTCAGCAGGTGGTAAGAGCGGATAAGTGTAAATTTTTAAACTGGCATTTAGACAGAAATATGAGGGGGCAGAAAATGGAGGCATATGTGTCACATATGATGGTGTCAGTTTCGATACTTGCAGGATGGCACAGTCAATTTGGGCTGAAGGTTTCTTTACTGTGTTGAACTGCTCTCTTTTCGAACTTTTGGCAACTATCGTGTCAAGTCGCTCCAGAGTCTTGATGTTTCATTCAATTTGTCTCTCATTCTTTTGAAGTCCAATGGATTCCAGCTCAACCTTCTCAATCCAGTGAGATTAGATCATCTCTCCATTCTCATGTTCTGAGTGAACCTTCTTTGCCCTGCCTCAAAATCAAGACTTTATTTCTTTTTATGTACTCAGACAGTTCATAATATTTGAGATGAGGTCTGATTCGTACCTTGCAACAAGAACAAGACCTTCCTATTTTTAGACTACATTCCCTTTGTAATAAGCATTTGGTGTGCTTTATTTATTACTTGTTTTTCCAGTTTGAGATACAATTACTTCCAAAGCCCTTTGTACTGCCAGTCTGAACCCAAACCCCGTTAGCCTGACCATAAAGCAGGAACATACTGGAATGTATTCTGAAAGATATGATATTAAACAATGAGTGGGCCTTTATAAACAATGGGATGCACATAGTTTTGGAAAAGGCGAATGTTTTTAAATCTGTTAGATTTTATATTTTGGAGTGGCCAAAAATGGCAGAATAGTTAAGTGTGGGGGACAAGAGTGTCGATATAGGTAATATCTGAAATTTCAGAAGCACTTTGACCAGTATCAAGAAGTGCTGAATATCAGCTATGAAGAGATTTAGGCTCCTTAAGGATTAATGGGCTATAAAATGGGAACACATTTGATGGGAGATATCCAGAACAAGTACTTTGCGTTAGGATTTACTGAGGAGAAAGCCAGGGATAGTGTTGAACGGGAGGAAATAAAAGTTATGTCTTGAAAAGATTCACATTGGAGACCCAGAGGCTCTCGATGTCTTAAAATGCAAAAAGGTAAATAAAACCGTTGGACATGATGAGATGCATCTCAGGAACTTGTGAGAAGCTAGGGTGGAAATTACAGGGCACTTCCCTGAGATTTTTTGTATCATCCACATCAAGTGCAGACCAGTCTGACTGTTGGCAGGGGTAGGTACGTTGTTTGATGAGATTCTGAGAGACAGGATCATCATGCAATTGGAAAGGCAGGTACTGATAAGCGATAGTCATCATGGCATTGTGCGCGGAAAATGATATCACAAGTAACTGGTTGATGTTTCGAGGTGGTAGTACGGTGATAGATCAAGGCGAATCAGTAGACGTCGTCTACATGAATTTAACAAGGCCTTTGACGAGAGTCCGCATTTCAGATTGTCTTATAAGCTTTCATCACACAGGATCAGGGTCCATTCAACAACTGGATTCAACATAGATTCATAAAGTTTTCCTGCTCTAATTGCAGGCCTGTGACCAACGGTGTTCCACGGTTTCCACTGTAGTGCATCATTTTAAAAGTAATTTGGGTGAAAATATAGGAGGTGTAGTTAGCAAGTTTGTGAATGATTTTGAAATTGGTGTTAAAATGGAGAGTGAAGAACGTTATCAAAGAACATAACAGAATGACCAGTATTACTGGGCAAGTGAGGTCTATGAGAAGATGAGAAACAATCCTGGTAATTGTAGACCAGTGTGCCTTACTTTACTTGTTGGTAAAGTGTTGGAAAAGGTTATAAGAGTTCTAGATTTATAATCATCTAGAAAAGAATAATTTCATTAGGGATAGTCAGCACGGTTTTGTGAAGAATAAGTCGTGCCTCACACACTTTATTTAGTTCTTTGAGAAGGTGACCAAAGTGGTAGATGAGAGTAAACCGGTTGATGTGGAATATATGAATTTCAGCAAGGCTTTCGACAAGGTTCCCCACAGTAGGCTATTGTACAAAATGCGGAGGAATGGGATTGTGGGAGACATAGCAGTTTGCATCAGTAATTGGCTTGCTGAACGAAGACAGAGGGTGGTGATTGATGGGAAATGTTCATCCTGGAGTCCAGTTACCAGTGGTGTACCGCAAGGGTCGGTGTTGGGTCCACTGCTGGACGTCATTTTAAAAGATAACCTAGATGAGGGCCAAGAAGGATGGGTTAGTAAATTTGCAGACGACACTAAGGTCGTTGGAGTTGTGGATAGGGACGAAGGCTACTGTCGGTTACAGAGAGACATAGATAAGCTGCAGAGCTGGGCTGAGAGGTGGCAATGGAGTTTAAGGAGGACAAGTGTGAGGTGATTCACTTTGGTCGGAGTAACCAGAATACAAATTACTGGGCTAATGGTAAGATTCTTGGTAGTGTAGATGAGCAGAGAGATCTCGGTGTCCAGGTACACAGATCCTTGAAATTCGCCACCCAGGGTTATGAAGAAGGCATGCAGTGTTTTAACTTTTATTAATAGAGGGATCAAGTTCCGGAAGAATGGGGTTATGCTACAGCTGTATGAAACGCTAGTGTGGCCGCTCGTGGATTATTGTGTACAGTTCTGGTCACTGCATTATAAGAAGGATGTGGAAGCTTTGGAAAAGGTGCAGAGGAGATTTACTGGATGCTGCATGGTATGGAGGAAAGTTCTTATGATGAAAGTCTGAGGGACTTGAGGCTGTTTTCGTTCGAGAGAAGAAGGTTGAGAGGTGACTTCATAGCGACATATAAGATAATCAGAGGGTTAGGGTGGACAGGGAGAGGCTTCTTCCCAGAATGGTGACAGCGAGCACGAGCGGGCATAGCTTTAAATTGAGGGGTGATAGATATAGGACAGATGTCAGAGGTTTCTTTACTCAGAGAGTAGTAAGAGTATGGAATGCTTTGCCTGCAACGGTAGTAGATATGCCAACTTTAAGTACATTAAAGTCATTACTGGACAAGCATATGGACGTACATGGAATAGTGTACGGTAGATGGGTGACAGATTGATATGACAGGTCGGCGCAACATCGAGGACTGAAGGGCCTGTACTGCGGTGTAATTTTCTATGTTCTGTGTAAAATGTTCTCTATTAGGGTCTTGGGGAGCATTGTTTGTCAAGATTGGTCTTATTGTAGGTGCGGTTTTACTTGCTGTCTCCTTACTCTTTTGTCATGCTTTACTTTTTTTTTTAGTTCTCGGCAGTACAAGGCAACTTGTTGTCATTTCATCTACTCCCAGATTTGGTTCCTATTCTGACGGATACCCACCGCTCTACTATTATGATGTGACAACTGCCACGGTGGAAGGATTATTTCCACGTGGGGACATCGATAATACTTCGGAAGAACGCATGGGGCCTAGATTGTGAGGGTTCTTTGGTCTTTTTTCCTGGTCTCGTTACTTGAGAAAAGGTTTTTGGACCAAGGGACCCAAGAATGGAGGAAGAACACGTAAAGCATCAGACTCCGAAAACTTTTCGTGTGTGTTGGAACCTGCGTTGTTTGTACTGGGCACAAGAAGGGCTGCGTTTATTGTCTTCCTTCTCTAGGCGAGACCAGTACGTCTCAAAGGGGAGAATATTGGAAAATAAAGAGCATGAAAGTATCAGAAGGCGATTTGTTGCAAGGGGTCTGTGGAATGAAGGATGTGATAAGAATAGTTGAATGCTCTGACATCAATTAGCAGTGTAAGGTTGAGGCTGAAAGGACACCATGGCGAGATGAGACAACACAGTTAGTAAAGTTAATAATTAGTAGTTAGTGCAGACAGCTTGAGACAGAAGATTATTGTAATAGATGGAGTAGCTAAATATCTAATGATGGCATTTTAGTCTAGAATGGAAGATTGCTGTAGCAGAGGTGATACTAAATAAGCAATTTTAACGTTAGAATAACATTAAGTGGAATATCGGAAATTCTATTTGGTCACAACTAAAGAGTTAATGGGAACTAGCAACACTGGTTTATTGTGTAGCTGGAGTTAGGTATTTTCGATTAACTTGGTTGCACATGCTGATAATCTAAGAGAAACAGGATTTAAAAAAAGATATGAAAAGAAACACGGACCCTGAGGTTTGTGGGCATTAGAGAATCTGCTTTCTGAATGTCACGGTTTTTTGTTAGCAAATAAAATACCAACTTCTTAAAGAACTCTCTGTGTCTCCTGGTGATTCTCCACAATTTCTCCACAACAGTTCTTCCTACAAATTCTCCGTCTCTGGTTTTGTTGTTTTCCACTGCATCTTGTAACAATTGTCTCTCGTGCTGCCTTTCCGTGATTAACCCCTTCAATTCCTCCCTTCTCTTCTTCGGTTCAGCTTTCCTTTCCTCGTCCTCAACCCATTTAATCTCTCCTCCTATTTCCACAGTTCCCTTTATAAAAGGACATTGCTTTGTGTTTTCTGTGTTAGAGTATAGAGGCGGTTTGTCTACCTTCTTCAACTCTGGATACAAAGGAGACTTGTCTTCAGTTTCCACAGGCCGCTTCTGTTGTTCTTTTGCAGCTTGCGTGCTCCCAAAAGACATCTGCTATGCTCTTAGTTTTCGCCCCCCGCGTCTGAAATTTTTTATTATTTCTAACTCCTGTGCCCTTTCCAGGTTTTACTTTTTAGAATCACCTTTGATTTATGATTTTTAAATAATCCACCCATTTCAGCACACGTATTTATAGCTGCTTTTGGCCAATTGGTTTGCAGTTCTTAATTATTTTTTGTATTTCTTGGCAATCATCGCAATGTCATGTTTTGAGACGTGGAATATTTTACCCAATATTTCAACTATGCCTCATTTACTCATCCTGACATGCATTTCAGTGCAGCTAATCTATTGTCTCTATTCTCACATTTCACTCCCCAGTGTCTCACCAGTCCGGTAATGCAGTGCGAATTATTATTATTAGTGTTCACTAAATGCACAACTTTTAATCATTCTTTACGATCTTCAATCCTAAACTTCCTTGGTTCAACCTAATTAACAACATGCAACCTGTCCTCGTTCGCTCTCCCCATATGGACCCTTACTCTTCTCGGACTTTACCCTCAGAACATGCGAGGACATTTTCCTGCACTATCCGTTCAACCCTCGCCACCAGCGATGCGTTATACACAGTGACTTCCTTTGCCTTGCCTGTCCAGCCCCTTGTCACCTGTGAGGCGATATACATGGGGAATTTCTAACGCCACGTGAAATTTAATTCCAGCCAACTTCTACTTTCCATTCCCACTAAACCCAATGCGCAGTCATCTCGATCATTCCTCTGATTCTCCTCAAAGCTCAATTTATGATCAATCTTCATGGACCGTTGGATTTGAGAGAATCGCCACCAGTTTTCCTACACCCCTGCGTTCCCAAGGACCTCCATCACTCGGCAGAATTTTTCCGAATTAACAGTGAAACACTTACCTTTTTAGCGGGTAGCCAGATTTCTATAAATGTGGGTCGGGCTTGGCAGTGTCCCCGACTGATCGGGTTGCGCCCTCAGGTCACTGCCACTTTCGGGTCAGTTTCTTCCCGATCGTGCCGACTATGCCAACGTCGGTTGAAAGTGCCAATCAGAATAACCAGGAAACACAGATTATTCCTCAGGATGAAAATACTTTATTTGCAAACAGAAGTTAAGGTCATCAGAGAAGTTATCCCTGGAAGCCCCCGAATAGCGAAAGTAATCTAATGCTTATGTTTATCTAAAAGCCACGCCCTATCCCCATTACATTAGCATAACCAATCGCACTATACCTACATTATATCTCTTAACCAGTCACGCTTGTCACGCTGCCACAATTGTCTTTTGGATTACTGCAGATATGCCATGGTTATTTTGTTCACCTTTTTTCACCTCATAGGCCACAGTCACGCGAGGCTGACTCAAGCACACAAACCAGACCTAACACTTGAGCAACATCCCAGCAAGTATTACTTTGTAGTAATATACTCACATTTACCATCATTAGAGGCGATGGGCAGAACAGCCTCCTAATGCTTCTCCATCTTGTGGTTCGAGGTTTTCTTCTGATGAGATTGGGAATTGTGTCCCCAATAACAGAGAAGGCGGCAGAAAACGCCTTGGCAATGTCAATCCTGGAGTATATAATTTCCTTGTTCTGCAGACATCTCATTAATTCCCTCTGTAACTGTCAAAGAGCGACCTGCACTTTCCTCTGTAACTGCAACCTTGACATTTCCTCATGCAGACTGCTCCGTGAATGTTTCTCATCACCACTGTGAAGCTGAGGGAAGACAAACAGAACGTTCTGGAAATGATCAGCAGGTCAGTAGCACATTCAGCTCTGATGAAATATCATAAAGCTGAAACCTGAAGGTTGTGTCTTTTCTCTGCTGATGCGGCACGGTAAGCTGTGTTTTCTGAGATGGTTTATTTGAAGAAGCTCGCATTCCCAGTGACTCCAGTCTCTTGTGTTTGAACGATACTTGGGGATGTCTGAAGACATTTTGAGATGAAAGCCGGGCAAGACGCAACACAGACATAGTGGAGATCCAATGTGATCTTCACTGTATTCGGAAGAGAAATGTTTTCACAAAACGTTTATTCAGTTTGACGACCTGTTTCTGGGATTCAAATATTGGGCGATTTTCAGGTTTGTCCACCATTGGATTTTACTGACACGATTTATAACTTTAGCCTTACTGTTAATATGAAGATGGGTCGTGGGTCTGCAGTTTCCTCTCCTGCTGTTGAATTAAGTTCCATCTTTCTGTGAGAGGAAATGGATTGTTGTTGGTTCCAAACATTTCTTTTTCAATAACTGTCACCTGCTTTGCGAGGAGGAGGTGGATCTCCTTTTCGACTGAAACGTAAATGAAGCAGCAGCCCAGAAGGATACGATACTGTGTTTAAAGCCCATAACGAATAGTTTGTGTTTGGGCACACTACACCTCTGCAGCATTTTTTCAACAGAGACGTGACAGGAAAGCGTTATATATACCTGAAAGCTACTGACCAGTCAGTAGCCCCGACAGCGAGCTCTAACGTGATGAAAACCCCCAGTGGCACACTGCTGCCTAACACCATTCTCCTGTCACGGCTTGATCACAAAGAGTCCAGACTTGCAGAGAGACACATTCTCATTCAACCGCAAGCCCGCAGCCAATGGAGCACTGCTGTACAGGCTGAAGGGAAGTGATCATACCACAATGAAAAAATATTACCAACAAAGGAGTTTGAAAAGCCGCGCACTTTCTGTCTCTCTTCTGTACGTGCTCTCTGGCTGTCTTCAATCCTCTTCTTCCTCTTTCCACTTGGTTATCATTCCCTTTGAGTCCGTCATGCCTGCCTTCTCCACGTCATTCTTTGAGCCTCGCTCTTCTCATGTTCTATCTTGCTCATTTATCCAGCCTGCTCTGAACTGAGGTGATTGATTCCAGTCTGCATGTCACAGGGAGAATGCTGGAAATATTCTCGACTCTCCTTCAGACTCAACGAGACAGATAGAGATGATTTGGCTCTGCGTTGGGGGTATGGGGTAGATTCCAACACAGATGCGCACAGACAACGTACAACAAAATTCTTACAAACATAATGACAAACCAAGTGTTAAACTGTATTACTGCATTTGGGTCATTAGGACATTAATGTTCTTGTTCCAACCAAAACTGATTCACTTTTCCCAGCTCCGTAAGGAGTAGCACAATGAAGAATACATCCGATTGAAAAGTCACATGTTGTGAGTTCATATCTGGATTGTTTGTACTTCACAATTAATCTTTCACATTGCCCTAAACCAGGGATGAGGCCAACATTCCGCATCTATAAGAACAATAATCCTTTCACTGTCTCACATCAATAAATGTCACTGGGAACATCAGAGTGAATCTCCCAGTGCTTTCAGAGGAGGGAAAGCTGATATAGTCCCATAAACTACTCATAGTCACCTTTCCATTTCCCAAATACAGTGACCCAAGTACTGCGACTCCTGGGAGCAAGCTACAAAATACAAGCTCCAGCTTTCTGTAACTTTACAAACTCTTTGGGAAGCAGAATCAGAGGGGAATGAAGGGAGAACTGTTCTTGTAGAAATTAACTGCTCGGAGATATTGAAAGGATTCCTATCAGAACTGCTTTCTTTCTGCTGTTGTCATTATTAGGAACACTAAAGCCTGATTTCCTGATCGGGAATCGAAGCCAGACTGTGACGGTGAAAGCGCCAAGTCCTAACCACCAGCAGGAAGGATACAGTTTTGCTTCAATGAATATTTCTTCTGATATAATTTCGTCAAACTGCCTCCAGGTCTCACACGTTCGCTCTCTTTCTCCCACCAGGCTCACTCACTCCATCCCGCTTGGTCTTGCTCACTCTCTCTTAACAAGTCTCGCTCCTACATTCACTCACTCCCACCTAGGCTGCCTCCTTCCCTCTATCCAGGTCTCACTCTTCTGCTTACAATTTAACAGCCCATCTTGGTCACACCCTCCGTCTTGGTCTCACTCATTTGCTCACGCTCTCTCACCCAGTTTCGCTTGTACCCTCTGTTCCGGTCTCACTATTTGTTCGCTGTCTCCCACTAAGGCTTGCTCACTCCCTCTCTGCCGGCGTCACTCTCTCTATTCCGCAATCCCTCCATGTCTCCTTTGTTTGATCGTGCTCTCCCAGTCAGGCTCAATCGCTCCCTCCCGCCATGTCTTACGAGTTCACTCGCTCTCTCCATCCATTGTTCCTCTGCACCTCCCAATCTCAGTCCTTTTCTCGGTCTGTACCACGCAGGCTCACTCGCTCTTGTAGAGGAGAAACATATAGAGACCTAGCAGGAGACGCAGAGAGTTCGTCAATAAGTCGGTCTTTTACTTGAAAACAAAAATCCTCGACACTGAGAAAGCAGATTCTCGACTGCCCACGAAGCTCAGGATGCGTGGATCTTTAATTTTTTTATCATGTTTTTGTTAGCTTATTAGCATGTGGGCGGCAGGGTGGCACAGTGGTTAGCACTGCTGCCTCACAGCGCCAGAGACCTGGGTTTAATTCCCGCCTCAGGCGAATGATTGTGTGGAGTTTGCACATTCTCCCCGTGTCTTCTTGGGTTTCTTCCGGGTGCTACGGTTACCCACACAGTCCAAAAATGTGCAGGTTAGGTGAATTGCCCATGCTACATTGCCCGTAGTGTTAGGTGATGGGGTAAATGTAGGGGACTGGGTCTAGGTGGGTTGTGCTTCGGCGGGTCGGTGTGGACTTATTGGGCCAAAGGGCCTGTTTCCACACTGAAAGTAATCTAATCTGAAAAATAATGTCCAACTATATTAATCAAAGTACCTCACTCTAGCTACACAATAAAACAGTGATTTTAGTTCCCATTATCTCTTTGTTGTATATTCTTCTTAAAGTTATTCTAAAGTCCCGGTTAGATATGTATTGCTGACTGTGTTACAGTGGTCTTCAATTCCAGACAAACCTGTCATGATAGATATTTAGCTATTCCATCTATTACAATAGTCTCCTGTCTCAAGCTAACTCTACTAACTATAAATTAGATATTTTAATGTCATGTCCCAAATATTTATTGTCCCAAATCCTGTCAAAGTAATACTTAACAGAGAAACCTGCTTTATGACCTGTGTCATCTCATCTCGCCATAGTGACCTTTCAGTCTTAACCATCATCTGCTAATTGGTGTAAGAATGCTCCACTATGGTTATCCCATCCTGCCTTCCACAGTAGACCGATTACCAGTGGTCTTCATGCTTTAACACTTCCCAAGCTTTCATGTTCATTATATTCACCCCTTTGAGACCTACTGGTCTCACACAGAGAAGGAAGACAATAAGCTCAGCCTCTCTTGTTTCCAATGCAAAAAAAACCGTCGAAACAGGTACTAAATAATTTTCGAAGTTTGAAACTTAAAGGGTTCTTCCTCCATTCCTGGGGTCCCTTGGGCCAAAAACATGTCCTCCAATAATCAGAACAGGAAGACAGACTCAAGATCCCTTGCAATCTAGGACCCGTGCATTCTTCTGAAATATCATCGATATCCTCACGCAAACATGTTCCTTGCACTGTGGCGGTGGTTAGATCACAATAATAGTGAGGTGATGTTCCATCAGAGAAGTAAGCACTTCCTGCAGTAGCTGAAATGACCACAAGTTGCCATCTAGTGACGCGAACTGAAAAGGACTTAATAAAAGGTAAAGCACAACAAAGAATCAAGACAACAACAAGCAAAACCGCAGCCACAATAAGACCAATCTTGACAAACCATGCTCCCCAAGATTAATATATTATTTGGCCACTCAAACACCTGATAACCAAACCCCACATGGTCTTTTACCTCCCGTCTTAGATTCTTTTCTTTTTCCATTGCTTTAGTAAAAGATCCCGCTGGGCGAATGTTGTTGGGTATAAAGGTGCAACGATGTTCCCCACACATCACACAATCTCCGCCTTTTTCTGCCAGTATCTAATCTAAGGCCTGTCTGTTTTGCCATATCATTTTGGTAGTAGTTTCCAATTGTTCTCCCAAGACCACAAGTGCAGCATCAGTATAATTGATGAATCTCTGCTGGTTGTAATAAATGTAGTTAATCCAGTCAGTATTTTTGCTAACCCCTATCACGGGGATGAGAGCTTTCGAGCCCGTGGCAATCTTTTTCCGGGCCCTAAACTCATTAGAAATACCCCTTGGCTTTCGTTTGCTATCAATCCGAATCGTCGAATCAGGAACATACCGTCGCTTAGTTTGGTGCAAAGCTGACTGTGACGTAGCATCAAACTGCGCGTGTGCTGATATAACGACCTCATGTAGGAGCATTACACGGGCACAGCTGCCACTCCAATCAGCGGGCAGCGTCGGATTCAACCCTCCTTTCTTACTAAACAGCCACCAAGTATCTGCCAGTGGGACGTGTTGAGAATTTAAAACAGCCCCAAATGTGGTGTCCATCTCTAATTCAATCGGATTCCCGCAAAAACCCTCAAAATACCAATTTCGCTTAAAGCATTCAAAACTCAACCCTTCCCGTATCCTGATAGCAACCACAAGGAATGTATCATTCGTCTTACTGGTGGACACACCATCGTTGGAGTTGCTGCCTGCCCATATCATCCTGCTGAGAGAACGTAGAGGCCTGAAGTAGGAGACACCAAAACGGGCAATAGGAGTGCCTCTAAGTTGATGAATCATCGAGGTTGAGAGCTCGGCGAGAGTGCTGCAAATGCCATTGAGTACAGGTGGTCGAGTTATAAGAGATAGGGACAACATAGTGTGAAGGGATTGACTTTTTATACACAGAAACAATCCTGTCTGGCCATCATTATGGCCGTATCGTTTGCCCATTGATACAAGTGATTGTCACGGGTGCGTACCCATGTTAGGGTAGCAAGGTCTGCACTGTTAATGCATATTTGCGTCCCATCATAAATGACCCTGGCAAACCAATCCTGGTCTGCCAAATTATTGGTCTCTAATCTGAGTATGCATGCCTGGCATCAGAGTGGGGGTTATCATGTCTTCCCATCCCTGCTGCCAGGAGAACTGCGCTTTGCATCTCCATTACAATCATTTCTAGAATGATCAGTATCCCAATAACTTCACCTGTACCTTGTTCGGAACCCGACTGAGGAGTACTAGCCTCCAGTTTGCCCTGCCCGTGTCCAAGTGCCTCGGCCTCAGCTCCACCTCCCTCAGTGTTAACGTCAGTATGTGCTTGTGGGAGAGCTTCAGTACAATGATTAAGGTGGTATCATATATGTACTCCTTCCACCTTGATGGCAGTCGGTAATGGCTTAGTCTCTAGGAAAGGTCCCTCTCTCCTCTGCTCATTCCAGCGTCTTCCTAAACCCTCACGTATACCTAATCCCCAGGTTTATTAGGTCCTTTTTCGCTGACAGGTGCCGATTCCCTTTGTGTCACCTGCAGGTGGATAGTCTCATGTATCAGTTCGCTGCTGCATATATTGCTTATGTTCCAAGCTTAACTGCTCCAAGTTAGACCCTTCGTCAGGGCCTCTCTGTCTGGGCACTCGCATAGGTCCACCTGTGAGCATCTCATGCTGTGTTACGTTGGTCATGCGATTAGTCAGCATGCAATAACTCATTAGCGCCAAATTAAGTTTGCTGTTTCAGCAGATCATGTTTAATTTGGTTTTCATTGTCCCATTAATCCTTTCCATAATACCCTTTGACTGGGGATAACATACACACCCAAACCTGTGGTTGATTCTCAAAGACTGCAGCACTAAATTAACTACTTTCTGAATGAAAATAGACCCATTGACTGAACTAACTTCCGACGGTTTACCAAACCTTAGGATAACTTCATTCATCAGAAACACCTCTACTGTCCCAGCTCTTGCTTTCAACCTTATTTCCACTCGGTTAGCTGATTTCATACTCCCCACATCTGTATCATGTTGTGACCACAATGTGGTTGATAATGCATCCAGTCGCTCATTACCATATTGATCACCTTCCTCCACTGGCACTGGCATGCTCTGTTGGGGTGTTACCTTGACTTCCTTCCAGATTCCCTGTCAAGGTGCTGCATCTAGGGTTCGAATATAGCTCCAATCCCCAGATTCCCAAACCCTTTCGTGAGGACATGCCATTCCCTGACTGTTTCTACATGCCTCGCCATATGTCAGAAGTCTTTAGATTGATATCCTTTATTTACCAGAACATTACATGTGGTGCAGCACCTGGCACTCTATACCACTTTTTCAGGAACGCATTTCTGTCTATTTGCAGAATCACTCCTTGCTCCCCTAATACTATTGCTTCACTTCTCAAGTGTTGCGGAGCAGTGACTTCTGTTGCCACTGCCTCTCCAATACTTCATACTGAGTCTCATCAAATATCAATCTACAGTGCGGCACACACTTAGGTTATCTTGCTTTAGTTAACATCGTCAACACTTCTGTTTCCCACATCCGCCAAATGTCTTGAATATCACTTGCTACATCCCCTGTCAAATAAACATTAACATCTTTAACTTCTTGCACCACTAATTGTGAATTGTCCTTTTTTTTATGAACAAGCCCTGCTGTGTGCAGTCCAATCTTATCTCTAACTGTACTAAAGCATCCCTACCTAACAAGTTAATTAGTGCCTCTTTAGACACGAATATTGGCAGATCTATCTCCCTAGCTTCCATTTCTAATCTTACTGGGGCTGTAAATCGTGTTATCTGTGATTTCCCTGAGACCCTACAGTTTTAACAAATTTACTTAACACGGGAAGGTGAGAGGCATACCGCGGCTGTAAACAAGTGTATGTAGCTCCAGTATCCATCATCACCAGTGACTGCCGCCCTACTATATTAACTTGTATTACTGATTCTTGAACAGCCTTCCATGCTACTATAAGGTCGTACCCCTTCCCACCCAGGTTCTCAGGACATCCCTAACACATCCCATACGGATAAACAACTCCTGCTGGGCCTTAGATGTCTGTGAATTGACCACTGGGGATTCCCGCAGTCTGGGCCCGCTGTAGGGCAGAGAGGGCCCGGTCCAATAAGGGCAATTCCACAAAAGGTTGCCTGGTTGCTGGCATCCCCAGCACATAATGTCTGTCCCTGCTTGACCCTTGGGGACTGTAGTTCAGTTTAAGCTGTTGGCTCATCTGGCCGGCCCCGAATATGCCATATGTTGGAAAGCTTCTCTAAATACCTCCATTGCTGGAATGGGACTTTCTGGCCCCGGTCTGGCTACGGGATAGGAGCCCACCTTGAGCGACACTTGGTTCACGCCAGTGTTGATTACTGTGTCGGTTTTTACTGGAAACACCTTTCTCGCCTTCTCTTTTCTTTTTCTTTTTAAGCTCTTCGAGCTGCATTTGCGCCAGCTTCCTTTGCATCTCCTCCTGCTGTTCAGTTTCTCTTTGTCTTTTTGAAGCCTTTCAACTGCATGAGCTACATGGTCTGTAAGTGCCTGGTGGATCATTGATGATGTCAGACGCAACACCTCCTCCAGTGTTGACCTGACTTGAATGGGCATTGCTTCAATGATGGAATTTCACAATCTTGTGGTCAGCAAATGTTGTCTCTATGCCTTGTTCTGTTTCCAGTCTCCACTTTCTTAACTGTTTCTCCAAGTCGGCAGCTGAGTTTTCACTTTCTTCCAGTGGATCTCCTCTCAGAGCCTGGGGGTCAATTTTGGGAGGATAACAGTCTCTTAAGGCCTGCCATACATTCTGTCTCACTCGATCAAACCCGACTCCATTGGATTGTCTGCCGCACTTTTCAGACGCGCTTGTACCATTATTTCCTTCAATTTCGGGAGTCCTACCAAACTCACCAGCAGTGCCTTCAAGTCTCTTATATCTAGGAATGGCCCTGTGCTTTCATCTTCAAAATACCTGATCCACTTTCCCGCTCCCTCGTGTAAACTGGGCAGCGCATTCTTCATCCCTTCCAGATCATGAGTTCCCCAAGCAATGTATTGTGGGTTTCTCCCCTCTTTTAAAAGGAGGGGTAGCAGCCTTCCCTGTTGGCACTTTTTCGCTTTATTGACAGTTCTTCTCATTCCCCCCTCCCCCACCCCCCATCCCCGGGCTCTGAATCTGATGCTATTTCTAGTTAACCCAATTCTTTTGGTACTAGGGCGTTTTTCTTTTCTTGTCTCTCATCATCCTTTTGCTTACTGTCCTTCACTTTCATTGCTTTTCTTTTCAGCCCTTCTTTCATATCACCATCAGTATGTTTCAGGTGGCTTTTGTTCCCTTAGCCCACGCCGCACACTAATCCCATGCTTCAGCTTTTCTTGCTCTCGTCGTGTAGCTTCTATTTGCTCCTGCCTGTCCCTTTTCTCTCTTTCTCTTCTTTCCCTCAGTTGATTTTTGTCTTCCGCACGATCATCCCATTCTACTTGTCTCTCTTTTTCTACTGTTGCCTTTATTACTGGACACTGCTTTAATGACTATTCATTCGATTAGGGATGAGGCCTATTCAGCTCCTCCAGATCGGGGTATAGAGGGGGAAGCTGATTTCTGCTTTTCTGTTTCCCGTAACTGCTCAGCTTGTTCTTTTGCAGCTTTCCTCGTCACCACAGGTGTCTGACAAGCTACCTTCAGTTCCTCGCCCTCTTTACTGAAAAGTTTCAGTATTTCCACCTCCTGATCCCTTTTTTGCTTTCTATTTTTAGATTTACGTTAAGGCTTATAGTTCTTAATTAATCCTTCCATTAAAAACACATATGTATGTCAAAGGTCTAGGTTAGAATGGTGCTAGAAAAGCACAGACGTTCAGGCAGCATCCGAAGAGCAGGAAAATCGACGTTTTGGGCAAAAGCCCTTCATCAGGAGTACAGGCAGAATGCCTGATGGGTGGAGAGATAAATGAGAGGAGGGTGGGGTGGGGAGAAAGTAGCATTTTACCTGTATATCAAAAGTACCTTCTTTTGGCCATTTAGTCAATAAATCCTTAGTTCTTTTATCCCATTTCTCAGAAATTTTTACAATATCATTTCCTGCCACTGGTAATTTCGTACTCAGTATCTCAACTGTAGTCCCTTTATCCATCCGACGATATATTTTAGTTCAATAAATGTATTATCTTCGGTCTCACAAATCCCTTCCTCAGACCATTCAAGTCCGTTGTGCTTTGTCAATAGTATAAGCAATTCCTAACTTTATAACTTGCAATTCTCCCTTACCAATCTATCCCTTTCTAAACGTCCTCAAGTCCAGCTAGTAAAACAATAATAAAAACAACCTATTCTTTTTCATTCAACCTAAACCAATCTAATATTGCATCTTCAAAATGTATCAATCACTAACGGTTTCTTGAGAAATTTCTCTCTCAAAAAAAAACTATCTTCAATTCTTACAGTTCAAAATAAAATCAAAATACCACTGGATCTCGAGCTCGAGGGAAACAAAACACAAACATTTAACCATCAACAAAATATTATATAAATACAAATCAGATCACACTGTTTAAATTATAAATTCTCTCTCTCTCTCTCTCTCTCAGTCTCTCCCACAGACACAAACACATCAATCTCTCAGCCAGAGCCTTACTTAGACAAACCCTTTGTTTATTTCCAAAAGTCCTGTTATCTTACATACCTTACGTAAATCATTTAAGAGTCTAGTAACACGATAACACTATGACTATTCTCTGTATTTTACTTTTAATCATCCATTGCCAATTTGCCGGCTTTCTAAACAGGTCTATCAGCTTTTCCAGTAGAACAATTTCGCTTATCTATTCAGCCCTATCTATCTTTAGGTCTTATAAAACAATTTCCCCTTCTTTATTCTGCCCTATCTATCTATTGAGTGTTACTAAAAAAAATCTTTTCTTTATTCTTCCCTATCTACCTATAGGTTCTTATATTTCTACCTTATCTATCTATAGGGTCTTATATACACCACGTGGAATTTTTACTCAACAAATGCTACTTTCTATTCTTATTCACCCCTTGCCCCACTGCACAGTTTTCTTGACCAATTCATTCTCCACGTCTCATTCAGCAGCAATTTACCCCTCGCTTTTGGATCTTGGATCGAAGAGACTCTCCGGAAGGTTCCCGCACCTCTGAGTCCCCAAGGACCACTCGAAGACAAAAGAATATAATCCGTATTCACAGCAAAAATTGTATTGTTTTTGTTGGATACCCTTATTTTGTCAGTCTCAGGAGTATGCCCGGTGGACAAAGAAGCGCCCTGTTACAGCCGCGCTCTGCCCAGGTGGGTCTCTGCACGACACTGATCGCAGTGCCAAATTGGTTGTGGAGAAAATATAGAGAACCACCAGGAGATGCAGAAAGTTCTTAAAGAAGTAGGTCTTTCATTTGCAAACAAAAAACCGTGACATCGAGAAAGCAGATTCGCAGCGTCCGTGGATTTTTATATCTTTTTTTATCATGTTTCTGTTATCTTATCAGCATGTCCAACTGTTATAACCAAAGTATCTCACTCTCGCTACACAATAAACCAGTGATATTAGTTCCCATTATCTCTTTGGCTGTATATTCTAATTAATGTTATTCTAATGTCATGGTTAGATATTTATTGCTAACTGTGCTAGTGATCTTCAATTCTAGACGAAACTGTCATGATAGATATTGATCTATTCCATCTGTTACAATAGTCTCCTGTCTCAAGCTGACTCTACTGACTATTAAGTAGATGTTTTAATGTCATGTCCCAAATATTTATTGTCCCAATCCTGTCATCATAACACTTAAGAGAGAAACTTGCTTTATTTCTTGTGTTATCCCATCTTGCCATAGTGACCTTTCAGCCTTAACCTTATTCTGCTAATAGGTATAAAAATGTTCCACTGTGGTTATCCCATCCTGGCTTCCACAGAACACAGATTGTCAGTGGTCTTCGTGCTTTCACCCTTTCCACGCTTTCATCTTCTTTATTTTCCATACTCCCTCCTTTTTGATCTCACTCAGTCCCTCATTCTGACCCACCAAGGCTTGCTCGGTTCTTTCCTCTCAGTCTCACTCGTTCACTCATTCTCTCCCTAATAGAATAAGGCACATACTCCTTCACAGGCTCACTCATCTCAGTTTCTCTCACTAAGAATGGCTAGTACCCTCCCTCCTGGACGCACTCGTTCATCCCCTCTCTCCTACAAAGGTTTGGTTGCTCATTCCCTCCCGTCTCGTTCTTTCACTCGCACCCTCCTACCATGGCTCCACTGTTCCTGCCATCACAGTCTCACTCTTTCTCTTGCCCTCTCTCACACAGTCCAGGTCAATGCCTGCCCCCTGTTCTCACTAATTCGTTTGAACTCTGTCACACAAGCTCGCTTTCTCCCTGCTGCCCAGTCTCAAACATTTACTCGCTCTCTCCCACAGGTTTTACTCTGTCCCTATCTCCAGATCTCGGAGATCTCCTCCCCACTCTTGATCATTAACTTGCTCTTTCCAATTCAGACACGCTTGCTTCCTCCCTCCAGGTCTCGCTCATTCACTTGCTCTCTCCCACACACTTGTGCTCGCATCATACCCACTCAGGCACATTTGTTCTCTCGCTCTCTCTCCCACCTAGACTTGCTCGCTCTTTGCCTCCCATTCTTGCTCGTTCGCTAGCTGTCTCCCAATCAGGCTCACTCACTCCCCTCCCTCCACGTTTTGCTTTTTCTCTCGCTTTCTCCAAACCCAGGCTCGCTCGCTTCAACCCTCCCATTCACACTCGTTCGCTTGTTCTGTCCCACACAAGCTCATTGCTCCATCCATCTCGGTCTCACTTAATTTTTCTCTATTTTTCAATCTGGCTCAATTACTCCCTCCCTCCAAGTCTTTCTCAGTCGCTCGATCTCTCCCACCAAGTTTTGCTCACTCCTTCTCTCCTGATGTCACTGTTGACTTGCATTCTCCCACCGAGGCTCAATCCGACCTTACATCCAGTCTCAATAATTTTGTTGCTCTCTCCCACCCAGGCTCACTCCCTGCCTCATATCCGGTCTCAATCATTTTGTTGCTCTCTTTAACCCACACTCACTCACTACCTCACTTCCCGATATCACTCGTTCTCTCTCTCACACTCTCACTCATTCGCTCGCTCCCTCCAAGTGTCGTTGGTTCACTCGCTATCTCTCCTCCAGATGGCTCTTACCCTCCCTCCTATGCTCACTCATTCGCTCGCACTCTCCTACATAAGCTCGCTCGCATCCTCCCTCCCAGTCTCTCTCTTTCACTCGCTCCCTCCCAATTGGACTCCTTCCATCACACGCCTAATCCCACCCAGTCTTGGTCGCTTCCTCCCTCCTATTGCCATTCGTTCACTTGTTCTCACGTAAGTTCGCTTACTCGCTCCCTCCTGGTCACTTTCGTTCACTCATTCTCTCCCAACAAGTCTCACTTGCTCCCTCTCTGCCGTTCTCAGTTCTTCACGTGTCCTCTCCCTCCTGATCTCACTCATTCGCTCACTCTCTCCCAATCAGGCTTGCTCGCTCCATCCCTCCAGGTCTCGCTCGTTCGCTTGGTCTCTCCAACACTGGCTCAATTGCTCTCTCCCTCCCTGTCTCACATGTTCGCTCGATGTCTTCCACTCAGCCTCGCTCACTCACTGCTCCCTGCCAATCTCAGTCATTCGCTCGTGGTGTCATGCCCAGTTTCAGTCTCTCTCTTCTCCCGGTTACTCACGCCCTCCTTCCCAAGCTCACTTGCTCGCTCACTCCCTCTCTCACACTCACAACCGTTCTCCCACTCCCTCCCCTCCTGTCTCTCTCATTTGCTTATTCACTCCCAAATCGGATCGATTGTTCCCTCCCTCCAGATCTCACTCGTCTGCTCACCCTCTCCTGCACAGACTCGCTGCTTTCTCCCTCCAGGTCTCGCTCGTTTGCACGCTTGGTGCCATCCAACCTGACTCATCCCCTCCCGCCTGGTCTCGCTCGCTCTCTCCCATCAAGGATTGCTTCCTGTCTCCTGGTCGGACGCTTTCACTCGCTCCCTCCAACGCATGCTCACTCATTCCATTCCACTCGTCTCGCTCGTTTGCACGCTCTGCCCCGGAAAGCCTCGCTTTGTCCCTCTTCATCCCTCTCGTTCACTTGCTCTCTCTCACCCAGGATTGCTGATTTCCTCTCTCATAGTCTCATTCATTCGCTTGCTCTCTCCCACCCAGGATAGCTTGCTTCCTCCTTCCACATCTCGTTAGTTCACACGCTCGGTCCCACCCAGTCTCACTCGCCCCTTCCCATCTGGTCTCACTCACTTTCTCTCACCAAGGATCGTTTCCTCCTTCTCGGTCTTATTCTTTACACTTCGGCTTGCTTGCTCCTTACTTTCCGGTCTCCCTCGTTCACAAGCTCTCTCCCAGGATCGCCCATTACCTCCCTCCCTGTCTTAATGATTTGCTCATTCTCTCAACAGCCAGTCTCACTTACACCCTTCATCCCAGTCTCACTTGTTCGCTTGCTGTCCCTCACTCAGGCTTACTTGCTCCATGCCTCCCAGTCTCTCTTTTTCGCATGGTCACTCCCATCCCGTGCCACTCCATGACTTGCTGGCTCCCACCCAGATTCAGTTGGTTGCTCCAGCCTAGTCTCAGTCATTCGCTCTCATTCTCCCAGCAAAGCCTGCATGGTTCCTCCCTCCTGGTCACACATGCTCCACCCAGCTCTCCCACCAAGGCCAGCCTGCTCCTAACTTTCAGGCCTCAATTGTTTGATCTATCTCTCCCATCTAGGCCCTTTCGCTCCATGCACCCTCCCTCCCTCCATGTCTCGCTTATTCACTTGCACTCTCCCATCCAGATTCACTTACTCTCTCCCCTCATGTCTTGCTCTTTCACTCTCAATTTCCCACCCAGAATTCCATACTCCCTCCATCGCGGTCGAACTTATTCACTCACTCTCTCCCACCAAGGGTCACTTGCTCCCTCCCTCCCGGTCGCACGCTTCACTCGTGCTCTCCAAAACAGGCTCTGTCTCTCCCTCCCCCGGGAACACTTTCTCGCTCGCTTGCTCCCTCCTTCCAGATATAACTCGTTCGCTCTCTCTCTCGCAGTCCGGTCACTCACCCATTCCTTACAGTCCCACTTGGTTGCTTGCTCTCTCCCACCCAGGATTGCTCGATCCCTCCCTCCACATATCATTAATTCACTTACTCAGTCCCATGCAGGGTCGGTCCAACCCTACCGCCCTGTCACGCTCGTTCAGTGTCTTACTCCCTCCTTCGTGACCACACTCATCCAGTACCCTCTCCCTCCCAGTCTCCCTCAGTCCCTCCCTTCAGATCACACTGATTTGATCACTCTCTCCCACCCAGGCTCACTCACTCCCTTATGCCTGATCTCGCTCACTCTATCGAACCAAGGCTCACTCCTTCGCTCCTCGTCTCGCTCTTTCACTGCCTCCCTCCCACCCAGGCTGCCTCATTCACTCCATCGTGGTCTTAGTCTTTTGCTTGCTCACTACCGCCCGTCTAAGTCACGCCCTTCTTCCTGATCTCACTTGCTTGCTCGCTCTCTCTCACCCAGGCTCAGCTGGCTCCCACCCCGTCTTGCTCGATGCCTTCCTCCCGGATTCACTCATTCGCTTGCTCTTTCCCATCAAGAATGAGTTACACTCTCACTCACCGGTGCAATTATTCACTCATTCTCTCACACTCAGAATGGCTCACACCCACCCTCCTGGGATCATTCGTTCCCTTGCTCTCTCCCACTCAGAGATTCTCTTTCTCCAAACGACTTTCTCTCCCCCACTCACTCTCTTACATGTGCACACTTTCTCTACTCCACTCTCACTTTGCCCCACTCAGACTCTCCACACACACACTCTCTCTATCCCCTCTCCCACCCACTCTCTCCGACCACACCACTCCCTTTCTGTCTGTCATCCCACTCTGTCTGCCCCAAACGCTCTCTCCCACCCACCCTCTCTCTATCTCACACCCTCTCTCTCTCATCCCTGCAATCTCTCTTCCAATTGTTCTCTCTCTCCACTCTCTCTTCCAATCTTTCTCTCACGCATACTCTCTCACTTCCCCATTCTTCTATACTCTGTGCCCCCTCTGCCGCACTTCCTCTCTCGCCCACCAAACCGCCCTCTCACGACCTCACTCTCTGCCTCCCCATTCTCTCTCTTTTCCCTCCTGACTTATTTTATCTTCCCT
The DNA here is from genome assembly GCF_047496795.1 of Chiloscyllium punctatum. Lineage (NCBI taxonomy): Eukaryota > Metazoa > Chordata > Chondrichthyes > Orectolobiformes > Hemiscylliidae > Chiloscyllium > Chiloscyllium punctatum. Next base: position 26,504,154 of record NC_092773.1, read on the forward strand.
CTCTCCCAGATCACACGCTCTCGCCGTCCCCAACTCGCTGTGTCTACTCCAACTTTCTCTGACTCTGTCACCCCTCTCTCCCCAATCTCTCTCCAAATACATTCCCCCTTTCTACCCCATTCCCCATTCTCCCCCGCCTCTGTCTTTCCTTTCTGCACTCTCGCCCTCTCCTCTCCTCCATCTATCTATTCAACTCCACTCAGTCGCCTCCCTCTCTCCCACCTCTCCCTCTCTCCACCAGTCTCCCCCTCTGCCCTTCATCTCGCCACTCTTTCCGTCTTTTCGCCTCCTCTCTCATCTCTCTCTCCCTCCCCTCTTTTCTCTCTCCTTCTGTCTCACTCCCTCCTCCCTTCCCCCTCTCTCATTCCTCTCTCACACCTCTCTCTCCACAGACCTCCCTCTCTATATTCTCCTTTCGCTCTCCCATCCCTCCTCTCTCTCCTCCCCATCCGTCTCCCTCTCTCCCACTCCCACTCTCTCTACCCGTCCCTCTCTCAGTCACCATTCCCTCCCTCTCCCTCTCTCCCATCTCACTCTCTCTACCTCCCCCTTCCCACACTCTGTCGCACCCCTTCCAACTCCCTTCATGTCTCTCCGGTTGCATATCTCCCTGCCTCGCACACAAATTCCCTCGTCCTCTGTCTGACTCATTTGTGTCTTTGCCCCAATCCCACTTACTGTTTGATCGTCTCCCTCCTTCCGTCCGAATCTCTCTCCCTCCGACAACCTGTGCCTGCCTCTTTTTCTCTCCCCATCCCCTTCCCTCCCTCGCCCTCTGTCTGATTCCACCTCTCTCTTTCGCTCTGTTTGACTCTTTGGCCCTCCCTCTGAGTCTGTCTCTGCTTCTCTCCCTGTCTGAGTTTGTCCTGCATCTCCTGCTGAAACTCTCTATCTCTCACTGCCTTCCCCCTCTCTCATTCACTCTTCCGCTGACTGAATTCTCTCTGGCTCCATACCTCTCCATCTGACTCGCTCTCTCGTCCTCATCCTTCAGTCTCCCTCTGACACAGACACGGAAGGGATTTTGGACAGGCTGTGGAAGGCGGGGTGAAAGATAGAGGACAGAGAGATAGGGGCTGGATGGGAGTTCGAAGAAAATGGGGGAGGGATAGAAAGTAGGGAAAGAGACGGAAACAGCAGGTGAGTGAGAAAGAATGGGAGTGAGGGAGATGTATGAAGGCGGGTGATGAAACCAGGGGTTGTGTCTGAGAGAGAGAAAGGCGGGGGGTGAATAGACCGAGTGAAATGGAGGGGCCATAGAAAGAGAGAGTGTGCAGAGGGAGACAGAGAGAGTAAAATTAGGAGGAAGAGTGGAGGAGAGGAAATCTGGACAGAGGGCGTGTGGGTAAAATGGAGAGTGAAGGATTCGGAGAGAGACATGCAGTTGAGTGGAGATTGGGGAATGGTGTAGAGAGATGAAATGTGCCGAAGCTCTGTCAGAGTAGGGGACTGAGAGGTGAAATCAAGTACTGAGGCAGGTACCCTCCCCTTCCCTGAAGACCTGGGGCTAAGTCTGTCTTTCTCCAGCTCAGCTTCTTCAACACAAAGACACACAACAATATCTTTCACACTGCTGCTGGGCAGTTTTTAATAAATAATTTTAATGTTTACAAATGGAAGTCAGCGATACAGTCAGTGGGATGGTGCCTTTTCTCACTGGGCCCTAAGCGAGAGAAACATTGAAATATGTCACTGCAACCACCCTATGGGATAAGGTTGGACAAGCCAGCGCTACTCTCAGTTTGTTATCATAGCGACAGGCTGTTTCATTGCTGAAACATTGAGCTGAAATGGGAAAATTCCGGATGTATTTTGTTTAATGAGTGAATTTAAATGATTGATGAATTTCGGTGAAGGAATATTTCAGCACATCCTTCAGATGCTGTCTGAAAGTTGTCTGGGTCACGGCATGAATCGTGGTGTTTGTGCAGCTACTGAGAAGCTGCAGCATGAAGCCCAAATCCTGCACAAAGGAATCTAGAGAAACAGGGGTATCCACAATCCATTATATCCGGTACCATAAAGAATACAACATTAACGTTGACCACAAAAGGATGAAATTACCCGAGATCACCAACAATAAAATGATGGATTTCTTTCAATTTCTCATTTCTGTGTCAGACTGAAGGTCCCCAGTCGTGTGAACCCGGAATCTCCTGCGGGCCCTGCTGGTCAATACAATGTGTCTGACGGTGATAATATTAAGCAGCAGAATCAGGACAAATGGGAGAACCAGATTTAGAACGTGGTGGAGGAATTCAATTTTGACCCAGACACTGGAGTAACAAGCAGCAAACATTGCATCACAAAACCAGGGCTCGTTCCACAACACATACCGAGCTTTGAGCATAAAATACCAGAAAATGTTCTTTAAACAGCCCAGCATAGTCACTGCTCCCAGAACCACAGCTGCCATTTTCTCACTGCAATATTTACTTTTCAGCTTCTGACAACAAATGGCCACAAACCGATCAAAGGTGAAAGTGACGGTGAACCAGACAGAGCAGTCAGTGGCTGAATAAAGCGGACGGCGTGAATATTACACACAGGGCCGGAGTCCCTCAGGAAATAAAACTGTTCTTGATAAAAAATGGGAATGTGTCTCAATATTAGGTCAAAGAAAATGACCAATAGATCCGCCACTGCCATAGCCCATAAGTAACGACTGACACATGGAGACAATCTACAATCCTTATAAAGCAGGACGTAGATGGTTACCATGTTAACTGCGAGGAAGGAAAACACACACATTAAACATCAGCCTGGAGATAAAGTGACCAGTTTGATTCAGGACCCACTGAGATTTTCAAATGTGTCACTATATTCAGAGATTCATTAAAATAATTGGCGCTCAAATAACAAATGGGAAGTTCTGACTTAATGATACAAGAAACCCTCCCGCTGCAAACACACAGAGACACTTCAATAAGAACAGATGGCTGCCAGAACATTCCCACACACTCGATCACTCGAGAGTCAACACATGTCACTTCTTTGCAGTTCCTAATACGGAGGATGGAAACGTTGCTGTCCTGAATCATTCCCCCCCAGTTCCGTGAAGACAAACGGAGGTTGGAAATTTCTGTATTTTAATTTCAATTGTGGTTGATCCTAAATCGTGAAGAAATGTAAATGCAGGGAAAACGTAATCACCCCGTTAAATGCCCTGAGGGGACTTCAGAACAGTGTCAACTTCTGCCTGGAACGTGATCTCTTCTCTCAGGACTTTTTCTTTTGTTCAGTTCCTTGACGTCCCGCCGTTCACGAATAATGCCAGGTAAACAACGGTCTGGGGAATGTCGGTTATACAATGTTCTGGGGATTTACGTGTATAGAATGTTGAAGGTAATGTCGGGTATAAAATATGATAGCATCATAAAGACCCACATGAAGCCCTCAGCCCATTCAGTGTGGAAAGGCCCATTCTGCTTCACGGGGGAGTCTCTCCCGAAATTCAACTCAACTGGCACTTTGCACACGAAATGAATAAGATAAAGGTAACAACTCAAGGATTTGATGTAAATCCGCTTTAATGAAAATGCTCACGTCATCCCTTATTCAGCTATTTCCTCCCACCTCCTTTTCAGTTCTGTTTAACGCTCCCAGCTGTAAAATGTTCTGGAAGTTCAGTTCTCAATATCAGTCAACCTGTAGCCATGTCTCTCTAATGTCATTAAATCATACCCATTTCCCAATTATATGTTGTGATTTTCTCAGTCTGTTTTGAGAACATAACACACAATCAGACAGAGTGATTTTCATTCAGAATTGTGACCCATTATTCGTTGCTCCATTATCAAATTCATTCCTCATTTTGACCAGTCAGGAAACAGTCTGACACCGCCATAATCACATGAAACCCGATCACTCCGCCGGTAGGACTGACCCACCAGTGATGAGGGCATCGTAGGATACAGTCAGAAATAGAGTTACCCTGGAATTCCAGAAACCGGGAAAGCTCATGGTAACAGGTCAAAGATAGTCAAGGAAATCTCCTGATGATGGGCATCTACTGCCCTCCACACTGCTTAGTTCTCCTCGATGTTGAAAACAAATCGGAGGCAGCACTGTGGGTGATAAGGACACAGAATGTATTCTGGGTATGTCCATCAACAAGAGTATCTTCACAGGTCCAGCATTGTCTGAGCAGGGAGAGGCCTCAAATACACAATAGCCAGACGGTGGGAAGTGATGGGGGAACCATCAAGAGGGAAACATTCACACCAAATTGATTAGTCACAGATGGGTCTGTCCCTAGCACACAGTTCTGGTGGATGTAATGTCTCAGCTTCATATTGGACGTACTGCCCACTGTGTCATGTGTCACTACCGCCTGCGAGGCGGAACATACTCCTAAATGCCCGAGCATGGAAACTTGTGGTCCATGAAGCACTGTGGGCTATCAGCAGCTGCAGCATCAATAGCCTTCCTACCATCAGAAAGCCAGAAGTGGGCTGTTCACTGATGGTTCCAAAAAATTCAGCACCATTCACAAAATCACCTGTACTGGAGCAGGCTATTCAACCCATCAAGAGTTTTAAACAGGAACAACATGAGGCCATTCAGCCATTCAAGACTGTTACTCACTAATTGGAGCCGATGTTTAATTTCTCATGTCTGTTACACAGGAAATGGAAGGGGATGATCAGTCTTTTAAAGCTGCTGCACAGCAATATGGGGTTACTGACTGTTTACTGAGTCGAGAGCAGAGATAAATCTGGGATAAATTAGTCTACATCTGTTTAACACAAATTAGCAACTGCCATGACATAGCGACAAGAGCTGGGGTCTCATCTATTTGCAAACTATATCAACTCTTTAGATAAATGGAACAAATGTATTCTAACTACGTTCAGCAGGAACTGAAGTTATGAAGACGTGGTAAAGAGTCTCTCATTGGATTATCAATGGACAACAACTTGGCAGCTGGAATATAAAGTGGGTAACCAAGAACCTGCCATTTTTTTTCAGGAGGAATAAAAGGCTGTATATTGCATAAAAGGGGAGAGCTTACAGGACTTAGTGATGCAGTGCGTTTTGGAGAGTTCACTCTGACCAATTCAGAAATAGGAAGTGTTGCTCCATCTCCCTGACGGTCTGCAGCAATTCCGTGCTTGAATATCAATTCCATGTGGTCCCATTGCCTTCAGGACACGATATTTTGATGTTTTTGGTTGACGATAGCGAGTGATGACGAGGAGGGTATTTTGAAATGTGCTTCATGGGGACATCCTTTCTTTCTATGTGGAGGTCCGGTGACGATGGGAATGGCTGACTGCTTCTGAATGAAGAGGGTGTGGTGGCTGCCTAGACAGTGGGTATTCACCAACACAATGTATTGTGCGTGGTCACACTGCAACATTAATGAAGTGAGAGGCGAAGGGTACAGTCACAAGAATGTGAATGTAAAATAAAGGCCTTGCCAGATAAGCAGAAATGGTTAGTTGCATCACATTCTGAATGCACAACACAGAACTGTTAACCCAGAGGAATTATTTACTCAGCCCGGACCACTGTGTAGATGATGTTCTGTTCGATCCACCGTTGCAATCTGCGAAGTGTAGAAGACTGTGCAGACCGCAGCAGTACATTCATCCATCAAACCCAGACTAGATATCGCTCGAGCCTTCGGATCTGTCTAGAACAAAGCAGTCCATTGATCTATAAACCCAGATTTGTTATTTGTGCAGCACAGAGATATGCAGACCACAGCGGTGCATTGATATATAAACCCATACTAAATATCTGTACAGCACCTGGAGCTGCTCAGACCACAGCAGTGAATTGATATATATAATCCCGGGCGAGATATCAGTCCAGCACGGGGAGCTATGCAGACCACAGCTGTACAACTGTATTCAGTCCAATTTGAGTGAAGCACTTTGGAAGAGGTAAACGTGAGTTTTATTGTACTTTCTCTAATATTCATTGTTTATGAATGTACTTTGCCAAATTACAGCGAGAATGGACTGTAAAGTACTGAAACAAACCCAATAGGCCAGTAATAAGCATGTTCCATCTTCTTCTGTTAATATCTCAGCGATAGCATTGCAGGGATTGGGCAAAAGCTGCACTGAGTTTCCAAAGTCATTCTTTGACGAAGGAAATAGCCGTGAAATATTCAGAAAATAGCGGCAGAGTCGAAATATTCCAGTTGGAGCTCGTCTGCTTCGTCCGTTCTTTGTGTCTCTCTTTTTTATTCTGCTTTCTGGAGAGTTTGTTTCTTCACAAATGTTTAATATTTTAGTTACTCAGACGGGTATCGAGGAGGTCAGTCCAAGAGTGGAGGCTGCAAAGGGGAGGCCAGGTCGCGAAACTTCAATCACCGTACAACCTGGAGACTGTGACTCGTGCGATCTGTAGTCTACGCCCAGTGCAGTCTGTAACCTGGGCCGGGTGCTGTCTGGAAACTGGGCCCCGTGCCGTCTGGAGATTGGGCTCGCTGTAGTATGCAAACTGGGAATGTTGCAGTTTGGAGACTGCGCCCAGGGCGGCTAGGAGACTTCGTGCAGGCACACACTGGCCTGAAGGGTCTGTAAATAACAGGTCATTTTAAAATTCATTTCATTTCATCTGCTGGACTTTCATTTATTATTCTTTCAATTTTGTACCAAATACTTGAGGTCTGTACCTCGCCTTCTTGCACCTAACATGGAGCCATAAGCGAGGACATTATAAAATGTCCACTGCACTCATTCGAGTGCATGTGACAATGAAACTATTCAGTTCAAATGTGAGCGAGTCACTGCCTTTGATGACATTTCCAAACAAAACTGATGCTTGTGCATTGGCTTGCGGGGTGGGGGGGTGGGGGGGTGGGGGGGGTGCAGCAGAGGCCGGTATTACATCACTTTAAACACAAGAGGGAGAGACAGATGGAGAGAGAGAGTGAGAACGTGAAGGGAGACATCTTGATCCCCATTTCAATCGATTCACTTCCAAAACGACAGTAAACCAAATGCTCAGAGATGCAGATGCAGAGATACACACATGAACACACACAGTGACAGAGGCATACACACACACATAGATAGAACCATAATGACACAGACACATGGTGACATTCGGCCTCTCAAGCCTGTTTTGCCACTCAATAAGGTCATAGCTGATTTAATCTTGGGAAATAAGCTAGTGCATTTGACTTTGCTTTTGGTGTGGGAGCACACTGGGACCAGTGACCATAATTCGATTAGTTTGAAAATAGTTCTGGAAAACGATAGGCCTAGTTCACAATTAACGTTATAAATTTGGGGAAGGCCTATTTTGATGCTATTATGCAGGAAATGTGCAATTTTTGTTGGGGTTAACTGTTCACAGGTAAAATGACGTATGGCAAGTGGGAGTCTTTCAAAAGCGAGGTATTGAGAGTTCAGGGTCAGCGGGATCCTATTAGTTTCAAGGGCAACGCGAACAAGATTAGGGCACAGGGCATGACGGGGTTTGCAGGCTCTGGCGAAGGAAGAATGCTCTTTATAGGCAGCCTATTTCATTTGAATCATTAGTGGAGCATATGGGGTGTTGGAGTACACTTACTAGGGAAGTCAGGAGGGCAAAATGGGACATGTGATAGCTTTGACAAATTAGCTTAAGAAGAATTGAAAGATATTCTACAAGTATATTGAGGGCAAAAGAAAAACTAGGTAGCGAATAAGGCCCCTCAAAAATCAAACAAATGTGTGGACCTACAGATGGTGAGTTAGGTTGACTAGGTTGATTGTCACATTAACACACCTGAGGACAGTGAAAAGTTTTCAAGTCGCCACATGTGTCGCAAACTTAGGTATAAAGTTCCCCTCCCCCTCAGGTACAGAATTCACGGTCCAGAGCAGAAAAATAGAGAAAACAATTTTAAAATGTAAAACATCATGTTCATTCCTGTAAAAGTATTTCAACCACATAGTCCATAAGTGCCTCCCAAGCTGCGTTCACACTCTTCAGAAGTACTCTACCTTCCCCACTCCGGTGCCTTACAGCCTGCTGCTACGTGATGGGTGACGTCCTCCGCAAACGTATAGGATCTGTATCTATTCGGGAAAAAGACATGGAAAGGAGGGAACTCGGGGAAATGAGTACATGTAATGTTAATTTGAAACGTGGTCACATTAGAGAAGAGGAAGTGTTGGACGTCTTAAAATGCATAACTGTAGATAAATACCCAGGACCTGTTCCAAATCATTGTGGGAAACTGGGGAATAAATTGCGGGGCCGCTAGCTGAGGCATTTGTATCATTGCTCAGAATTCTGAGGAAGTTTCACTGGACCTGAAGCATTAACATTGATTTATTTGCACAGATGTTGCCCACACCTGCTGAGCTTTTCCAGCAACTCTTTGTAAATCTTTGTCTCTGATTTACAGCATCCACAGTTTTCTCGGTTTTTATTTGCGTAATTGACAGCCATGGGTGAGACGCTGGATGACGAGAAGACAGCTACTATTGTGACATCATTTTAACAAAGGCTGCAAGGAAATGCCAGGGAAGTCCAGGTTAGTGAGTCTCATTTCAGGGCTAATTAAGTGTTTGGAGGAGATTTGGAGAGACAGCATTTATATACATTCGGAAAGGCAAGGACTGATTTTTTTCACAGTAAAAATAGATTTGTGTGTGGAAAAACGTGTCTCATAAACTTGATTGCAATTTATGAAGAGGTGATCAAGAAGGTAGATAAGGTAAAGCAGCATACGTTGTTTGTGTGGATCTTAGAAAGACCCCAAAATTCCGCTTGGTACACTGGATAATAAGATGAGCTCACAGGGGATCAGGGTGAGCGAACCAATTAGATATAAAATTATTTTGACAGTAGGAGATAGAGGACGCAGGGATAGATTTGTTGTTCAAACTAGAGGCCTGTGCCACAAGGACCAATGGTGGCTCAAGTATTGTTCTTTACTTTTAGAGAATATTTGGCTGAGAATATGGAAATCTTGGATCGTAAGTTTGTAGGTGACACTAAAATTCGTACTGCAGTGGACAATAAAGAAGGTCATCAAAACAGGACAAGGAGATGTTGATCAACTGGGCCAGTGGACCGAGGAATGGCAGATGGCAGATAAATTTGAGGTGTTTTGTTTTGTTAGACAAGCCAGGGTAGGATTTACACAGTTAACGGCAGGGCCCTGGAGAGTCTTATGAAACAGAGAGACCAACAGGTACTGGTGCATAATTCCTTGAAAGTGGAATCACAGACAGAGCAGTGAAGAAGGCGTTAGGCACACTTGCTTTCATCAGTGAGAGCATTGACAATAGGAGATGAGACATCATGTTGTGGCTTTAAAGATAATGATAAGGCCACATTTTGTATACGGAGTACAATTCTTATCACCCTGCTAAAGAAAGCATGTTGCAATTGAAAAAAGGGACGAAAATATTTGAAATTATGTGATGTAGAGTTGAGGTTTTGAGATATAAGGATAGACTGGGATTTTGTTCGTTTTTGTAGGAGTTTGAGCAGTGACCTTACATAGGTTTATAACTTCATGAAGGACACGGGTAGGAAGCTTAGCCAAACTCTTTTTCCCAGTATGTGCGTGACAAAAATTGACAATGTAGGTTTAAGGTGAGAGTGGAAAGATTTAATAGAGATCTAAGAGACAGCTGTTCCTCACAGGGGGTGGAGCGTCGATGTAACGAGTTGTCAGAGCAAGTGGCAAAGGTGAGTGCATTTGCGACATTTAAAATGCATTACTCTTGTATAAGAATTGGAATGTTTTAGTGGGGCATGCGCCAACCTCAGACAAGTAGGACTAGTTCAGTTTATGATTCTCGGTAAGCATGAACAATGAGGGCTGAACAATCTGCTTGCATAATATATGAATCTAAGACACTCCTCTTTTATCACCAATTCCATGTTGCCCTCAAATCATTTCCAATTCCAAAATACTCTTCAGTAATTATGAATAGCGCATTCCGAACATTGATGTGGGGTTGTAGGCCACATCAAAAGAAAAAGAGTTGTATTCAACCACGATCTGTAAGTTTTTGCCTGTGATAATCCGTCTGTCCACCATTATCACCAAGCTGATATGTGGTTCAGTGTCAAGTGTGGGTGAACATGCCAGCGTCAGACCCATGTGAACTGAAACCTGATGAAAACCCTTTAAAGCTATGGGAATTGACTGCTTACATTGCAAACAGGAGAACTAGCATCTGACAGAGAGGGCGAAATTGTCCAAGTATTGACAGTACAGATCGAATCTCTGCAGTCCTGCTACATCATAAATGGTGATGGACGATTAAAAAATTCACTGGTGAAGCTGGCTCAATTCAAAATTGAGCCATCCAAATTATTTGAACAGCCCTGCATATCATTGCAAAAGACAAGGATTTAGCATTTGCACTATCCTCAGCCAGAAGTACTGCATTTATGATCCACCTTCTGCTGGTCATAATGCCTTCCGAATCACAGATGTCAGTCGACAAGTAAGTCGCTGTACGTGACAAGAAGAAGCAGCTGAACACTGTAGATACGACAACAGCAACTGTCCCTTATACCAAACTGCAATAAGACTGAATACTTGTGCTTCAGACCCTGGTGAAGCCATTTCACCCAGCTCCAAATCTGACATAACCCAGGCAATGTTAGAAATTGCTCAACTATGTCCATTCCTCTCAGAAGACAATAATTACAATCAGACCAATTACCACCCCCTCAGTCCCATCACGATAGTTACATTGGTGGGAGTACTTTTTGGCAGCACAGAAGTAACCTGTTAATGGTGGTTTCCGACTGGGCCACATGTGGAGATGATTTATTGTTGAAATGACACCAGAATAAGAATCCAGACCAGGCTCAAGCTCCAGCAGCTACAAGAAGTCAAAAGCAATTCTCAAAATATCGACATGCAAAAATCTGGTGTCAGTAGCAGTTACCTTGAAGCCAATGTCGATTCGAAACACTAATTTCCTTCCTCAATATACTTTCAGAAAGTAAATCTCCCGTGCTTTCCTTGTCTGGCCTAAAAGTGACTCCAGACACACAGACATGTGATAAACTCTTCAATTGTCTCTGAAACAGCCACGCAAGACTCTCAATTAAGTATAAAACCAGACAGAACACCTGTCACCAGCCTCATTAGCGGGAAAGGGAACAGGAAACATAGTCCTGTCCACCTCGCGGTGATTACTTTCCTAACATCTGAGAGGTTGTGACATTTGCAGAGCCTTCCACAGACTGCAAAGAAAGATCGCGGCAGGAGTAGGCCACAGAACAATGTGGGCTTCCCCCATTCTAGCTCATGGCCGAATATCTACTCAATTCTCTTTTCCCATACAATATACATAACGCTTAATGTGCTTAACCATTGCGAAATATAAAACAACATCTGCAGTAATCCCTTAGGCAGTTCGATTTTGCACCCCTTTAAATATACAGGCAATTCTCATGTAATGTGCGTCCGTTAAACAGAATTTGGCTGTAAATCGATTAGCGAATTGTGCACCTGTTCTTTGTAAAGAAATCATCCTTTCACTGTTATGTGATTCCATCCCCAGTGCCAGCTCAACAACAAAACACACCCTTAGGATCCTATGTATGCAAAACACGCATTCAGTGTATTCAGCTAACTCAGGAATACCATCCTCTTTGCAAGCCTTGAAACTGAGGCCTAAAACTGGGAATCGTGGTGCACATTTGGAATGATCTTTATTTCAAACGGGGTAGGGAATCTTGATGACGATTGGAATTTCCACGTCATCTTCACTTGGTCAGTTGGTTTGCGCGCTTTCTGGTGAAGAACTTCATGAAAGGGACAGTGCTGTAGTCAGTGATTGTAGTTTGCAGTGTTACATTTACTGCACTATTTCACTGAATACGAAAAATCATTCTCATCTCAATGGAGAGTGGCCTGTCTGTACCTAATACTTTCCCCCCTTGTTTTAGACGTGGCAGCCGCCAGGGAAATTATCATCCCTGCTCCAATTTGTCTCAACCTGTCGGAGTTTCATGCATTTCACTGAGATCTATTATCAATTTCCTAAACTCCATCAAATACAGGCCCATTCGACCAAAGCTCCACTCCCACAACAGGGCTGTTATCCCAGAGATCAGTCTGGTCAACGTGCACTCTGCTCCCTCAATGTCAGATTTATCCTTTACTTCGTGAATAGAACAATGTTGCACTAAAGACCGCAATATGTCCGAAATCAGGTCGCACCGAGACCCTGTACAGCTGTGGTAAGTCACCCTTACCCTTGAGAGAAAGTGAGGACTGCAGATGCTCGAGATCAGAGTCAACAGTGAGGTACTGGAAAAGCACAGCAGGTCAGGCAGCATCTGCAAAGCAAGAGACTTGATGTTGCTTGCATAAGCCCTTCATCTGTACTCAAATCCCCTTGAAATGAAGGTCAACACACCATTTACTTTCCGAACTGCTTACTGGTCCTGGAATATTCCCTTTGGTAACTATTGTGCAAGGAGAACCAGATAATGTTTACTGTTGCAACTCCCAATTAGGGGATCTATGTAAACTGGACATTTTAGCAATGCCATTCCCAGTAATAACCCATGTCTTCAGAACTCACCACCCTGAAGGGACCTCACACATCGGTGATGAATTGAACAAGAATACAGTGTCACTCTCTTTATAGATCAATAGTTTTCACCTAATCCCTTTTCAAATAGTAGGTTACTATTCTACTTTTTGCACCAAAGTGCGCAATGTCACATCTACCCACATAGAACATAGAACATAGAACAATACAGCACAGAACAGGCCTTTCGGCCCACGATGTTGTGCCGAACTTCTAACCTAGATTAAGCACCCATCCATGTACCTATCCAAATGCCGCTTAAAGGTCGCCAATGATTCTGACTCGACCACTCCCACGGGCAGCGCATTCCATGCCCCCACTACTCTCTGGGTAAAGAGCCCACCCCTGACATCTCCCCTATACCTTCCACCCTTCACCTTAAATTTATGTCCCCTTGTAACACTCTGTTGTACCCGGGGAAAAAGTTTCTGACTGTCTACTCTATCTATTCCTCTGATCATCTTATAAACCTCTATCAAGTCACCCCTCATCCTTCGCCGTTCCAATGAGAAAAGGCCGAGAACTCTCAACCTATCCTCGTACGACCTACTCTCCATTCCAGGCAACATCCTGGTAAATCTTCTCTGCACCCTCTCCAAAGCTTCCACATCTTTCCTAAAGTGAGGCGACCAGAACTGCACACAGTACTCCAAATGTGGCCTAACCAAAGTCCTGTACAGCTGCAACATCACTTCACGACTCTTGAATTCAATCCCTCTGCTAATGAAGGATAATACTCCATAGGCCTTCTTACAAACTCTATCCACCTGAGTGGCAACCTTCAAAGAACTATGTACATAGACCCCAAGATCCCTCTGTTCCTCCACCTGACTCAGAACCCTACCATTAACCCTGTATTCCGCATTCTTATTTGTTCTTCCAAAATGGACAACCTCACACTTGGCAGGGTTGAACTCCATCTGCCACTCCTCAGCCCAGCTCTGCATCATATCTAAGTCCCTCTGCAGCCGACAACAGCCCTCCTCACTCCACAACTCCACCTATCTTCGTATCATCTGCAAATTTACTGACCCACCCTTCGACTCCCTCATCTAAGTCATTAATAAAAATTACAAACAGCAGAGGACCCAGAACTGAACCCTGCGGAACTCCACTTGTAACTGGGCTCCAGGCTGAATATTTACCATCTACCACCACTCTGTGCCTTCGACCGGTTAGCCAGTTTTCTATCCAATTGGCCAAATTTCCCTCTATCCCATTCCTCCCGACTTTCCGCATAAGCCTACCATGGGGAACCTTATCAAATGCCTTACTAAAATCCATGTACACTACATCCACTGCTCTACCCTCATCCACATGCTTGGTCACCTCCTCGAAGAATTCAATAAGACTTGTAAGGCAAGACCTACCCTTCACATTTCTGTGCTGGCTGTCCCTAATCAAGCAGTGTCTTTCCAGATACTCGTAAATCCTATCCCTCAGTACCCTTTCCATTACTTTGCCTACCACAGAAGTAAGACTAACTGGCCTGTAATTCCCGGGGTTATCCCTATTCCCTTTTTTGAGCAGGGGCACAAAATTCACTACTCTCCACTCCCCTGGTACCACCCCCGTTGCCAGTGAAGACGAGAAGATCATTGCCAACAGTACTGCAATTTCCTCTCTTGCTTCCCACATAATCCTAGGATATATCCCGTCAGGCCCGGGGGACTTGTCTATCCTCAAGTTGTTCAAAATGTCCAACACATCTTCCTTCCTAACAGGTATCTCTTCTAGCTTAACAGTCCGTTTCACACTCTCCTCTTCAACAATACGGTCCCTCTCGTTCGTAAATACTGAAGAGAAGTACTTGTTCAAGACCTCTCCTATCTCTTCCGACTCAATACACAGTCTCCCACTACTGTCCTTGATCGGACCTACCCTCGTTCTCGTCATTCTCAGGTTTCTCACATACGCATAAAATGCCTTGGGGTTATCCTTGATCCTATCCGCCAAGGATTTTTCATGCCCTCTCTTAGCTCTCCTAATCCCTTTTTTCAGGTCCCTTCTGGCTATCCTGTATCCCTCCACTGCTCTGTCTGAACCCTGTTTCCTCAACCTTATGTAAGCCTCCTTCTTCCTCTTTTCTAGACATTCAACCTCCCTCGTCAACCAAGGCTCCCTCCCACGACCATTTCTTTCCTGCCTGATCGGTACATACATATCAAGGACACGTCGTATCTGCTCCTTGAAAAAGAACCACATTTCCACCACATCCTTCCCTGACAGCCAATGCTCCCAACGTATGCTCCTCAAATCCTGTCTTACAGCATCGTAATTTCCCTTCCCCCAATTGTAAAATCTACCTTGTTGTGCGCACCTATCTCTCTCCATAACCAAGGTGAAAGTCACAGAATTGTGGTCACCATCACCAAAATGTTCACCCACCAACAAGCCCACCACTTGTCCCGGTTCATGTCCGAGTACCAAATCGAATATGGCCTCCCCTCTGGTTGGACACTCTACATACTGCGTTAGAAAAGCTTCCTGGACACACTGCACAAACACCGCCCCATCCAATCTACTTGATCTAAAGAGCTTCCAATCAATATTTGGGAAGTTGAAGTTGCCCATGACTACGACCCTGTGGCTTCTGCACCTTTCCAAAATCTGTTCCCCAATCTGTTTCTCCACATCTCTGCTGCTATTGGGGGGCCTATAATAAACACCCAACAAGGTGACTGCACCTTTCCTATTTCTGACTTCAGCCCATACAACCTCCAGAGGCAGATCCCCCTCAAACTTCCTTTCTGCAGCCGTTATACCATTTCTAATTAGCAATGCCACCCCCCCTCCTTTTTTACCACCCTCCCTAATCTTACTGAAACATCTGTAACCAGGAACCTCCAACAGCCATTCCTGTCCCTCATCTATCCATGTTTCCGTGATGGCCACAACATCGTAGTCCCAGGTACCGATCCACGCCTTAAGTTCACCCACCTTATTTCTGATACTCCTTGCGTTGAAGTATACGCACTTGAGCCCATCTCTGTGTCTGCAAGTAGTCCCTGTCAGTGCTACCTTCTCCACAGCCTCCCTACAGTCTTGGGCATCCTGACACACAGCTAGCTTACTTGCTGGACTACAAGTCCGGATCCCAACCCCCTGCCAAATTAGTTTAAACCCCCCCGAAGAGTGCTAGCAAACCTACCCCACATCGCTCTTCATCTGCCAGGTATTTGTCTATTCAATCCACTTATCTGAATCACCTTGGAACTTTTTTCACATCTTTATTACCCACTCACAATCCGACATTGGTTCACACCATCAGCAGGTTTGCAAATATTGCGTTTGTTTCCCTTAACTAAGTGACTGAGGTGTATTGCCTATTGCTGGGGTCAAAGCCCCAATACCTCTAATACTCCATAAGCCTTTCTCTACAATAAAAGGATCTTTTTATTCCTTTGTTACCAATCCAAGGCCTTCAGTGCTGGAACTTGCCGGCTCCAACCTCTTTTATTTTTTTCTCAATTTCACACCATCCTTTTCCTTTACTAAACGTACTGACGTCATGAATTTGGAGGTGTTTAATATACCTTTAAGAAAGTGAAAGCTGACAAGACCTGTCATGTCACAGCATGTGCTGGAAAATTGAAAGATGTAACATAATGACAGTAACTTAGACACCCCGATGTTCTCACAGCCGTTAAAACTTGCTTAAGCATTTTACGTTATGCCCCAAAGTACAACAACCTTAACCGAATTTGTATTTAACTGTTCGAACAACATCGAACCAATGAGACGATCCAAAGTTTTGGCGTATAAAAAAAACAGACATTTTGGACAGTTAGGTGGTGAAAGAGCACTACCTCCCACAGTCAGACAGACGGCCCACAAACCCTCTCTCGAAAAGGTACATTCTTCGGTATGAAATAGCTTTGCAGCAGAAGACCAAAGACGACCCAGGGAGATCGAAACACAGAGGCTTTTTTGGACAAGTATATTGCTATAGAGTGGGAGGGGGATAACAAATATTTAATCGAAAGGAGGCTTAGAGTTGTAAATAGTTATTCTGCAATGTTCACTTTCGAAGTAAAATAATGAAAGTGTAATTTATTTTATTTAAGTAGTGGAATTTGGGGAGTGCTTCATCATTCATACCTTAACAGATTACGAGGTGAAGTGAGCTTTTCTGCGTGTTTAGTATAATTGTGAGACGAGTCTACCACCGTGTTCCAACACTTATCTTGTGGCATGGACAGCATCAGAAGTTGCAAAAGCCCAACCTGTGGACTTTGAGCGGAATGAGGGCTGAGCTCTCAAGGAGTCAAAAACCTTATCCAGGGAGTGGACATTGCACTGGGTGTAGTGCAGAGAAGAGTGAGTTCCTAATTAATGTCTTAATGTGTGTGGGGGGAGATGGGGAGTCACTGAGAGTCTGGAGGGCCTGTGTGTGTGTGTGGGGGGGGGGCGGCGAATGCTGTGCATGAGTGCCATGGGGTCTGTGTGTGAGGGATCTGTGTGAGTGTGGTCTGTGTGTGTGGCGGCACTCTGTGTGAAGGCGAGCTGCATGTGTGGCGGCGCTATGTGTGTGGGGAGATGTAATTTTGGGTACGACTGTGTGCAGGGGCACAATGTGTGTTTGTGTTTGTGGGGTCTGTGTGTGTCGGACGTCTGTGTTTTTATGGGGAGGCTGTGTGTGTGGGGAATTTGTATGTGTGGGGGGCTGTGTGTTTGTGGGTGTTTGCGTGCGGGTGCTGCATGTGTGTGTGCTGGAGCTGTGTGCGCGGGGGTTGTGTGTACAGTGAGGTGCTACGAATGTATATGTGGTGAATTGTGTGTGGGGGTGCTATGTATGTGGAGAGACTGTGTGAGGGATTGTGAGTGGGGGTGCTGTGTGTAGTGGGGTCTGTGTGTGTTATCGAATGCTTGAAGATGTGTGTTATTGTGGGGGCTGTGTGGCTGTGAATGTAGGTGGTCTGTCAGAGGTGGTGTACTGATGTGGGTGCTGTGCGTGAGGGGGATTTTGTGGGATATCTGTTTGTGGCAAAATGTTAATGTGGAAGCTTTGGGGGTGGCTGTTTAAGTGGGGGACCCTTCTGTGTGAATGTCTGTTTGAGGAGGTGTATTAATGTAGCGTTGTGTGTGGGGGTGTTTTCTTTGTGTGTCGTGTTTATCAACTAGCTGGTTGCCTGTAGACCACAAAATAAATACAAACTAGTCCAAGCAGTTCACATTATACCCTGAAAATAGCAAACTGAATTCCAGTTTAAATTTATTATATGACTATCATACAAGCGAATAGCACAATCTGACGCTTTGGGAACATAAGACCGACAAAGATATGAAACTTTGGAGAAGAACTGCCAAGCCACCAGCATCTGCAGACTGCCCAGAGAATATCTCTCCTAAAGGTAACTGTGAAACAGAAAACTCAAAGAAGACGAAATGAAGACTGAGGAAGTGATAGATGATATGACAGCTGGCTGGTTTTGAAAATTTGTCATTTTGATAAATCTTAATCGGGGGTTTTATTGGACTAGTATTTAAAAAGGGCAAGAAAAAGATAGATTAGAGGAATGAGTTGTAAATTCTTGTTAGTTAATTATTCTTTGTTATAATTTAAGAAATAGAGTTGCTTATTTTACTTTAAATAGTTCTTGGCCTGTCGAATTTTCACAGATTACTGTACGGGTTTTTTTTATTATTGCTGTTTTAAATTAAGCATGCAGGGTTACCTAGTTTTGTAACACATTTCTTATAAACATTCTGTACTTTCAAACCAATATTCTAACTGTGTAAAAGTTACGACTCATGTGTTTTTAAATCTGATTACATTGCTGTGGATCCCATAGATATCCAAATTGCAAAATTAACGACACTGCATTTTCAGGTTCAGGGCAAAACTACGAACATCCCGCAGGACACGCAGAGAAAAAATTTGGTGAAGGCCTGGACCCAGGGAGACACAACACTGAGAAGGCCCAGACCCACGTGGACACATCACTGTGTAGGCACGTATCCATAGAGAGACAACCCTGAGAAGGCCTAGACCCACAGTGGAAAAATAAACCCTCAGAGACACAAATCTGAGAAGAGACGCAGCCCTGATAAGGCCCGTGTCCACAATGACATAAACCTGAAAAAGCTCACGCAGACAGACACGCAAACTGACGAATGTCCATACCCTGGAAACACAATTCTGAGAAGGCAATGACCGACAGGGAAAGAATCCTGAAAATTCAGGGACCTACGGATACAAACCCGAATGGTCACAAGCCTGCGAAGGCCCAGACACACGGAGACAAAACCCTGAGAACATAAAACATTGAAAATTACAGCGCAGTACACGCCTTTCAGCCCGCGATGTTGCAACGACCTGTGACACAAATCTGAAACCCATCTCTTCTATTGTGATGCGAATGTTTTTCTACTGAACTTTTAAAAGCCCTTAAGGTGGGCGTGTGTACTACACACCCTGACGACTTTCTGAGAAAAGAAACTACTTCTGAAACCTGTTCCATATCTTTCATCCCTAAATTTAAATCGATGTCCACTCGTCCTAGACGTCACCATCAGAGGAAGATCTCTATCACTATCAACCCTGACTAATCCTTTGATCATCTTGTATGTCTCTGTTAGCAGAAATCTCAACCTTCATCTTTCGAACGAATGTGACCTTACATCCCACAGTTTTTCCGTATAAGACACTCCCTTCATACCAAGTTACATCCTGGTAAATCTCCTCTGCGACCTTTGCACTGATTACACATCCTTCCTAGAATGTGGTGACCAGAACTGTATGTAATCCTCCAAGTGCAGCTGCACCAGAGAATTTGCACATCTGCAATGTAACCTCATGGCTCCCAAACTCAATCTCTCGACCAATAAAATCTAATACGCGAAATGACTTCCGAACAACCCAATTTATCTGGGTGGCGCCTTTTAGGGATCTACGTATATAGGCACCGAGATCTCTCTGTTCATTCTCACTACAAAAAATCTTATCATCATGCCAGTACTCTCTATTCCCGTCTCTACTGCCAAAGGGAATCTTTCCACACTATTGCACATTAAACTCGATTTCCAACAGCTGAGAACAGCTCTGCAGCTTATCTATCTCCCTATGTGACCTGCAACACCCTGCAGCATTCTCCACATCTCTGCCAGCCTTAGTGGATGCAGAGAGACAGAACCCTGAGAAGGCCTGGACCCACGGACATATAAACCGGAGAAGAGAGGGACCCACTCAGACAAAACCCTGGGAAGGCCTCGACCATAGAAACTCAAACCTGACAAGGTCGAACACAAAGGACACAATCCTGAGAAGGACCAGACACACAGAAACATAACACGGAGATGGCCGTGAACAACCAAGGCACAACCCTGAGAAAGATCAGACACAAAACAACACATCCCCAGAAGCACAACACACACAGATCCATAATCCTGAAAAGTCAGGGGCTCACACAGACACAACCCTGAGATGGACTGAACTAACAGAGACATAATCCTGTGAAGGCCCTGACACACAGAGACAGAATACTGAGAAGGGGCAGACACACAGAGACACAGCCCTGAGAACGCTCAGTCACATAGAAACGCAAACCTGAGAAGACCTGGACCCACAAAGACACACCTAAGAAGGCAAAGACCCACATGGACATAAGGCTCAGACACAAGGAGGCACAACAGTGAGAAGGCAATACACAGAGAGACACATTTCTGAGAACAAAGAACAAGAACAAAGAAAACTTACAGCCCATGAACAGGCCATTCGGCTCTCCAAGCCTCAGCCGATCCAAATGTGCTGTCAATTCCGAAGTATTGTTATCTGTCTGCGCCCCATCTACTCATGCATCTGTCCAGACGCATCTTACATTAATCTACCGTGATTGCCTCTACCATGTATGCTGGCAACGTGTTCCAAACGCCCACCACCATCTGTGTGAAGTATTTGTCGCGTGAATTCCCTTTATACTTTTCACCTACCAACTAGAGAGCATGACCTGTTGTAATTGAATTCTTCAACCTGGGAAAAAAGCTTGTCTCTATCCACCCTGTCGATACGCTTCATGATATTTTAAAACTCAGTCAGTTAACCCTCAACCTCCTTTTTACTAGTAAAACTAAACCTAACCTACTCAACCTCTCTATATAGCAAGCACCTTCCATACCAGGCACACATCCTCGTAAACCTTATCTGCACCCCCTCCAAAGCTTCCACATTCTTTTGGTAAAGTGGCGACGAGAATTGTGCACTGTATTCTAAATGCTGACGAACCAATATCTTGTACAATTTTAACATGACTTGCCAACTCTTATACTCAATACACCGTCCAATGAAGGCCAGCATACTATATGCATTCTTGACCACTCTATCCACCTGTGCAGCAACCTTCAGGGTACAATGGACCTGCACTCCCAGATATCTCTGCCCATCAACTTTTCCCAAAGCTCTTTCATTCAATCTATAATTCGCTCTTGAATTAAACTTGTGCAAATGCATCACATTTGTCTGGATTGAACGCCATCTACCACTTTTCCACCTAACTCTTCAGTCTATCTATATCCTCCTGTATTCTCTGACAGTCCCTTTTGATTTCTGCTACTTCATGAAACATTGTGTCATCTGCAAACTTCCTAATCATATCAACAGTGCCCGCTTCTTGATCATTTATGTATATTACAAACAACACTGACCCCTGTGGAACACCACTGGACCCCTTTCTTTATTTCGAGAAACTCCCTTCAACTACTACTCTCTGTCTTCTGTTGCTCAACCAGTTCTTTATCAACCAAGCCAGAACACCCCAGACACACCATGTGACTTCAATTTCTCTATTAGTCTACAATGGGGAACCTTATCAAATACCTTATTATAGTCCGTGTATATGACATCAACAGCCCTTCCTTCATCTAACAACTTGGCCGCTTCCTCGAAGAATTCTATCAAGTTGGTAAGGCACGATGTCCCCTGCACAAAACCATGTTGCCCATCACCAATAAATTAATTCCTTTCCAAATATAAATAGATCCTATCTCTCAGTACCCTCTCCAGCAACTTCCCCACCACCGACGTCAGGCTCACTGGTCTGTAGTTACCCGGAATATCCCTACTACCCTTCTTGTACAGGGGGACAAAATGAGCAACCCTCCAGTCCTCTGGCACCTGACCTGTATTTAAGGATGCCACAAAGATATCTGTCAGGGCCCCAGCTATTTTCTCTCTCACCTCCCTCAGCGACATTGGATACATTCTATCCGGTCCTGGAAATTTGGCCACCTAGCATACCTAACACACCTTCCCTACTTATGCCAACGTGATCCAGACTAATTAAAGTTCGATCCTTAATCACAAGATTCATCATGTTCCTCTCCTCAGTAAACACTGATGCAAAGTACTCATTCAGAATCTCACCCATTCTCTCAGGTTGAGCACACAGCCTTCCTTCGTTATCTTTTAGTGGACCAATCCTTTCTTTAGTTACCCGCTTGCTTCTTATATAAGAATAAAATTCTTTGAGATTTCCTTAATTCTTCATGACCCCTTTTAGCCCGCTCCGTTCCTTGTCTAAGACTTGTCCTACTCTTCCGAAATTCCTCCAGGGGCCGTTCTGTTCTTATCTGCCGTCTGCTTATGTACTCTTCCCTTTTCTTCTTGGCTAGTCGTACAATTCATCCTGTCATCCACGGTTGACGAATCTTGCCCTTCCTATCCTTTGCCTACAAACGGACATGCCTTTCCTGCAGTGCCGTTAACCTACCTTTGAAAGACTCCCACATCACAAATTTGGACTTCCCTTCAAATTGCTGTATCCAATCGACATTTCCCAGCTCCTGCCTAACTTTGATATAATTGGCCTTGGCCCAGTTTAGCACTCTTTCCTTAGGACCACCTTCTTCTTTATCTATGATTATTATAAAACTAACAGAATTGTGATCACTGTATCCAAAGGAATCCCCCACCGCAACTTCCACCACCTGTCGTGGCTCGTTCCCCAGTACCAGGTCCAATATGGCCACTTCCCTCATCGGATTATTGACATATTGCTCTAGAAAACTCTCCTGCACGATTCGTACAAATTCTACTCCATCCAGGCGTCTGATGCTAAATGTATCCCAGTCAATGTTAGGAAAATTAAAATCTACCATCACTACTACCCTATTGCCTCTTCATGTATTCATAATCTGTTTACCTATTTGTTCTTCTCCCTCATGCTCACTTTTGGGAGGTCTGTAATACAGCCGCAACAATGTAACTGCACCCTTCTTATTGCTCAGCTCCACCCATAATGCCACACTACCCAAGACCGTCGTAATGTCATCCTTTAGCACAGCCATGATCTCGTCCCTGACCACCTCCAACACACACCCCACTTTTACTTCCCTCCCTGTCTTGCCTGAAGCCTCTGTATTGTGGAACATTTAGTTGCCAAACATCACGCCCTTCCTTTAACCAAATCTCTGTGAGGGCAGTAATGTCATACTCCCAGGAACCAATCCAAGCCCTAATTCATCTGCCTTACAGACTATACTCCGTGCATTAAAGTAGATGCATTTCAGGCTACCAGTTCTTTTGCGCTCATCTGCTCTCTGCCTATTCTTCCCTTTATTAATGCTATATTCATGATTCTGACAGTCTCCAGTCTCCACATCGTTGCCTACTTGCTTTCCCTTCTTGTTTCCCGTCCCCTGCCACATTAGTTAAAACCTCCCCAACAGCAGTAGCAAGAACTCCCCCAAGGACATTGGTTCTGATGTGGTTCAAATGTAGACCGGGTCTGGTTCAGATGTAGACCGAGAAGGGTCGGACATACAGAGACACAACTATGAGAAGTCCCAGACCCACAAAGACTCAACACTGAGAAGGGCCAGTCCCACAGTGACCCGACTCTGGGAAGGACCAGCCTGACAGAGACATAACCCTGATTTGTCCTGTACCAGCAGTGTGACAACTCTGAGATGTCCGGTTCTCAACTGAAAAGGCCTGGTTACAGAGACACAATTCTGATTAGGCGCGGACACACAATAGGACACACCCGAAGAAGGACAGGAACTATAGGGACACAACCTGAAAATGCCCGGACCCAAAGTGACACAGCTCTGAGAAGGACAAGACCGACAGAGACACAACTCTAAGAATACCAGGACTCACAAAGGCACAGTCTGAGAAGGACCAGACTCATCGAAACACAGCCCTGAGAAGGACCAGAACCACAGACACACAACCCTGAGTGGGTCCTCACCCACAAAAACATAATCAATAGAAGTCAGGGCCACAAAGGCATATCGCGGAGTAGTGCCAGACCCGCAGAGAAACAAATCTTAGATCACCTGGACCCACTGAGTCAAAATTCTGAGTAGGCCCGGGCCCACAGAGACACAACGCTGAGACGGTAAGGAACCATAGGGACACAATCCTGACAAAGCCGGGACACACAGAGACACAAAACTCTGAATGCCTGGACGCACTGAGAGACAACCCTGAGAAGGAACAGACTGACAGAGACATATCAGTAGAAGGAAGGGGCCTATTGAGAGCTATCATGGAGAAAGTCTGGATCTCCACAGAGACAGCCAATGGAAGCAGAAGCAGTAGCACAGGACCCACAGAAGCAGTACCCCGAGAAGACCCAGACCAACAGAGACACATGCCTGAGAACGTCCGGACTCACAGAGACACATACCGGAGAGGGCCCTGACCCGAAGAGACATAAGCAAGGGAAGGCAGATCCACACAGAAACATACCATTGCGAAGTACTGGACTGGCACAGAAACAACCCTGAGAAGCCTCAGACTGACAGCAACACAACCCTGAGAAGACCTGGACCCACAGCAACACAATGCTGAGAAGGACCGGACCAGAGTGACACAACCACGAGAAGAAATGTGGCATCAGAAACAAAACCCTGAAAAGGTCCAGACTCACAGAGAGACAACCTTGAGAAGACAAGGACCACCACAAACAAAACACTGAGAACGCGCAGACCCATAGAGACACAACGCTGAGGAGGCCCGGACAAAATAAACACAAACTTGAGAAGGTGCAGATGCATGGATAGACAACTGTGAGAGTCCCATTCCCACAGAGACACACCCCTGAGCGCGCCCTCATCCACAAAGACACAATCAATAGTAGGCAGTGGCCCACCGAGACATATCACAGAGAAGACCTGGGGGCACAGAGAATCAACTCTGAGAAGAAATCCAACTTTGCGAACGACCGGATCCACAGAGACACAACCATGAGAACACAAGATCAAATAGAAACAGAACCCTGTGAAGGCTTGTAACAACAGAAACACAAATCTGAGAATACCCAGAGCCCTGAGACACTACCGTGAGAAGGTTCGTACTCACACGCACACCACCCAAAAAAAGGCTAATACACAGAGACAGATCCCTAAGAAGTCAAGGATCCACAGAGGCATACGTCTGACAAACCCAGACTCAAGGAGACACGACACTCAAAAGGCAAATACTCGCAGTGGCACATTTCTGAAAAGACTCAGACACACAGAGACGCAATGATGAGAAGGCCCAGAACCTCAGAGACACAACGTTGAGAAGGGTCAGACACAGAGAGATACAACCCTACGTAGACCAAGACCCACAGACACACATCCCTGAGTAGACACGGACCAACAGAGAAAACCTCTTAGAAGACCCAGACCCACAGAGGCAGAACCTGCGAACGGCCAGACTGACAGAGACAGAAACTTGATATGTCCCAAACCAACAGACACACAGCCCTGAGATGGCCAGGACACCCAGCGAGAAACACCTGAAGAGGCCTGGTTACACAAGGACATAATCCTGTGTAGGTTCGGACACACAATAGATCACAGGCCTGACAAGGACAGGACCAACAGAGATATGACTTGAGAATGCGCGGCCCCACAGAGTCACAAGCCTGAGAATTCCCAAAACCGCAGAGACACCAAACTGAGAAGGCTTGGACACACAGACACACAACACTGGGAAGGCCTGGACACAGAAAGATACAGCCCCGAGAAGGATCAAACACAGAGATGGCTCGGATACATGAAAATCCAATCCTAAGAATAGCCATACCCACAGACACACAATCCTGATAAGGGCCTGATCCAGAGAAACACAATCAAAAGAAGGCCCAAATACATAGAGACAATCCCGAGAAAGCCCAGAACCACAACGATACAACGCTGCGAAGGCAATGACCCACAGCGACTTCACTCTGAGACAGATCAGACCCACAGACACATAACCCTGATAAGTCCCGTACCAAGAAAGGCAACCCTGAGATGGCCAGACAAATAGTGTTATACCCATGAGACGGCCTGGTTACACAAAGAGACAATCCTGAGTAGGCCCGGACAGAAAATGGGACAAAGCCCTGAGAAGGTTCAAATGCACAGAGGCATAACCCTGATAAGGACTGGGACGACAGAGACACAACCTGAGAATGCCCGGTCCCACAGCAGCACATCCCTGAGAAGGCCCGGTACAACAGAGACACAATCCTAACCAGGCCTCGACCCACAGCGACTCACCCTGAGAAGACCCGGACTCACAAATACTCAACCCTGAGGAGACGTGGACCCACAGAAAGCCCACCCTGAAAATACCCGGACACACAGAGACACTACCCCGACAACGCAGTGACATAAACTAAATAACCAGCACTGTCGTGACCTCAGGGTGTTCCATCCTGGGGAATATTTAGTCTGTAAAGACATTTCTCACGCAAATCCTGAAGCTGTCGAATCGTATCATAGTCTCCCCTGGACTTCCCTGTGCAGAAAAACTACACGAACGTGGGTAAAATATGGTGGCATGCAGCTTAGACTAAAACAACATGGTTTCATGTCCCCTCACCGAGAAAAGGTCAGATCAGTTTTCCTAGGAATCACGCCAATTAAAGTGATTGGCCCGGACAGTGACCCCAGCTGAGCACTCCACTCCAATGTGGACCAGCTGGTGAACATATTCACTGACACCTCTAACCGCTCCTTCCCACAAGTTGGAGCCCCAAGTTGCTTCAAGAACACCATCATCAGCTACATCAGTCAGAAAGCTTATGCAATGTTCCTCAATGACTACTGCTCAGTACCTCTGACATCAATAATCATGACGTGCTGCAACAGGCTGGTTATCACCAACATCAGCTCCAGTCTCCCAGCATGTCTCGGTCCTCGACAATTGAGTTACCAACATTACTGGCCCACAGCAGACACGACATTCTTCACCCTTCACTAATCACTGAAACATCTGGACGACAAGGACACTCCTGCTCATCGACTGGAGCTGCTGAAGGGCCCCGACTTCACTCCCTGACCAACCACGGCTGTGTCGTCAGCCCCCGAGTGTACTCACTTTGCGCACACGACTTTGCCCTCAGCCCGCTCCGTACTCCCTGTACATCCACGGCTATGTCCTCATCCCCTGCTGCACTCCTTGTACACCCACAGCTGTGCCCTCAAACCCCTACTGTACTCGCTGTACAACCACAGCTGTGTCCTCACTCCAATACGGTACTCCCTAAGCACCCATGGCTGTGCCCTTAACCCCTTAGTTTACACCATGTACATCCATGGCTACGCTTTCAAATTAATGAACACAACATCCGCAAGTTTGCTGAGGACAGCACCACAGTAGGACAGACATCAAGCAACGAAGAGTTATGTGATATAAATGAGAAAAAAAATTCTTTCTCAACGTCGGCGAAACTAAATAGCTACTCATTTACTTTCAGAAGAAAAGATGATAACTAAATGAACAGAACTGAGGTTGAGAGGATGTAGAGCATTAAGATTCTCGGAGTGATGATAATCAACAAACTAACCTGGAAAATCCAAGTAGATGCGACGGTCAGCAAGGCACAACAACCCCGCCTCTTCCTCAGGTTGCTTTGGGAATTTTGCATGGCCATAATGACGCTCACTAACTTCTTACAGATGCACCATTGAAAGCATATTGTCTGTTTGCATAACGGCCTGGTACAGAAAATGCTCTGCCAAGGACAATAAGAAACTAGAGAATGTAAAGCCCAGACAAAAACGGAAGCGAACCTTCCATCCATGGATTCCAATTACACGGCTCGTTGCCGCTGAAAGGTTGTCAGCATCAACAAAGACCACTCCCATCCCGGTAATGATCTCCAACAACCTCTTCTGTCATGCAGAATTTACAGAAACTTGAACAAACTCACCAGCTGTTCTGGAATAGCTTCGTCTCTGTCGTTATTAAAATGATGACTAACTTCAAGTAATTCTGATCTTGCTGACGTGGGTCTGGCCTAGTGCATGCGCTATGTGGTGTCACCTATATGCGTCGACATAAGTGTTTCCTACACTCTCTGATCCTCATGTCCTTGCTGACTGTGGGAGCGAGACTTCCCCGATCATGGACAAAGACTCTGGAGGCAGACAGAGTACAGACACGGAGTGGACTTTTATTCAAGCAAAAACCAGTTAATGCAAGAAGAAGGCCTAAGGATCTTCCTCGAATCTGGCTTTGACGTGAGAAGACAATCGTTTACTCAATATTCAGCTCAGATCAGAATAGACATCAATGATACACTCTGTTCTTACAGTAATAAAACAGCATTTTTGTACATTTTGTGTTGCAATGATCATACGCACCATGGTTGCTATATCCTTCCCCTTCCTTTCTCTGGGAACAACCTTGTAATACACCTGATTATTAATGTATATTTCTATGGACAGGCCTAGGTTCTTAGCTGCTCAAGATGTTAACTATTTTTGTATTCTCTAGGACTTCGAATCTTTATGTTGCATTCCAAAGTTACTGACTGTACGGTATTTGCTCAATTCCTCAATTTTACCCCAAAAGACTGCTTGAATTTTATTCCCCATTCTACTGCCTGTCTCTTATCAAATTCCATTAGCACTTCTAACATACAAAAACAGTTGATTCTGTTATTTACAAAACCGCAGTAATAATAATCATAATAATATTTATAATTATTTCGATCACGAACTTATATTTGCTGGAAAACATAAAAACACAGATGCTTTAATCCAAAGTAGGCAGGCAGGAGGCTGGAAGTACACAGCAAATCAGGAGGTAGGAACGTCAATGTTTCCGGTGCATCTCTTCATCAGAAATATTTTTTGTTAATAAGGCAAGATATGCCCGGCATCTCTTTCATGTTTGATAATTACGTTGGTTTCTGTCACCGTGACCATTTAAATAATCTTTTACAAAACTTATTAGTATTATAAGTATTTTCAAAACATAGCTACTTTCTGCTTGATAAGTTGAGCTGCTTTTTTTTATGGTTGGACGCATCCTTAATGACATTAGAATTAGTGACTTGATCAGGTGAGTTTTCAAAGCTGTTGGGTTGCAATTTCATTATTTGTTCCGTATTTTTTCACAAATCACCAATTTTGTCAAAAAGATCTTCTTTATTGCTGTGTTTGCATTCGCTGGAGTTTTGCAAACCAGATAATGGTTTCTTGTGGCTGAGAACAATTCCCTTCCAAAGGCCGATTTTGTTTTCAATTATACTAAAGCAATTTATTCTGTATTCCGGCAATTCGATGTCTCTCAAAAACAGGCAGGTCCAGCATTTACCTTTGTATGGCAGTGCTGCTCTTAAGTAACGCGTTTCGCTCTGCTTAAATAAACGTGATTTCTTTTATCAAAACTAATGAATTCAAATCATATGATAGAGAAGGAGAAATTATCCCAAGAGCAACAGCAATGTTTCAGGCTCTGCAGTCCTTCGACATCTAATTGCACAGTTCATATGGGGGGGAGGGTTTCACATACATTCACATCCAAAAAAATGGAACAGCCTATACATCATTGCAAAAGACAAGGATATAGTATCTGCAACATCCTCTGCTCGAACTGTTGAATCGTTGACACATATTACCCTCCTCATGATGCTCACAGAATCACAGATGCCCGTCTTCAACAAATTCGATTTGCTGCACGCGAAATCAAGAAACAGCTGAACACAAAATATATAACAAAGGCAATGGGCCCTGACACTCTTCCTGCAAAAGGAACACAGAGAATAGAACAGAGGAAAGTACAGAACAGAACAGGCCTTCGACCCACGATGTTGTTCCGAAGATTATTCCTAATCTAAAGTAAATGAAACAAACTTGCGCATGCCTCAATTGACTGCTGTCCATGTGCATGTTCAGCAATCGCTTAAATGTCCCTCATGATTTTGCTTCCACCACGACTGCTCGTTGCACATTCTAAGCGCTCACAAATCTCACCATAAAAACTCTAACACTGACGTCTCCTCGATACCTTCCTCCTGAAAACTTAAACATCTGCCATCTGGGTAGGTACCAGGCCAGGTATTAGAACTAGAGGTAGGTGAGCACTTTGGGGACAGTGACCACAATTCGGTGATTGTTACTCTAGTGATGGAGAGGGATAAGTGTGTACTACAGGGCAAGAGTTATAGCTGGGGGCAGGGAAAGTATGATGCGTTGAGGCATGACTTAGGATGTGTGGATTGGAAAAGTAGATTCCAAGGCAAGAGCGTAATTGATATGTGGAACTTGTTCAAGGAGCAACTATTGAGTGTCCTTGATAAGTACGTACCTATCAGGCAGGGAGAAAAGGGTCGTGTGAGGGAGCCGTGGTTTAATAAGGAGTTGGAATCCCTTGTTAAATGGAAGAGGGCGGCCTTTGTAAAGATGAGGCGTGAAGGTTCAATAGGGGCGATTGAGAGTTATAAGGTAGCCCGGAAGGACCTGAAGAGAGAGCTAAGAGCAGCAAGGAGGGGACATGAAAGGTCCTTAGTTGGTAGGATTAGGGAAAACCCTAAGGCTTTCTATAGGTATGTTAGGAATAAAAGAATGACTAGGGAAGGAATAGGTCCAATCAAGGATAGTAATGGGAAGTTGCGTGTGGAGGCTGAAGAGATTGGGGAGGCGCTGAATGAATACTTTTCGTCAGTATTCACTCAGGAACAGGACATTGTTGTCGATATGAATACTGAGGCACGAATAAGTAGAATGGATGGCTTTGAGATATGTAGAGAAGAGGTGTTGGAAATTCTGGCAAGGGTGAAAATAGATAAGTCCCCTGGGCCTGATGGCATTTATCCTAGGATTCTCTGGGAAGCAAGGGAGGAGATTGCAGAGCCATTGGCCTTGATTTTTGTGTCCTCTTTGTCGACAGGAGTAGTGCCAGAGGACTGGAGGCTAGCAAACGTGGTTCCCTTGTTCAAGAAGGGGAGTAGGGATAATCCTAGTAACTATAGGCCAGTGAGTCTCACTTCTGTTGTGGGCAAAGTCTTAGAGAGAATTGTAAGGGATAGGATTTATGCACATCTGGATAAGAATGATGTGATCAAGGATAGTCAGCATGGTTTTGTGAAGGGCAGGTCGTGCCTCACAAACCTTATTGAATTCTTTGAGAAGGTGACTAAGGAGGTAGATGAGGGGAAAGCGGTAGATGTGGAATATATGGATTTTAGTAAGGCGTTTGATAAGGTCCCCCATGGTAGGCTACTGCAGAAAATACAGAGATATGGCATAGAGGGTGAGTTGGAGGTTTGGATTAGGAATTGGTTCTCTGGAAGAAGACAGAGGGTAGTAGTTGATGGCAAAGGTTCATCTTGGAGTGCCGTCACTAGCGGTGTTCCGCAAGGATCTGTTTTGGGACCATTGCTGTTTGTCATTTTTATAAATGACCTGGAGGAAGGGTTAGAAGGTTGGGTGACTACTTGGTAGTGTGGAAGAGCAGAGGGATCTTGGTGTCCATGTACACAGATCTCTGAAAGTTGCCACCCAGGTAAATAGTGCAGTGAAGAAGGCATATGGCGTACTGGCTTTTATTGGTAGAGGAATTGAGTTCCAGAGTCCTGAGGTCATGCTGCAGTTGTATAAGACTCTGGTGCGGCCGCATCTGGAATATTGTGTGCAGTTTTGGTCGCCATACTATAGGAAGGATGTGGAGGCACTGGAACGGGTGCAGAGGAAGTTTACCAGGATGTTGCCTGGTATGGTAGGAAGATCCTATGAGGAAAGGCTGAGGCACTTGGGGTTGTTTTCATTGGAGAAAAGAAGGTTTAGGGGTGATTTGATAGAGGTGTACAAGATGATTAGGGGGTTAGATAGGGTTGACAGTGAGAACCTTTTTCCACGTATGGAGTCAGCTATTACAAGGGGGCATAGCTTTAAATTAAGGGGGGGGGGTAGATATAGGACTGATGTTAGGGGTAGGTTCTTCACTCAGCGAGTCGTAAGTTCATGGAATGCCCTGCCAGTAGCAGTAGTGGACTCTCCCTCTTTATGGGTATTTAAGCAGGCATTGGATAGGTATATGGAGGATAGTGGGTTAGTGTAGGTTAGGTGGGCTTTGATCGGCGCAACATCGAGGCCTGAAGGGCCTGTACTGCGCTGTATTCTTCTATGTTCTATGTTCTATGACCTCTCGTGCCAGTCAATCCTGTCCAGGGGAAAAACCTTCTGGCTATTGACTCTAGTCATGGCTGTCGTTTCCTTTTATATACGATCAGATCACCTCTCTTGCTCCTTCTCTCCCGACAGAAAGGTCCGAGCTTAGTCAGCCTCTCTTCGTATGACAAGCCTTCCAGTCCATGCAGCACCCTGGTAAACCTTCTTTGTATCTTATCCAAAGCCTCTGTATCTTTCCTATCACAGGGCGACCATAACTGGACACAATATTTAAAGTGTGGTCAGAGCAGGATTTTGTAGAGCTGCCGCAAAACCTCGCCACTATTAAAGTTGATCCCCTTGTTAATGAAAAGCAAAATACCACATGCTTTCTTAACAAACCGATCTAATTGGGTAGCCACCTTGTGGGATCTATGCGGGAGAACACCAAGATCCGGCTATTACTTCACACTGCCAAGAATCCTTTACTTAATGCTGTATTCAGCATTCAATTTCGACCTTCCAACATGCATCAGCTCCCATTTATCCAGTTGAACACCATCTGCCATTTCTCAGCCGAGCTCTGCATCCTGTAAATCTCACGCTGCAAACTACAATAGCGCTCGATGCTATCAACGGTACCTGCAACCTTTGTGTCATCAGCAAATTTACTAACCCAACCCTCAAACTCCTCATCAAAGTTATTTATTAAACTACAAAGAGCAGAGGTCCAAGAATAGGTGCCTATGTGACACCACTCATCACTGATCTCCAGGCAGAGTAATTTCCATTCAGAACCACTCTCTGCCTTCTATGAGCCAACCTGTTCCGAATCCGGACAGCCAAATCTCCCTGAATCCCATACCTCTTGACTTTCGGAATGAAAACACTAAGCGGCACAACAAGCTGTGTCTCTGAGTAAGCTGCATCAATCCAGCTCCAACTTGAACATTTGCCTGACAATATGGAAAATTATTCAACTATGTCCTGTCCCCCAAGAGAAGAATAATTGCAAGCTGACGAAGTACCTCCTCTTCAGTCCTATTATGATAGTCAAATTGGTGGGAACTCTTTTTGACAGAGCTGTAAGCAGCACAGAGATAACCAGCTCAGTCTGGGTTCCTATAGGTCCCATATGGAGATGGTGCTGTTGTGCAAATATCACTTGATTGCTTATCCAGACCAGGCTAATTCTGTGCCAGACAGTGGAAATTAAAAACAATGGATAATATGTCGAGGTGCAAAATCTGGTCATTAAATTGGTGAAGCTTATTCCGATTGTCAAAACCAATCTCCTGTTTCAATGAACTTTCAGGAAGCAAACTTCCCCTGCTTGCCAGACACACAGACATGTGATGAACTCTTCAACGGTTTCCGAAGAGGTCAAACAAGACACTCAATTATATCAAACTGCTCCGATGTCTCAAATGATGAAACTGGACAGAACACATGGCACCAGCCCCGGTATCATAGAACGAAACGGGAAACACAGTCCTGTCGACCTGAAGAGACCTCCTTCCAAACATCTGAGAGCTTGTGACAACATTTACAGAGCTTTCCCACAGATTTCACAGAAACATTGAGAAATGGGTAGGTCATTGAACACACTGAGCCTAACCCGTGATAGTTCATGGCCGAAAACCACCTCAATGCACTTTTCCCATACAATGTCCACATCCGTGAATGTGATTGACGTTGCCGAAATATAAAATGAGAAATGCAGTCATCCCTTCGGTCCATAGAGTTTTCTACGTAGTCCAATACTATGATATCTCACCCTCTCTCTCCATAACGTCCTGCTGCAATCTCTCTATCCCTTTAGTAACTAGAAATACATATTTAAGTTTAGTGCCTTGGCTTCCACAACCTTATGTGGGAATGAATTCCCCAGGTTCAACTGTCTCTGATTGCAGACTTTTTGTTCTTATCTCAATGCAGAGTCTCCTGCCTGTACCTCATACTGTGGGCCCTTGTTTCAGACGTCCCAGCCAGGGGCAATTATCATCCCTGCTTCAAATCTGTTTCACCCTGTCATTGCTTTATATATTGCACTGAGATATAAACTAATTTTCCCAAATCACATGGAATAAATTCCCAGTCGACACAAGCTCTGCTCAAACAGCAAGCCTGTCAGCCCAGATATCAGTCTGTCCACCCTTCGCCACTCTCTCTCAGTGTTGGGTTTGTCCTTTATTCGGTAAGGAAACTAAAAACTGCACACAATAATGCACAATGTTCGAAATTACTTCTCTCCTAACCCCTATACAGCTACATAAAGGCACCTCACTGAAATGCAGATCAACACCCAGGTAAATAGTGCTGTGAAGAAGGCATATGGCGTACTGGGCTTTATTGGTAGAGGAATTGAGTTCCGGAGTCCTGAGGTCATGTTGCAGTTGTATAAGACTCTGGTGTGGTCTTATCTGGAGTATTGTATGCCGTTTTGGTCGCCATACTATAGGAACGATGTGGAAGCACTGGAACGAGTGCAGAGGAGCTTTACCAGGATGTTGCCTGATGTAGGAAGATCGTATGAGGAAAGGCTGAGGCACTTGGGGCTGTTCTCATTGGAGAAAAAAAGGTTTAGGGGAGATTTGATAGAGGTGTACAAGATTATTAGGGGTTTAGATAGGGTTGACAGTTAGAACCTTTTTCCGCATATGGAGTCAGCTGTTACTAGGGGACACAGCTTTAAATTAAGGGGAGGTTGGTATAGGACAGATGTTAGGGGTTATTTTTTACTCAACGGGTTGTGAGTTCATGGAATGCCCTGCCAGTATCAGTGGTGGACTCTCCCTCTTTATGATCATTTAAGCGGGCATTCGATAAGCATATAGAGGTTATTGGGCTAGTGTAGGTTAGGTAGGCTTCGGTCGGTGCAACATCGAGGACCGAAGGGCCTGTACTGCGCTGTATTTTTCTATGTTCTATGTTCTATGTTCTATAACACATCATTTGTCTTCCGAATTGTTTTCTGCTCTTACAATATTGCTTATTATTTGAGCAGAGTTTGGGTCGACTGGGATTGTATTCATTTTCAATGTAACAGTTACCCACATGGTGGGTCGGTGCACACTGGGCAGAGTGCCAAAGCCATTCCCAGTATTGACTTCTGGCTTCAGGCCTGCGCAAATGGAAACAGAAAGAAGGAGTTCCACATTTCCCAAACATTCCCTTTCAAATGGTAGGCTGCCACAGTCTATTTCCCCGTACAGCGCATAACCCACATTGCTATCCATCTGCCACGTATATGCCCATCACTGCACTTGTCTCAAACATCTTGTAACTTTCTTTCGTCCTTCTCACCCACTTACAATCTGACATCAGTCAGTGCTGTCAGCAGCTTGGGATATGTTGGCATTTGATTTCCACAATCAAATGTTTGACGTGTTGGGAAAAGCTGGTCAAACCAAAGTCCTCTTCTCATCTGTGTCTCGATTAACAAAGATTGTGCCGACAATCTCATGTGACTTCTGAACTGACCTATTAACGTGTCCCACTTTCTGGGACGGATGGAGAAGCAACCCCTGAGCTTTCTAGTTTACTGCCATTCATTGAGCACACCGCTGTCTGTTTCCTTCTTCCAAAGTGAATCAACTCATGTTTATCAGGGTTACATTCCATCTGGTATTGACCTGCCCATCTGACCATGCTACCTATATCTTCCTGTCACACAGTGCCTTAGTCCTCACTGCCAACCAGACAGTCAATAGCGGTGAATACAACTGCTTAGCTAAGTGTGACTGGCACAGATATCAAGGTAGAATTTAACTGAGCATGACATCAAGGAGCCAGAGAAAAATTACACTTAATGAGAATTGGTTGTGACCTTTCCACTGTTGGAGT
Source organism: Chiloscyllium punctatum (assembly GCF_047496795.1). NCBI lineage: Eukaryota > Metazoa > Chordata > Chondrichthyes > Orectolobiformes > Hemiscylliidae > Chiloscyllium > Chiloscyllium punctatum. The sequence goes on from NC_092773.1 coordinate 26,539,847, forward strand.
CATTCATGGCACAAGGGAATATGTTTATTATCGGTCAGCATCAATCATCTCAGTCGTTGGACATCGCTGCAGGAGATCGTCAGAGTTGTTTCATCAGCCCAGGCATATCTAGTTTGTTGTTGGGGAATCCCTGCAGTGTGGAAGCAGGCAATTCAGACCACTAAGTAAACACTGATCAGAAGTGAAGATCACGCAATGTTCAGAATAATTTTTCACCACCCAGCTCCTGATTCAGTCTGTTTCCATGTGCACGAAATCCTGGACACCATTCACGCTTGTGCTGTTTAAGTGTCGGTAACATTTAGCTAACAGCATTGCACATATTCACAGTAAACGGCGGAGTTCATTCAGTACCTCAATCATGGTTCACAAGAATATGAAGAAATCATTCAGCGCATCAAAACTATTGGACAAGAAAAGGAACGGCCTATTCAATCCCTCATGTCTATTACACTCGAAGAAAAGAAGTCTGCTCAGCCCCACAAATCATGTACACTGGATTTGAAAAAGACCATTTCACATCTGGGGTCACTGACAAAGGAACTCGAGAAGATCATTCAGCGTCACAAGTCAGTACATCAGGAACAGGAAGTTTTTAGGTATGCTCCAATTTCACCAACAAATGGAGCAGGGACTGCACAGATGGACTGTTTCATGTTGCTCACCGTGGCTTCGTTAATACGTGCAATGTTGGCGTTTCATTTGCAGTTACAATTATTTGCTGCCTCCTCTGAATTCTGTTTGTGACGTTTAACTGAGGACACCCAGGTTCATTTCAACAACAGCATTTCCCAACCTCTCACCATGTAATAAACACAAACGAGATTTCTAAAGTTTGTTGCTAATGTCGGAATATTTTTATACCTTGCGAACAGGTATTTGCCAAAGCACAGATCCTTCTGATATCCCAAAAGCCTGTTATCTGGAGAAAAAACATCTAGTTCTCTATTCATTTTGCCCATTACCCTTTTTTTTATCCATTCTGTATATATTCCATCCCAAAATATGCATGGACGTTAACATTCTCCACTCACCTGTATTCAACCATATCAAACTTCTGAAAATTTAGATACTTCACTCCCACTGGTCCTCTGTTGTCGATGGGAATTCACCACAAACTCCAGCAGGTTTATCAAAGAACATTTCCCTTTACTGAATCACAGCCAAATCTTGCAAATCATAGCGTTATTGTCCCATTGCTCATAAAATGTTCCAATCTGTTTCTCACAACTGACATCAAGCGATTTAGATTTCTGTTTTCCTTCCTTGTCCTGTTATAAAAATCTGGGTTTACAATAGCTGCTTTCCAGGGTGCGAGTTCCTTTCCAGTATCTAACAAGCTTTGAGGAATAATTCCTTCACTAGTTCTATCGCCTAATCCTCAATACTATGGAATTCGGCGCCTCCGATGCAGCAGCTTACCAAGCTTCAATTCCATGAGATTTTCAAAACATACTCTTCCATAATTTTAATTTCCTGCAGTTCCTCATTTTTATCATTTCTCCAATTCGCTCGATTTTTCGAGAAGTTACCATCTGTCCCTTCCTTGGGGGGAGATAGAATCAAGATATTTAGCTTAGTGGGTAGATGGTTTGTCTCAGCTCGTGAATACATCCAGGCACTGTACTTTGGAAATGATGGATATGTTACCCACTCTTACCTTGAAAGTTTCAAAGTGGAATGGGTCCAGCTCAGAAAAATGTTCCTGGGAATCTCAAGGAAAAAAACAACAGTGCCTATTCGCTACCTGTGTAGAGAGCTTGCCCCTTCTGTGTAGTCTCAGCTTAATTATGGACGCAGATGGGGCGGCACAGTGGCTCAGTTGTGCACACTGCAGCCTCACAGCTCTAGGGACCGGGTTCAATTCCAGTCTTGGGCAACTATCTACGTGGGGTTTGCACGTTCTCCCTATGCAGGTTTCCTGCGGGTGCTCTAGTTTCCTCCCACAGGCTAAATCTGTGCAGATTAGGTGAATTGGTGATGCTAATTTGACCATAACGTCAGGTGCATTAGTCAGAGGGAAATGGGTCTGGGTAGGTTGCTCTTCATAGGGTCGGTGCGGACTTCTTAGGCCAAAGGACCTGGGTCCACTCTGCAGGGAATCGAATCTATTCTCCTACTCTGTAAATACAGTGTCCATAGTGGGGTCACCAGATCCTTTGGTCTCCTTGAATTAACCCAGCAGTTGACAAGACAAATACGAAAACGCCATCCACAGAAATTCCACTGATTTTCCAAAGACAGGACCAGGTCAAATCCCCATAGACATGTTGCACATAGTCAGTGTTAATAATACTCCCTTCTCCTGAGTTTCCCTTCCTGGCTGAGAAAGCCATTCCATCTCCGAACTGTCCCACAGGAACTGTTCCTTTCTACAAAGAAGCAGTTCACAACATAACACCTCCTTCCTCTGTATCACAGCAACTGTAACGACAGTAACAATCTTGCCAATGGAGCTGTCACCAAATTCTGAGAAGATACAGAGAACGAGTTTAACTCACTTGAAAGAGCGACTTACCTCAATGGATGTGATGTTCAGGAATATAGGAAAAGCGAATATCTTCCGATTTTATATTCCTTGCAGTTCATCAACAGCAATTCGTTTGTGTATGTTTCCTCTTTCTCTCTCGCTCTCTCTCTCCCGCCGGCCATTTATCCATCTACTCAATTCAAACACACCCCTCCATGACCCCAGCCCCCTCCAACTCAACCATCCCTGATATCAACATATATAACATTATTTCCCAGTTGCTTGCAGTTCTGATGTAAAATCATTGGACATGAAACGCTATTTGCGTTTCTCGTGACAGAGGCTGCCATACTGGTTGGGATTCCCCAACATTTTTAGACGCTGAAAAAGTTATTTCAGATCTCTAGCATTGATAGTTCCATAGTTTTTTTTCACCTTTAATTTTGTTGTCGGCATCATTCGCAAAAAGAGCATTTGTCTTGATCCTAATTGCTCTTGACAGTGAGGCCATTTGCAAAGGCAATAGAGGCCAAACATACTGATGTGGATCTGAGGTCAGAATTAGTCCAGACTGGGAAATAATGGCAAGTTTCGTTTCCAAAGGTTATCAGTGAAATAATAAAAGAAATATCCTTGCTTTATGTTTGCCATGAGTGAAATTAGATTTCAGTCGAATTTTTGCCATTAGAATTTACGTTCTGATGTGGAGACCGATGTTGTACTGGGATGTCATTCAACACCAGGTCATAGTTTAACAGATTTATTTGTTAGCACTAGATTTCCGAGAGCTGCTCCTTCATCAGGTGGTTGTAGAAGAAGATCGTAAGACACAGAATTTATAGCAAAGGTGTATCGTGTGATGCAACTGAAATGATATATTGATAAATTTCTGGATTTTTTTTGTTAAATTTCTCACCTTTTAGAATACACATGTTGCGTTCAGTTATTTCATATGTATCCCAGGACGTATTCTTTAAACTTAGATTCTCAAGTGAACTTTAACACTGGGTGCCAAGCCAGTTCCGATAATGCCTTGAAGTGAAATGTGTCCCAAAGTTCAGACTGATTCTATTACTCAAAAAAAAAGTATTTACATGAACTTACATGGATTCATCAGCTGTGGTTATCGGCTGTGGTAGAATTTGAAACAATGCCGTTAAAGTGTGCCTCAGAATTGCACATTCATTGACATTATTATTCTGATGCAGGGCCCCTGTTGTGAAATAACTGGAGAGGGAAGGATAAGTTTGTAATCAAAATATTTGTAACTGCAAGTGTGGTCAGAAGAGAACTGGACCCGTAAAATCAGAAATGAACAAACGGGTAGATGCTAGCTAATTCATCAACAACACTGAGGCAGAGGTAGAGTCTGGAGATATTATGGAGGTGGTGGGGGCAGATCAATGACAGAGAGTATACAGAAAAATAAAACATTTCAGCGAGAAAGACAGACTCAAATTTCTGAACAGGCTTGTTCCTTCTAAGATGATTATGATTGAGGAGTTTGAAATGCAGTTTATATTTGCTAAATCTAAGTTACCGAAATAGGAATAACGTTCACCATCATTTATAGAATAGGCGAGATAGTCTTACCAGGAACATTAATAATAGCCAGCATGGGATAATAACCCAGCTGAATGGTCATCAGTACAGAATCTATCTGGAACTCGGACAAGGTCACATTCAGAGAAAGATAGTGAAGAGCCAAGGATAAACTACTGTCCGTTGTTGTAACATTCCAGTCTAATGTTCTCAGATTCTGATCCATTGTTGGAAGATTCCAGTCTATTTTTCTCTGATACACATAAATTTTTGTATCATTCCAATCTATTGTTCTCGCATTCTTATCCATTGTTGAAACATTCCATTCTAATGCTCTCAGCTTCTGATCAATTCTTGGTACATTCCGTTCTACTGTTCTAAGACCGTCTTCCTCTCTCTGTCTATGCAGCTGCTGACCCAATCGTGTTGAATATGACACTGCCCCTGATACTAACAGATAACATGTTGCAGGAAGCCCCTTATTTAAGAGATGAGGAAACCCTCCAGTGACACATTTAGAATACATAAACACTGACATCAATCACAGTCACTAAGTAAACTGCTCCTGTTAACCCCTTTCATGACAACCCTTATATATCACAAGAATACTTGGTCTGGGTGAAATGTTGACATCACGGACTATTCGATAAATGGCACATTTCCTATTGTAAATTTACATGTGAGGGAGAAAGATGACGTTTCTGTTCACGAGGTCTATAATTCCCTACAATGTAGACACCAACCCGCCGAAGCGCACCCACCCAGACGCCTGCATCGAACATATGGGCAATTTAGCGTTTTTTCACATTTTTGGACTGTGGGAGGAAACAGGAGCACCCAGAGGAAAACCACACTGACGCGGGGAGAATGTGCAAACTCCACACAGTCAGTTGCATGAGGTGGGAATTGAACCTGGGTCTGTTGCTCTGGGAGACAGCAGTGCTGACCACTGTGACACCATGCCGCCCACATTCCATGGCATTTTGGCAGAGTAGGAAGTGTTGGGCTACCGCGGCCGTCTACATCTGATCACCAGGCCTGCTGCATCCTTTTGTTTTATATCTTTATGTTTAACTTTAACATTTCACTCGATATCATTCAACGCCTTAGGAGGGCAGAGGTCTTTTTTAAGCGGCTCTACAATGGCCTAGCAGTGTAGATGCAGTCTGTTCCTTGTAGGCATGGTTGACCCCTCCTGGTCATGTGGAGTGGTGGTCTGCCTCAGTGGAAGGATGTTCAATTTCTAACAGAACCAGGATAATTCTCTTTGCCTTTCACAAAATATCGATTGGATGTCAGTTGGTTTGGAAGTCAGCAAACCTCTCCCGGCTTCTAAACACTCTCTGATATTTTTCTCCGAATTGTCTTTTGATGTTCTTTTTTTCCTGGACTGTGGAACTGCATGTGAGACAAACTGTTTTCTGATTTTGATTTTTGGTAATTGTGTGTTTATGGGATTGTATTTACCATATTGTTACTTACAACTCTTACGTTTGTTGCATCTTATGAAATGTTTGTATGAAATAGTGTTTTGCTTAATGTCTCATATTTTGACAAATCGCAACTGAAATACATCACCTTACATTTACTTTTAAAATATGAAAATGTTCGGGTGGAGGCTACCTTCTCCATGTATAGTGAGGGAGTCTGCTCGAGTTCATAACAAGCGGGACAAATATTCACATTTTAATGGGATAATTACTTCCTGCACAGTGTGCTGCAGAAATACAGGTTTGACAGCTGAATGATCCGGTTTGGAAGAGTGAGAGTTATATCAGAAGTTATATGGGACACTCAACCCACATCACTGATCAGCTCAGACGTGTATAAGCCTTGATGAGGCATCTGCGCAGCGTGGAGTATTGTGCAGACCAGGCACAGTACAACGCAGCAATCTGTACAGGATGGAAGACTCTGCAGGGCTCACTATTCCATTAGTTATTTGACCAACATGGGGATTAGTACAGATCACACTGGTACGTTGATTTATGGAGCAGGACGAAAGGGACTGTGACGCATGGGGAACTGAGCAGTGAAGAGGGCTTCATTTTGCGACAGCAGCGGGAGCGGTGAGAGCGAGAACCAGAGGGCTGCCAGAAACATAAATGAACTGTAATATTTGGGCTGTATTCGAACCTGAGACAATACTCGTGAACGGTCTCTCACCGGCCCTATGCCACGGAACAAAGTGGCTGCGGTGTGTGGAGGTTTTTCTCTTTCTTTTTTATTATGTGAGTGGTTAAAAATACTTTATTTTTCCTTTTTCATTTATTTGATTATTTGAGGAAAAGCATAGTAGAGAAATATGAGCAATTAATTAACCCATAAATTTATACAACTAAGGTAATTAACTAAGTAGATATGGCTAGGCAGTTAATGTATAGTCGCTATAAGATGTGGGAGCGGACTAGTCGATTTGTGAACTGCAGTGACCACAATTGCAGCACGGGTTAGTTGCTGGAGCAAGTCCAGCTCAGAGTTGATGATCTGGAATCTTAGATTCAAACACTGTGGCACATCCGGGAGGGGGACAGTTGCACGGAAGATTTGTTTCAGAAGGTGGTCACACCTAGCAGATTAAGTAATTCAAATTCAGTTAATTATCAGGGACAACAGAACGTGACTGCAATTGAGGAAGGTCGGGTGATTCTGAGTTCAGGAATGGATGAGCCTCAGCTTTTGACCTTATTCAACAGATATGAGACGAATGCTTCCTGTGTGAATGAAGAAAAGGGCTGGGGGGAGGATGAGCCAGCTGACCATGGCACCATGATCCAGAAGCCATTGTAGAGGGGAGAGAAAAAAGATAAGTGGTCGTTATATGGGATGCGATAATTTGGGGAATAGACAGGATACTTTGCAAGCTGGATGGAGAGTCCCGCATGGTATGTTGCCTGCCCAGTGCAAGGGTGCTGAACATCTCTGACTGAAAGCATATTGGCGCGGGAGTGGGAGGATCCAGCTGTTATGCTTCAAGATGGGACTAACAACATGAGCAAGGCAAGGATGGACGACCTGTTTGATGATTATCAAGCGCTGGGAATGAAATTAAGCAACAGGTCCATGAGGGCAGTAATCATCATTTTACAGCCCGCGAAACGGGCAAATTGTCTTAGGGGTAAACACGTGGCTAAGGGAGTGATGTGGAAAAAAGGGATTCCTTTTCATGGGGCATTGGCATCAGTTTGTAACCGGGGAATCTATACTGATTGGACGGTTTCCACCTGAGCAGATCTGAGACCAGTTTTCTGGCAGAGACGGTAAATTGGGTGGTCACTATCACTTTAACATAATAATTTGGGGAGGGGGAGAGGAAGGGAAACCACGGGAACTATGATGTGAAATCCAAAGGGAAGCAGCAGGTAAGCATGTTTGCAGGAATATTTAAGTACAAGGCAAAGAATGAAAGAAGTGAAAAGAAATAATAACTTAAGAGATATTCCTTGAATTGTTAGAGATCACGATCGTATGAAAGCTAACAGAAGGAGATTACATGCAGGCTCGCAGCATTCATAACAAGGTCAATGAGTTAACAGCACAAAGTATCGCAAATGAATATGATTTAGTAGCCATTACGGAGACATGGTTGCAGGATGTTTACGACTAGGAGTTAAATATCCAGGGGTATCAAACTAGTTGGAAGGACAGATAGGAAATGAAGGAAGGTAATGTAAATCTGATATTCAAGGACGATATCAGGACGGTGCTGAGAGGTGATGCATATTCTATGGAGGATAGGGCTGAATCGATTTGTCTGGAAATTAGAATTTCTGAGAAGAAAAGAATCAGTGATAGGCGTAGTCTATTGGCTACCAAATCATAACATCACATTGGGGCAGGCTACAAACAAAGAAATAACTCATGCCTGTAAAATGATACAGCAATTATCATTGGGGATTTTCATATGCAAGTCGATTAGTCCAACCAGCTCGTTCAGGGTCGCCTTGAGGACGAGAGTGTTGAGTGCACCCTTTATAGTTTTCTTGAATAGTATGTAATCTAGGAGAGGAAGCAAGCTCTCCTAGATCTGGACCTGCGTAATGAGGCAGGAGATATTAATTAACTCACAGAGGAATGCTCTTGAAAGCTGTGAGTACAGTATGATTGAATTTAGAATACAGATGGAGAATGTGAAGATAATATCCAGTACCAGAGTCCTGAAATTAAACAAAAGAGATTACAAAAGGATGTGGGAGGACTTGGACGACATAGATTGGAAACAAAGATTTTATGGTGGGTCAGTTGACGAGGAGTGAAGGACTTTCAAAGCAATTTGAAAAAACTGTACGAAAATGGATAATCTGCCAAGAATACCCAAGGAAACAAAAGACGCTATCACATTGAAAGAGAAGGCACACAAAGTGTCCAAGAACAGCAGGAAATTCGCAGATTTGGAAAACTTTAAAAGTCAACAGTAAGCCACAAAAAGAGGTATAAGGGACATGTGGAATAAAATAGCACATATTGCAAAGACAGATGCAAACGTTTCAATGAATCGAAAACAAAGGTGGCTACAGTAAACGTTAGTTCTTTTAGGATGATAACGGGCATTTAGTTAGGGCATATGACGAAATGGCCCAAGACGTTGAACAAATATTTTGTGCTGGTCTTCACAGTGGAGTAGATTAATAACATACCAGTAACTGACAAAGGACAAAGGTATGTCAGGACCTGGAAACGGAAGAGGTACTAAGAGGCCAAGTTAATGGATCCAAGAATAGACAAGACTGCTGGCCCTGACAGAATGCATGCCAGGCTCCAAAAAGAGATGGCGGGAAAATTAGCAAATGCACTGGCGGTAATTCTCCAAAACTAACGAGATTCCAGGGCAGTCACAGCAGATTGGAAAGCAGAAAATCTGATACCACTGTTTAAAGAGGGAGGCCACCAAAAGACGGGGAATTATAGATCGGTTTGCTTAACCCCTGCAGTGGGGAAGATGCTTAAGTGTATTGTCAATGAAGAAATAGTCGGGTATCTCGATACAAATTGGCCCAATTTTCAGACACAACATGGTTTTACGAAGGGCAGGTAATGCTCAACAGAACTTTTGCAATTCTATGAAGACATTACGAGAAATGTGGACAACCGGGGACCATTGAATGTGGTGTACCTGGTTTCCCACAAGGCTTTCGACAAGGTGCCACACATGAGGTTGTTGTGTAAGATGAAGATGCATGACATTACGAGTAGAGTAGTGGCATGGCCAGAAGATTGGTTGACTGACAAGAAGAAAAGCGTGGGGATAAAGAGTCCACTGTGTTTGGCAATGAGTAACTAGTGGTGTGCCTCAGCAATCAGTGTGGTGGCCACAATCATTTACAATTTACAGAGATGATTTGGAGTTGAGACCAGGTGTAGGGTGTCAAATGTTACTGACGACACTGAGATGAGAGGCAGAGCAAAGTGTGCAGAGGACTGTGAAACTTTACAGAGGAATATAGACAATTTAATTGAATGGGAAACATCTGGTAGATGGAGTAAATGGTAATAAATGTGAAGTCATCCATTTTGGCAGAGTAACAGTAAGAAAACTTTACATGAATGGTAAAAATGTTGCAGCCTGCTGCTGTGCAGAGGGCCCTGGGTGACCTTGTGTATAACTCACAGTGGGTTGTTCTGCCGGGATGACAAGTAAATCTGAAATCAAATGGAATTTTGTTCTTCAATGTTAAAGGGAATGAGTAAAACGTAAAGAGGTTATGTTGCAGCTGTACAGGGTGCTAGTGAGGCCACACTTGGAGTACTGCATTCAGTTTTGGTCTCCTGAATTGAGAAACAACACAGTGGCAGTGGAGGAGGTGCAGTAGAGGTTCACTAGTTTTATACCGGAGTTGAGAGGCTTGGCTTACAAGGACAGACTGAGTAGACCATTGGAATCCAGAAAAATGAGGGGGGATCTTATGGAAACATGTGAAATTACGAGGGAATAGGTAGGATATAGGTCAAGATGGTGTTTCATTGGCAAGTAAAACGAGGACTGGAAGGCATCGCCTCAAGATTACATAGAAGAGATTTCGGACTGAATTGAGAAGGAACTGCTTCACCCAGAGAGTTGTGATCAAACGGAATTCTTTGCCCAGCCAAGTAGTTGACACTAATTCAGTAAACAATGTTTCGAGTGAATATAGCTTTTTTGAACAATAAACTAATTATAGGTTGCAGTGAAAGTGTAGATAAGTGGAGCTGAGTCCATGAAATGATTAGCCATGATCTTATCGATTGGCGGAGCAGGCTTGAAATGCTAGATGGTCTAATCCTGCTCCTGGTTCTTATGTTCTTATGAACACTAATGAATTGATCTGTAAACCTGGAGAAATTACCTTCTCAGCAGGTAAAGCTGTATCCAATATGTCAGTGCAATGCTCGTTAACACTGTGTAAGTTCAGGGCCCTGCGTGGAGAAACTTTCAACCCATGCTGGAAGTGACAGGATGTGCGGCTGCCATCCATTTGTAGCTCAATTTCTCCATTGTGCGACGATAAAGGATACTGTGGGTTTGCAACTGCCAGACAGATGATCGGGGAGTCAGTTTAAATACCAACAGATGGGAGGGCTCTGGGATATGGAAATGAGGGGGTCTGAGAGACAGCGTCTTCGGAGAATGTATTCACAGATTTCTGAACCCTGAAAAGAAGACACTTCAACAGCATCCTGCAACATGACACAGTATTCCCAGGAATGATGGGTGGTCGGGATTTTGGTTTAAGTTCAAATGATGGACAGTTGTGGAAAGGTTTTTGTTCTTCAGCTTTGTAACAGGGAGTGGGCTCAGCAGAGTCGTCACCTCACTGGGCTGAATCTAACAATAATTTGTATCAGTGTCATTTTCATTGGGTTTGACACAGGGATTGTCAGCACAAAGCCGAGCTACTTTGGTATTGCGATCTTAATGAAGTCACTTCATTAAAGACCTACGCTACGTCATTGTGTCCCACTCATTCAATGCCAACCCGATGCTCACAGCCATCATCGTTGGAAGTACTTATCATTGCCTGGATACACCTGGATATACCGTGATCCTGGCACTGGTGCCATCTTTTAAAAGACCAATGGGCACAAGTTTGACCTGTCTCAGATTGGAGCTGTCATGCATATTTTACATTTAGCATGGCAAATAAGACGCAATTGCACCACGACAGGGGCATGGTGGTCTGTATTGATGGGGACTACAACAGAGGGGGACCGTTCTCTTCTGAGACTGGGCCGCTCCACCAGACCCAGCGAGCATCTTCAGAGCTCACCATCCAATTCAGTGCAGCACCTGCGGACTGAAGAAATGTCCAGCAATACAGGACAAGAATCATCAACCTTCCATGCCTTGCGAGAATAAATAACACTGTATACTCTCTGCTCCCTCACACTCACTGTATATCTGTTATAGAATGTATCCCTGAAAAAGGTGCATGCTCTATTACTGTCATTGCTGCATTAGCAACTTACCCCACCCCTTTCTCGCGCCTTCATCTATACCCCTCACACTAATAACACCACATGGGTTTCCACACTCTGGAGTGACTCCCCTGAAACCTCATCATTTCGCCTCCCCACCAACATCAGCGCTATCGGCAGCGCAAAGCACTCCCACCCTCAGTCCCTCCCTTTCTCTCATTCCAGCAGAAACATTGAATAGAAATTGCGATGCCAGGTGGTGAAGTGAATATCTGTTCCCTCACCACCACGCTCCTCCGTCATGTGGACGTGACCCTGGCATGAGCCGGAGAAGACAGGGACGACTCGTGTGGAGATTCTGAAATATCCACGTCCAACCAACTGATAAGGAGCAATGTTCAGTGAAGTGCAATTCTCAATTTAAACCCACTGTCAGTTCCGTTACACCCGGCAGAACTTAGAAACCTGGCCCCGATGCCATCTCCCTTTTTTGTCGAGCTGGTACGAATGGAATCTCCATGTTGTCTGTGGCAGGAGAGTGGGCTCACAACTCATCGGACCAACACTTCCCGGAAGCAGCATGGAGGCTCCCTCCTGCACCTGCTCCTGTAATCAGCACAGATAATGAAACTAATCTGGGTTATTTACTGATATCTCCACTGGTTCTGGCAACTTCAGTCATATGTGCTCTTATACACACAAGAACCTCTGCTCTTGCCCACCCTTTATAATGGAACAGCCTGCTTTATAATGTATTTCAACGTTCTTCTTATCAAAGTAATCGCCTCACACTGCTCTGTATTGACTTTTATCTACCATAAACCTGAACACTTCACTAACTTGTTACTGTCCTGTTTTTGTTCCACACTGTCCACCAAAAACGTAACGATTCTTCCAGGTTTGGTGTCTACAAGCATCGAAATTGCACGAGACTCATACTTTAAGGTAACAACTGAAATAATGACACACTCAAGCGTATCAGCAAGGGAAAAACTGACACACGCTTCCATGTAACCAGTCAAATAATGACATACTTTCAACCAACTAACATACTTATTGACTCACTCCAGACAGAATGCGTGTAATCGAGACAAACTAATCACAGAGAAGAGTAATTCCGACAGACTGTTTCCATGCTGTATATCTCTATGACTCTATGTCGTAATAAAAGGCAGTGTTTTTGTGTGTTAGAGTGGCATGTTTTGCCTCTGCTTAGGGCGATGTAGTGTCGCCCACTGCTAGCCCCCCAACGCAACTGTAGTGGCAGTGGCAGAGGTTAGAAATCATCAAGGACTCAGTCACAGAGCGAGAGTGGGAGAGTAGTAGCTCACATCATCAATTAATCTGACAGCACCAACAGTTCACTCGCATGCATACAATCATAGAGTCGGTTTTGTAGAGAAGAATGTAATTTTACTGAAGTCCCTCAGAATGGAAATTGATTGTGTGGAGTAATGTTTATGGTTTCTCTGCAGTTTTTGATTGTTCTGTCTTTAGGCAGTATTCCGGACACAGATTTTACATATGAAAGTGTATTTCCACTGCAATTGCATCTCGAACCTCTGAGTGAAGCATTTTGAAAGAGGATGGAGATGAAGTTTATTGTGCTAACTCTTAATATTTTGTGATGTACTCTTTTGGTAGGATGAACACCAAAATGGGGGTTCTTCTTCCTGAATCACAAAAAAGTTGGTTTGCTGGTGCAGCAGATAATAATGAAGGCAAATGGAAGATTTTCTTTCATTACAGTACCGATACATAACCAAAGATACATGCAAACACAGGTGCAGATAAACATACACGCATCCATAACCACACAGACTCAGCCTCAGCACGCGCGTGCACACACACACACATACATACACACACACACACACACACACACACACACACACACACACACACACACACACACACACACACACACACACACACACACACACACACACACACACACAGTGTGAGAGAGAGAGAAACCGTGATTTTTTTTAGGACAGAGATAGACATTTGCATATTGATTTGCTGATTTATATGGGGATCAAATATTATGCAGAAATTGCTGGAGAATGGTGCTGAGAAACATATCAGCCATTTTTGGACAACAGAGCGGACTCAGTTGGACAAGTGACCGAATTCTGCTCCTTTGTTTATACTCTGATGTCGATATGGGTTCCTAAAAGGTGCCCTGAGGTTCCAGTGTTAATTCGAGCTGCTACAAATTTGATTGGAGTGTCAATGTTTACGTGGCACACGTTTGAGGGCCTGAGTATTCTCTGTCAGTTCCTAATTGTTGCCTTTCATTTTTCAAAAAAGTTCGTGATTAGGTTGAGGTTAACACACTTTAAAAATAACGGGTCTTGCACTGAGATAAGGATGTCCATTTTTCCTATGGGAACGCACGCAGACTTAGGGAGAAAATGCAAGCTCATCGCGGACAGTCACCCGCGGCTGGAATACAGCCAAGGCCCGGGGGTCCAAGAAGCAGCAGTGCTAACAATTGAATAATGATGCCACCACAAAAAATGGAGGCCCTTGATGGATGTCTCTATTTGCACAGGGGACTAAAACTGGGAAATCAATTTTAAGAATGTAGTGCATTCATTTTAAAACAGATATTTCGAAATTATGAACAATCTGGTTTTTTTTCGAAAATACATGGACACACATACACGTGTCTTCAAATTTTAAAGTGAGGATATCTTTGTTAAGGAAAAGGCAGAGGGTGCAACAGGACAATGGTGCACTTACATGTAGTAGGGAATTGTGCTGGAGATATAGTCTGAGTAATTTTCAAAGAGGCCTCATGGGCTCCAATTTGGGCTGAGGTAACATTATTTTATTCTTCAGCTTAGAAAAGGATCAAATGGAATCTTCCTGAGAAGGGATGGTATATTACTCGAACTTCCGTTGTTTATACCTCCTCACAGCAAAATGTGAGTTATCAAAACTCTTCAGTCATTTTTACCACTCGTGGAGGACTCCTGTCAATGAGTCATTGGAACTTCGCCATTGCCTGAAGCAAAATATATCCAGCCAAATCCACCTGTTCGAGGAGGAAATTCCAGTCCCAACAGCTTGAGTATGCAGAATAACTTCCTGGAGCAGATAATATGTCGGCAAACTCACGCTTCATTTTTTTAACTTTGTCTTGAGTTGAACTATTATTTGGACAAAGGTAAATATATGATACTCTGTGCCTGCCTGTGTGTCTGTGTCTGTGTGTAATGTGGTACAGGCAGGAATGTTTGGCTGAGACAACAATCAGTTCAGCCGAAATCACAGTGGTGGTGGAACTAAATCAAAGATTGTCTACTCCTCAGTCATAATGTCCCTCTAGTCTATTGATTCCCTCCAATCTGCTAAACATGTGTAGCTGGTGACCACTTGCTCCTAGTACATATGAACTCGTCTACTATGCAATACCTGTTGAAAGCCTTGCCAAAGTCCATGTGGACAACCTCTAATGGTCCACCTTCACCTATTTTCTTGGTAACATCCACAAAAACGCAATCAGGTTTATGAGGCATGATTTTCCAGCATTATCCACTCTGAGTACCTCTAATGTCATCCTCAACTGAGGATTCCCCAGAACCATTGTCGTTAGTGCCCTCGACAGGGTTCCAACCCATCTCCTGCACTTCCACCCTCAACCATTCTCTTCCCTCCTGCAATAGCGATAGGATTCCCCTTGGAAGTCTTTACCATTTCACCAGTATCCACTTTCAGAAGACCATCAGCCGCCAATTATATTACCTCCAGCGAGATGCCATCACCACTCACATATTGCCTTCCCCTCTTTTGTCCACCTTTTTCAGGGACTATTCCCAACGGGATGCCATGGTGCTCTCTTCTTTTACTCCTAACAGACACCCTATTCCACAGCTCCAACGCCGCTTCCCTTGCAAATGCTGCAGGTGTACCACTTGGGCCATCACAATTTCGTTCCTCGCTTCCAAAAATGTGCTGGATACAGTTGATCAAATTCGTGTTTATAAATTCTAAGACCTCCAGCACTTCTTTGGTAAAGTGGCCTCTCATCAAAGTATCCCTGTTAAGTTCCCTAGCATCCCGGTCTTTCTACATGGCAAATACTGATGCAAAATATTCATACCGGATATGACTCATTGAGCAGGAGTGAACTGTATTGCATTAGCAGAGGGAGGTTGAGTCCTTGTGAAGAGTGATAACCTCGCTTGGCGAGGCGCTTTTGGACTGTATTGTTGAACAGTTAATTGCATTTCTCTGTTTTTTTTTACACTGTTATAGAAGGACTGCAATGTTTTACATTTTGACTTTATATTCTTTTTTTCTTTGCTTTGAACCAAGATTCCATCCCTCTGTACTTTTGCATCTAAGATGGTGGCATAAGAGGTGAATTGTAAACTGTTTAATTATGCACGTGAGGACGATTAAACTGATAAACCTAATAAACCCAACCCTTCATCCATGTATTCTCTCATAGATGGCTATGTGAGTTTTAAGGGGCCCAATCGACTCCTGATTTCGTCTTTTGTCATTAATACACTTGTAGACTCTCTTTGACTGGAGGGAAATACAGAGCTGGGTCGGGTGTATATAGGCGCTGAAGGAGTGTGCAGTGTTACGGAGGGTTGTAGGCTCGGGAGCAACATAATGAGGACGGGAGTGTGTATGGCTGGTGGAGGTGTCAGAGATAGCAAGGTGTGTAGGGGCTGCAGGAGGCTACTGAGATAGGGAGGGTATAGCAGCTGGAGGAGTTTAAAGAGAGAGGGAGGGCTGCAGGAGCTGTTGGAGGTTACAGAGATAAGGGGGTGTAGGGGCTGGAGGACGATACAAAGATAGGGAAGATTGTATGGACTGGAGGAGGACACAAAGATAGGGAAGAGTGTAGGGATGGGGGAGTGTACAGATATGAGGACGTGAGGGCTAGTGGAGATTACACAGATAGAGAGGGGTTTTGGGGTTTAATTAATTAGATTAGATTGCATACAGTGTGGAAGCAGGTCTTTCGACCGAACAAGTCTACAGCGACCCGCAACCCACCCAGACCCATTTCCCTACATATACCCCTTCATCTAACACTATGGGCAATTTAGCATAGCCAATTTACCTAACCTGCATAGTTTTGGACTGTGGGAGGAAACCGGAGCACCCGGAGGAAACCCAAGTAGACACGGGGAGAACGTGCAAACACCACAGTCAGTCAGCAGGGGCAGGAATTGAACCCAGGTCTCTGGCGCTGTGAGGCAGCAGGGTGAAGCACTGCCGCACATTTGGAGGTTGTTGGAGGTGATCTCCCGGGACTGGTAGAGATTACAGATTTAGGGAAGGTTTTCAGGACTGTTGGAGGTTAACAGCATACTGAGGGGTGTAGGGTCCGCTGGAGATTACAGAGAAAAAGAGCCTTGCAGGTTTTGAAGTACGTTACAGAGGTAGGGAATGAGTAGCGTCTGGAGGAGGCTACAGAGATATGGAAGTGTGTGGAAACTATTGAGAGAGGAAGGTATGTCGGGCTTGATCAGTTTACAGAAATACAGAAAGTTGTTGGGTTTGTAGCAGGTGATAGAGATAAGGTGGAGTACTGGGGCAAAGGGTGTTTAGAGGGATAGGGAGATGCATTGGATATGGAGGAGGGTACAGAGATAGAAATGGCATTATGGGAGATGGTTACAAAAATAAGGAGAGATGCAGAGGCTGGAGGAGATAGGCAGGGTCGGAGGGGTGGATGGAGTTTACAGAGATATGGAGATGTGTATAGATAGGAGGTGAGAGAGATACAAAGGATGTCGAGGCTGGGGAATGTTACAGAGATACGGAGGAGTGTCGGGGTTGGTGGACTTTACACAGATTGGGAGGGATTTAGAGGCAGGTGGAACTTACAGAGATAGGGAAGAGGGTAGGAGCTGGTGGAGGTATGCAGTGGCTGCTGGAGTTTAAAGCGATAGGGAGGCTGGCAGAGATTATCGACACAGGGTTGGAGCATTTCACAGAGTTGTGGGGTGGGTTGCAGAAACTGAGGAAGGAAACAGAAATTAGGATGTGTGTAGGGACTGGAGGAGGTTATTAAGATACGGAGGGATGTTCCGCCTGGCGGAGATTATATGGACAGGGAGAGATGACGGGGCTGGTGGAGATCAGTTAAATAGCTAGGGATGCCGGGATGAGGATGTTGCAGAGATAGGGAGAGTTGGAGGGTTTGGAGTAGGTTAGGCAGATTGGGAAGGGAGTTGTGTCTGGCGATTAGAGAGATAGGGAGGGTGAAGGGGCGAGAAGAGGTTACAGACACAGTGAGGGTGAAGGGGCTGGAGGAGGTTAAAGAGATAGAGAGGGTGTTAGAGTCTGGAGGAAGTTAGAGGGATAGGGAGGAATGTCGGATTGGGGTTTGGAGAGACAGGGAGTGAAGTAGCATCTGGAGGATGGAAAGATAGGAAGATTGAAGGGGCTGGAATATTTTAGAGAGATAACGAGTGGTGTAGGGCCTGAAGGAGGTTAGTGACATAAAGAGGGAGGTAGGATCTGGAGGAGCTGAAGAGATAGGATGGGTGTAGGGCTTGAAGTGGTTAGATCGATAAGGAAGGCTGAAGGGCCTGGGGGGTGTTTACAAGATGGGAGGGCTGAAAGGGTCGGACAAGGTTAAACAGACAAGTAAGAGCGTAGCACAAGGGAGGTGGTAGGGCAATTAGGGAGAGGTATAAATACTGATGAGTTTACAATGACAGATAGGGCTGTCGTAGATGATGAAAATTATGGTGGTAAGGTGGGTCACTGCGACAAAGATGGGTATAGCAGTTAGTGTTAGTGGCAGGGATACAGAGGGACAGTTAAAAAAGCATAATTCCAGAATGACGTAATGGAGAACAAATTGTGGAACGATGTCATATACATTGGCATCAAGCAGCACTTCCTCAGCACCAACCTACTGACTGAAGCTTAGTTTCGACCCTGCCAGAGCCATTCATTCAGTGACATCATTGTATCTTTGGTTTAAAGGTGGAAAAAAAAATAAAAACAAATAATTGAATTCTAGAGATTTGGCGAGAGTGACTTCAGTTAACATCATCATAACTACGTTTGACCAAGTGTGGTGTCAAGAATTAATAGCAAAACTGGAGCAAATGGGCATCAGGGATACCTGTGCACTCGTTGAAGTTACACCTGTTATATAGGAAGATTGTTGGAATTGGTGTAGAGCTGTTCTCTCAGCTCCAGGACAGCTCCAGGACAACAGTTCCTCGGGGAGGTGTTTCTGGGTAAGTCTGTTGATCAGAAATGGAAAGTTCAGGCAGCATACGCCTACGGGATGATAGGGATGGTTTGTCGTTCGACAGAGACGATTGGTAGTAGTTTAACTGGGCAGTCATCATTCCTCAGGTAGGGGCAAGTTCGAGTAGGACAGTCGTTCACAGTCACTACAGTCAGTGCAGTAATTGAACCAACGCTGTTGGCATTATTCTATAGTACAAACTAGCAGTCCCAATGTATGATTAAAACAAGCCCGCACTGAACTCCTTCGGGCAGATATTTTAATATTAATTTGTTCAGATATGTTGTTACACATCTTTGGACCAGATGGAACTTGAAGCAAGTTTCCTGGCTCCATGAGAAAGACACTATCAAAAAGTTATGAGTGTTCTCTGCCCAAGGCCCAACAATCGTCAGCTGTGTCATAAAGTCACAAGTGGAGGTGATCGCCAATGATTGGACAATATTCACAATTTGACAATGTTCGCGATTACACAGATATGCCAAATATGCAGGTGTGCTTAAAAGGGACAAATAACGTTTGCAGTATGCACGGGACAGAAACAGATCACGTTTCACATTACAGAATTGGACCATATCCTCCACCATTCAATGACATCACCAGCATCGAACTCCCAAACTTTCAATATCCCAGAGATTTACATTAACCTGAACTGAACTGACCATATAAATTCATTGCCAATCCTGTAAAGAGCTTATGCCTGAAACGTCTACTCTCCTTCGTCTCGGATGCTGCTTGACATGCTGTGCTTTTCCAGGGCCACACGTTTCGAACCAGATAACTTCACTGGCTACAAGAATATGTCAACCGCTCGGAATTGTGCAGTAATAACTCACTTCAAGATTTCTGAATTCTTGCGCACCATCTATAAGATACAAGTTGAATGTGTGTGCGACTTCGTTTCTCCCACTGCAGATTCAAACTATATTCACTAACATTCATGAGCAGCAATGCCTGCCATCTACACAGTGCTCTGTAGAAATTTGCCAAGGCTCCTTACAGAATATGTCTGTAACCACGATCATCAAGAAGGACAAATGCAACAGATATATGTTCAAGTTCAATTCCAAGCCACCTACCATACTGATTTGGAAATATATTGGTGTTCCTTCTGCGTCACTGTTTCAAGTTCCCTCCCTCATGGTATTGTACGTCTACCTACATCACATAGACTGCAGCGGTTCAATGTGGCAGCTCACCCCCAACTGTTCAAGGGCAACAACGGACGGGCTAACCACTTTGCATGAATATATTAAAATGAAAAAGCATTATCCAAACGTGCCCAACACTGGGCACTGAGTTTTTTTTTGTCTTATGAGCTCAGGCTTTTTCGGACGAATCAGTACCTTTCCTATTGTGAACAGCTGAAGGGATTTGCTGTTTGAAACAATCTGTCAGTCTTTCAGAGGTCTGGCCTACATACCAAGCATCATACAGACACTGATATTCACATAATACATTTTTGAGCTGTGGGATAGTTAGAGGCAATTGAAAATATTCTCACATCTGACGACAGAATTTTTGCACACAAAGTATTATTGTTGCCATGAAAATGATAATGTGTGAATACTAGCACACAATATTAATAGGAGGGAATATAACTACATTTTCAAAGTTCTTGTACTAAATAATAGTTTGATTTTGGATGTGGTAACACGACTCATCATTTCAAAGCCCCTCACTGTTAGTTGTGCACTGTTTTCATCATACTGTTTTCAGAAAAGTGAACTGAATAAATGGGTTGACTTTGTGCTCCTTGGAAAATCGCAAAGTATGTATTGTCAAAGAATGTTGAACCTTCAGTAAAGACCAATATTCTTAATCTTCAGAAAAATGCTGAAAATAGTTACATAGAAAATTCCAGCTCTAATCACATGCGAGGATGTTGGGGTGGGATCATTTTGCCCATCAATGGAGCTGCACAATTCAGGTTGGAGACTGACGTTATGGAGCTGACATACACTGGATATGGTTTATGAGCGATTCAATGTATGGCGCCGTGTGCTGCAGGAGTCCATTGTATTTATACCACCTTTATTCAGGATCGGATCCAAGATGCAGAATTAGAGTTGAGGTGGCATGCTAGAAGAGATAAATGTACAGGACAAACTTGTTGTCAGTTGAAATTTACAAACGTTTAACTGCGTTTGGACCAGCAATAAGGCCTGTGCTCGTCCATCGTTTAGTCTTGCCCACACGTTTCCCTGTTGTTCAGGTATGATTGAGCTTGTCTTTTCTGATGGATTGTGTGAATAACTGTCCAGTCCCAGTTTTGAAGCTTAATGGACAGACTTTAGAGATGTGCAGTATTGTGGACGTAGTGGTGAGTCCCAGTAATAGTGAGCCTGAGTTCAGACATTTTTTTTCAAAGCCATTTTGAACAGATTTGCTAATGGTGTGTTTTCTGATCTGAACATGAATCCGCTGTTCACTACTGTCATCGAACTGCGTAATATTTAGATGTGTCCACTTCAGTTGCTATCAAATGAAAAACAATCATGTTTGGTTTATTTTAATATATGTAATAAATAAACTTTTATTAACTTTTCATTGTACAAAATGTAAAAGTGACCTTCCATAAATTTCCCACAGACTAATCAAGCAGCAGTCAGACATTGTCCTTAAAGCAGGATTATGTGAACAGGACTACGTCCCAAGCAACATCACGGCACGGTGGCACAGTGGTTAGCACTGCTGCCTCACAGCGCCTGAGACCCGGGTTCAATTCCCGCCTCAGGCGACTGACTGTGTGGAGTTTGCACGTTCTCCCCGTGTCTGCGTGGGTTTCCTCCGGGTGCTCCGGTTTCCTCCCACAGTCCAAAGATGTGCAGGTCAGGTGAATTGGCCATGTTAAATTGCCCGTAGTGTTAGGTAAGGGGTAGATGTAGATGTAGATGTAGATGTAGGGGTATGGGTGGGTTACGCTTCGGCGGGGCGGTGTGGACTTGTTGGGCCGAAGGGCCTGTTTCCACACTGTAAGTAATCTAATCTAATCTAGTCACAATAAAACATAGAACAATACAGTGCTCAATAGCCCTCAATATTGCACTGAACTGTCAACTAATCTAAGCCCATCTCCCTACATTATCCAATCATCATCCATATGTTTATCCAAGGACCGTTTAAATGCGTTGAGTGTAGCGGAGTTAACTGCATTGGCAAACAGGGCATTTCGCGATTTTACCATGGCCTGAGTAAAGAATCTGCCTCTGACATCTATCTTAAATCTACCACACTCCAAGTTGCAGCTATGCCCCCTCGTAAATGCTGATGTCATCATCCTAGGGAAAACACTATCACTGTCCACCCTATGTCATCCTCTGACAATTTGGAATGTCTCAATTAAATCCATTCTTAGTCTTCTTTTCTCCAATTTGAACAGAACCAAGCCCATCAGCTTTTCCTCAAAAGACCTTTGCTCCAGTCTAGGCAACATCCTGGTAATTCTCCTCTGCAACGTTTCCAATGCTTCCACGCGTTTCCTGTAATGGGGCGACCAGAACTGTACTCAATATTACAAGTGTAGAGTTGCAGCATGACATCACGACCCCAGAACTCAATCCATCTACCAATAAAACCTAACACACAGTATGCTTTCTTAACTGTACTATCAACATTGGTGGCAACTTTCAGCGATTTATGTCCATTGAAACCTAGACCCCTCTGCACATCCACACAACCAAGAAACTTACCATTGACATAGTATTCTGCTTTCCTGTTATTATTCCCAAAATCAATCACCTCACATTTATCTGCATTGATCTCCATTTGCCACATCTCAGCCCAATTTTGCAGTTTATCCAAGTCCTTCTGCTATCTGCAACATTCTTCCAAACTGTCCACCACTCCACCGACTTTAGCATCATCTCCAATCTTACTCAGCCATCCACTGATGTATGTGTATTAGTCACTTATAAAAATGACAAGCAACTGTGGTCCCAAAACAGATCATTGTGTCACATTCTAGTAACCGATTTCCAGGCTGAATATTTTCCATCAACCACCACTCGCTGCCTTCTTCCAGAAAGTGAATTTCTAATCCAGAATGCTAAATCACGCTCAATCCCATGCCTCTGCATTTTCTCCATCAGCCTACAATGTGGAAGCTTATGAAAGGTGTTACCGATGTCCATGTACAGCATGTCAAATGCCCTACCCTCATCTACATGCTTGGTCACCTTCTCATAAAAGTCAGTGAGGTTTGTGAAACAAATCCTACCCTTGACGAAACCATGTTGACTATCTCCGATCAAATTGTTGATTGCGTGATGGTAATAAATCCTGTCTCTTATAATCCTTTACAACACTTTTCCTATAACATAAGTAAAGCTCATTGGTCTATAATTAAGTTCGGCATCTCTTCTGCCCTTCTTGAACAATCCTACCGTCCTGTGGTACTAATCCTGTAGACAATGACGACTCAAAGATCAAGGCCAAAGGCTTGGCATTCACCTCAACAGCTTCTCAGAGAATCCTTGGATAAAACCCATCTGACCCATATGACTTACCTACTTTCACACGTTCTGGATTGACAACACCTCCTCCTTTCAATCCTCAATCCCTTACCGTCTAATAGCCCGTATCTCAGTCTTCTCCTCCACAATATCCTTCTATCCCTGAGTGAAAGCAGTTGAGAAGTATTCGTTTCGTACATCTCTGATCTCCACAGAGTCCACACAGAACTTCCCACTTCTGTTTATGACTGGTCCTATTTCTACCCCAGTCATCCTCTTATTCCTCACATAACAATATAAAGCTTTAGTGTTCGCCTTCTACCTGATAAGGTATATTTTGTCCCCTCCATATTCTTCTTAACTCTCTCTCTTTGAATCCTTCTGAGCTAATATGTAACTCGCCATCGCCTCATCTGAATCATCATGTCTCAACATCACATAAGCCGCCCTCTTCAGCTTAAAAAGAGATAACTTTCTTCAGTAAACCACGGTTCCCTTACCCTGTCACTTCCTCCCTGTTTGACAGGAACATACCTATCAAGAATACATAATATCCCTTCTTTGAACCAGCTCCACTTTTCCATTGCCCCCCGTCCCCTGCATTTTTCTACAGCATTCTCGGCCTCCTAAGTCTTGACTCATCATATTAATATTCTCGTTTCCCGTCAATAACTCCTGCCCTTTCCATCGCTAAACTAAACACAACCAAATGATCTTAACTCACTCCTAAGAGTTCACCTTCCACTAAATCAAACACCTGGCCTCGTTCATTACCAAGCACCAAATCCAGTCTGGCTTTCCCTTTTGTCGGCCCTTCGACATATTGTGTCATGCAACCCTCCTGCACACATTGCTCCAAAGCCGATCTATCCGACTTCCTAGCGTTATTCCATTTCTAGCCTATCTTGTCCCCAATAATGACAACTCGGTTCCTTTCACTCCAACCCAGAATCGTTTTGCAAATCCTCTCCTCCACATCCCTGGAAGTTTGTGAAGGCTTATGAATAACTCCCAGTAGTGTGATCTCGCTTGTTTCTAAAATCAGCCCATCTCACCTCAGCAGACGAGTCCATGTCAAAAGGTCTTTCAGCCACCGTTAGAATGTCCTTTAGAAACAAAGCCGCACCTCTCCCCACCCCCGCCTTGTAACACTTCCTGTGAAATTAGTGAAAGATCTAAACCCTCAAACCTGCAGCCTGCTCTCTCCATGTCTCCGAATTGGTCACAACATCAAAGTCGCAGGTATATATCATGCTGCAAGCTCACCTTAAAACTGCCAGCACTGTCCTGTGACCGTGAAATGCTCTCCATGTCCTTCCTACACTCAGCTTCCCGTGCAGTGGACCTACACCACAGGTTCCCATCCCTCGGATGAGCAAGTTTCAACCCACCCAAATAACACTGGTAAGTTTCCCACCCAGGATATAAGTACCCCTCTGGTTTAAGTAATGACCGTCCAGTTTGTAGAAGACCCACATTCCCCAGAATAAACTACAATTATCCAGATATTGGAAACACTCCCTCGTGCACCATCCCTCGAGCCACCCATTCAACTGATATCTCCCACTGTTCCTCCTCTCGCTTGCATGTGGCAAGAGTAATAAATGATAAATAACAGCTCTGTTTGTTATATGTTCTATGTTCCACGATTTTTTGCAGATATTAGGAGGAAGGTGTAAAGGAGATGTCAGAGGTCGGTTCTTTGCGCAGCGAGTAGTGAATGCATGGAATGCGTTGCCAGCTGTGGTGGTGGAAGCAGAGTCATTGCGGGCTTTTAACCGTCTGCTGGACAGAGCTGAACGGTGCATATGTTAAGTTACTATATTTTACATTAGATTAATTGTAAACACAACATCGTGGACCAAATGGCCGGTTCTGTGCAGTGAGTTCCTATGTTCTGTGTTCTATTTATAATCCCACAATAAATGGTTAGGATCTATCTGTGCTGTACTGTCACATGTAGTTTTCAAAGATCGTGGACAATGAAAGAGACCATTGGAGGTGGAGGCTACTCTCCAACAATGAAATCCCCGGTTATGGGGGAGTGCAGCACATCAGGGAAAATTTAAAGCTGCTGCATTTGTAACAATCTTCAGCTAGAAGGGCTGAGCAGATGATCCATTTCGTCCTCTTCCAATAGGCGACAAACTTCAGACATTCGATTCATTCCACACAACGTCAAGAAATGGTTGGAGATACTGGAAACTGTGATTTAAGTCCGGAGATTGTCACACCTCTAGCCAAGCAGTTCCATTCCAGCAAGAACACTGACAACTACTAAAAATATGATAAGCTGCCTAGGTATGACCTCCAAACAAAAACCAGGATACTTGGATTGCAGGCGGTCGCTGACCCATCTTTTTTGGTCTACATTGTAAATGCGAAGGAAGTGTCAGCAATAATGTGATCAGTCAGCAGTAAGCTGCACAGTGTCATTCAGGCAGCGCCCAGTCAGGCTCACTCAGCTCCTGACCATATTGGCAAGGTCAGTTCAAAAGAGTGGAATTGCAAAGGGGCAGTGAGAGTAATTACACTTAATATGAAGGCACCATGTAACTGTGTGTGACAATAGGAGCCAAGTCAAGTTGGAATCTGGCAGAGATACACTCCTGGAAAGAATTATCATGAGAGAAAATGTTCAAATGCATCGAAACTTGCAAAACATGCAGGTTTCGTCTGAAAAATAGTAAGTCATGTTCATGCCACACAAATATTAGACAAATACGACAAAAAAGAACCAAACCGTCACTCTACGAGTTTCAATAACATTACTATGACTGAGTCGTCAACAGGGTATTTATCATCAGCGTGGGTGCTACCATTGCCAAGAAATTGCCCTTGGACAGCCACATAAATAATACAATCTTCGAGAGAATTTCAGAGGCCTGCATTCTGCAATGAGTATCTCACCTGCAGACTCTCTAAAACCTGTGAGAGACTGCATGTCAGAAATAACCCAGGACAAAACCAGCCCAACTAATTGCTGTCATTTCCACGATCATCTCTCCCTTCCACCACTGATGCTCAGTAGTAGCAGTGAAAACCATCAATAAGATTCACTGCATCAAGGCTTATTAGACAACACCTTCTAAACCCACTGTCATCTAGAACAACAAAGGCAACAGGTACTTTGGAAAAAACAGTTGTCTGCAAGCTCGCTTCTTCATATGGTCAGATGGAATGAGGTTTGCTCGTGAGTTGATAATTCTCACATCCTCAGAGCACAAAACCAGTCCAAACGCGCCAAGACCTGGACAAAAGTTAGGCTTGGGCTGACTTTGGACAAGTAATATTCGTGCCACATAAATGTTAGCCAATAAACATCATAAATAATATCACCATCGCTATTCAATATCCAAAGACAGTACCATTTCTGAATCCATTGGCACTAACATTCTCAGGTTCATTCAAAAGACCATCAGGATCAAGAAGTGTTTATGCCTGAAGCACGGATTCTCCTGCTCCTCTGATGCTGCCTGACTTGCTGTGCATTTCCAGCACCACACTCTCGACGTTACTAAATTTTATTCTGTTTCGCCAAATCGTGTCTCTGAGGTTCAAGTCAGGAATATGATGGAACAATCTCCATTTGTCTGAATGACTGTAGCTCCAATAGCACTCAAACAGTTTGACATGATTAAAGACTACGCAGCCAATTGAAAGGTCCCCATCAACAATCACATCCTCTCTCCACGACCGACACTTACCCGCAATTGTGAGTGCCATAACATTCCTTCGAGAGCACCATCCACACTCATTACCACTGTCATCTGGAAAAGAAAGTGCAGTATTCACAGAATAGTGATTATCATGCATTTGATTCTAACGTAAGTACTATAAAAGACAAAGCTAGACGAAGAATTATAGTCCTAGTATGTCCCAGTCTCATTTTATTAAGCTTTGATGAGATTTCATTCAAGTGAACAGGAAACAATAACGCGAAGATGAATCCGGAACAGGGAAGTAGCAGATATTCTGATGGGAGAACACATGTTTCCAAGAAAATATGTGCTCACACAGTAAATATGGTCAACCTGCTGAATCCAGAGCTCTGTGGAAGTCTAGCAAATCACGGGCAGAACAGGAGACCTTACATCAGATTATGGGAACTCAAATCTACAGAAAACCGTGTGGCGTGTGGAATGTGTAGGGGTGAGATACAAAATGAAATTAAAGACCAAATAGTGTGTATGAAATGATGGTGGCAAGAAACGTCAAACAATTTTTAGCAGGTTTCTTTCAAATGCAGAGAACGAAAATATGTAAGGACCATAAACAGCAAACAATATAAACCATTTACTAGCAGTTGTGTGGTTGTAATTAGTTTGTATATGGTTCTGTGTTTGAATTGAACCTTCAAGGTACATCACCAATGTGAGCTATTGTGAGGAATCAGGGAGAATTTTCTGAGAACCCACCAGACATTTCTGGATGTTACTGCATTTAAAAATATAAGATCTATTCATCGAGATAGGATGGTAAGGGTGGCAAGTTTTGGAAATCCGTTATGACAAGAGAAATTATGAGTTCAGTCAAGAACAGCAAGGAACCACATCTAAAAGTTTGGAAACGGAAGACAGTTGAAGGCCTCGAAAAACATTTTAAAAACAAACAGCAAATGCATATCAAAGAGTTAGGAGGGCTAAAAGGCAACGTGATGTGTCTTTGACAGACAGGATTAAGGAAAATCCAAAATCAGATAATCAGGATTAAGAAGGTCGCCAGTGAAAGCGTAGTCGACTCAACAGCAAAGGAGGGAGTTAATGCATGGAGCTGGAGGAAGTGTGTGAAGTCCTTTACGAAAATGTTGCACCTGCATTGAAAAAAGAATAAGGTACATGGTTCATGGTCAGTCGAGAAAATGAGATGTATATATTCCAGAGCATTTCAATATTAAAAAGAAATGGAGGATGTGCTGTGGGTTTCGAAAAAGCATTCAGGTAGACAAGTCTCCAGTATATGATGTGTTTAATCCCAGAATACCGAGGGAAGGGAGGGAATAAATTGCAAATGTCTTGTGCATACTTGTTGTATCCTCTTCAGTCAGAAGAGAGGTTCTAGAGAACTGTTAATTATTGTTAACTCACAACTCAAAACGCTTGCCCTACCTGCTCATACCTTATACACCTTTTCATACACTTCTTTAATCATTTCATGATAATCACTTTGATGGCATTACTAGTTATCATGAGAATCTGACAGCCAACATTTAAGCAAGTTATTGACATACAGCACACAATGATTGTAACAACAACATTCATTCGTCTGTTACTTTGGATCAAAATTGAAGATTTCTCCTATGTGGGAAAAACATTCACCAGTAAAGTTCTTAATTCCACAGTCCATAATGACCACTCCAATCTTCTCTAATTCGAGAGAAAACAAACCTGCTCTCTCAACCCTGCTCCAGTAAAGTTAAACCGAAAAACAAAATTATGTGTGTCCTTGCATCACTCCACATAACCATCTGAATTCGTGGATAAGGGCAGTTAAATACTTAACAAAACTGACGAGTCTTCCATTCTTCCGAGATGCTTCAGATGGAGGATACCAGTTTATCTGAGTGTACAGTGCAGCAGCTGCAGCTGCAGACGAGGTGAATGCTGCATTCTATGCTGTATCTGTTCCCACTTGGCTGTTAAATGGAACAAAGCTAACTGGCTCTTCTGTTGTTAGCTTGACCAGTGAACCTTCATGACCCGTCAATTATCGAGAGACAAGATAAAACTCACGTTTTTAATGCCCAGAGGAAGACCACGGACAACAAACGCACCGACCTTCTCTTCATTTTTGCTACTTTCTTCATTTTTCGTGCTCATGACTGGGGATTAGATTGAATCAATTGGATCGGGCTGTGGAGGGGTGGGCGGTGGTCTGAAGGCAGACTTAACATGTGAGTGGAGACACTCTGGAGACGATGTTAGCTGCTGAAAGTATCTAGGCATTTCCTCTCTCATTTCTTCCTTGCCAAGATAAGTATAAGTATGAAGACAGTCACACAGTTAAATACAGTAATTTGAGTCTGCCTATTTCAACATGCTTTGAATTCCTTAAGTCTGTTATTCTGTTCACTATTTATGGCATTTTTAAGTTTCATTCAATGAATATACTTCTAAATTGTAGTGCCTAAACAATTAAGTAAATCATAAACAACAATCAATGATCCGAAAATCAGGTGACAGCATTAAGCTTATTAAAATGATTTTCCTTTAATAAATTGATACTTGCCTAATATGAAAGCTGTTAGGAAAAGTATTTCAAAAGTATGGAACAGCAAGAAAACATGAAAATTTTTCCTGTGCTTTAGCAATTGAAGAGGCAGTTTCAGTTCAAATTAAAATATCAAATATTCATGGGAAACAAATACAAAATATTTTAAAATATGGTGTCCTAGTGAAACTGCTCAAATAAAACATTTGGAATTATTGTGGCAACTTTGGTAGAGACCAATCTTCTTTGAATTTGGATCTTAAAAGGGCCCAATGAAGTCTTAACAATAATTAACAGAACTGCAACATCTCAGCCTTAAGATCGAATATTCTCAGAAAACATCAAACTCGAAATGCAATCTTCAGATTGTGAACACTCTGCATTAAAAATACAGCAGCGAAGATAATTTAATACAGTGCGATCATCTGCTTCAAGCATGACCACTGACCCAACATTTTCTTTGAACAGGCATTGCAGAATTTAAAACAAATCAAGTGTTTAATCCAGTCGCTTTAAGGTTACAAGTCTCATAATTTTAAAATACATAATGTTATACAATTCCAATATAAAATCCAAATCTGCCTCCTTGCATATCCCACAAAGCACACTGAATTGAGATCCTGATTCAAAGAAGGTGTAACAATTACTGAAAAGGATTTTCCAAACCACTATGTAAGCAAACCAAAATTTATAAACATCGAATAATCTCATCATGGAACAATTTACATTCAAACTTTCCTTTTGCAACCCAACTTTTCGTGCAACCTTAATTTATGTGCTTCTCGTTTTTTTTTTAAGTGTTTGCATCCTCTCACTGATGTTACACTTATGAAAAGCTAAAACCCTCGCAGCGGAACACATGGTGCCACAGTCCAAGCCACTCTCTTGCCTCAGACCAGACACTCGCAGAGCCTCAAATTTCACCACTGGGCGACATTAACCCCGTTTCCCAATTTACTCATCATGGGCTCTCGAATCCCAATTAAACACAGCCGACTTGACAAACTTCCCCACCCCCAATACCACGCAGTGGACTTGAACCTCACTTAAACTCAAGGGACTCAAACCTCTGCTTGTCAGTGCACTTACTAATCTGTGTCTCTCGACTGAACTGATTACCACTCGAGGATTCTGTAGAGTAAAGAGCAGTTGAACGAGGGACCGTTTCTGACACACAGGAATATCGAGCGGGACCAAAGTTTAAAATCTTACCTTGTGGACCTTTCTGGCTAGAGGTATCAATGTTCGAGACGATGGTTGACACCATCCAGTCAGTTGGATCCTGCTGACTACGCTAATATTGTCGTGCTGTTTCCCTCTCCCATATCAGACGAAGCAAACACTCATAGACACAGTATGCCTTTACCTCCTTCATCTTTATTCCCGGTCCTGAGGGTGAGAGATGATCGCCCATGTGCACAGAGATAAGAGTTCTTGGAATTATCGAAAAGCAGATTTTTAAGGTATTATAGAGTTACATCCGGGGAGTAGCATCCAAATAAGGCAACAACTATATTTACTGGGTGGTCATTGCAATCAGCGAGCGTCAACAGTAAAGATTAATTCATCTGGCATTATGCAATGAACGTTATGAACCTTGTCAACTGGGTTTATATAATGAATGCTTTTAAACTTGTTAACTGGCTTTACATAACGAATTTTTTTTTTAACCAATTAACCCACTATCTTTGCCTCCAGCAACTCATTGTATACTGCAAGTTCTTATCGAGTCAAAGACATGTGAGCTGAGCCTTTATCTCACACATCCTAAACGTAACTCTTTCCCTACCTGCTCATATCTCATACACCGTATCAACATCCTCCCACTCACTGTGGGGAAATTCAATATGGAGAATTTCACATGTAATTCAGACCTGGTAACTAGTAACTAGTAACTAGTTACATGTCGCCTCTGTCTCCTGCGGCATTCTATCTTGGACACAAACGTCTCAGGGGACGCTGCACAGACAGAAAGTGCATGTACGTCACACTCACTAATGCTGACATCTGTCACATACCAGCCTCACCGTAAAATCGCAGCACATTTCCGACCAACTTCCAGTACGATTTTGTACTTCAATGCTGCAGCTTAGAGTGTACTGACAAGTCTCATTGTACTGCTGCTTCAAGAGAACTGTTGTCATAGACACACACACCCAGCTCATGGACTGTTCCTGTGCGCTGGTCTATGCGTGTTTTTATAAACCTCACTTTGAGCTGACCTGAATTCTCACAGAATTATTGCCTTGCCTCACCCTGCCTTTATCAGTGTATCCCGTCACCCAAAGCTCGCAGGCTCACACGCCTGCTGTGTTGTCTTGTTCTTTACCACAGACACAAAACCAGGAAGCTTTGCATTATTGCCAACAGTCAGTCAAGGTGCCTAGCACAGTGAGTCAAGGAAAATCTCAAATACTAGTCCGGAAGCTGGAACGTGGTCAATAAGCCTCGCGTGTTGTTGGGATCAGGTACATTCCCCTCTTAGTAGTGAGGACCTGAATGTTGAGCATACCCCCTATCCCTGTTGGCTCTTTCTGCCGTACTCTGGAATGTGAGAATTACCAAGCGGTATTAAGGATGATGGAGATGGTTGCCACAGCGTTTAGTGTGTGGAAGGGTGGCGCAGTGTCCTGAATAGGAAGCAATGACTCCAGGCATATTTGGGGAGAGGGACACAGAAGAGGTTAGAGAGGACAGGAGAGAAGGTATTGCTTTCAGTGAGAATGGGAGAACATGAGCCTTGTTGGGAATTGGGTGTAGTGACAGAGGTAGAGTGTTTGTAGATCTCCACCAGAAGTCCCACAGCCTCCACGGATTCAGAAAAGGTGCGATATAAAACAGGATGAAGCTGGGTCACACTTTCTTTTTGTCCAGTGCAGTCAATGTAGAGAGTGACCTCCTCCGTGTTGTGTAGATTTCTAAATTCTTGAATTTTGACTGTATCTGATACGATTAATGTACTGGGATGAGGGGAGAGGTCAGGAAAGGTAGGTATGTAATTTGTTTAGCGTCAAAACAGTATTGATTCCATCCTTTACACATAATGCTACTTCACTGTGTTGTCCTATTTTTCCGTCGTGCATAAGTGGTGAAAACGCCTTGGATACCAAATTCTCTGCATCCACATCTCCACACTGGGCAAGTACATCTGACCAGTTTCATACTATTTGTAATGTCATTTCATTTGCCTTGTTCAAAAGATAGGAAGGAATTCAGGGATGAAAGGAAATACTCGAGACCAGCATGGCTGTAAGTTACAGAGGGGCTTGCAGAGTTAGGAAGCTGTTTGCAAGTTGGGGATATTATAGGGGTATGGATGATTCCAGGAGCACGAGAAAACAAATAACTGGCAGGGGAGTTGTGGGTTGAGGGATGGTGTGCACACACATACAGCCCAGACTGTGACAGAAGAACTGACCTGTCGACCTGCACAGATTATGGTCAATGGAGCACATTCATTTCACATCAGCTGAAACACATTGTGTTTTCACTGCAATGCTTTTCAACTGAACTTTTCGGATCTGAGACTCTCTTGAGTTGGCCGCTGATCAAAACATTATACCTGGGAGATGTTCCTGCAGGGAGTCATTTATCTTGTAACTGTTTCAGGTTGGTGTCTCATCAGGTCACAGATAGAATATATTTCAATTCAGAACTGGACAAGTTTCATTGCATTTATAGCTACACACATCCGTTCTGGAAAGAGTCTCACAATGAGATCAGGAAGATCGCAGGCTCCCTCTCTTGAATGAAAATGTTTAACTGCTCTCACCTATCCTGCAACTGAGCACCCAAATCCAAGCGAGAAGATGACCGACTCTCCCCAGCCTGTGCAGTCTCAGCAGCCGGTACATATTCCATTACGGAGTCCCACTGTCATATAATTAAGGTTCCACACTTGAAAATGGGACTTTATATTTGCAGCTCAACAGCTTTTTCCTTTAAAATACACAACCAGGAAAATCGCAGATTCCTTCTTCTGTGCCTTAAATTGCCACTGTCTGTAATATTCTTCATGTTTTATACCCCTGCCCAACTCTGTAAGGTCTCTCGTTTCGATATTGATTCCTACTTCAGTGACATCCCAAAACCCCACAAACATCCCGTGTCTCGACAAACTCTCCTCTTCATGGAGAAGGTCACATAAATACAGGTGGATCGAAGTTTGGAAGAGTTTAGAGATAGCAAGGGACATTCTGGATGGAGGAGGTTGAAATTGAGAGTTTGCAGTAAACAAAAAATCAACAAATCTTGCAATGGCACTGCAGCGGATTTATGAGATGAGGTTCTACTGAAAAGGATGTTACTACTCTGGGAGGATTTCTCAGTGATAGATGAGGGTTGCAGCAGTTGGAAAAGGTTTTCGAGATAAAGAAACTTGTAGTGGCTAATAAAGGTTAAAGCTATGTGGGAAGTTTTAACATTTGCTGGTGGTTTCAGAGACGGGGAGGCATGGAGGTCTTTTCACAGATAGGGCGGGCATTAGAATGTGGAGGTTGTAGATATATCAAACTGTTTAGGGACAGACGGTGGTAACAGAATTAGGAGCACTGTGGAGACAAGAGGATGTTACCCAATGGTTAGACATTGGTGTAGGCTGCACAACAGGGAAGATTGCAGGGGCTGGAGGAAGTTGAAGAGATATGCAGAGTTGTAGGTTCTGTGGAAAGTTGCATATATAATGAGCACTGTAGTGGCTGGAAGAGGTTATGGAAATAATGAAATTTGTCAGGGCTGGAGGGTGTTTGTGGCATGAGTGGCGGTGTGGACTGGGCGGGTTACAAAAATTTGGAGGTTTCTGCAGATCGGAGTAGTTACAGCTAAAGTGCTGTAACAACTTGAGCGTTATAACAGTAAGAAGGATAGTTGTCGAGACGAGAGGAGATTTCAGAGAAAGGAGGTATATATGGACTGTATGTGTTCTAGAGATAAGAGGGCTTCATTGGTTAATGGACGATTTAAAGATAGGAATATATCGTCCAGGATCGATGAGATTACAGAGAGAGGACATTATTGGAGTTGGAGAGCTCGGAAGACATCACACCGAACCACACTGACCTTATAGCAGAGAAGGGTGCGGTTTTGCCCATCATGTTTGTACCAGCTCCTCAACTGAACTCATGACTGAGTAATGATCTCCTGCTTTTCCCATACCTTTACACATTAGATGTAATCACAATAATTATCCAGTCCTCTCTTGAATGGTTCAATTGAACAGAAATCTACAACACATCCAAGTGTGTACTAACTATTTGTTGAGTGAAAATGTTCTTACCTACATCAATATTTCTTCTTTTGCATATCACCTGAACTTTGGGCACTCTCATTTTGTCGCTTTGATGAACGGGAGCAGATGTATTCGCTATATTGAAAACCTCTACCAGATCTCTTCTTAGCCACCTTCTCTCCAACGTTTTCAGGCTGATTTCACAGCTCAAATTTCTCATCCACGGAGTAATTCTTCTCCAATTTGACAGAGCGGCGAGAAGAGTAGCGGAGGTGAAGCGATTGGTCCTGGAAGGTAAAGGCTTAATATATAAGAGGTAAAAACAATGACTGCAGATGCTGGAAACCAGATTCTGGATTAGTGGTGCTGGAAGAGCACAGCAGTTCAGGCAGCATCCAAGTAGCTTCAAAATCGATGTTTCGGGCAAAAGCCCTTCATCAGGAATAAGAATGAAGGGTTTTTGCCCGAAACGTCGATTTCAAAGTTACTTGGATGCGGCCTGAACTGCTGTGCTCTTCCAGCACACTAATCCAGAAAAGGGCTTATTATGTATTTGGGCAGTGCTAAAACCCGAGATACAAAACGTGTAGTATCTCCCTCCTGCCCCCTGCTCTAATTGGAAGAAAATGATTCTGTAAGTGAGGCATTTATTGATTTCTGAGCTTTCTTTTTAATATTTTTAAGTGCATTGTTTGGTTTTACGTCGCTCATATAAAGCTAATCTTACAATGGCAGTGGACCTCAGACCCGTGGCATGTGCCTCATGCTTGATGTGGGAGCTTAAGAACATGTCTGACGTTCCTGACTCATACAATTGAAAGAAGTGTGTGCAGCTGCACCTCTTGTTTGATTGCAAGCAGGCTCTGGAGCTGCGGATGGAGTCACTGTGGAGCACCCACAAAGCTGAGGAGGTCGTGGATAGCACGTTTAGTGAACTGGTCGCACCACAAGTTAGGATAACTGAGGGAGACAGTGAATGATTGACCAAAGACTGAAAAAGAGGAGGAAGGCAGTACAGGAGTCCCCTGCAGTCATCTCGCTCCAAAACAGGCGTACCATTTTGGAAAATGATGGTGTAGGTGCTGTAGAATTTTTCATATATAATGAACACTGTAGTGGCCAGAAGAGGTTATGGAAATAATGAGATAACCAGGGGAGGCCAGCAGTTGTCATGATCATGGCACCGTAGCGGGCACTGCTGTTTAGAAGGGCCATAGTCACAGGAGATTCAATAGTGAGGGGAGTAGAGAGGCGTTCTGGGGCTGAAAACGGGAATCCGGGATGGTATATTTCCTCGCAGGTGCTCGGGTCAAAGATGACACCGATTGACTGCAGAGCATTCAAAAAGGGAGGGTGTTGTCATGGTGCATATAAGCATCAATGATGTCAGTAGAACACGAAATGAGATCCTGAAAGAAGAATTCTTGGACCTAGGAGAGAAGTTAAAGAGGAGAACCTCAAATGTAGTGATCTTGGGATTACTACCAGTGCCACGTGCTAGCCAGTGGAGAAATGAAAATAAAGGCAGGATGAACACGTGGCTTGAGAGATTGTGTAAGAGGTAGGGGTTCAGATTTGTTGGACGTTGGGACCAGTTCTGGGGAAGGTGGGACTATTAGAAAGTGGATGGTCTATATCTGAACCAGATCGGAACCAATATTTTTGGGGGAGTTTTTGCTACTACTGTTGGGGAGGTTTGAAACTAATGTGGCAGGGGACTGGCAACCGGAAGAGAAAACAAGTCGGCAGCGAGGTGGAGATTGTGGGAATTATGAAGACAACATTAATAAAGAGAAGAGTAGGCAGAGAGCAGGTGAGCGCATAAAAAAAAAGACTGGTGGCCTGAAATGCATTTACTTTAATGCAAGGAGTGTAGTGTGTAAGGCAGATGAACTTACTGCTTGGAAAGGTGCCTGGGAGTACATCGATTGCAATCACAGAAAAACGGTTGAAGGAAGAGCATGATGCTTGGCAACTAAATGTTCCAGGACATAGATGCTTCAGACAGGACAGGGAGGGACGTAAAAGGGGAGGTGGAGTTGCATTGCTGATCAGAGATGACATCGTGGCTGTGCTAACGGCGGACACTATGAAGGACTTGGGTAGTGAGGCATGATGGGTGGAGGTGAGGAATATGAAGTGTGCAGTTACATTATTCGGGCTATATTACAGGCCTCCCAACAGTGAGTGTGAGGTTGAAGAACAAATAGGTAAACAGATAATTGAAAGGTGTAGAGGCAATAGGGTAGTGGTGATGGGAGGTTTTAATTTTCCCAACATTGACTGGGATACACTTAGCGTCAGAGGCCTGGATGGGGGTAGAATTTGTAAGAAGCGTCCAGGAAAGTTTTCTAGAGCAATATGTCAATAATCCGAAGAGGGAAGGGGCCATATTGGACCTGGTGCTGGGGAACGAGCCAGGGAAGGCGGGAGAAGTTGCAGTGGGGGATTTATTATGCAATAGTGACCACAATTCTGTAAGTTTTAGAATACTCATAGATAAAGAAGAGATTGGTCCGACGAGAAGAGTACAAACCTGGGCCAAGGCCAATTGTAACAAAATTAGGCAGGAACTTGGAAATGTGGATTGGACACAGCTATTTGAAGGGAAGTCCACATTTGAGATGTGGGAGGATTTCAAAGGTAGGTTAAAGTTAGTGCAGAATAGGCATGTCCCATTGAAGGCAAACGATAAGAAGGACAAGATTCATGAACTGTGGATGACAGGAGGAATTGTACGACTAGCCAAGAGGAAAAGGGAAGCGTACATAATGTCGAGGCAACTAAGAACAGAATGGTCCCTGGAGTAATATCGGAAGAGTAGGACATGTCTTAACCGACGAATCAAGCGGATGTAGAAGGGTCATGAAGTAGCTTCAGCAAGCAGAATTAAGGAGAATCCCAAAGCATGTTATTCTTATATGAGAAGCAAGCAGGTAACTATAGAAAGGATTATTCCACTAAAGGATAATGAAGGAAGGCTGTGTGTCGATAACTTTACATCAGTGCTCACTGAGGAGAGGAATATGATGAATCTTGAGATTAGAGACAGAAATTTGATTAGCCTGGATCACGTTGGCATAAATAGGGAAGATGCATTGGTAGGCTAGAGGTTATTAAGCTGTCAGAGTGTAGTTCTAAAGCGTCGAGAGTGTGGTGCTGCAAAAGCATAGCAGGTCATGCAGCTTTCGATATGCCGGAGAATCGATGTTTCAGGCATCAGACCTTCAACAGGAATAACGGCTCATGGCAGAAACGTCGATTCAACTGCTCTTCGGATGATGCCTGACATCCCACACTTTTCCAGCAATACACTCTCGACTCTGACTTCCAACATCTACAGTCCACACTTTCCCTTTGGAGTTACTTTGAGTCGGGGCCTTGGCCTAACCATCTTCACCTGTTTTGTCAATTACTTTCTTTTCAGAATTGGGAATGTTGCTTGACCGTTGGACAGCATTCAGCATTATTTTCAACTGCTCAGATACTGAATTCGCACAAATGCAGATGTTCAGGTTGCAAGTTTGTGAGATGAGCTGGTAGATTTGTTCTCACTGAGAACAAATTTAGAGCCGGAATCTCAAACTGTGCTAAAGTACTTCTCAAAAATCGTATATTAATATGTAACAGTACCTGGAGAGCATTGAAAATTTGCACAAGTCACAGTAACAGTCATATCATATGTATGACTGGCAATGACATCTTTCACAAAGACAATCTGAGTACACCTTTTTTGACATTCAACACCAAATCCATTCTTGATTCCTCCACGAGCAGCATTCTAGAGTTTACTGTTGAGTAGAAAGTGAACAGGACTTGCCATCCAAATACAGTTGATGCCAGATCAGGACAGAGGCTAAAAATCTTGCAGCGTACAACTCACTTCCTGACTGCCCACTATTCACCACAGATAAGTTCGTTGTGATATGGAATGCTCTCCACCTACCTGGCTGAATGCTACTTCAACAACTCAAGAAACTTGTCAAAGTCTGGGACAAAAAAGCATTGTTGATTGCCAAACATTTCACCATCACATTCTTCACCATTGATATACAGGGGCAGCAAAGGGCACCATCTCCTATGTAACATCCGTTTGGACAGGGAGCTTTTGCAGTTCACCAGTTGGCGAAGTAACTCCCATAACAAGTTGACACCGCAGGTTGCAAAATGTCTCATAGATGTTGGGAACACCAACCTGATTTATTGAGGCATGTTCCTTTTTGTGTTTGCTAGTGCTTTTTGCATCTTTCAATGTGATCGGATAATTTCTTGGGGAGGGGGAGCGTAATAGAGGAAAGATTACTTTCTAAAATTGGATTTGTTTGTTCTTAGATCTACCCTGTATGGACAGTGAAAACATTTCACAGAGTAATAGATTGAAAGAATTGAAGTTGAGTGAATCACATCTAGCATGATCTAAGCACCAACAGAGTCGCTAAAATCAGCAGGACATGAAGGTTACATATTTATATTGTATGTCTGTGGGAAAAGATTGCAAACGACAGTGTGAGGGGTAAAGCGTCAACACACACACACACACACACACACAATCACTCACTCACTCTGTCTCTCACACACACATTTCACAGTGTGAGTGTTCCAGTGCACTGACTGCAGTAATTATTTCACATTATCCAATCAATATTCTTTCAAAGATCTGCAGACAAGTAATACATATGTTGTGGTAATGGGCAAGGATTCAACAGATCAACCAATTTGGTGATATGTAAGGAGATCAGCAACATGGAAATGTCTAGATTGTGGGAAGGATTACAACTGGAAGCTCAACGACACAGACATTCTGAGGAGAGACTGCTGACCTGATCCACGTGTGGAAAGGGATTTACTCTATCATCCAGCCTCGTGTAACATCTGCGGTTTTACACTGACAAGAGATCTTTACCCTGATCTGTGGGGAAAAATCTTTAAGAGTTGCATATGTCTTAAATTCAGAGATCTGAATTCAACATCAAATTATTCCCATGGGCGAGAATTCGTTCAGCTGTTTTATGAGTGGAAAAGTATTGACTTGGGGATCCAGCCTAATGTCACACAAGCGTTTCTGCTCCGTTGGGGCAAGGATAATCTTCACAGTCCAATCTAATGTCACAGCTCTGTGCTTCTGAAGACATTTATGAAATTCGTCAAGTATCAGATATACACGCTTGACCACACTGGATGGAGACCGTGCGCCTCCACTGAGTGTTGGATTCGATTTACTTGGTCAGCTGTGCTCAGTGAGCACCAGCATATTCACTTAGGTGATAAACATTGACTTGCTCCGTGTGTGGGAAGTGATTCACTTGCTTGTCCAATCTCAACAGATATGGGTTTGTCCATACCAATGAGAGGAAAGGTAAAAGCTCTGTCTATAAAAAAGAGCTTCAGGAGTAACAATGTTTTTGATGAAACACCAGCAAACACATTGCAGGGAAGAGGCCGTTCACCTACACTGTGTTCAGCAAGCGATTCAATAAACAATCCGCACATGTGTAACTTCAGTGAGGAGGTATTGGTTGAGCTCAGTTGGCCGGGTTGTTGGTTTATAAACTAGTTTGATGCTAACAGCATGGTTTCCATTCCCATCACCAGGTTGAGAATACCATAGTAACTGTCCTTCTCACCCTCTTCCCTTGCCCGAGGTCTGGTAGCTCACTGGTTAAATCGCCACCAGTCACTTCTCTCTCGAATGAAGAGAGCAGGTCTGGTAAGTTGATGGTGGCACACCTATTCCAGTGAGGTCAAAAGTGATTTTATCCTGCATTTATTGCATCCAGAATTGATCTGTGTTCATTCTGACAGCAGACATTTACTTCATTGGATGTGAGTAGCCTCTTTAATTGAACTGGAGTTTAATTGTTCAAGCATCAATCACCTCAAATATTCGGTTTTCCCTAATTTATCTCCAAAAGGAGGAGACTATTGGATGTGCATTTATGCTCTGCTCTTGGGTCTTTTCTTCATTGAACAAAGCTTGATATGTATTTGTAAATTTATTTTCACACATTCAGAATTACTGATTGTGTTTCTCAGCTACGGAAGTCCTTGAGCAGTGAAGTCACTGCTCGGGGAGATGCCAGAGCTGAATTGAGTCGATTCACAGTGGTCAAGTCAGTCCCTAGTGAAGGCACGTGAATGGTTTCTCATTAGTGTGAATAAGTTGATGGGACTTCAGTTCCTGGGAACTTATAAAACACTTCCCATGCTCTAGACATGTAAACGATGTCTTTTCACTTGTAACCCTTTGGTGTATTAGCAGAATGGATTAAATAAGTGAATCCTTTGCCAAAAATGGAATATTTAAATAGCCTCTTTCCAATGTGAATTCGCTGGTGTCTCAGCAAGCTTGTTAATGGAGTGAATACTTCCCAGCAATCAGAGCAGGTGAATGACTTTCTCCAGTATGAACTCGCTTGTATTTCAGCAGGTTGCTGAATCAATTAATTTCTTCGTGCACACAACAGACGAATGGTCTCTCCTCTGTGTGAAACTGCTGGAGTCTTAGCTGACTGCATGATCGAGTGAATCCTTTTCCACACTTAGAGCAGGTGAACGGTCTCTCTCCAGTGATTTCGCAGATGAAAATTCTGATCAGATGACAGCCTGACCCCATTCCCAGTGTGAGAATACTTGAATGATTTCTCATCAGTGTGAACGCATTGGTGTTACGTCAGTTCTGGGGGACATTTTTTTGAAAGCATACCCCACACTCTGGAAAATTAAAGAGTCTATCCTCAGTGTGAATACATTTGTGTAGCAGCAGGTTAGACAACTGCGTAAGTCGCTTCCCACAATTGCTTTGTTCCCACTGTGGCCGGATGAATTTTCATGGCATTCGAATAATTGAATACTTTCGACAGTTGCTACATTTCCAAAGTTTCCCTCCATCATCCATCCATTTATGTCTTGACAGTCCAGACGATTGGCTGATACCCCTCCCCCCTCCTCCCCCGCAGGCAATACACGTGAATGGATTAATTGACTCTCAAAGTTGTTTTCTCCTTTCAATTTCAATTACTGATGCGTTCAGGCTGCATTAAACTGAACAACTCCATCAGATATCGCTGTGATGCTTCGTTTCAGCTTCTCAATGCAAATCTTTATCTTTAATACTTCTGAAATTTAAACAGAAATAGCTTAGGAATAGAGAACGTTTTAAAAACACCAAAGCATTTAATTGCCATTCTTCTTTCGGATGTGGATATTCCAGGCATGGTTAACATGTATTGCTCATTCCTAATTTGACTGGAGAAGGTGGTGGTGAGCTGCCTTCTGGACCCTTTGTTTTCCATGGGCTATGAGTAGACCCTCATTACGAGGAAGGGATTTCCCAAATTTTGACCCAATGACAGGGGAGGAATGGCAAAATATTTCCAGATCAGGAGGCGAAATGGTTTGTCAGGTTTAAATACCTACCTGATGCCCTTTTCCTTTGAGATGGAAGTCGTTGTGATTGTGAAAGGTACTGTTTAAGGAGGCTTGGTGAATTTCTGCAGTGCATCTTGTGGATGGTACAACCTGCATGCCTGAATGTTTGCTGGTGTAGGAAGTGGATCTTTGTCGATGTTGTGTCTGACATGCTGTGCTGATCACCTTGCTTGATCTGTTCTGGGTAGTGTTGAACTTTGCATTACTGTTGGGACTGCACTGAGGAGCTCTGAAGAAGGTCCTGACTAAAATCTAAAATGCCTCTTGCTATTCGGATGCTGCCTTATCTGCTGTGCTTCTCCAGCGCCGTGCTTTTTCAATACTGCACTATTCAGGCAAATAGGGAATATTCCATAATCTTTCTTACTTCTGTCGAGTAAAGAAATAAACGATAGGTGGGGTAAGACCCCAAAGAAGGAGAAGAACAGGAGTGGATAACGATCTGGCTAGGAGAGTGAAAGTCGGTTAATGGAGACTGAGAGTGAGTATTCATTGGTGTTGTGTAATGCCAGGCTGTGTGATAGATAGGCTTCAGGGAATAAAGAATTGTATTATTTGCTGTAGAAATCCCGGACTCTGACCTGATCTTGATTCCACAATTGGCTGGTGTAATTAATGTATCTTAGAGACTGGGATTATTACAGCAATGGCAGGCATCAAGTGCCTATTCTCTCTTATCCCAGAACTTGTTCTGTAGCTTTAAGCACTGTGGTGCTTCAATTGATCATTGACTTCTTTTTATTCCAACAGCTCCAGCAAATGCCATCACCACACACATATTCCTCTCCTCTCCCTTCTCTGCCTTCAGCATGGAACCTTCCCTCCGGTACACAGTGCTTCATTCTGCCTTCACTCCAAACATCTCCCCAAAAAACACCGTGGAAGCTTCCCCTGCAATTGCTGAAGATGTGAAACATGCAAACGT
The DNA here is from genome assembly GCF_047496795.1 of Chiloscyllium punctatum. Taxonomy (NCBI): domain Eukaryota; kingdom Metazoa; phylum Chordata; class Chondrichthyes; order Orectolobiformes; family Hemiscylliidae; genus Chiloscyllium; species Chiloscyllium punctatum. The sequence goes on from NC_092773.1 coordinate 26,582,738, forward strand.
ACAATATCAGAAATAGGAGCAGGAGTAAGACCTCCAGCCCTTGGAGCTTGCTCCACGATTCAATACGTTCATGGCTGATCATTTCGTGCGCTCAGATCCATTTACCGGCCTCTCACTGCATCCCTTATTTCCTTTATTGTTCAAAAATAAGATCTCAGCTTTAAAAGCGTTTACTGAAGAGGTTTCAAGTCCTTCACTGGGGAAAGAATTCCAACTTCGAAAGTGAGGACTGCAGATGTTTGAGATTAGAGGTAAGAGTGCGTTGCTGCAAAACACGAATCAGGTCAGTCTGCATCGACTGAGCAGGAAAATTGACGGTTTGGGTAAAAGCCCTTCATCAGGAATCAAGGATTCAAAAGAGTAACAATTCTTTGGTTAAAAAAAAGCTCCTTCTCAATTCAGTTCAGGATTAGCTCACTCTAATCTTGAGGCTATGCCCTCTTCTCCAATTTTCACCCGTTCGCGGACAGATCCTTTCGACATCGATCTTAGCTATTGGCTTCAAAATTGTGCATATATCTATGAGATCGCTCGTCATTCTTCTGAATTCCAATGAATATAATCCCAATCTACTCAGTCTCTGTCATACCCCAATCCCCTCAACTCCGGCATTATCTCTTCTACACCCCTTCCAGTACCAGTCCATCCTTTCTCAAGTAAGGAGACCAAACCTGCTCACAGTACTCTAAGTATGTCCTCACCAGCATCCTGTACAGCTGCAACATAACTGCTCTTCTTTTAAGCGCATCCCCTTTCGTAATGATAGAGAAGATTCCATTTGCCGACCTAATTACACGTTGTATGTGTGTACCAACCTTTTGTGATTCATGCATAAGCACACCCATGTCCCTCTGCACAGCAGCATGCTTCAATATATTAGTAGACAAGTAATAACCCCTAATAACCCTTTTTCTTTAACTTCTAGCAAAATGGATGACTTCACATTTCATCTGCCAGACCTTTGTCCACTCAGTCAATGTTTCTATATTCCTCTACGAAGTTTCACAGTCCTCTGCACACGGTCCTCTGCCGTTCATCTTTGTATCATCTGGAAAGTTAGAAGTGCTCCACGTTATCCCCAACACCAAATCATCAACATAAATTGTAAATAGTTGCAGTCCCAATGCCCATCGCTGAGGCACACGAAGACACATTGATTACCAGCCAGAATCATACTCATTTATCGTCACCTTTTGCTTTCAGTTTGTTAACCAATCCTCTATCCCTGCGTATACTCGACACTAACCTTATGCATCAGCCTCTTGTGCGGCACCTTGTCTAAGGTATTTTGGAATCTAGGTACATCACATCCACTGAGCCCCCGTGGTCCGTCATACTCGTCATGTCTTCCAAGAATACTAAGACTTTCGAAGCATAACCTGCCCTTCATGAGTCCATGCTGTGTCTGTTTAATCTCTATCGCAGTGCCCTCTTATTCCTTCCTCGATAATAGATTCAAGCACCTTCTCTATTACAGAGGTTAATCTAACTGGTCTATCACCCCCTCTTTTGTCCACCTTCCTATGTTTAACCAGTGACGCCAGATTGACTGTATTCCAATCTGGTCGAATTGCCTCAGAGTCCAGCGAATTTGACAAATTACCGGCAGTGCACGTGTTACTTCCACCGCCAACTCTTTTATCACCATGGGATACCTTCCATTAGGCCAGGAGACTGTCTATCCTTAGCTGCATTACTTTGCCCAACACTAGCTTTCCCGTAATGAAGGTTGTTTCCAGGTCCTCACCGACCTCCGTCTCTTTGTCAATTACTGGCATGTATTCGTGCCTTCCACTGTGAAGAACGATACAAAATACCTGTTTAATGCCTCCGCCATTTCATCACATCCCATAACTAAATGGATAAAGAATCAACGTTTACTTTAACCTCTCTTTTTCGGTTTATATCTTTTGTAGAAACTTCTACTAAACGTCTTTTGTTTTCTCATGCTCTTTCTTACTGTTCTTTACAGCACTTTCTGTGGCTTTCCATTGACATTGAAAGCTTTCCAATCTTCGAGTTTCATGCTGATTTTGACCTTCTATATGCCTTCTCATTCAATTGGATAGTCTCCTTATTTCTTGAGACACCCATGGCAGATTACCTCTTTTCTTACAGTCCTTCCATTTCAATGGAATATTATTTTGCTGCGCACTTTGAAAAATGTATTTGCAAGTTCTGCTCATCAGATGTACCACTATACATTTTTTTTTGTTTTGAGTCTACTTTAGCCAGGCCATTTTCCTTCTATTGTAGAGCCCCTTGTACATGCACAGGAATCTGGCACTGGATTGTAACATCACACTCTCCATCTGCATTCTACATTCAACCATACTCTGATCATCCTTCCAAGAGGATCCTTAACGATGAGGTCATTAATTATTTCTGTCTCACTACTGAGGACCAGATCGACGATAGCTTGTATCCTCGTCGTTTCTTTGACATACTGTTCAAGAAAACCGTCACGATTAAATCCAACAAAGTTTTCCTCAAGGTGTGGACTTGTTGGGCTGAAGGGCCTGTTTCCACACTGTAAGTAATGTAATCTAATCTAATCTAATATTTATGCCATTAAATCTTCAACCTTGTTCCAAATGCAACGATCATTTTTGGTAAACTGTCTTCATAATAGTTTTCTTACCCTCATGATTTCCAACATGTCTCATAATATCTCCTAAATAATCCTTCCTTTTTACATCTTGTTTCCCATCGCCTGTACATTTACTTCCTCCATTCTCAGACTCCAAGAGCCCAAACATACCTTCCAGGTGAACAACACTTTGACTGTACTGCGCACAACACAGTCTACTACATTTTGTGCTCGCGATGTGGTCCCCACTATCTTCGGAAATGAAGTGTGGACGACGTCACTGCGTTGCAGAACATCCAAGTTTCATCTTCAACAAAGACCCTGAACTACCATTTCCATGCCCCATTAACAGACCAGCCCGTTGCCTGGCCAACATCTCTGTCTCAGGCTTACTGCAGTTTTCCAGCGAAACTCAGTACGTACGTGAAGAACAACATCTCATTTTCCGTTTGAGGATCCTGCAGCCCTCCGGACTCCATCATTGTCAATAGTTTTATGGCCTGAACTCCTCCATCTCCTCGCCCCCTACCCCACACGCCACTCTTTGTTATCACGCAGCCAGCCTTTACATCCTATCTATGCTTAGTCACTAACAGTCTCCATTTAAAGCTACACACCCGCCCAGCCAGATCCTTATCAATTAATTTGTACAATTATTCTTCTGCCTCTTTGAATTCTATACTCAACTATCATTTCCTTCTTACCCTAATCCTTCCACCGTATCTTCTGCATATAGGCCAACATTTTCTCGGTACCGTCAGTCCTAAGGAAGGGTATCAAGACCCGAAATGCTGAATCGTCTTTCTCTTCTGAGATGCTGCCAGACCTGCCAAGCTGTTCCAACACCTTCTCCTTTTTCCCTGTTTGGAATCTGACACGGTGAGTTATCGAGGAAGAAAGGGAGTGCTTGCGTCCTGTTGGAAGCCTGAGATTGTCCATGCGCAATGATGGGAGAAAGTGAGGACTGCAGATGCTGGAGATCAGAGCTGAAAATGTGCAGCAGGTCAGGCAGCATCCAAGGAGCAGGAGAATCGACGTTTCGGGCATGAGCCCTTCCTCAGGAATGAGGCAATCGTGCCAAGCAGGCTAAGATAAAAGGAAGGGAGGAGGGACTTGGGGGAAGGGCGTTGGAAATGCAATAGATGGAAGGAGGTTAAGGTGAGGGTGACAAGGTGAGGGTGATAGGCCGGAGAGGGGGTGGGGGCGGAGAGGTCAGGAAGAAGATTGCAGGTTAGGAAGGCAGTGCTGAGTTCGAGGGTTGGGACTGAGACAAGGTGGGGGAGGGGAAATGAGGAGTCCGGTGTCCATGCGGGGTCCGTAGGCAGGTGCTGAGGAAGGAGATGTGGCTGTGGTAGCGAGCCTGTTTGGCAACGTGGCTGAAGAGCATCTGGGCAGAGGAGATGACCTGGGGTGTGCAGTGAGAGAGGGACTCACTGAAATCCTTGTAGAGGGAGGAAGAGAGCTTCTTCAACGAAGGCATCCATGTCAGAGGGTTTGCAGTACTGACCCCGCACAGACTCCGGACTCCTCATTCCCCTTCCACCACCTTGTCTCGAACTCAGCACCGCCTTCCTAACCTGCAATCTTCTTCCTGACCTCTCCGCCCCCACACCCAACTCCGGCCTATCACCCTCACCTTAACATCCTTCCACCTATCGCATTTCCAACGCCCCTCCCCAAAGTCCCTCCTCCCTACCTTTTATCTTAGCCTGCTTGGCACACTTTCCTCATTCCTGAGGAAGGGCTTATGCCCGAAACGTCGATTCTCCTGCTCCTTGGATGCTGCCTGACCTGTTGCGCTTTTCCAGCAACACATTTTCAGCTCATGCGCAATTATCCACTGCACCGAAGACAGTACTCTGTTCCTGTTCAAAACTTCTCTTGTGGATTGACCCTATTACAATGTGAGCCATAGGCACCAACTTATTTGGTCAACTAATACAGCAATCATGTGCATGGGATTTGTACAGCAGTTCTATTTTGGATGCGATGAACAACAGAGAGAGAAAAAGAAAAACCCTCATGTCAAATCTGAACATACTGTTATTTCTGCAGGAGGTGGAATTAAGTGACTGTTTTCTTTTCAGAGGGAGAACACTTAAAACCTGTCTCACTGTGACAATGTGCCAATGGTTATCAAAGCTAAATGATATGTAGGCGCAAAGTCTGAAACAGTATTTTCCACTAATAATACCTGAATGATATCCCTCCAGTGTAATAGTGCAGTTGTGTCAGTAAATAGATATTTGAGTTAATCATGTTACATATTTACCTGGGGAACAGTCCTTGAGTGGTAATATGTAGCTACAGAATGCTGGACGAAGAACTGAGAGCTGTTTCACATCGCAACTGAGACGGTATTGGAGATTTTGCAAGGCGAAACGGGGGCAAATCCCGAACTCAGGATGGAGTGGTGACTCACTTTGCTTTGTGAGACAAGAGAGGAAATTACACATGTTCTGACCAATGTTTTACATTGTATTTTGGCCAGATGGGAGTAGATGGAGGACTGCAGGACTCCTAATGTGGTTCCAGTTTTCAATAAGGCTCGTCGAGATAATGCAGCGAATTACAGAGCCGTGAGTCCATTATTACTCGTAGGGAAACTTTTGGAGAAATCTCTGAAGGAGAAAATTAATTGCAACTTCTCCAGACAAAGTTTGACCAGCGAGAGTCAGCATGGTTTTGTCAGAGGAGGTCATACGTTACAGATCAGAGTATTTTTTTTAGGAAGCGATCAGATGTGTAAAGGAGGGTAGTGAAGTTGATTTTGTTTATGAGGATTAGAGAAAGCATTTGACAAGATTCCACACGGGAGACTGGTAACAGGATTAAAATAAAATGGATTCAGGGTCATGTGGTAAGTTCGATGCAAACTTTTTTGGGTGGCTGGAGACAAAGGATGGTGCTGTTCTGTGACTAGGAGCTGGTATTCAGCTCTCTAAAACAAGGATCAATGTTGTGTCCCTTAAAGGTTGTGATGGTACATAAACAATGTAGAAATAATGTGGGGGAAATGACAAGAAAAAGTGAGGAGGATAAGAAGATTGGCAAAGTGGTTAACAGTGAGGAAGAAAGTTATAGGTTCCAGGATTTTATAGGTGGATTTGTCAAATGGGCGGATAGTGGAAGCTGAAAATAACAATAAAAACATCAGGCGATGCATTTTGTAAGTAACACGTCATGGGAGTACTCAATGAACGGTAGAGCACTGGGAAACCCAACGGAACAGAGTGATCATGCATGTAGGCCACAGATTCGTGAAGGCAGCAGAATATAGTAGTTAAGAAGACAAGCACGACATTATAAGTCAAAGCAACGATTATAACAGCAGGAAAATTGGTGCCACATGTAGAAAAGTTCGTGAAGAAAGCATTTGGCACGCTTGCCTTCATTAGTCAGAACATCGATTATTGTCATTCATATCTCCTATTGTGGCTGTGCAGAACATTAATGAGGCCACACCGAGAATACTGCTGACAATTCCGATCACCTTCAACAGGAAATATCTTGTAAATTTTGAAAGTGTGCAGAGAAGATTATAAAGGATGTTGCAGTGTCCAGAGGGCTTGTAAGGAGAACGTGTTTGAGCAGGGCCTTTTCCCGGCAGCCTGTTCCAGGGTGGTGTGTAACCTTGTAGACGGTTATGAAATCATAATGAGGGGTGGATAGGTGACTGGCCTCGGTCTTCTTTTTACCCAGGATGGCGGAGTTCAAAACGAGGAGGCTCAAGGTTAACGTGATTCACAAGGACAAACTAAACAAGGGACAAAGAGTGACAGAGCGATATTTGGATTTTCAACAGGCATCATTTCAGCTTAATCTTCGATTTATAAAAACAGCATTTTTCTGTTTGAACGTAGTTTGGAAGTTAAGCCGTGAATTGAACGTTAAATGTATTAAAATTGAGTGATGTCGAGATGACGGAGTTGGTGAGTAAAATATTGACCCATGCAGTATGAAGTGGAGACTGAGATGTTTGTCAGGAACATTCAATAATGATCCTTTAATTTAAATGAGATGTTGCAAGACTCGAAAAGGCTGTCCTGCTTTATGAATCAAATTGACATGGTCTGCTGGGGTAGCAACTGATGAGTAACGCAAAAAGTCTTCTTTTTTTCATTTGTTCTGCAATGACTGGGCCAACATTTATTTCCCCATTCCGATCAGCACTTGAGACGGTGAGAGCCTGATCGAAACACTGCACATTATAATTTTTTTTGGAGAAATGTAGCAGTTTTTAAATTGCGGCTTTCTCATTTCCTGCTCCCAGTTTAATGTTCAACTATTCAGTTGAACTGAGAGAATGCAGAGTTTCTCCAGCAATTATTGCTTGTGTTTCAGATTTCCAGCATCCACAGTTTATTCTTATATAGTAATCTGGATGGTCTGATTCATATGAGGAATAGAATGTTGCAAGCTGTCAAACATGTGACATATGAATCAAACTGAGTGGTAGCAAGTTCATCATTAATTTTCCGAAGCAGATGAGCTGAGGTGGGATAGAGTCAAAAAGTGTGGTGCACGTCAAGCAGCATCCGGGGAGCAGGAAATGTGTTGTTTCACGTATCAGCTGTTCATCTGGAATGCTCGAAGCGTCGACTCCCCTGCTCCTCAGATGTTGCGTGACACACTGTGCTTTCCTAGTGCTACACTTATTGACTTTGATCTCCAGCTTCTAAAGACATCACTTTCTGCTGAGGTGCTATACAGTCAGGTACTGTTCCTGAGATGTAATAAGGTGACCGTAATGATAAATTGGATATGTAGTTGGAAACATATCTGGGATGCAATATTATTCTCGCGCTCCCACTCTGCCAAAGAGAGGCTGTATAGATGGAGATTGTTGTTTCAGCCAGTCGACTTCACAGTTGTGCATTTGGCAAGTCGCGGAAACGTGATTTCCCATCCATTGTCAAGACTCCAATAAGATACAGAGACGTTCGGTCTTGGGTGTGCCACTGCCTGAATTTGAAAGTGGGTTTGAATGTTTGCAGTTGTATAGTCAGTGTAGTGTATATTTGTCTCTTAGAGTGCTAACCAGTTTTATTTTTTGAGTGGTTTTAAAAATGAAGCCATCAACAGAATACTGAGTTTCATTTTTCTTTGATGATGTAAATCTGAACGAAAAAAGCGTGAATTGTTGGAGAAACTCAGCAGGCCTGACAACATCTGTGGAGAGAAACCGAGGTAAAGTTTCAGATCGACAGAACACGTCAGTTATACATTTCTATACTATAATGCTGGGAAAATTATCAGTCTTATCTGTCGAATCAGGATATTTATCAAAAAAAACCTCAATGGCTGACAACTGTCACCTTTACAAATTCAAAAGGACTTTATTGACTCCGTTGCTGCCTCCGTTGCTCTCAGCTGGTAAAAGGCTGTGCTGAAATGATTGCCTTTTCTCGTTTCCTTCCCGTCAGTTTGCAGCAATGTTGAATGGAGAATTGGTCCTTTCAGTGTCTAACTCAGCATGTGTCTCTCTTTGTCTCTGTGTATCCACCTCACCCTCTTTCTCTTTCACATTCTCCAACACTCTGTCTGTCCATACAGCTCATTACCTATTTCTGCTCGATTAAAAGTCTGACATTTCGAGACAGTTTGAGTGTACAGCTGCTGAGAAGATTTTTGCTCATTGACTGCAGTGTGTAGATCTGGGCTCACATTCTCCGGATAATGTGTCCGTCAATTCGATCTCAGGTCAGGCGACATTTCTTCCTCAATCATTTGTGACTGTTTCGAATTCAAAGTAGAATTCTGAATCCACCATAAGAAAAAAAACGCCAGTATACTACAACTGAAGAAGCACAACGATGTATATACTGTTGGTTTAAATGAATGAACGTTGACATCAGAGAATGAGAGTGATCAGCTGGTGGTGTCTCGGTCATTACTACAAAGTTCTCTGGCAAATCTGCAACACCTCCTGCGTAATCTTGTTATTCCTACCAAACTGGGAATGAAGGAAGGGGAAAAAGAGGATAAGAAGCAGAAGTGCTTGTGGAATAACGGAAAGAAACCACAGACTTAATTGATAGTTCGGAACTAAAAAAAATCACTGTTGTAACTTGACCTGGATCTCCAAATCATAACAGGGTGAATGTCCAAAAAGACGCTGACTTGGTTGACACGGCATTTGCAAAGAGTTGAAACACCAAGTCCAAATACGAATGCAACAAACAGGCACCGCTGGGAATTGAACCCAGGATCGCCTGTTTACTAGACAGGCGCTTTAACCAACTAAGCCACGGTGCCGCACGCTTTGCCCATTTACTTATCCATATGTGAAGTTGGTTAACCACTTCTTTACAGTAGTTGGAAATGTGTTTTCGGATCAATGTTGCTCACAGAGAATTGCAATCAGTCCTCACATTTACAAATACAGAGAGTTTACAGCTGAACATTCTCCACTGAAAAGGCACAGAAAAAAAATAATCTCCCCTTGCATTAATTTCAGACTGATACCTTCACCTGTTTACACTGACAGGAGAAAGAGGATGTGTTAATCCTCTCCGGGCCCATGAACACAGAGGGGACCTCAACAAGACGAAAAAGGTCATTGTGGAGATTTGACGAGGTGTAATGTGCAAGTAATTGTAAACATTGGGCAGTAAAAGTTGACCGATTGGCACTGACATTGAGTCTTGCACCACCAGTTCCACAATATGCCAACTGCCACGGCAATGGCGTTTTGTACACTTGCAGCATGATTTTGCGGCTCTGGAACTCAACCCCTCTACCAATGAAACCTAACACACCGTATGCCATCGTAACAGCACTATCAACCTGGGTGGCAACTTTCAAGGATCGAATGTTCATGGACTTCAAGATTCCTCTTCACATCCACACCAGCAATAATCTTTCCGTTGACCCAATAGTCTGCCTTCCTATTATTCTTCCCAAAGTGCATCACCTCACATTTAGGTGCATTTAACTTAATTTTCCACCTCTCACCCCAATTCTGCAGTTTATCCAAGTCCCCCTGCAACCTGTAACATTTTTGCAAACTGTCCACTACTCCACCAACGTTATTGTCATCTGCAAATTTCCTAATTCATCCACCTATGCCTGCGTCTAAGTCATTTATAAAAATGATAAACAGCAGTGGTCCTCAAATAAATCCTTGTTAGACACCACTGGTAACTGGACTCCAGGTTGAATATTTTCCATCAATCACCACTGCCTGCCTTCTTTCAGAAAGCCAGTTTCAATCCAAATTGCCACATTACCTTCCATTCCATGCCTCTGCATTATTTTTCAACAGCCTACCATGTGGAAACGTATCAGAGGCTTTACTGAAGTCGAGGTATAACACGTCAACTGCTCTACCCTCATCTACATTCTTGGTCACGTTATCAAAAAAAAATCTCAATGAGGCTTGTGAGACATTACCTGCCCTTGACGAAACAATGTTGACTATCTGAATTCAAATTGTTGCTTTCAAGATGATTATACATCTTACCTTTTATAATTCTTTCCAAAACCTTTCCTACAACAAAAGTAAGGCTCACTGATCTATAATTACCTGCGTCATCTCTACTGCCCTTCTTGAACAAGAGCACAACATTTGGAATCCTCCATTCCTCTGGTACAAAACCTGTAGACAATGAGGACTCAAATATCAAAGCTAATTGTTCTGCTATCTCCTCGCTGGCTTCCCAGAGAGTCCTCGGATAAATCCCAACTGGCCGAGGTGACTGGCCTACATTCACTCCTTCTGGAATTGCTAACGCCTCTTCATAACTAACATTGACAGTTTTAAGTCTAATATCTCGGATCTCATTCCTCTCCTCTACAATATTCTCCTTTTCCTGAGTAAAAACCGATGAGAAATGTTCGTTTACTCCCTCTCCGATCTCTACAGGTTCCACACTCAACATCCCACTTCTGTCTTTGACTGTCCCTATTCCTACCCTAGTCATCCTTTTAATCCTCACATACCTATCGAAAGCTGTAGGTTTCTCCTTTATCTATTTGTTAAAGACTGCTTGTGTCCTTTCTTTGCTCTTTTTAACTTTCACTTTAAATCCTTCCCAGACGATCTGTCCCTCTCCATCGCCTCATCTGAACCATTTACCTCTCAACTTATAAGCCTCCTTCTTCCACTTTACAAGAGATGCCATTTCTTTAGTAAACCACGATTCCCCTACCTTATCACTTCCTCCCTGCCTGACAGGGACATACCTATCAAGGGCACGCAATACCGGTTTCTTAACCCAGCTCCACGTTTCCATTTTCTGCATCCCTTGCATTCTGCTACCCAATTCTATGCATCCTAACTTTGCCAAATCGCATTATAATTGCCCTTGCCCAATTGATAACTCTTGACCTGTGGCATGGAACATGTAGTCTGTGGGGAAATAGATGTTGTTGTCTTGAAAGAAAGATTATGTTAGAGAGGAGGAAGCACTGGATGGATTGAAACGGATAAAAGTTAATAAATCCCCATGACATGATCAGATCACACCTCAGAGCTCAGTCGGAAGTGAGGCAAGTGATTTCTGGGTCACATGCTGAATATTGTGTCATCGATAATCAAAGGTGAGGGGCCACAACACTGTAGGCTGACTAACATGATACTACATTTAAGAAAGGTGGTAAGGAAAACCAGGCGACTATAGACCTGCGAGTCTGACGTCGGTGGTGGGAACGTTGTTGGATGGAATTCTGAGAGACAGGAATTAACGTATTTGGAAAGGCAAGACTGATTAGGAATAGTCAGCAATGGCGTTACGCGTGGGAAATGATGTCTTGTTAAATCGGAAGAGTTTTTTTAAAAAGAAATAACAAAGAGGGCAGAGCGGTGTGCGTGATCTGTGCGGACTTCAGTGGTCGACAATGTTCCCCATGGGAGTCTGGTTAGCAAGGTTAGGAGATCCAAACATTTGAATTCAGAACTGGCTCGAAGGTAGAAGACAGATGTTGGTGGTGGAGTGTTATCTTTCAGACTGGAGGTCTGTGACCACTGGAGTGCCACAAGAATCGATGCTGGGTTAGCTTTCGTCATTTCCATAAATGTTTTGGATGTGATCGTAGGAGGTAAAGCCAGTAAGTTTGAAGATGACACCAAAACTGGAGATGATCACCTCAGATTACAACGGGATGTTAATTGATGATCGAATGAGCCGAGGAGTGGCAGAAAGTGAAAATTGAGAAAGATGAGGTCTGCATTTCGGAAAGACAAATCAGAGCAGGACTTGTACATTTTGTAGTAAGCTCCTGTACAGTGTTTAAGAACAGAGAGACCGTGGACTGCACATTAATTGTCCCTTTAATGTGGAGTTGTAGGTACATAGATGGTGAAGAAGGCGATTGTTATGCTTGCCTGTTATTTTGCAGGACATTGGGCACATGAGTTAGGAGTCGAGAGTGCGCTGCTAGAAAAAGCACAGCAGGTCAGGCAGCATCCGAGGTGCAGGAGAAACGACCCTTCGGGCAAAAGCCCTTCACTCTGAATTCCGGACAATTAAACAAGACGGAATTCCAAAAACTGAAACCAGATGGGACCAACACCCCACAAAAATCCATAAACCAGGAGCCCCCCCTCAGACCCATAGTCTCACTACCCGGAACACCAACTTACAGACTGGCCAAAGAACTACACACAAGACTGAAATATCTAGTAGAAGAGTCACAGCACTCCATCCACTCTACCCAGGAATTCCTAAAAAAAACATCAAAAACACCAAAATAGAGGAAGACGAAGCAATGATCTCATTCGACATGACAGCCCTGTTCACCTCCATCAACATCGACCTGGCAAAGGAAACACTTTTACAAGAGACCATCACATACCCCCCAACCACCATCAACCACATTACCAACGAAAATATTATGAGGCTAGTTGACCTGTGCCTCACCAGCCAGTTCACCTTCAACAACATAATCTACAAACAAGCCAACCCCACACCCATGGGATCTCCGCGAACAGGATTCACAGCAGAAGCGGTAATGCAAAGACGAGAACAAACAGCCCTACCAACCATCAAACCAAAAATCTAGGTCCGCTACAGAGATTGCACCTTTGTCATCACAAAACTAAACAAGATAGAAGAGACATTTAACATCATCAACAACACTCTCACAGGCATAAAGTTCACCAAGGAGGAAGAAACCAACAACAAACTCGCATTCTTGAACATCACAGTCAAAAGAAAGGACAACGGACAACAAACCTGTGTATACAGAAAACCGACAAACACTTACCAAATACTTAACTACCCCAGCAACCATCCCAACACAAACAAACGAAGCTATATCAGAACACCATTCCAACGAACCACCACACACTGCAGCACAGACGAACTTCAGAAAACCGAGGAGAACCACCTATACAAAGTATTCAAGAAGAACGGATACTCAAAAAAATAGTCTGCAGATTCCTCAAGAACGAACCACGACAAGCAGACCAAACACAGCCAGAAACCCTAACCACCTTACCATACATCAAAGAAATTTCAGAAATGACAGCCAGACTACTAAGACCCCTCGGAATCCTCGTAGCACACAAACCCACCAACACTCTCAAACAAAAACTAACAAACTTAAAAGACCCAGTACAACCCATGGACAAGACCAGCGTCATCTACAAAATTCCATGCAAGGACTGCCACAAACACTACGTAGGACAAACAGGAAAAAAGTTAGCCACCAGGATACACGAACACCAGCTAGCCACAAAAAGACACGACACTCTCACCTCCTACACACGGAGGAAAAAAAAACATTTCGACTGGGACAACGCACCTATCCTGGGACAGGCTAAGCAAAGACATGCCAGAGAATTCCTAGAGGCCTAGCACTCCAACCACAACACCATAAACAATCACATAGATCTAGGTACCATCTATCATCCCCTCAGAAAACGAACAGGAAATGACATCACCATAAATCCCAGGAACCCCATCCTGGACAAACTTATAAATAGAAAGCAGGAGATAACAGCTTCGCTTCACTTGGAGGTCGCCACTGATGATGTTACCGAGGACATTGGTTTGGCTTCTTTTGGAATACTGCGTGCAGTTCTGGTCACCATGCAAGCAAAAGAGTATTGTGAATATTGAAATATCTCAGATAAGATTTGCCAGGTTATGATCTATAGGGAGTGGCTGGAATAGGTTCGGGCTATTTTCGCTAAACGTCATGCTGGGATATGACCCTTTAGAGGTTCATAAAATCATGAAGTGCATGGATAGGGTACATGGACAATGTCTTTTTTGTCAGCGAGGGCGAGTTATGACTTCAGTGCACAAGTGGACGTTGAGGGGGAAATATTTAAAAAGAACACGAGGAATAACGTTTCCACAAAGATGGAAGTGCTGCGTGGAATAAGCTCCCAAATAAAGTGGAGGAGTTTGGTTCAATCAAAACATTAAAAAGACATCTGGATGGGCATATAAAAGGAAAGGTTGAGAACGATATGAGTCAAAGGCTTGCAAACGGGACGAAATAAATTCAGGATGTCTGGTCGACATGGATTAGTTGGAATGAAACAATTGGTTCCATGCTGTACATCTGGATGACTCTATGACTGCATTCTGCCATAATATTCAGCTTACAGTCAGTTCCTTCCCTAACCCGTGCTCTGTAACATTTGGGATATCTCAGACCCAAGTTCCCATCTATTCCATCCGTTCACCTTCCTTACGTGTCATTCTTCTAAAATATACTCTGCAGTACCTGGGCGATTGTATTTTATCGTGATTCTTTCTATTCGTTTTCCAACCACTCTAAATCTCTGCCTGATCGATCTCATTACTTCCAAGTGTGTGAGTATTTTCTTCACCTTGCTACCATCTGTCCCGCCTCCATGCATTTAAAAACTTCTGTTACATATCCTTCGCGTTATAGTTTTCTCTTAGAAGCGTCCCAACCTTCCAATCTACCTCGTCACTGACATTCCTCATACACGTTACCTTCTACGTTAACTTGTTCAGCGCTGTTTCCAAATACTTCACTTCCCGTTTCCTGACATTTGTACTCAGAATTGAGCAATAATGCAGCTGGAGGATTCATTCAGAGTCTGACTGCACGGGTGCACATTCAGAAACACATACTTTCACTTTGAACAAGCGTTTCCCTTTGCTGTGGTCACTGCAATGGTAGCTCCGACCCATCCCTTCTTCAGATAGATTGATCTTGGTTAATGAAGCCGATTTTTGATAAAAATTAATCTGGCATTTTGGATAAAGTGATAACTGGAAACGAAGGCTTGAACGGGGAACTAAACCCGGGATCTCTCGCACGTTTCTATTGCAGGAGGCGCAAAGCGAGAATCGTTACACTTGACCAATGACCCACAGACTCACGGTGTCCCGACAGGAAACAGCCGAGGTTTTCACAGCATGAAATACATTGCTCTACGAATTTCACGCAGCAAAGAATTTCCAGGATATCTACTTCTCATTCTGTCTCCCTGCTCCCTGTCTCTGCTGTGTGCCCATTCCCCAGGGACCAGGGATTCTCCACTGGCGGTGAATTAATCCATGTTGTTTCTATTTACAAGCTGTGCTGTGGGACGGCTGACGCAATTCGTTCTTCTGCTATGTGGCGTTCATTTGATGTGGGAGGAGTCAGTTACTGCAATGAGCAGGATTTTCTCCAGACGTATGTTCGTAATGAGATGGAAAGATGCTCAGCTGACCGGAAAGAAGGAAATGGAAACGCTAGTATCTTCCCTCAGGTACATTATTATGATAGAGTTCTGTTTGTGCTACCTGTTTAGTGTCGAGAAGCCATCTTCTCATCGCAATCCTGCAGAAACTGCTTTTGCAATCTCTGAGTCGCTTTGTTTGCTGTGAGGGGGCAGCAGTTAACAGCAGAGTTCAGGTTGTTCCAGATGAAGAGAATCCGAGTCAACCCGTCACTCATTGAGGCTGCGGAAGTGTGGGTTAAAAATGAGCTATTGTTTCTCTGTAAGATGTTCTGTCCCAAAAGGCAGGGAGACGGACTGCATCAATGCCTGGAGTCACCCACGTGCAGACAGAAGCCCTTCAGCCCTTCGAGTTCACGCCGAGTCTCTTTCACTTGTTTCTCTCTGAGGTTATACCCAAGCCGTGGTCTCTGTTCTAACGTTGGGGAAATGTGTCTGTGTAGTGATACTGTCTCCCCACTTGTTGTTCCTCTCGTCACTAAAGTCGGCACTCGGGTGGGGGATTACTACAGGTAATGCACAAACCTGCAAGTATTGCATTTTAACTTCCCCAATTCATTTCCACCTCAGAGAAGACGATTTATGTTTCACTTCAAAGGAGACAGACAGAAAATAGGAGGCGACCACTGAGACCTCCACAAGCGTGTCACCTCACATGCGTACCTTTGGCTAGTGCATAAACATGAGATATTTATTTCAGATGCAGGAAGTTGCGTGAAACAGTACATTGACCCAAGGCAGTGTTCAGAACTGAGCCCTTCCACAGGAGACATGCGCATGGAGCGGCGAGCAGAGGACAGCTTCGATTTCTTGACCTGATAATTATGGGCCTGGCAGACTACGCCTGCATCACTCTTCTACTTGGGAACATTGTGTTTCAGAGTAAGTCTAGGAATATCACCGTAATCACGGACCATAATGTGAAAGGACATAAATTGAGTCATAGTAAGGTATCTTGCCCAGGCCGTGCACGTAGCTGGATTATTGGAACTTCGAGAGTTCATTCATTACGTGAGATTCCCAACCGTGTGGAACAGGCCCTTTCGGGCCAACAAGTCCACACCGACACTAGGAAGAGTAAGCCACCCCGACCCGTTTCTCTCTAGCTCACGCACCCAACATTATGGAACTTGAACATAGCCAAACCACCTTCCCTGCACATTTTTGGACTGTGGAAGGAAAAATCCATAGCTGGACTCGAACCGGGATTACATGAGGCTGTAAGGCAGCAGTGCTGACGAGAGTGCCACCATGCTGCTAGCTCAATAACTCCATCAACGAAACAGTTCTGGCAACTGATTCTGCATGTTTTCAGCTTTTGTGTCTTGATCACAATTGAAATCACGCTTCCTTCATGAATAACTGAACCAAATGGAATTTGAACCCAGCCCTGTCCACATTTGCGTTCTCTCCCCGAGGCGCAAACTCTTCCCTTAAACCAATGAACCAGCTTCATGCCAGTTGTGTTAACAATAAACTAGTTATGTGTTTTATTTTAATAAAGGACTTTTTGTTGCTTTGGGGAGGGAAAACAGTACTGAGGTTTATTAACAACTTATTCCCATTCTGACTCCATGCTCCCAGAAGGCAGCGATATTCCACCCCCCATCCCCCCCCCCCCCCCCCCCCCCCCCCATCCCCCCCATGCTGGGTTATGTCGATTGGCGCCTCGACTCACGCATCTTCAACTGACAAACAGTGCTGGGGGAGGGCAGCACAAATATGCTCTTCGGTTCCTTGTCAAACACGGCATTGCGGGGCAGGGGATTAGGGATGTCGTACTTTGTAATTATAGAAGGTGTGGTAGGGTGTGAAAAAGTGAAATCACGCATACAGAGGAACTAACGTTCTGTTGGTAACCTTGATCAAATTATTTCATCTGAGACAGAGTGAAAGTTGCAAAGGTGCTGGGAAAGAGAGAATCTTGCCCAATAATAGGGAACTTTGCCTCTGTCCTTTTCGATGATACACTGCAGTCTGAATCAGAATGGGTGTAAATGCAGGTATTCAAGTCGCTCAAGCACAATTAAATTGATGTATATGAACTTCAACACATTGTACCTAGCTCAGAGAATAGATATTACTGCTCAATCGATTCCACAGTGGCAGAGAACAGCAGAGAGGAATTCAGACCAAATTCTTGACATCACTCGGTGAAACAAACGGATGTATCAGAGCGAATAGTGTCGACTAGCGCTTGTTTCCGCATTTACAACTTTGGTTCAATTTGAGAGATTAATTCTATTAATTGAGAGATAGAGAGAAAGTAGAAAGTGAGACACAACGAGAGAGAGAGTTTGAATATGAGAATTTGTCACTTCGTCAGCAAAGTCACTTTAACAGGGAGGAGGCTAAAACAGAACGTAGTGATGTTATACAAGGATGTCGAATCGCTGCCACATTTTTAATGAGAAAGATGTTGAATTCCTTATTTATTTCATTGCACAAATGGCGAGGGAGATTGAGTGACTTGAGGATATGTGTGTAATGCTGGTACAGACTACACTGGTAGGCAGAGCTTGTGAGACACATGCGAGCTATCAGATGAGAGGTCAAACGATTATAAAGAGGTGAAACAAGCTACTTGAAATGCTTCTGAATTGGTACCAGAAGTGCACAGACAATGGTTCAGAAACATAAAGAAGGAACCAAGTTAGACTTATGTTGAGTTCGAAACAATTAAACATCCGCATTTTGATGCATCAATGCGTGCCTTAAAAATAGATTGGACATATTAGGCTGCAGGAAATACTATTCTGATGGTGGAGTTTAATAACTCACTTCCAGAGATGGTAAGAATTCACAGGGTGGAACAGAAATTGCAGGAAGTGATGAATACATGTTGGTGCATAAGACGAGATTTCAGGCAGAATCTTGCCGTGTGAGAGATAGAAGGTGGGGAAGGAGGAGATCCTCCACTACAAAACCAGGAGTAGAGAACACTGGTAAGAGTTTACCACAGGGTTAAAAAAGTCCGCTATGGGGCGAAAGTCGTGAAAGGCCTTACATTTGGACAAATAAAGTCACAGACCAGGTCGTTACACAGAGGCAACGTGGGAAAAGATGCAGCAAAAGAAGATAAGCCGGTGGCATTAATGAAGATAGTAAAGCCCAATAAAAGCCGAGGGGCTGAAGGATAATGCACAGCCCAGGCAGGGACTGGGAATTGAGTTAGTACTTGACCTCTATAAAGAATTCGCCTGTGTGTGTAAAGTTTATGCTGAACGAAAGGGGGGAGAAGGAAGGGAAGTTATAATTTTGAGAGATACAGGATCTAAACAGTCACTGATCGTAAGGCTGGATTAGTGGTGCTGGAAGAGCACAGAAGTTCAGGCAGCATCCAACGAGCAGCGAAATAGACGTTTCGGGCAAAAGCCCTTCATCAAGGGATGAGTGAACTTTCTGATTGTTCATTTCACTCATTTTGTAGAGGTACCTTGTTCATTTGTGTGGTAGCTTGAGAAAAGCTGATTTATCGTGGTTGTGCGTCTGTTTATACATACTTTGAGGAGTGTGTCAGCGTTGAGCGGCGTTCCTGGAATGGGGGGGTGTGTGAAACATATCATTCTTTCTGATGTGTTACCTGAGAGTGTGGTAAATTATGAGCTACATGGACAGAAATCTAGCGTTCCCTACTAGCGATAGGTTGGACTGGTAACCGAAGACTGAGGAATTTACGATGCGACTGATTGACAGAGACTCAATTCCAGGAATTCAGTTCTCTGTTGGTAATGAATTAGCAAACTTCAAGGTAGGAGTGATTTCCCTTTTTGTGGAGAAGCCCAAGGAATTCCAAGATTCTGACGAGTGAAAACAGAAATATGCTGGCATTTTCTCAGATTGTGTATGAACCAGATCTCACTATCAGAAGTCACAGCTCGAGCAAAAACTAAGGATAGAGATGAAAAACTTGAAGTTCAAATCGCGGTCACCCTGTCTGACGCAAAGGTGTTGGACACACCGGAACGGGTAGTTTGATCAGAAAGAGGTGTTCAGATTCTTAAAGAGTAAAAGATTTGCAACAGGAAGACAAAACGATAAAAGGTATATAGGAGGCATATTACGAAAAGGAGACCGAATATACTCCTGAGGGTAATTACCGAAAATATATATTTTTTACCCAGGAACAGAGACCACGACAGATTAATGCAGAGGAGAAATGGGCCGATATGCACCAGATTGTGTTGACAGTAACTTAGATAGTAGGTGTTACGTGTAGCACAAGACCGAACTGTAGGAGGTCGCCTTGGGGTATGAAAGACTTAGACTCAGGCACAAGAACGTTTTCATGGGGGTAGAATGCACAAGGATGTGGTTACCTTTTGCCTTATCTGCCATACATGACAACATATTTAGCAAGCCACAGGCGGTACTGAAACCAGCACCTTTGTTCAAATTCCCGCATTTGAAGCATGTTTCACTCGGGTTATATTGATTGTGTAGGTCCTCACCCGCGAACTAAATATGTGAATCAATACTTGCGAACCACAATGAATGTGTCTACCACACTTCCAGTTGCAACTCCATTACGGAGTTTCAATGCAAAAAGATTGGTCGAGAAGTTAGTAGCTTTCTTCATACCGTATGGGCTATGCAGATAGAGTCAGTCAGACGAAAGGACACATTTTACTGCTAGCCTGTTTAAGGAGGTATAGCTCAGATATGCAGAACTTTGAATCAAGCGCGTATCATCCTGAGTGATCTTTCTAAATGTGGTATCAGACATTGAAGACCGTGTTGAGAGCATACCGTCAGGATTACCTGAATAATTGGGATAATGATGTCTCAACAGTTTTGTTTGTGATTGGAGAGGCGCCAAAAGAATCGATTCACTTTGCAACCTTGGAGTTAACTTCAGACATGAAGTGAGCGGTCCTTTGAAATTATTGAAAGAGAAATTGGCAGCAGCGAATTCAGAGATCTCATAACTAGCTTATGTATCGGATGTGAGGGAATGATTAAATCGAATAGGTGAGTAGGCATCGAGGGAGGGCACAACCAACAATGAAACAGGTCGCAGATGAAAAATCCAAGTGTTACTGCTATAACCAATGTTAGGAGATGCCTTCAAAGACATTTTTTTTTTGGTCCCTATCAAACTGAGAAAAAAAGAATGTGTCAGGTGAACTATCTAGTTAAGATGCCAAATGGAACAAAATCACTGTGGTGTGTCACGAGAACGTGTTGAAACCGTATTATATGTGAGAGAAAGAACTGGAGGAACAGTGTATACTTACTGCGCTGCAGAGTGAGGAATCAAATTCAGAAAGTGTGGATTTTGATGTTCCTCAAAATACATATATATTTAAACTAGCCCTTGACGAGTGGAGTAGGTTAGTAAACTATCTGTCGCAGAAGTAAGGAATACACGAGAAAGTTTTGCCACTTCAGTGTGAGGGCAGATGTCGGAATCAAATTGGGAACACTTATGCTGTAGATGAAGGGTTTGCTGTTCAGGTAAAAGAACACACGAATTGGATTCCCCCTTCAAAGGCAGACACGTCCTAATTGAGGTGGAGACCATTCTCAACAGGGATTGCAACAAACCAGAGCAAATGCAGTACACCGATCGTCTTAGTTCCAAAACGAATCGGGACTCAACAATTATGCGTGGATTACTAGAAGGTCAACGCTGTAACCGAATTAGATATATATCCAAGACCAATATTGGAGAACTGCATGGAAAAAGCTGCACAAGCTATTAACATTACCAGGTTTTCTTCACCTGGTTATTGGCAGGCACCTTCATCAGAGATGGTGAAATAAATGTCTGCTTTTTTTTAATGCCAAGTGATGCATTTTGGAATGAAGAATGGACCCGCCAATTTCAAAAGCGGTGGCTGGGTTGAACGAAGTGCAATTTACCTGGATGATGTACGATCTTTGATGAGCCCTGGAAAAATTGCATGGTACAATAGCAGAGCTCGTTGAACGACTAAGAGTAGCAAAACCAGTAATAAACTTTCATAAAACTGAATTCGTGAAAGAAGTGTTGACATTCTTGAGACATAACATCGGTCATGGCAGTTTTGTCCCATGGAATGTAAAGACGTTGAGGAATTTTATCACTCAGTCTCAAATAAAGACATGCTTCGAGTTTAGAGACTAAGCACATTCTATCTGAGGATAGTCTAAAGATCAGCAATGGAGAGGTACCATTAACAGATTTGATGAAGAAGAACAGAACATTTCCTCGGACAGAATAATGCCAGGAGGCATTTGCTCATTTAAACGCCATATTAACCATCACACCAGTTTCAATGACACCAAACGTTTCGAACCCTTCAAAGCTGTTATTGACATAGGAGTTTTAGCTGTATTGCAGAGGAAGATGGTGATGGCATTGTACTGCTTGTTGGATTCTTCTCAAAGAAACTCAACATGCACCAGAAAAAAGTACTCCACGATCGAAAAAGAATCATTGAGTCTGTAAAGTCCTTAAAACATTTTAATGTGCATGTCACGAGCAATGCATCAGAGACATCTGTGTTCATGGTTTACAAGAGCCCTGACATACTTGGAATGCTTTCAAAACAAGATTATGGGCATATTTCATTGGAGTCTTACGTTACACATTTTTAATTTACAAACATAAATGTTGTGAGTTATAAGAACGTAATTGCCGATGAGCTTTCGCAGCTTTAACTGATAAAGTTTAGATGAGATGAGTTTCGCTCAAATGTTTGTGCACGTACACAAACTGACGCGCGCGCACACACACATGCGCACACAGACACAAGGTAAGATGAACTTAGATTAAAGTTCGATGTATGTCACGGCAATGTGTTTAAGGAATATATATAAAAAAGCCAACTTTTCTTCATGGTGACTTATATGAAATGAAAGAGGGAGTTGTTATAAAGTTGTAAAGATCTACTGTACCTTTAAGGGAGCTGAAACTTTTTGCTGGTACTGAGCGCACTGAAAGACTTAAAAATGTAAGATTTGATTGTAAACCAAATACCTGGAGCCACATTATTATGGTTAAAAAACAAATTACAATTCGGACAATCAGCTTAAATCATGCCAAATATACCAAAATCCAATGGTATTTGAATTTTACTCATTTCTATGACATCAAACCAATGAGCCGGTCCACTGTCTTCAGGGCTCATAGCCAGTTTTTGAGCAGTTTAGTCCTTGGATTCCCCATTTGGTTAGGTTTAGACAGATTTTGTGTGTAATTTGGACAGTATTGAGTCTATGTGCCGTGCGAGAAAACCCAGTAGATTTAAAATCTTGCAGGTTAGTGCCCGAGAACTGAAATGCAACTTCAGTGAGAAAATGTGTTTACTTTTGGTGACTTGTGGAAAAATAACAGTGAGAAAAATGGATCTTAATTTTGGAAAGAGGTTTTGGGATTTGAAGGTGATTCTCAACTTCGCCACGAAGGTTTAGAAGGAAAGAGAAAGGCCGTAATTGACAGCAAAAAATCTGCCAAGCACCAACAGACAACCAGCAGAATAGCTCTCTGGTATTTACCTGGCTACACGAACGTTGTGCAACAGAGGACCGAAGACGACCAACAGGAACTACCAAAGAACCCAAAGACGACAAATGGTTTTGAAAATAGATTTGCCATGAATTTAAGGGGGATTTTATCATACCAGTATTGCAGTATGTGAGGTAAAAACAGTGCTACGAGAAAGAACCTGTACCAAGTTGTTGTTTCATGTTCTCTTTTGGGCTTAAAGAATAAAATTGTCATCTTTATCTTTAAATAATGGTATTTGTGATAACTCTTCGGCACTCGAAACTGAAGAGATCACGGCACGAGGTGAGCTTTCCTGCATGTCGGTTTTTAAATTGGCAGAAGGGTTTACCCTGTGTCCTAACATGCTAAATGCGAAGTATTAGCTAAAACACAATACTGGAGAAACTTCACAGGTCTGGCAACAGCTACACAGAGAGAAACGAAGTAAATTGTAGAGACATACATGATTGGTCTTAATTACTCAAAGGAAATGAAACAGTACTTATAAAACAAAACACGCATATGGATGTGTATGTCTGGGGAAGAAGGTCTCGGGGGACAAATACAACAGGAGAGAATATCAGGGGTGTGGCCAAAACATAAGACAAAGGGAGTGAAAATAGTCAGAATGGACAAGTAGTAACCTTATAGAGATTTTCAAAGTTTGGGAGAAGATTTGTAGCTCGGGTGCTCGTTGTTGTGGTTCTGTTCGCCGAGCTGGGAATTTGTGCTGCAGACGTTTCGTCCCCTGTCTAAGTGACCATCCTCAGTGCTTGGGAACCTCCTGTGAAAGCGCTTCTGTGATCTTTCCTCCGGCATTTGTATCACTATAAATGCCGGAGGAAACATCACAGAAGCGCTTCACAGGAGGCACCCAAGCACTGAGGATGGCCACTTAGACAGGGGACGAAACGTCTGCAGCACAAATTCCCAGCTCGGCGAACAGAACCACAACTTTTAGAGGTTTATAAAATCATGAGGGGCATGGTTTGGATAAATAACCAAGGTCTTTTCCGAAGGGTGGAGAGATCCAAAACTAGATTAGATTCGATTCCCTACAATGTGGAAACAGGCCCTTCGGCCCAACAGGTCCACAGCGACCCTCCGAAGAGTAAGCCACCCAGACCCATTTCCCTCTGACTAGTGAGATTAGATTAGAACTAGAAGGTTTAAGGTGAAAGGGGAAAGATTTAAAAAAACGTCCTGAGAGGCAACCTTTTCACACAGAGGGTAGTGTGTATATGGAATGAGCTGCCAGAGAAAGTGGTGGAGGCTGGTACAATTACAATATTTAAAAAGGTATCTGGATGGGTATATGAAGATGAAGGTGTAGAGGACCATGGGCCAAATCAGACAAAGTCAGATTGGGATGTCAGGGCAGTCCAGACAGGTCGCACCAAAGGGTCTCTTCCCGTGCCATGTGACTCTGCTTAATTGTCCACCACCTAGATGCGACAGCAGTGCAGAGCTCTGATCCTGTGGCTTTAGGATCACGTAGCCATCTAGCAAGTGGTGTTTGCTGCTTGGCACACAAGTAAATGGCCCAGTGGTTAGCACTGCTGCCTCACAGCGCCAGAGACCCAGGTTCAATTCCTGCCTCGGGCAACTGTCTGTGTGGAGTTTGCACATTCTCCCCGTGTCTGCGTGGGTTTCCTCCGGGTGCTCCGGTTTTCTCCCACAGTCCAAAGATGTGCAGGTCAAGTGAATTGGCCATGTTAAATTGCCCGTAGTGTTAGGTAAGGGGTAGATGTAGGGGTATGGGTGGGTTGCGCTTCGGCGGGGCGATGTGGACTTGTTGGGCCGAAGGGCCTGTTTCCACACTGTAAGTAATCTAAAAATGAGGCTGGACAATTGAACCAGTGCTGGAGCTCTGATTTAGAGTCATAGAATCATAGAGATGTACAGCATGGAAACAGACCCTTCAGTCCAACCTGTCCATGCCGACCCAGATATCCCAACCCAATCTAGTCCCACCTGCCAGCACCCACCCTATATCCCTCCAAACCCTTCCTATTCATATACCAATCCAGACGCCTTTTAAATGTTGCAATTGTACAGCCTTGACCATTCCCTCTGGCAGCTCATTCCATACACATACCACTCTCTGTGTGAAAAAGTTGTCCCTTAGGTCTCTTTTATATCTTTCCCCTCTCATCCTAAACCTACGCTCTCTTGTTCTGGACTCCCGACCCCAGGGAAAGGACTTTGCCTATTTATTTAGATTAGATTAGATTACTTACAGTGTGGAAACAGGCCCTTCAGCCTAACAAGTCCACACCGACCCGTCTAAGCACACCCAGCCAGACCCATTCCCCTACACCTAACCTGCATATGTTTGGACTGTGGGAGGAAACTGGAGCACCCGGAGGAAACCCACACAGACACGGGGAGAATGTGCAAACCACACAGTCAGTCGCCGAGGTGGGAATTGAACTTGGGTCTCTGGCGCTGTGAGGCAGCAGTGCTAACTGCTGTGCCACTGTGCTGCCAATAATCCATGCCCCTCATAATCTTACAAACCTCTATAAGGTCACCTCTCAGCCTCCGACGTTCCAGGGAAAACAGCCCCAGCCTGTTCAGCCTCTCCCTGTAGCTCAAACCCTCCAACCCTGGCAACATCCTTGTAAATCTTTTCTGAACCCTTTCATGTTTCACAACATCTTTCCGATAGGAAGGAGACCAGAATTGCACGCAATATTCCAACAGTGGCCTAATCAATGTCCTGTACAGCTGCAAAATGACCTCCTAACTCCTGTACTCAATACTCTGACCAATAAAGGAAAGCATACCAAACGCCTTCTTCACTATCCTATCTACCTGCGACTCCACTTTCAAGGAGCTATGAACCTTCACTCCAAGGTCTCTTTGTTCAACAACACTCCCTAGGACCTTACCATTAAGTGTATAAGTCCTGCTAAGATTTACTTTCCCAAAATGCAGCACCTCACATTTATCTGAATTAAACTCCATCTGCCACTTCTCAGCCCATTGGCCCATCTGGTCCAGATCCTGTTGTAATCTGAGGTAACCCTCTTCGCTGCCCACTACACCTCCAGTTTTGGTGTCATCTGCAAACTTACTAACTGTACCTCATGGTTGCATCCAAATCATTTATGTAAATGACAAAAAGTAGAGGGCCCAGCACTGATCCTTGTGGCACTCCATTGGATTGATTTAACAACATGTATACACTCATTGGATAGGATATCAATTGTCTTCCAGAATCTTGGACACATTGGAACAGCTCTGGGCAGTTCAGAAGCCAGCAATTTTATATATTTTTATAGTTAAAATCTTCAGTAAAAGAGAATCACTCTTAGGAAAGAAAAACACAAGTAAATATTTGAGTTTCATATTCGAATGCTATCTGGACATCATTTGAACTGTTTTTGCTGAACTACAGGTTGTCATGCTTGATGTCCTGAATTGATCATCCGATCTTCCTTGTACTGGAATTCTGGGACATTCATCGAAATGGGACTCCAACTGACATAACAAAGGGAAGTGTTGTCCCATTAAGGGAGATTTTGCAAGGCCTTCAGAAACTTTGCATTTACCAAAAGCTGCAAAGAATGATTAAATTTGGGAAAATCAACAGTATAATTGCAAGTGTGATTCTTGTTTTTCTTGTTCCTCAGTTCACACCATCTATCCTTATTTGATGATCCTTTGATTTGCAACAGTGTGTTTACACTAGTAGAAGAGTGGTAAATATCCTCATAGGTATTCTGTTCAAGCCTGCTTCACTGTTTGATACAATCATTGCTGCTCATTGCCCTTACCCACACTATCCCCATAACCCTTTATGATTAGATTAGATTAGATTCCCTACAGTGTGGAAACACTCCCTTCAGCCTGACCAATTCACACCGACCCTCCGAAGAGTAACCCACCCAGACCCATTTCTCCTCTGACTAATGAACCTCTAACTACAGGCAATGTAACATGGCCAATTCACTGTAACCTGCACATTCTTTGGAGTGTGGGAGGAAACCGGAGCACCCGGAGTAAACCCACGCAGACACGGGAAGAATGTGCAAACTCCACACAATCACCCGAGGCTGGAATTGAACCTGGGACCCTGGTGCTGTGAGGCAGTAGTGCTAACCACTGAGCCGCCATGACACCCTAAAAGATAGTGCTTCAATTAAGCACAGTGCGCCTGATGTGCGCCTACCCTTTAAGTATTTTCCAAGTTTCAAAGAGATCATCATATTCTTAAAGCGTGTGGGGAATACAGGCCGGGTTTGTCCAATATCTCTTCCTCGGACAATCCCACCATCCAAGAACATGACTGGCAAACCTGCATTGTGTTCCCTTTATATCCTTCCTCAGATAAGGAGACAAAACTGCATTGATTTCTCCATGTGTGGTCAAGTCAAACTTCACGTCAATTAAAGCACAACTTTGTTATTCCTATACTTGTCATAAAAATTAGATCTCATTAGCCTTCCTAATAGCATGTTGTCCCTGCATGTTAGTCTTCAGTGACGCATTGCAAGAGCACCCACCTCCCTTTGTATAAAATCAGTTTTTCTCCATTTATGAAATATTATGCACATCCGTTTTGCCGACCAAAGAGAATAACCTCACATTTGATTTGACTCATTTATTGTCACATGTATTTTGGTACAAAATACAGTGAAAAGTTTGTATCGTGTCACCCCTATCGATCCCATCTTAAAACACAAAAACATTGAGTATAAAGGCAGAAGAAATTTTTTTAAAATTTGCAACTTTACAGTCGTTGTTAAGTGCGCCATCATGGGCCTGGTGCCCAAAACAAATTACAGAATCACAGAGTCGTACTGCACAGAAACAGGCCCTTTGACCCCAACTGGTCTATGCCAACCTCAATGTCCATCCACGCTCGCCCCATTTTCCAAATCTGTCTAATCATTGCCCATCTGAGCCATCCCCACTGTTCAGTGCCAACTCACCTCCACCGATGCCCCTGCCACTATTAAGTCCTTGCTGGACCTCACCAATGTTGCCGGAGACTGCACCGACCAACCACTCACCGTGAGTCTGCTTCAGGCCTACCTCAGTGTCAGAGAAATTAGCCCAATGAAGCAGAGATCACAAAACACCGATCGAAGGGAAATGAACAAACACAGCGATTTCGTGGAAGAGAAATTGACGAAGCTGAAACTTTTTTTATTTCTAAAACATACTTGATTCATAAAATAATTTGATGGTCTGTACAGTTGGTCACGCCATACAAATGTAAACATTTGCATACAGAGATCAGAATTCATCATTTGTATATACAGGTCTGTACATTTATCAATCGTATATCCGAATATTTAGCTGAGGCGTCAGCAGAGCCCAAATGACTGCGTGGGCCCCCCTGTTCTTCTTAGGCAGGCAGATGTTACACGGTGGTCTTTCCCCACCGCGCCTTGGCGACAGCTGCCCCAAGCTTCAGCGAGTTCCTCAACGCGTAGTCCTGGACCTTGGAATGTGCCAGTCCGCAACACTCAGTCGGTGTCAACTCCTTCAGCTGGAAGATCAACAGGTCTCGGACCGACCAGAGAGCACCCTTCAGCGAGTTGATGATCCTCCAGGCACAGTTGATGTTCGTCTCGGTGTGCGTCCCGGGGAACAGACCCGAGAGCACCGAGTCCAGCATCACGGCCCTGCTCGGGACGAACCTCGACAAACACCACTGCGTTCCTCTCCAGACTACTTCTGCATAGGTACATTCCAGAAGGAGGTGTGTGACAGTCTCGTCCCCCCCGCAGCCGCTTCAAGGGCAGTGTACTGTGCGGCAGAGAGTCCGGCGTGCATGAAGGATCTCACAGGCAGAGCCCTTCTCACCACCAGCCAAGCCATGTCTTGGTGCTTGTTGGAAAGTTCTGGCGATGAGGCATTCTGCCAAATGGCTTTGACAGTCTGCTCAGGGAACCACTCGACAGGATCCACCCTCTCCTTTTCCCGATGGACACTACGTGCTGACCACTTCCTGATGGACTTGTGATCAAAGGTGTTTTTCTTCATAAACTACTCCATGAAGGACAAGTGATACGGAACGGTCCAACTACTCGGAGCGTTCCGCGGCAGCGAGGCCAAGCCCATCCTTCGCAACACCGGGGACAGGTAGAACCTCAGTACGTAGTGACACTGGGTGTTTGCGTACCAGGGATCCACGCACAGCTTGATGCAGCCACACACAAAGGTGGCCATCAGGGTGACGGTGGCATTGGGTGTATTTTTTCCCCCATTGCCCAGATCGAGTCCCTTTGGACCTGGTCCATCTTTGACCTCCATATAAATTGGAAGATGGCCCAGGTGACTGCAGCGGCACAGGTTCTGGGAATAGGCCAGACCTGTGCCACGTATAATCGCAATGACAGTGCCTCACACCTGATGACCAGGTTTTTTCCTGCGATGGAGAGTGACCGTAGCTTCCATCTGCCCAGTTTCTGCCTCACTTTGCTGACATGCTCCTCCCAAGACGTGGCTCACGCCCCAGCTCCTGACGGTGAAGGGGATCGAGAATTCCCGAAGAGCATGGCCTCACTCTTGGCTCGGTTTACCTTGGCCCCCGAGGCCCGTTCGGGCACATAAGTCTGCGCACAGACAGCGGATCCGAGCAGAAAATGGTGATGTCATCCATGTACAGGGAGGCCCTAACCTGCAGGCCCCCACTGCCAGGAATAGTCACCCCTCTCAGGCTCGCATCTTTCCTGATGGACTTGGCAAATGGCTCTATGCAGCACACAAACAAGGCACGAGAGAGAGAGGGCAGCCCTGCCTGACTCCAGATCTGACTGGGAAGCGATCTGATTCCCACCCATTGACTGAGACTGCACTGACAATGTTGGTGTCGAACAGTCTGCTCCAATTGCAGATTCCCTCCCCAGAGCCCATTTTGGAGAGAACATCTCTCAGAAACGTGTGTGATATCCTGTCAAAGGATATCAGCCTAGTCCAGGCTGATCAGGCAGGTGTCCAACCCTCTGTCCTGCACGTTGGCGATCGTATCCCTGAGGAGTGCGAGACTCTCAGTGATCTTCCTGCCCGGTACAGCACAGGTTCGACTGAGCTGAAACAGCACAGACACTCTGTTCTGGTAGCTGAAACTCTCTTCCCTGAACAGAGAATCAAACCAGGTTTTATTGCACGATGGTGTTAATCGAAAATCGGGAAAATACAATAATCAAGTAATCCAGTTACCATGGTGATAATCACAAAGTAGTTATCAGAAGAATGTCCTGAATGTGAACACAATGTAGCGTCTGGCAGCATCAGTCAGTTTTTAATGGGATCAGGAGATTCCAGCTCTCTTCCCGGGCAGGTGAGAATGTCCCTTTCCTTGGCAGTAAGATGTTTCTATTGTTTCTCTCCTGTGAGCGAGGTACTCTGGTGGCTCTCCGTCTGACCTCTGTCCTTTGTACAGCGTTGGCATCACTGGGGTACGAGACTGCCCTTAGGGCTGTGTTTCTTGGATACAGGAAGTTTATCATGAGTTTGTCTTGGAAAGTGTATTCCCTGGTCTGTGAGTGCTATGGTCATGCCTGGTAGCCCTTGTCAGCCTGTTTGGTCAATGCTGAGGCATTCTGGGTGTTTCTTGTATGGTTTGGTCAGGCTTGATTTCCTGTGTTCTGTGTGGCCGTGTCAGGCATCGGACAGATAATCCTCCGTGTCGGAGTCAGACTGAGCAGAGGTTGCCCCAGTATTAAGATTAGATTACTTACAGTGTGGAAACAGGCCCTTTGGCCCAACAAGTCCACACCAACCCTCCGAAGAGCAACCCACTCAGACCCACTCCGCTACATGTACCTCTACACCTAGCACTACGGGCAAGTTAGCATGGCAAATACACCCTAACCTGCACATCTTTGGACTGTGGGAGGAAACCCGAGCACCCGGAGGAAACCCACGCAGACACAGGGAGAATGTGCCAACTCCATACAGACAGGCGGGAATCGAACCCAGGACCTTGGTGCTGTGAGGCAGCAGTGCTAACCACTGAGCCACTGTGCCGCCCACCTTAAAGATTAGATTCCCTACAGTGTGGAAACAGGCCCTTCGGCCCAATACGTCCACACCGACCCTCTGAAGGATCTGTACTAGCTGAGCGGTGAGGGGGTGCAGAGGGCAGTAGTATTTCTCACAGGCGTGAACAGCACATTCCGATGGCTGCAGCCAGCACCACAATCCCCGCAATGATAGCAATGAAGGCAATCAGTCCCTGTAACAGGGCCGTGCCCCATGACCCCAGCCGGGAGGCTGCCCAGTCCCATTGGTCCCAGTGGGAGTTCCCCTCATGCAGGACTGAAATGAGGCCACATGTGCCATCAGGTAGGGAGCTACATCTAGGACTGTGGGTCATTGGCTTTGGGGAAGGGGGAGGACTGGGTGTGAGAGATGAACGGTACCACCCAGGACAACAGCAGCCAGAGGTCAGGTTTGTGACCACAGATCAAATCGGTGCCATTGTAGGTCCGGAGATGGTGGGTCTGGGTCCCGATCCAGATGGCGAGGGAGGTGGTACTGGGGGGGGTTGAGGACCTGTAGGTTTAATATACTGCCTTCTCGAGCAGATCGGCGTGCTGTGGGAGTTAGGAACAGGGGGTCAGTGCGCCGGCTCCAACTAGCTTCCCACCAGGATGGCTGTGTGCTTTTTAAACAGACAGATCCTGCAGGTGACCTGTGTGTGCTGGTGTCAGCAAAATGGTCAGGGCTGGAGGCTCATGGGAAAGGTTGTAGGCCGTGTAAAACCACCCTTTAAATTTGTCCAGGTGGTACCCTGCAGATCTTCAGTGGGCAGGGCTATTGTCCCCGTAGTCGCTCATAGCTGGTAGTATGTTGGGAACCTAAGGGGAACTGTTTGGTTCCAGCCAACACTCTGTCACATCAGAGATGGGCGGCACCGTGGCATAGTGGTTAGCACTGCGGCCCCACAGCACCAGGGACCTGGGTTCAATTCCTGCCATGGGTAACTGTCTGTGTGGAGTTTGCACATTCTCCCCGTGTCTGCGTGGGTTTCCTACGGGTGCTCCGGTTTCATCCCACAGTCCAAAAGTTGCGCAGGTTAGGGGGAATTGGCCATGCTAACTTGCCCGTAGTGTTAAGGTGCAGGGAAATGGCTCTGGGTGGGTTGTTCTTCGGAGGGCCGGTGTGGACTTGTTGGGCCGAAGGGCCTGTTCGCACACTGTAGGGAATCTAATCTTAAAGGGGATTGGAGCTAAGGGAATGCCCCCGTGAGAGTGGACAGAGACCCTCGTGCAGACCCAGCAGCGGGTCTGATTAAATTGCGTGAGCATCCTCAGTAAAGTGTTGGCCTGCAAGTCATGGCGGATTATTAAATGTCTCGCCCCTTGTCCCTGTTTCCCAGCAAGCCACAGTGTGACAGGTCCAACAGGTCAGACTGAGGGTGATGATGGTGAAGGCTGTCTTCGGTTTCCTGAGCGGTGCCTTCCCCTCTCTGGTCCCTGTCCACTGGGAGTGGAGCTCTGTTGCAGAAGGTAGCATGCGTCCATTTGGGCTGTCCTTCCACGTTTACAGAAGGATCTCTCTGTCGGAGAGAGAGAGTCCTTTTTGAGTGATTTTTCGCATGGCATAGACCCCGGATTGGAACGGATGAATCGGCACTGGTTTGGGGTTTGGGCAGCACAGCTCTGACCTGGTCGTGCTTGACATTAATGTTTCTGCGGAGGGCGTGTACACAGTTCAGCAGAGCCTCTTGCATCAGGAGAAGGAATGTGTCCACGGAGAGCGTTGGGGGTCTGGTGGCGGTGGGCATAGCTTGCCCCATGAGCAAATCAAAAGGGGTGAGTCCAGTTGTGCCGTTTGCCTGACCACATATAGTGTAAGGAACTAGTGGCAAGGCATCTGGCCAGGTCAGTCCTGTGTCTTGGGTGATCTCGATCGGTGTGGCTTCAAGGGAAATCGTTGATGGACTGGGGTTGGTAGGGGATGTGGTGTTGTCATGGTATGGCCTCGTGCCTCGCTAATACCAGTCGTGAGCCTAGCAGTGATGTGAGTGGTTAGCACTGCTGCCTCACAGTTCGATCCCAGGCTCGGGCGACAGTCTGTGTGGAGTTTGCACATTCTCCCAGTCTCTGCGTGGGTTCCCTCTGGGTGCTCCGGTTTCCTCCCAGAGTCGAATGATGTGTAGGTTAGGCTGGATTGGCCGTGCTAAATTACCCATATTGCTCAGGGATGTGCAGGTTAGGGCGGATTGGCCGTGCTAAATTACCCATAGTGCTCAGGGATGTGCAGGTTAGGGCGGATTGGCCGTGCTAAATTACCCATAGTGCTCAGGGACGTGCAGGTTAGGGTGAATTGGCCATGCTAAATTACCCATAGTGCTCAGGGATGTGCAGGTTAGGGTGAATTGGCCATGCTAAATTACCCATAGTGCTCAGGATGTGCAGGTTAGGGTGAGTTGGCCGTGCTAAATTACGCATAGTGCTCAGGATGTGCAGGTTAGGGTGAATTGGCCGTGCTAAATTACCCATAGTGCTCGGGGATGTGCAGGTTAGGGTGAATTGGCCGTGCTAAATTACCCATAGTGCTCAGGGATGTGCAGGTTAGGGTGAATTGGCCATGCTAAAGTACCCATAGTGCTCAGGGATGTGCAGGTTAGGGTGAATTGGCCGTGCTAAATTGCCCATAATGCTCAGGGATGTGCAGGTTAGGGTGGATTGGCCATGCTAAATTACCCATAATGTTCAGGGATGTGCAGGTTAGGGTGAATTGGCCATGCTAAATTACCCATAGTGCTCAGGGATGTGCAGGTTAGGGTGAATTGGCCATGCTAAATTACCCATAGTGCTCAGGGATGTGCAGGTTAGGGTGAATTGGCCATGCTAAATTATCCATAGTGACAGGTGCATTAGTCAGAGAGTAGTGGGTCTGGGTGGGTTACTCCTCAGAGGGCTGGTGTGGACTGGTTGGGCTGAAGGGCCCATTTCCACACCTAGGGAATCTAATCTCATCTTATACCAGGGTTGCGTGACAGCGTGTAACATGCCCCTCTTGGCTGTGTGGCCCACGCCATGGACTGCCAGGGCCGATGTTTGTAGGTGGGCTCTCAGGCAAATGATGTGGCCAATGGGGTGGGCAACTGGGTGGCCCCAATGTGGGTCCAACGGTCCTTTTGTTGCGGTGGAGCAGCTTCCACAGGCTCAGTGACCTACTGCAGCCATTGCTATTCTGGGGGCCTGCCTGCAGGATGTCGGTGATGGGATGCAGTGTGGCTACCCAGGCTGCTGAAACATTCCCGAGGGTGGCAGAGGTATGGGCAGCGCATTTTATAACCGCTAGGGCAGAGGGTAACAGGACTGCTTCCAGGAGGTTGGAGATTAGCGCAGCGTATTGCAGTGACCTCCCCTGCTGAAGTGATGAACCCTCTCTGTTCCTCGAGTGGACCAAAGTTGTGAACCAGACTGAAGGCATACCTGGAGTCAGTGTAAATGTTGCCTGTGTGACCTTTTGCAATGAAACAAGCAGCGCGACCAGCTCCGCAGTCTGCGCGGATGGGCCAGCTGGTAGCCCAGCTGATTCTAGGGACGTGAGAGGGTTGCACACGGGCTTACCCCAGCAGGGTGCGGTGGTTCGAAGACCTGAAGGGGGACCCATCCGTAAAGAGTATGATGTCAGTGTTGCCTAAAGGGGTTTCGGAGATCAGAGCTGAAAACGTGTTGCTGGAAAAGCGCAGCAAATCAGGCAGCATCCAAGGAGCAGGAGAATCAACGTTTCGGGCATGAGCCTTCTTCAGGAATGGAGGAAGAGAGCTTCTTCAAGGAACGCTTCCTTGCAAGAGGAATCGCAGTAGATTAAAATCTTCAAGGAGGATTCCTGAAGAAGGGCTCATGCCCGAAACGTCGATTCTCCTGCTCCTTGGATGCTGCCTGACCTGCTGCGCTTTTCCAGCAACACATTCTCAGCTCTGATCTCCAGCATCTGCAGTCCTCACTTTCTCCTCAGAGGGGTCAGGGGTGACCACTTGCTGAACCAGGTTGAAACAATCATGGCCGTCCGCAATGGGAGCAGGGAGGCGGGGTTCAATGCAGGGGCACGTTTGTAGGGACAGGTTAGCTTTGGACAGTAAAGCGACCTCATTGCCAGGTCTCCAGGTGACAGTGAAATGTTGCTGCTGCTGAAGTTAGCAATAAGAAGACCGAATGGGAAATCAGTACAGTGCATGGGTCATGCAGCACGATGGGGATGGCATTTTCTACTGTTACCCCGGCTGCTGCCTCAGCTCTCAAACATGCCAGCATTCCCCTTACACAGGCACAGAGTAAAACAACAGGGCGCTGGAGATCCCCATGGAACTTTGCCAAGATGATTAGATTCCCTGCAGTGTGGAAACAGGCCCTTCGGCCCAACCCTCTGAAGAGTAACCCACCCAGACCTATTCCCCTACATTCGCCCCTGACTAATGCACCGAACACTGTGGGCAATTTAGCGTGGCCAATTTTCTCTAACCTTCACATCTTCGGATCGTGGGAAGAAACTGGAGCTAACCCACACAGACACAAGGGAGAATGTGCAAACTCCACACGGACAGTTGCCCGAGGCGGGAATTGAACCCGGGTCCCTGGCGCTGTGAGGCAGCAGTGCTGACCACTGAGCCCACCGTGCCACCCCCTCCTGCTGGATACAAACCTCTTGGATTCATTGACATCGAGGTAGAAGGGCTGGGGGTCGTCTGGGACCCCCCCCCCGCCCCCCGTCCCCCCAGGGCAGGAGCAGAGACTAGTCGCTGTTTTCAATCGATGAATGCCTGTTCCAACTTTGGTGCCCTTAGCTGTCTGCTCAGGTGATGATGCCTCCCATAGGGGCTCACCAGTGGCACGGTGGTCTGAGATCCAGTGCCTGCAATGATTCACCATTCCCTGGAAAGCCTGCAGCTGAGTGGCTGGTGGGGGAAGTGTGAGAGTTTGTATCCCAAGTCGTTTACTTTGACTTGGCAGAGTTGCAGTTTCTCCGTTGAAACCCTGCCTTCAGCGGGACAAATGAGACTTGCTCCGGGGCGGTCCTTCTCCCAAGGATTCGGGGTCCCATAACCTCATGGACCTCTGGTTCGAGCTGGGAATACAGAACAGACTGCAGCACTGACAAACGCAGGAACAGGCAGGACGGACAGATGAGACAAATACAGGACAAACACAAGGCAGACAAACAAAACAGCAGGGCCCCTGTCAATTTCCTTCAAGCTGAGGATCTCAGGATTAAAGTGAATATCTTCATCTGCGGTCTCTCATTATTCCTGATGAAGGGCTTTTGCCCGAAACGCCGATTTCGAAGCTCCTTGGATGCTGCCCGAACTGCTGTGCTCTTCCAGCACCACTCATCCCGAATCTCCGACTATCATGCCAGGCTTCCACTGCCCATCCAGCTTTCCCCTGGCTGGATCAGGTTCATTCCCCAGTCCTGGTTCAAGTTGGATCACGCATCTTCCAAATTAGTTAAAATTTAGGTGACCAATTTAGGAGCTCACCCGACTACCTCCTCACGCGAAGCCCGTGGTTGCTCAATGCCGAATCGCCGCATTAGTTGGATTAGAATTGGGCCTACCCTCCTCAATTGTCCAGCCTTTCTCTAGGTCTGACTCGCCAGGTCCAAATTGGGCTAAATTTAAAATGTCAGGTTCGCTTACCCTGTTGAGAGAAAAGGGGCTGCTGACTAAATCCAAACTGTAGGAGAAATGAGTCCAATAAACACCGAGAGCGTGGAATGTCCTGCCTGCCAATGTAGTCAACATTAGGGAGATTTAAACAATCCTTGGATAGGCATGTGGATGATGACGGGATAGTGTAGGGGGACGAGCTGAGAATAGTTCACAGGTTGGCGCAACATGTGCGGTGGCACAGTGGCACTGCTGCCTCAGAACACCAGGGACCTGGGTTCAATTCCCGCTTGGGCAACTGTCTGTGTGGAGTTTGCACATTCTCCCCCGTGTCTGCGTGGGTTTCCTCCAGGTGCTCCAGTTTCCTCCCACAGTCCAAAGATGTGCAGGTTAGGGTGAATTGACCATGCTAAAATGCCCGTAGTGTTCGGTGAAGGGGTAAATGTAGGGGAATGGGTCTGGGTCGGTTGCTCCTAGGAGGGTCTGTGTGAACCTGTTGGGCTGAAGGGCCTGTTTCCACACTGTAAGTAATGTAATCTAATCAAACAAGCAGCGATCACAAATCACAGACTGAAGTGAAATGAACAAATAGTTTATTAGCACAGCGACATCGCGAAAGAGAAATTGACTAAGCTGAAACAGCTGTTCTGGTAGCCGAAACTCTCTTCCCTGAGCAGAGAATCAAGCCAGGTTTTATACAGATATTGTGCAATGGTGCTAATCGCAAATCGGGAAAATACAATAATCAAGTCATCCAGTTACCATGGTGATAATCACATAGCAATTATCAGAAGAATGTCCTGAATGTGGATACAATAAAGCATCCTGGCAGCATCAGTTAGTTTTTAATGGGATCAGGAGATTCCAGCTCTCTTCCCGGGTAGGTGAGAATGTCCCTTTCCTTGGCAGTAAGATGTTTCTATTGTTTCTCTCCTGTGAGCGAGGTACTCTGGTGCCTCTCCGTCTAACCTCTGTCCTTTCTTTGTTATCGCTGGGGTACGAGACTGCCCTTCGGGCTTTGGGACAGCTGTGTTTATCGGATCCAGGAAGCTTCCTGTCACTTTGTCTGGGGAAGTGTACTCCCCGGTCTGCGAGTCATGCCTGGTAGCCCTTGTCAGCCTGTTTGGTCATTGCTGAGGCATTCTGGGTGTTTCTTGCATGGTTTGGACAGGCTTGATTTCCTGTGTTCTGTGTGGCCATGCTATGGGTAGGGGCAGGGCGGCAGATCTCTACCCAAACTCACTTCTGCCTCTACGATTATACGCCATCAGGAGCTGAAAGTCACTCCCACTGCTGCGGCCAAGAGTCAGTGTGAGGGCCGTCCCATCGATGCATCACTGTGCCCCCCCCCCATTCCCCTCAAATCCGCACTGGGCTCTGCCGCTACGACTGAGCTGTTCCCCAAGAGGTTAGTAAAATCCAAGAGATCAATAAAACACAAAGGAAGAAAGAGAAAAGAAAAATGGACAAGCCCCAGGCTCAAAAGCCCTACTCCACCGCCATCTTGCTGAAAGAATTTTTGTTTTGTCTCCGTGATTTATGTTCATGCACAACCACAATCATGCACTTGTTTCCAGCCACTTCCTCACTATCTATTGTGTTGAAGTTGTGGAAAGAAACTTTATACAGAGAGTGGGAAGGGTGTGGAATGGCCTACCAGCGAATGCAGTCAACATGAGGGAGATTTCAACAATCCTTGGAGAAGCACATGGATGATTTTGGGATAGTGGAGGGGGAACGAGCTGAGAATAGTTCACAGGTTGGAGCAACATTGAGGGCCGAAGGGCCTGTTCTGCGCTGTATTGTTCTCTGTTCTATCGGAGGCAGAGCAGAGATTTTGAACCAAAGGGCACCAATTTGGAGTGGGAGCAAAACTTGGAATTGGACTGGAAGTGCAAATCAATATCCAATTAGAACTGTCAATGGAACTGGAGGCTTGAACGAGATTCGAAAAGAGCAGGAGTTGACAGTTTCTTTTAAGAACAAACAGGCTGAGAGCCACAGAGGAGATTGAAGAAGAAGAGAGGCTACAATTGAATGTGGAGGTGAAGAGCACAGACTGAGGGCTAGAGCTGAGCTTGCAACAGAGTGTGAGTAGAGTCTGAGGAGGGCAGAGGGCAGGAGCAGAGAGATGAATCAAAGAGCAGGTGCACCAAGACAAGAGTTCACAGGAGTTGACATTCAAAAGAGCGGGGGAGCTGAAAGCAAGAGCAGGAACAAAAAGGATCAGTGATTGAAAAAGAGTGTTACAGGGTTGAGGAGCTATTTAGCATTCTACAATTCCTGTGTTCACAAGATCAAAGGTGAAATGGTCACCCATTTTTGTTACAATGTCAAGGGAATTAAACGTTTCTCCATGTCTCAAGAGAGTTCATCTTTTTTTTAGATTAGATTAGATTAGATTCCTTGCAGTGTGGGAACAGGCCCTTCGACTCAACCAGTCCACACCGACCCTGCGAAGAGTAACCCACCCAGACCCATTTCCCTCTGACTAATGCACCTATCTCTACGGATAATTTAGCACGGCCAATTCACCCTAACATGCACATCTCTGAGCACTATGGGTAATTTAGCATGGCCAATTCACCCAAACCTGCACACTTTTGGACTGTGGGAGGACACCGGAGCACCCAGACACGGGGAGAATGTGCAAACTCCGCACAGACAGTCCCCCGAGGCTGGGATTGAACCTGGGACCCTGGTGCTATGAGGCAGCAGTGAGCCACCATGCCACCCCCATCTTGTACCTGTTTATAAAGATTGAGGGGTTTTGATCTCCTGTGCAATTACAACAGACCAGAATAAAACAATGCTTGGGAACATGTTCCCAAATTGCTGTTTCGAAGGGAATTCCAGGATTTGGTCAAACGATAAGAAGAAAAATTGACAAGGTAGCTCCAAGTTGAAATGGTATGCACTTGCAGAGAAATTTGCAGATGGTATTTTCTCATGTATCAATTGCCAGTATTCTCGCTGGTAGAGATCATGAGTTTTGAAATGTGCTGCCTAAGAAGTTGATGAGTTGCAACCTTCCATTGGAATTGGAGGGAGTGATTACTGAAGCTGAAGGATAGTGTGCTGAGTAAGTGGGTTGCTGTCCCCTGAATGGGTGGCATAGTGGCTTAGTGGTTAGCACTGTTACCTCATAGCACCAGAGTCCCAGGTTCGATACTGCACAGTCTCCTCCTGAGCAGGAGAGTCAACGTTTCGGGTAAAAGCCCTTCATTCCTGATTGGAAGATTTTGGGCGGCACGGTGGGCTCAGTGATTAGCACTGCTGTCTCACAGCACCAGGGTCCCAGCTTTGATTCCATCCTCAGGCGACTGACTTGTGTGGAGTATGCACATTCTACCCCTGTCTGTGTGAGTTTCCTCTGGGTGCTCCAGTTTCCTCCTACCGTTCAAAGATGTGCAGGTTAGGGTGAATTGGCCACGCTAAATTACCCATAGTGCTCAGGGATGTGCCGGTTAGGGTGAATTGGCTATGCTAAATTACCCATAGTGCTCAGGGATGTGCAGGTTAGGGTGAATTGGCCATGGGAAATTACCCATAGTGCTCAGGGATGTGCAGGTTAGGGTGAATTGGCCACGCTAAATTACCCATAGTGCTCAGGGATGTGCCGGTTAGGGTGAATTGGCCGTGCTAATAGTGTTAGATGCATTAGTCAGAGGGAAATGGGACTGGGTGGGTTACTCTTCGGAGGGTCGGTGTGGACTGGTTGGGCCGAAGGGCCTGTTTCCACACTGTATAGAATCTAATCTTTAGAAGGGGCGCAAAGGAGATTGACCAGGCTGCTGCCTGGACTGGAGGGCATGTCTTCTGAAGACAGACTGGAGGAGGTTGGGCTTTTCTCATTGCAGCAAAGAAGGATGAGAGGGGACTTGTTGAGGAGTGGGTAGATAGAGTGGATAATAGAGACTTTTCCCGGGGTGGAAATGTCTATTACAAGGGGGCATAACCTTAAGGTGATTGGAGGAAGGTTTAGGGGAGATGTCAGAGGTAGGTTCTTTACACAGAAAGTGGTAGGTGCATGGAATGCACTGCCAGCAGTGGGAGTGGAGTCAGAGACATTCGGGACATTGAAGTGACTCTTGGATAGGCACATGGATGACAGGAAAATGAAGGACATGTTGGTTAGTTTGATCCTAGAGTTGGCACAACATCGAAGGCCAAATAACTGCGCTGTTCTATGTTCTCGGTAAACTGGGTTAAAGGTAAAAAGTGGGACACAGAAGAGGAGACTTTTCTGATGTGCTCATTCTCCCAAACACTCAAAAGGTTGCTTGCTGACAAGATGAGTCCAGAAGCTTCACCAGAGGTCAGGCTGACTGATGAGGAGAAAGGCCAAGTCAAATTATCTCAAGTTGCCCACCTTCGTCACTGCACGCTTCACTGAGGAGTTTCTGGGGATCCAGAGTGAGGAGTCAATAGATTTACAAACCAGAAAAGCATAGCAGGGTCAGAGAAGCAGGGAAGTCAGTCAAACCCTTCATCAGGACTGGAGTGAGGAACTGTGTAGTCTCGGATTCTTGGCTGGTGAGGTGTGGGAGTGTGTAAACTACATGGTGAACCGAATCTGCTCTCACCAAAGGTTCCAAGAGGAATCCAGACCGGAAACCTTCACTTCAAAATAAAACCTTCTTCTCTGAGAACCTAGTGAAGGCTTCATCACAGAGGTTTTTAATCTCTCAGCCATAGTTTTCAAGAACATTGTAAATATAGTAGGAATTTACGACACCAAAGTCGGTGGATTAGTGGACAGTTTGGAAGAATGTTGCAGGTTGCAGGGGGACTTGGATAAACTGCAGAATTGGGCTGAGAGGTGGCAAATGGAGTTCAATGTGAGGTGATGCACTTTGGGAAGAATAACAGGAAGGCAGAGTACTGGGTTAATGAAAAGATTCTTGGTAATGTGGATGTGCAGAGGGATCTTGGAGTCCATGTACATCGATCCCTGAGAGTTGCCACCCACATTGATAGTGCTGTTAAGAAGGCACATGGTGTGTTAGGTTTCATTGGTAGAGAGATTGAGTTCTGGAGCCGCTATATCGTGAGGCAACTATACAAAACGCTAGTGCGGCTGCACTTGGAATGTTGTGTACAGTTCTGGTCCCCATATTTCGGGAAGGATGTGGAAGCATTGGAAAAAGTGCAGAGGTGATTTCCCAGGATGTTGCCTGGTCTAGAGGGAAGGTCTAATGAGGAAAGGCTGAGAGACTTGTGTCTGTTCTCATTGGAAAGAAGAAGGCTAAGAGGGGATTTGATTGAGACATACAAGATGATCAGAGGATTAGATAGGGTAGACAGTGGAAGTCTTTTACCTAGGATGATGACGTCAGCTTGTACGAGAGGGCATAACTACAAATTGAGGGGTGATAGACTCAAGACAGATGTCAGAGGCAGGTTCTTTACGCAGAGAGAGGTAAGGGTGTGGAATGCCCTACCTGCTAATGTAGTCAACTCAGCCACATTAGGGAGATTTAAACAATCCTTGGAGAAGCACATGGATGATGATGGGATAGTGTAGGGGGACGAGCTGAGAATAGTTCACAGGTCGGTGCAACATCGAGGGCCGAAGGGCCTGTTCTGCACTGTACTGTTCTGTGTTCTATGTTCTATAATTGGATGTTGGTCTTGAAAAAGGTGCCCAGTGGCAGTCCACAGATCCCGCAGGACGAAGGGTTGTATCACATGATGTACAGGATCTCGTTCCTCTCCATGTGTTTGAAAACTGCTGGTGCCACTTCCTGATCTTCAGATAAAAAAAACGTTCCTTCTGCTTATCACCAACAAATCCCAGGATTTCAGCTCAGATGCTGATCTCAAGCCCTTTTCCAACACATGCAATACAGTGGGATAGCTGGTCACTAACACTGAACATCCTGGGAGCAACTTGTGCTGGATTAAGCTGTACACTTCACACCAGCATTCGGGATCTGCACACAGGATCTGACATTTTACATTTCTCCACTTGTCAGCAATGTCAATCCTGTCCTCGAGTTCATCCAAGCCATTGAATATAAAGAGCAAACCCTTTGGGTTCTTCCAGAGTGCTGCCAGAACATTGTCAAAGGAAGGATATTGATCCAGTATCAGATTTCTCAGGTTAATCCTGCAGTTAATAGCGTTGAATTGAAGCTGGAAACAAATTGAAAGTGTGGGTATATTTTCCCAATGGCCCAAGCAGAAACAATCTTCCACCCCATTGTTATTTTCCCAAACACCACTCACTACATTGCAGAACCCCCTGACTGGATTGCCAAAAGGAACAATTTACTTTCTGGAGCAAAAGTCCTACCGAGGAACGACTGGTCTGGAACAATTGATCAATTCGAATTTTTCCAACATCTCTCCGCAGATGTTTCTCTCGCCCATGCCTCGTGGTGTTTGGCCTCTTGCCAGCAGTTTGTGCTCTCCAAGGGTCCACTGTCAAAAAGCAGAGATGACCATGTGCCTCCTTGTGCTTCTGCTGACCAGCTTCAATTAGATCGGACCGAAGGTGGTTCTCAATCTTAGTCATTCAAGAATCAATACAATTCTCTATTCGTCTTTGCAAAATAGTGAAATATTGTTACATTTAATTCACAGCTTCAGTGGAGGTTCATATTTTACTCAAATCTCAATTACTGGGGACCTTATTTGAAAGCTAAAAAAAAGTCAAATGAGGCTGGAAAAACACAGCAAGCCAGGCAGCATCAGAAAGGGAAGTTGAGGTTTCAGGTCGAGATCTTTCATCAGAATTGGGGAGGGGGAAGGGAGCTCAGAATTAAATGATGGGTCGGGGGGGCTTGGGGCTGGGGGGGACTATAGTTGAGATAGTGATAGTTGGATGCAGGTAGGGCTAATTGTGGTAGGTCAGTGGAAAGAGTGGAGCGGATAGGTGCGAAGGAAGATGGAAAGCTAAGGTCAGGTCAAGGCGGTGAGGAGAAGGCCAAACGTGGGTACCGCAGATGCAGGAAACCAGAGTAGAGATCAGAGTGGTGCTGGAAAAGCACAGCAGGTCAGGCAGCATCCGAGGAGCAGGAACATCGATGTTTTGGGCAAAAGCCCTTCATCAGGACTACAGTCAGGAAGCCTCCAAGGTGGACAGTGCTGGACATGGGATGAGGAGATTTCATAGAATTCCTAAAGCGTGGAAACAGGCCCTTCACCCCAACAATTCCACACCAATCCACCAAAGAGTAACCCACCAGGACCCATGCCCCTATTACTCGACATTTACCTCAGGCTAATGCACTTAACCTCCACATCACTGAACGGTACGGGCAATTTCCCATGGCCAATTCACCTAACCTGCACATCCCTGAGCACTATGGGTAATTTAGCATGGCCAATCCACCCTAACCTGCACATCCCTGGGCACTATGGGTAATTTAGCATGGCCAATTCACCCTAACTTACACATTCCTGAGCACTACGGGCAATTTCCCATGGCCAATTCACCCTAACCTGCACATCCCTGAGCACTATGGGTAATTTAGCATGGCCAATTCACCCTAACTTACACATTCCTGAGCACTATGGGTAATTTGACATGGCCAATTCACCCTAACCTGCACATCCCTGAGCACTATGGGTAATTTAGCATGGTCAATCCACCCTAACCTGCACATCCCTGAGCACTATGGGTAATTTAGCATGGCCAATTCACCCTAACCTGCACATCCCTGAGCACTATGGGTAATTTAGCATGGCCAATTCACCCTGACCTGCAAAGCTTTGGACTGTGGGAGGAATCCGGAGCACCCGGAAGAAAACCCATGCAGACATGGGGAGAATGTGGAAACCCCACACAAACCCCGAGGCTGGAATTGAACCCGGGTCCCCAGCATTGTGAGATTAGGTTAGATTACTTACAGTGTGGAAACAGGCCCTTTGGCCCAACAAGTCCACACCGACCCTCCAAAGAGCAACCCACCCCTACACCTAACACTACGGGCAATTTAACATGGCCAATTCACCTAACTTGCACATCTTTGTGACTGTGGGAGGAAGTCGGAGCACCAGGAGGAAACCCACACAGACACGGGGAGAATGTGCAAACTCCACACAGACAGTCGCCCGAGGCTGGAATTGAACCTGGGTCCATGGCGCTGTAAGGCAGCAGTGAGCCACTGTGTCCCCCCATTAATAGTGATGTGAGTTATGGAAAGGGACCTGGGGGGAGGGGGGGGGGAATGGGTGGGAAAGTTATTTGACATTAGAGAGCTCAACGTTGAGTTCTCTGTAGGCTGTCCAGGTGGAAGATGAGGTATTGTCCCTCCAACTTGTGGTCTGATGCACAATGGCAAAGGAAAAAGCCGAGGATAGACATGTTGGAGGGGAAGCGGGAGGGGGAATTGAGATGGGTCGTGACCGGAAGGCCAGGCTGGCCATTTAGGGTCCGGCGAAGCTGGCTGGCAAAACGGTCACCGAGTCAACGTTTGGTTGCACCGATGTAGGCAAGACTACATCAGGAGCACTGGACGCAGGAGGTGAGGTTGGAGGGG
Source organism: Chiloscyllium punctatum (assembly GCF_047496795.1). Lineage (NCBI taxonomy): Eukaryota > Metazoa > Chordata > Chondrichthyes > Orectolobiformes > Hemiscylliidae > Chiloscyllium > Chiloscyllium punctatum. The sequence goes on from NC_092773.1 coordinate 26,627,534, forward strand.
ATGCAGGTGAACCTCTGCCTCACCTGGAAGGACTGTTTGGGGCCCTGGATGGAGGTGAGGGAGGGGGTGTACACCAGGCATTGCATCTTTTTGGGTTGCTGGGGAAGATACGGGAGGGTTGTGGGGGTGGGGAGCATGGAGGGGGTTTGAGAGGTTGGTGAGGAGTGTGGCGCAAACCAAGGAATAGTGAAGGAAATGGTCCTTGAGGAAGGCAGAATGGGATAGAGAGGGAAAGATGTTCTGAGTGGAGTGGTGGAATTGGAGTTGGCGGAAGAGTTTAAGGATGATATATTGGATGCGGAGGTGGGGCGGGGGTGGGGAAAATGAGGACAATGAGATCCTATGTTTGGAGGGAGCGTTTAGAGCAATGAAGCATGGATTGAAGGAGGTGCAGAGGAGGGCTCTTCGGATGACGCCTGGGAAGGATCATTGTCGGAAATATGATATTTGCGATGCTCAGGAGTGGAATGTCTCCTTGTCAGAGCCGATGAGATGGAGGAATTGAGAAAATGGGATGGAGTTTTTGCAGGATAGAGGGTGGGAGGAGGTGTTGTCCAGGTAGCTATGGGAATATAGTATATGTCAGTCCGTAAACTGTCAGCAGAGATGGAAATGGAGAGCTCAAGAAAGGGAGGGTGGTGGCTGAGATGGACCAAGTGAATTTGAGGGCAGAAAGGATCTAAGTTGATAAGTTAGCTAAGTTAGCTAAGTTGATAAACTGTTCCAGTTCAGCCTGGGTGCAGGATGCAGCACAGACACAGTCATCTATATAACAGCAGAAGAACTGGGGCACAGCACCAGAGTATGTACCGAAGAGAGACTGTCTGACATGACCGACAAAGAAGCAGATGTAGCTCGGGCCCATGCGAGTGCCCATGACCATCCCCTGGATATGGGGAAAGTGGGAAGAATTGAAGGAGAATTTATTGAGAGTGTTGACTCATTCACCGAGGTGGTGGAGGCTATTGGTGGGAGGGACTGGGTGGGAAAAGACTGATGGCCTGCAGGTCATCATTGTGCAGTATGAGTGTGCATAGTGACTGCACGTCCATCGTAAAGAGGAAGGGAACTGGAAGTTTCCAAGAAGGTGGAGGGCATGGTTTGTGTGGTTTGACACAATCCCTCAATTCTTGATGAAGGGCTTTTGCCCGAAACGTCGAGGTTCCTATTCCTCGGATGCTGCCTGACCTGCTTGCTTTTCCAGCACCAGTCTCATCTGGACTCTGGTTTTCCAGCATCCGCAGTCCTTGTTTTTAACCACAATCTCCACCTTGCCCTGTAACCAAAAAAAAATGCAATACCTGCCAGCACACCATCACCTTCACCTCCAGCCAGGGCCCCCAAACAGTCCTTCCACGTGAGACAGAAATTCACCTGCATCTCCTCCGACCTCATCTACTGCATTCGGTGCTCCCAATGTGGACTTCTGTACATCAGTGCGACCAGACGCAGACGATGTGACCATTTTGCCCGAAATGGCCAGCCTGCCCTCCCAGTCACCATCCATTTCAGTTTCCCCTCCTGTGACACGTCCATCCTTGCCCACCTCCAATGCCGCAGTGAATCAGACTGTGAATTGGAGGAACCACAACTTGTCTTTCACCTTGGTAGCCTACTGCCTGGAGGACACCACGGTGAGTTTTCTCATTTCAAATAACCTTCCCACCCATCCCCTGGCACCCTTTCCAGCAGTAGCCACTTGGATAGCAACTTGCGGAACCTTCCAGGGAACATCTCTGGGACACACACATTAAACAACCCCACCGCCCTGTGGCTGAACACTTCAACTCCCCCTCCCACTTCGCCAAAGACATGTGCATCCTGGGCCGCCTCCACCACCAGATTCTAGCCACCCTGGAGGGAAAACATCTTCTACCTTGGGAGCCTCCAACCACATGGGATCAGTACTGATTTCACCAGTTTCCTCATCTCCCCTCCCTCCACCTTATCTCAGATCCAGCCCTCCAGCTCAGTATCAGCCCCTTGAACTGTCCTACCTGTCTATCTTCTTTCCCACATATCCACTCCAACCTGTCACCATCAACCCCCCACCATCATCTACCTATCACATTCCTCGCTACCTTCCCCCCAGCTCCACACCAGTGCCATTTCTCTCTTAGCTCCCTTGGGCACTCCCACGTTCCTGATGAAGGGCTTATGCCCGAAACGTCGATTCTCCTGCTCCCCGGATGCTGCCTGACCAGCTGTGCTTTTCCAGCACCACACTTTTTGACATCTTCCTTAACACCTGTCCGGTCTACCCATCCCACTGACCTATCACCATAACCACCCACCCATTTGGGCGGCATGGTGGCACACTGGTTAGCACTGCTGCCTCACAGCGCCAGAGACCCGGGTTCAATTCCCGCCTCAGGCAACTGACTGTGTGGAGTTTGCACGTTCTCCCTGTGTCTGCGTGGGTTTCCTCCGGATGCTCCGGTTTCCTCCCACAGTCCAAAGATGTGTGGATTGGAAAAGTAGATTCCAAGGCAAGAGCGTAATTGATATGTGGAACTTGTTCAAGGAGCAACTATTGAGTGTCCTTGATAAGTACGTACCTATCAGGCAGGGAGGAAAGGGTCGTGTGAGGGAGCCGTGGTTTAATAAGGAGTTGGAATCCCTTGTTAAATGGAAGAGGGCGGCCTTTGTAAAGATGAGGCGTGAAGGTTCAATAGGGGCGATTGAGAGTTATAAGGTAGCCCGGAAGGACCTGAAGAGAGAGCTAAGAGCAGCAAGGAGGGGACATGAAAGGTCCTTAGTTGGTAGGATTAGGGAAAACCCTAAGGCTTTCTATAGGTATGTTAGGAATAAAAGAATGACTAGGGAAGGAATAGGTCCAATCAATGATAGTAATGGGAAGTTGCGTGTGGAGGCTGAAGAGATTGGGGAGGCGCTGAATGAATACTTTTCGTCAGTATTCACTCAGGAACAGGACATTGTTGTCGATATGAATACTGAGGCACGAATAAGTAGAATGGATGGCTTTGAGATATGTAGAGAAGAGGTGTTGGAAATTCTGGCAAGGGTGAAAATAGATAAGTCCCCTGGGCCTGATTGCATTTATCCTAGGATTTTCTGGGAAGCTAGGGAGGAGATTGCAGAGCCATTGGCCTTGATTTTTGTGTCCTCTTTGTCTACAGGAGTAGTGCCAGAGGACTGGAGGCTAGCAAACGTGGTTCCCTTGTTCAAGAAGGGGAGTAGGGATAATCCTCGTAACTATAGGCCAGTGAGTCTCACTTCTGTTGTGGGCAAAGTCTTAGAGAGAATTGTAAGGGATAGGATTTATGCACATCTGGATAAGAATGATGTGATCAAGGATAGTCAGCATGGTTTTGTGAAGGGCAGGTCGTGCCTCACAAACCTTATTGAATTCTTTGAGAAGGTGACGAAGGAGGTAGATGAGGGGAAAGCGGTAGATGTGGTATATATGGATTTTAGTAAGGCGTTTGATAAGGTCCCCCGTGGTAGGCTACTGCAGAAAATACAGAGATATGGCATTGAGGGTGAGTTGGAGGTTTGGATTAGGAATTGGCTCTCTGGAAGAAGACAGAGGGTAGTAGTTGATGGCAAAGGTTCATCTTGGAGTGCCGTCACTAGTGGTGTTCCGCAAGGATCTGTTTTGGGACCATTGCTGTTTGTCATTTTTATAAATGACCTGGAGGAAGGGTTAGAAGGTTGGGTGAGCAAGTTTGCGGATGATACGAAAGTCGGAGGAGTTGTAGACAGTGAGGAAGGATATGGCAGGTTACAGCGGGATATAGAGAAGCTGCAGAGCTGGGCAGAAAGGTGGCAAATGGAGTTCAATGTAGCTAAGTGTGAAGTGATTCACTTTGGTAAGAGTAATAAAAAGATGGATTACTGGGCTAATGGTAGACTACTTGGTAGTGTGGAAGAGCAGAGGGATCTTGGTGTCCATGTACACAGATCTCTGAAAGTTGCCACCCAGGTAAATAGTGCAGTGAAGAAGGCATATGGCGTACTGGCTTTTATTGGTAGAGGAATTGAGTTCCGGAGTCCTGAGGTCATGCTGCAGTTGTATAAGACTCTGGTGCGGCCGCATCTGGAATATTGTGTGCAGTTTTGGTCGCCATACTATAGGAAGGATGTGGAGGCACTGGAACGGGTGCAGAGGAAGTTTACCAGGATGTTGCCTGGTATGGTAGGAAGATCCTATGAGGAAAGGCTGAGGCACTTGGGGTTGTTTTCTTTGGAGAAAAGAAGGTTTAGGGGTGATTTGATAGAGGTGTACAAGATGATTAGGGGGTTAGATAGGGTTGACAGTGAGAACCTTTTTCCACGTATGGAGTCAGCTATTACAAGGGGGCATAGCTTTAAATTAAGGGGGGGTAGATATAGGACTGATGTTAGGGGTAGGTTCTTCACTCAGCGAGTCGTAAGATCATGGAATGCCCTGCCAGTAGCAGTAGTGGACTCTCCCTCTTTATGGGTATTTAAGCGGGCATTGGATAGGTATATGGAGGATAGTGGGTTAGTGTAGGTTAGGTGGGCTTTGATCGGCGCAACATCGAGGGCCGAAGGGCCTGTACTGCGCTGTATTGTTCTATGTTCTATGTTCTATGTACAGGTCAGGTGAATTGGCCATGCTAAATTGCCCGTGGTGTTAGGTGAAGGGTTAAATGTAGGGGAATGGGTCTGGGTGGGTTGCGCTTCGGCAGGTTGGTGTGGACTTGTTGGGCCGAAGGGCCTGTTTTCACACTGTAAGTAATCTAATTACTATCCCACCTACCTTACCCCCAGCTCCAACCCCCTCCCTCTATTTATTTCTGAGCTCCCAACCCCCACCTAGTCCCGATGAAGGGTCTCGACCTGAAATATTGACTGCTCCACCCCTCGATGCTGCCTAATTTGCTGTGTTCCTCCAGCCTCTTATCCGGTTTGAAGGAGTTGTTGAGGTCTGTGTCAGATCAGCTAGAATCTTACGGAATCTCAGGCCCTGGCTGAAAGGCTTATTGCTGGACCAATTTCTTATCTTCTTCATCGAGCTGTTCCAGACGTATCTGAGTCGGTAAGAGTAACCAAGGCACAATCCTTGTGAAGGTAAGGTCCTGCCTCCATTGTGTTGTGTGGCACTGTCACCATGTTAAATGGGACAAACTTCGGATGATCTAGCAACTCAAGACTGGGCACTGTAGGCCATGAGCAGCAGGAGAATGGTACACCAGCATAACCTGCCTTGGCCTATGGCCCAGCCTTGTTTTGGGTGAGACCAGACCCCCCTCAAAATCTCTCAAGAAAGAGGCTTCGACCCTAACATTTTCTCATTTTAACGGCTGATGGGAAACCTCTGTTCCGAACGCAATGCGACTGGTCAAACTGCTTGATGTTAAGCAAAACACAATTTATTTGAACAATATAGTTAAAATACAACCAAAGAAAGAAGTAATTAAAACACTCCTGGAAAAATCAACAGAATAATAGAAACAGTAATTATTACTGATTAACTTTTTCAATACAGGAACATCCCATAAACAGACCCGTCGGCAAAAGGGTGAATTCAGACACAGATTCTCACACGCTGTTATAGAGGCATACAGCACAGAGAGAGGCCCTTTGGCGCAAATTTGTCCAAGCCAAACAAAGACACGCACAAGAATTCCTAGAAGCGTGGCATTCCACCCAGAACTCTATCAACAAACACATCGAGTTAGACCCCATCTCCCAACCCCTGAAAAAAGGAACAGGAAGTGACTTCACCACAGGAAAATAACATCACCACAGGAAGTGACATCACCAACGCAAACATATAAATAGAAAGCAGGAAGTTTCAGCATTGTTTAGCATGAGGTCCACTGAAGATGTTAAGCTAATGAAATGTCTGGAAATGAACCTTTCATCTCAGCGAGCAAACCTACATCCAAAACTGAAATGTCCGTCCACGCTAACCCTATTTCCCTGCACTTGGCCCATATCCTTCTAATCCTTTCCTATCCACCTATTTGTCCAAATGCCTTTTAAATGTTGATAATGTACCTCCCTTAACCACTCCTGCTGGCAGCTCATTCCATATGCATTCCACCCTGTGTGTAAAATAAAGTTGCCCATCAGCTTCCCTTTTATTCTTTCTCCTCTAACCTGAAACTGGTGCCCTCTCGTCCTCGATTCCCTAACTCTGGGGGGAAAAAAAACATGCATTCATTGTATCCATGCATCTCATGATCTTATACACCTTAATAAGTCCCCTACACCCTAAACAAAAACATCCTTGCTTGTCTAATGTCTCCCGATAAGTCAGACCATTGAGTCCTGGCAATATCCTTGTTCTCTAATCCAGGAGGAAAAAACATCAAGAGAAATTTCAGAGAGAGTAGCACGTAGGAGATCGAAGCTCCTAATTCTTTTGAGACCCCAATAACTTCTGCTTAAAGTCAAGCTTACCAACTAAACAAACCCAGGGAAATAGTGAGGAAGGAGATCAATCTGAGACTGGTACAGCTGGGATAAGAAGCAAGTCAAACAGTCAGGAACAAAGCAGAGATCAAGGTGGAACTGGTAAATTAAACTGCATTTATTTCAATGCAAGAGGCCTAACAGGGAAGGCAGGTGAATTCAGGGCATGGTTACAAACATGGGACTGGGATATCATTGTAATTATAGAGGCATGGCTCAGAGATGGACAGGACTGGCAGCTTAATGTTCCAGGATGCAAATGCTATAGGTCGGAATGAAAGGGGGGCAAGAAAGGAGGGAGAGTAGTGTTTTTGATAAGCGCTGTACTTAGGGAGGATATTCCTGGGAATTCACCCAGGGAAGTTATTTGGGTGGAACTGAGAAATAAGACAGGGACGATCACCTTATTGGGATTGTATTATAGCCTCCCCAGTGGGAAATTGAGAAACAGATTTGTAAGGAGACCTCAGCTATCTGTAAGAATAATTGGGTGGTTATGGTAGGCAATTTTAACTTTCCAAACATAGACTGGGACTGCCATAGTGTTAAGGGTTTTGATGGAGATGAATTTGTTCAGAATGTACAAGACAATTTTCTGATTCAGTATGTAAAGGTACTTCCTAGAGAAGGTGCAAAACTTGACCTACTCTTGGGAAACAAGGCAAGGCAGGTGACTGAGGTGTCAGTGGGAGAGCTCTTTTGGGCCAGTGACCATAATTCTATTAGTTTTAAAATAGTGATAGAAAAGGATAGGCCGGATTTAAAAGTTGAAGTCTTAAATTGGAGGAAGGCTAATTTTGACAGTATTAGGCAAGAACATTCAAAACTTGATTGGGGGCAGATGTTCGCAGTTAAAGAGATGGCTGGAAAATAGGAAGCCTTCAGAAATGAGATAACGAGAGTCTCAAGACAGTATATTCGTGTTCGGGTGAAAGGTAAGGCTTGTATGTGTAGGGAACGCTGGATGACAAGAGAAGTTGAAGTTTTGGTTAAGAAAATGAAGGAAGCATAGGTCAGGTATAGATATCAGAGATTGAGTGAATCCTTCGAAGAGTGTAAATGCAGTAGGAGCATACTTAAGAGGGAAATCGGGTGGGCTAAAAGGGGCCATGAGATAGAGTTAAGGTAAATCCAAAGGGATTTTATAAATATATTAAGGAGAAAAGGGGATAGAATAGGGCCCCTCAAAGATCAGACTAGGTGTGGAGCCACAGGAGATGGGGGACATACTAAACGAGTATTTTGAATCAATGTTTACTGTGGAGAAGGACATGGGAAAACAAATGGTGACATCTTGAAAAATGTCCGTATTACAGAGGGGGAGGTATTGAATGTCTTAAAGTACATAAGACTGGATAAGTCCCCAGGACCTGATTAGATGTACCCTCGAACTCTGTGGGAACTAGGGAAAGTGTTTGTTGGGCCCCTTGCTGAGATATTTGTATCATCGATAACCACAGATGAGGTGCCGGATGACTGGAAGTTCGCTAATGTTGTGCCACTATTTAAGGAAGATAGTAAGGAAAAGCCATAGTCAAGGGAACTATAAACCAGTGAGCCTGACATTTGTGATGGCCAAGTTGTTGGAGTGAATCCAGAGGGACAGGATTTATTTGCATTTGCAAAGGCAAGGACAAGTTAGGGATAGTCAGCATGGCTTTGTGCATGGGAAATCATGTCTCACGAATTTAATTAAGTTTTTTGAAGAAGTAACAAAGGGGATTGATAAGGGCAGAGTGGTGGATGTGATCTATAGAGATTTCAGTAAGGCATTCAGCAAGGTTCCTCATGGTAGAATGGTTAGCAAAGTTATCTCATGGAATACAGGGAGAACTAGCCATTTGGATACAGAACTGCTTGAAGGTAGAAGACAGAGGGTGGTGGTGGAGGGTTGCTTTTCAGACTGGAGGCCTGTGACCAGTGGAGTGCCATAAGGATCGGTGCTGGGTCCACTACTTTTCCTCATTCATACCAATGATTTGGATGTGAACATAGGAGGTATAGTTAGTAAGTTTGCAGATGACACCAAAATTGGAAGTACAGTGAACAGTGAAGAAGGTTACCTGGTACAACGGGATGGGCCAATGGGCTGAGGAGTGGCAGATGGAGTTTAATTTACATCAATGCGAGGTGCTGCATTTTGAAAAGGCAGATCAGAGTAGGACTTATACACTTAATGGTCAGGTCCTGGGGATGGGGAGTGTAGCTGAAGAAAGAGACCTTGGAGTGCAGGTTCATAGCTCCTTGAAAGTGAAGTCACAGGTAAATAGGTTAATGAAGAAAGCGTTTGGTATGCTTTCCTTTATTGGTCAGAGTATTGAGTCCCGGAGTTGGGAGGTCATGTTGCTGCTGTCCAGGACATTGGTTAGGACACTTTTGGAATATTGTGTGCAACTCTGGTCTCCTTCCTATTGGAAAGACGTTGTGTAACTTGAAAGTGTTTGGAAAGGATTTACAAGGATTTTGCAAAGTTTGGAGGATTTAAGCTACAGGGAGAGGCTGAACAGGCTGGGTTGCTTTTCCTGGAACGTCGGAGATTGAGTTATGAAATCATGAGGGGCGTGGATAGCGTCAATAGACAAGGTCCTTTCCCTTGGGTTGGGGAGTTCAGAACTAGACGGCACAGGTTTAGGCTGAGAGGGGAAAATTTGATAAGTGACCTAACTTTTTCACGCAGAGGATGATGTGTGTGTGTGTGTGTGGAATGAGCTGCCAGTGGTGGAGGCTGGTACAATTGCAACATTTAAAAGGCCTCTGGATGGGTATATGAATAGGAAGGGTTTGGAGGGATGTGGGCTACATGCTGGCAAATGGGACGAGATTGGGTTGGCATATCTGGTTGGCATGGACGGGTTGAATCGAAGAGTCTGTTTCTGTACTGTACATCTCTATGAATCTATGACTCTGTGACCCCCATAACTAGAACGCCTGGTCTCTGACAGCTGACACACCCAGGCTTCTTCAATTGTTCCAACATTTAAAAAAAACCCAAGGTCTCACAAGCTCTTTGCTGGATTCAGTAGCTCCAAACCTCTGCCTTGCAACCTCTCTTCCAAAAAAAAAGACGACATAACCTCTTGAAAGCCACAACGTCATCACAGGCACTACCATCAAGCCAGGCGATGGTTCAGTTGCGAGTACAGAAGCAGCACCAGGTTTACCTGAAAATGATGTGTCAACCGAGTGAAGCTGCCCAAGAAGCCAACTTGCATATCAAACTGCAACAGCAGCAAGTAATAGACAGAGCGGAGTGATCCCACAGCCAAAGGATCTCATTGAAGCTCTGCAGTCTTGCCACACTGAGTGGTGGATAATGGAGGAGGTTTCAGGAATATCCCTATCCTCAATTATAGGAGAGGCCAACACATCAGTGGAAAACCCTTTCAAGTTACACAGCAATCCTTCCGATTGGAGGGAGACCAGAGTTGCACACAATAGTCCAAAAGTGCCCTATGACCATAGAACATAGAAAAGTACAGCCCAGAACAGGCCCTTTGGCCCACGATGTTGTGCTGAGATTTAATCCAAATGTCAAATATAGTAACTTAACCTACGCACCCCTCAACTCCCTGCTATCCACGTGCATGTCCAGCAGTTGCTTAAATGTCCCCAGTGACTCTGCTTCCACCACCACACATTCCATGCATTCACAACTCTCTGTGTAAAGACCCGACCTCTGACATCTCCTTTATACCTTCCTCCTAATATCTTCAAACTATGACTCCTCGTACCAGTCAGTCCTGCCCCTGGGGAAAGGTCTCAAGCATTCGCAGCAAACTTCCGTCAGGTCACCCCTCAGCCTCCGACGCTCCAGGGAAAACAGCCCCAGCCTGTTCAGCCTCTCTCTGTAGCTCAGATCATCCAACCCTGGCAACATTCTTCTAAATCTTTTTTGATTAGATTACTTACAGTGTGAAAACAGGCCCTTCGGCCCAACAAGTCCACACCAACCCGCCGAAGCGCAACCCACCCAGACCCACTCCCCTACACCTAACACTACAAGGAATTTAGCATGGCCAATTTACCCTAACCTGCACATTTTTGGACTGTGGGAGGAAACCAGAGCACCCGGAGGAAACCCACGCAGACACGGGGAGAATGTGTACACTCCACACAGACAGTCGCCTGAGGCAGGAATTGAACCCGTGTCTCTGGCGCTGTGAGGCAGCAGTGCTAACCAGTGTGCCACCGTGCCACCCACAGTTTTCTGAACCCTTTCAAGTTTCACCACGTCTTTCTAATAGAAAGGAGACCAGAATTGCACGCAATATTCCAACAGTGGCCTAATCAATGTCCTGTACAGCCGCAACATGACCTCCCAACTCCTGTACTCAATACTCTGACCAATAAAGGAAAGCATATCAAACGCCTTCTTCACTATCCTATCTACCTGCGACTCCACTTTTAAGGAGCTATGAACCTGCACTCCAAGGTCTCTTTGTTCAGCAACACTCCCTAGGACCTTACCATTAAGTGTATAAGTCCTGCTAAGATTTGCTTTCCCAAAATGCAGCACCTCGCATTTATCTGAATTAAACTCCATCTGCCACTTCTCAGCCCATTGGCCCATCTGGTCCAGATCCTGTTGTAATCTGAGGTAACCCTCTCCGCTGTCCACTACACCTCCAATTTTGGCGTCATCTGCAAACTTACTAACTGTACCTCTTATGCTCGCATCCAAATCGTTTATGTAAATGACAAAAAGTAGTGGGCCCAGCACCGATCCTTGTGGCACTCCACTGGTCACAGGCCTCCAGTCTGAAAAACAACCCTCCACCACCACCCTCTATCTTCTACCTTTGAGCCAGTTCTGTTTCCAAATAAACAGTTCACCCTGTATTCCATGAGATCTAACCTTGCTAATCAGTCTCCCATGGGGAACCTTGTCGAACGCCTTACAGAAGTCCATATAGCATGGATAGGATAAATAGACAAAGTCTTTTCCCTGGGGTCAGGGAGTCCAGAACGAGAGGGGCAACTTTTTCACGCAGAGGGTGGTACGTGTGTGGAATGAGCTGCCAGAGGATGTGGTGGAGGCTGGTACAATTGCAACATTTAAGAGGAATTTGGATGGATATATGAATAGGAAGGGTTTGGAGGGATATGGACCGGGTGCTGGCAGGTGGGACTAGATTGGGTTAGGATATCTGGTTGGCATGGACGGGTTGGACCGAAGGGTCTGTTTCCGTGCTGTACATCTCTATGAATCTATGACTCTAAGTGAAAACAACAAATGTGAGGATCTCAGAGGGTCAGACAGCATCCATGAAGAGAAAGCAAGCTGACGGTTCAAGTCGAGACGACGCTTCATCAGAAGTGTTGAATAAGCGATCTATCACAGCCTCCTTCTGTGGTTCCCAGCCTTACAGATGACAGTCTTCAGCAAAATGGCATTGAGGCTCTGCAAGTGGGCTATGGGTCCCTGACAATATCCTACAAGACCACGCAAGATATGTGCTCCAGGTCGTGCGGTGCCTGGGTCTGAAAGAAAAGAGATACAGACAGACAGGAGAGCAAGAGACAGGGGAGAGAGAGAACGCCAGAGGACAAAGAATGCGAGATAAAATAAAAGACAGAGAAGAACACTGAGAGAGACAAAAGAGAGACGGGTGGAAGAGAAGGACAGAGTAACACAGGTGACAGAGACAGATATAGAAAGGGACAGAAAGAGAGAGAGAGAGACTTGCAGAGTAAAAATTGAGAAAAGACAAGTGAGAGCAAGACTCAACAGGATAGACAGACACAGTGATGAAGAAAGAGACAGGCAGAGACAGAGAGAGTCAAAAAGAGGGATGAGAGAGAATCAGAGAAAGAAACACAGGAGCGAGACAGAGGAAGTGAAGGGAGAGTGAGAACAAAGAGGAGAGAAAGGCAGACAGTGTGAGACAGAGACAGAGAGACACACAGAGAGAGAAACTGGTAGTCAGAGATGGACAGAGAACATACAGCAGCACAGTATAGGCCCTTCGGCCCTTGATGTTGTACCGGCCTTTTATCCTCCTCTAAGATCAGACAAACCTACATTGTGAAAGGGAGAGAGGGAGCGAGAGGAGAGAGAGAGAGACAGATGAAGAAAGAGGGGCAGAAAAGGCAAACAGAGACTATGAGGGACAGAGGGAAACCAAGGATGTGGACTAGACCAGCAGCTGCCAGAAAAGAGAACCAAAAGTCAAAGATACATTGGTGTAATGAGGCTGAGAGCAGATCGGGGCAACACAATCCAATCCCTCTTGGAGGATGAGGGTTTGGCTGAGCTACTGAATGAATTGGAAAAGTCATGGTGTCCAGAATCCAGTAACCTGCTCCCATCAAGACCTAAGCAGTGACTTAATGGTTTAGTATCACTTCCTTGTTTTAAACTGCATTATTCTATTTATACATGAAAAAAAAATTTGGTACGTTATTTTTATCAGCCTTCTCAGCAGCTCAAATGTTTCTTTTGAAATGTCGCTGTGAATTGTGGCTTTGAGATTTTCTGTCCCTTTCGAATGAAAATTGTTCTTCCAAACGAGAACCTCAAAAATTACAGCAGGAGGACGGCACGGTGGGCTCAGTAGTTAGCACTGCTCCCTTGCAGCACCAGGGCCCCAGGATCGATTCCAGCCTTGGGCGACTGTCCGTGTGGAGTTTGCACATTCTTCCCGTATTTGCGTGGGTTTCCTCCGGGTGCTCCGGTTTCCTCCCACAGTCCAAAGATGTGCAGGTTAGGGTGGATTGGTCATGCTAAAATGCCTGTAGTGTTAGGTGCATTAGTCAGGGATGAATGTAGGAAAATGGGTTACTCTTCGCAGGGTCGGTATGGGATTGTTGGCCCAAAGGGCCCGTAGGGAATCTAATCTAAAAAAATAAAACCAGGCCCTTTCACTGCCATGGTAGGGCTCCCATAGTTGCGATTGGAGGAAGAAGGGAACAAGATCTTGCTGTGTAGAAAACGAATGTTCGCTCTCTTTACCTGACAATCTGTTCAAATTAATTGCCAGCCTTACAAAAGGAACAGGTAAAAACAAGGACAGCAGATGCTAGAAACCAGAGTCTGGATCAGAATGGTGCTCTGCAGGTCAGGCAGCATCCGAGGAGCAGGAAAAATCAATGTTTCGGGAAAAGCCCTTCATCAGGAACAGCCTTACAAAAGGAACAGCCATGCTTTGAGAAGGACCTGTGACTTTAGATTAGATTAGATTACTTACAGTGTGGAAACAGGCCCTTCGGCCCAACAAGTCCACACCGACCGTCCGAAGGGCGACCCATTCCCTTACATTTACCCTTTCACCTAACATTACGGGACAATTTAGCATGGCCAATTCACCCTAACCTGCACATCCCTGAGCACTATGGGTAATTTAGCATGTCCAATCCACCCTAGCCTGCACATCCCTGAGCACTATGGGTAATTTAGCACGTCCAATCCACCCTAACCTGCACATCCCTGAGCACTATGGGTAACTTAGCATGGCCAATCCACCCTAACCTGCACATCCCTGGGCACTATGGGTAATTTAGCACTGCCAATCCACCCTAACCTGCACATCCCTCAGCACTATGGGTAATTTAGCACGGCCAATTCACCCTAACCTGCACATCCCTGAACACTATGGGTAATTTAGCACGTCCAATGCACCCTAACCTGCACATCCCTGGGCACTATGGGTAATTTAGCACTGCCAATCCACCCTAACCTGCACATCCCTGGGCACTATGGGTAATTTAGCACGGCCAATCCACCCTAACCTGCACATCCCTGGGCACTATGGGTAATTTAGCATGGCCAATCCACCCTAACCTGCACATCCCTGGGCACTATGGGTAATTTAGCACTGCCAATCCACCCTAACCTGCACATCCCTGGGCACTATGGGTAATTTAGCACGTCCAATGCACCCTAACCTGCACATCCCTGGGCACTATGGGTAATTTAGCACTGCCAATCCACCCTAACCTGCACATCCCTGGGCACTATGGGTAATTTAGCACGGCCAATCCACCCTAACCTGCACATCCCTGAGCACTATGGGTAATTTAGCATGGCCAATCCACCGTAACCTGCACATCCCTGAGCACTAAGGGTAATTTAGCACTGCCAATTCACCCTAACCTGCACATCCCTGAGCACTATGGGTAATTTAGCACGGCCAATTCACCCTAACCTGCACATCCCTGGGCACTATGGGTAATTTAGCACGGCCAATCCACCCTAACCTGCACATCTCTGAGCACTATGGGTAATTTAGCACGGCCAATCCACCCTAACCTGCACATCTCTGAGCACTATGGGTAATTTAGCACGGCCAATCCACCCTAACCTGCACATCTCTGAGCACTATGGGTAATTTAGCATGGCCAATCCACCCTAACCTGCACATCCCTGAGCACTATGGGTAATTTAGCATGGCCAATCCACCGTAACCTGCACATCCCTGAGCACTATGGGTAATTTAGCACGGCCAATCCACCCTAACCTGCACATCATTTGGACGAAACCGGAGACATTAGACATTGTCACTTTTTAAATAACTGTACCCTGTAACTATATATTACTGTTTTTGTTGGGGGGGGGGGGGGGGGGTTGGTGGGAGGAGGAAGAGACATTGCCGTTTGAAGAAGGTCAGACACTCTTGACTTTCACCACAACAGGCACCAGACATTGCCCTTTTAAGTGGGACGGACCTGGCAGCATTAGCGGGCGTGGTTACTCTAAGAGGAAGTGAGCCCGCCTCAGCGCTTCAGTTGCACACACAAACAGAAATGTTGTAACTTTCAGGGTGAGACAGAAACTGAAAGAGGGGGAGGGAAGAGAATGAAATGAGGAAGTGGGGAGCGAAATTGCTCCTGAAATCTTGGAGCAGGAGGACCTTTTGGAGGTAACAACCAAGCGGGTTTGAAATGTTTATCCAGGCTGTGGGGTGAACCACTCTTGGGTCTGCCCTCACGCTGAACTGAGGCTGGGCTGCTCCTTCAAAAACACTGCAGCCAGATTTTTTGGCTCAACTGCAACTCGAAAGCTGTCTCCGGCTTCACTGAGAGACCAGGGGGCAAGGCATTGGAGCACAAGCTCTCAACTCTTCCTAGAGACAGAGTCCATGCAGTGAGTTGCTGCTGAACCCTTCCTGACCGCTACCAATGGCCTCCTGGATCACGGTTGCCCTCCGGAGCAAGATTTCCGTCCTCTTCTACTCACCACTGCCTTCCCCGAGCAGCCCCAGGCACTAACAGTACTCTCTGCTGGCTTTCTGCTTGCAGCAGTGGGTTACCTGCAGGGGAGGAGCAGACAACACCTTGGTGTAGCACTCTCCTGCAAAACTGTGCCTCCCAACAGTGGGCCGCCCTCTCGGACAGGGGGTGCCCACCCCGCCAGCGATGCCTGTTGAATAGTGGTGCCCCCTCGGCAATGTCGGTTGGATGATGGGGTAGTGCCTGTTGGACAGTGGGTTGCCCCTTGGGCGGTGCCTGTTGGACGGTGGGCTGCCCCTTTGGGCGGTGCCTATTGGACGGTGGGCTGCCCTTTGGGCGGTGCCTGTTGGACGGTGGGCTGCCCCTTTGGGCGGTGCCTGTTGGACGGTGGGCTGCCCCTTTGGGCGGTGCCTGTTGGACGGTGGGCTGCCTCTTGGCCGATGCCTGTTGGACGGTGGGCTGCCTCTTGGCCGATGCCTGTTGGACGGTGGGCTGCCCCTTTGGGTGGTGCCTGTTGGACGGTGGGCTGCCCCTTTGGGCGGTGCCTGTTGGACGGTGGGCTGCCCCTTTGGGCGGTGCCTGTTGGACGGTGGGCTGCCCCTTTGGGCGGTGCCTGTTGGACGGTGGGCTGCCCCTTTGGGCGGTGCCTGTTGGACGGTGGGCTGCCCCTTTGGGCGGTGCCTGTTGGACGGTGGGCTGCCCCTTTGGGCGGTGCCTGTTGGACGGTGGGCTGCCCCTTTGGGTAGTGCCTGTTGGACGGTGGGCTGCCCCTTTGGGCGGTGCCTGTTGGACGGTGGGCTGCCCCTTGGGCGGTGCCTGTTGGACGGTGGGCTGCCTCCTCAGTGATTATCTCTGGACGGTGGGCTGATGCCCCTCAGATAGGATGGTGCCCCCCTTGGCGATGCCTTTCGAAGAGTGGGCCGATGCTCCTCGGAAAGTGTGGTGTCCCACTGTTGCTGACCTAATTTTTCTCTCTCTCTCACTCTCTCTCTTTGCCCCCAATCCCCAACAGCCGTGTGTCGCCCGAGTAATGGAGCCAGATACGATCGATCACCTTGACGCCCAGCAGAATGGGATGGCGGCGGGCGAGCAGGACGACCACTTTGATGCTCAGGTAGCCTTGGGGACCTCGTCTCATGGCGTGATGACCCTGTGCCATGTTTGTGCCACCTCTCCCAGTTTGCTGGGTTAAGGGGCAGGCAGGATCTATTCACCCCCTGAAACGTTGCCTTCCAGCTGAGTGGGCTGGGATGGTTTAGATTTGGGGGACAGGGTTCAGTCACTGCCTTTACCTGTCTCCTATGAGAGGTCAGAGGAGCGGGAGTAGGCCATTCGGCCCATCAGGACAGCTCTGGTGTGTCCATCCGATAATCCCACAACTGAGTTTCCTGCCCTCTTTTGTTTTTCCCTTCTGACCCTCGATTCCCACACTGGTTCGAAATCAGTATTTTCTTTTTCTTAACCTTGCCAAAATCCCGTGCGACCCAGCCTCAACAGCCCCCCACAGACTCACTCCCCACTGAAAGAGGAGGAGGTGAATTACTTTGGAGACCCAGCTTCGAATGTCACCCTGGCAGATGGCAGCATTTGGAGTAAATAAGTATCTGCAGTTCAGAGTCTATTCACGTTGTTGAGTGTCACGAAAAGCCCACTGGCTCACAAATCCCCTTTCGGGAGGTAAACTGCCAATCTTAACTGGTCTGGCCTCCATGTGACTCCAGACCCCAGGCAATGTGATTGACTCTTAACTGCTATCTGGACAATTGGAGATAGGTAATAAACACTGGCCTAGCCAGAGAGGCCCTCATCGAATGAATAAAGAAAAAAGAAATTCCTCCACATCTTTAGTCTGAAATGTGCCACCCCTTCTTCTGACATTATACCCTCTGATCTGAGACACTCCCACAAGGAGGAGCAAGCTGCCTTGTTATGTCCCCTAAGAATCTTGAATTTACCACCCCTCCATACCTAGTATTTAACCCAGTGATCACTCTACCTGACTCTCTCTCCCAATATGCCTGTTTGTTAGATTAGATTCCCTACAGTGTGGAAACAGGCCCTTCGGCCTAACCAGTCCACACCGACCCTCCGAAGAGTAACCCACCCAGACCAATTTCCCTCTGACTAATGCACCTAACACTAAGGTTAATGTAGCATGGCCAATCCACCCTAACCTGCACACCCCTGAGCACTATGGGTAATTTAGCACAGCCAATCCACCCTAACCTGCACACCCCTGAGCACTATGGGTAATTTAGCATGGCCAATCCACCCTAACCTGCACACCCCTGAGCACTATGGGTAATTTAGCATGGCCAATCCACCCTAACCTGCACATCCCTGAGCACTATAGGTAATTTATCATGGCCAATTCACCCTATCCTGAAAATCTTTGGACTGTGGGAGGAAACCAGAGCAGCCAATGGAATCCCATGCAGACACTGGGAGAATGTGCAAACTCCACACAGACTGTCGTCCGAGACTGGGATCAAATCTGGGACCCTGGTGCTGCAAGGCAGCAGTGTTAACCACTGATCCCAGAATGACGCCCATTACGGTCTGTCTTGCTTGTTATTTCTTGTTCTTTCTGCTCCCTTCCCTCTCTCTGCCTCATCCCCCTTTCCTGGTTTCAAAATTTTAACCCAAATCTCTGCCTGTTTTCCCATCGCTCTTCTCCCCCCGACACTGCTGATTTTGTTTTGTTTGCACTGGGGACAGATTGACGACTTCATGGCCCCCAACCAGGATTACAATGAGGAGGAGGAGGAGCGGAAATATTTCCGCCGAAAACGTCTGGCTGTGGTGAAGAACGTGGTCTCTGCCAGTCTTGGCAGTTCTCTCACCTACGGAGTCTATTTGGGTGAGTTGCGGTCCTTGGGGAGAGCCAGGGGCAGCATGGTGGCTCAGTGGTTAGCTGGGTTCGATCCCCGCACGGGGAGAATGTGCAAACTTCTGAGACCCTGGTGCTGTGAGGCAGCAGTGCTAACCACTGTGCCACCATGCTGCCTACGCACGGAATGTGCACGTGCCATTTCAAAGGGCATGTTCAAGCTACCTACAGTTAACGCCCAATTGTTGGGCCAGTCTCTGGTCGGCTCATTGAGGTCTCGAGAGAGAGAAATGCGAGAGGAGCAGGGTGGGGTCGTGGGGGATGCAAATTCTTGTGAGGAACTGAGGCTGTGACCTCTTCCTTCAGAGGGGCAGTGCTCTCCCCTCAGATCCCCATCCTCCCCTTGTACTTGCATTCACACATGCTTGCTTGCTTTTTTTTTTCCCCCTTCTTTCTCTCTCTTTCTTTGTCCATCCATCACCTGGACACCCCACTCTCAGGCCTGCTGCAGATGCAGCTTATCCTTCATTACGATGAGACCTACCGGGAGGTCAAGTATGGAAACCTGGGGCTTGAGGACATCGACAAGAAGATGCTGATGGGAATAAATGTCACTCCCATTGTTGCCCTCCTCTACACGCCTGTCTTGATCAGGTGAGCTTTGAAGTTTGGAGAGGGGAGAAAAGGTTGCACCCTGACCTTGGAGCGTGGGATCTTTAACGTGCGGCGCGTGATTTTGCGAGGGAGAGGGGTGCATTCCTGCTCTGTCGTGAAGGCAATTCGGTCGTTGTGGGTTGGGGGAGGGGTGATTTGTTGTCAGCGGGAGGGGACGCAAATGGAAGTGTCTCAGGGAAGAGGGAGATCCGACTAACCTCACGTCGCACCTTCCCAGGTTCCTCGGGACCAAGTGGATGATGTTCCTTGCCATCGGGATTTACGCCCTCTTTGTGTCGACCAACTACTGGGAGCGGTATTACACCCTGGTCCCATCAGCCGTCGCCATTGGAGCAGCCATCGTCCCTCTGTGGGCAGCGGTGGGGAACTACATCACAAGGTCTGTCTCCATGGTGACTCATTCTTGATCCCCCGACGCAACTTTAAGGCTGTGGGGGTCCGTGATACAAGGCAATAACCGAGGGAGCCCCGCTGTTTCTGAACTCTTCCTGTGTAGGCCCTGGGACTCTCTAATTTGTACAGTAAAGACAGATAAAGCAAGTGGTCACAGACTTGGCAGATGAAATGTAATGCAGGGAAATGTAGGAGGCAGAGAGTAATAGTGGAAAGACACTTGTTAGACTGGAGACCTGTGACTAGTGGAGTACCTGGGGACTCTGCGTTGGGCTTATTTATGTTTGTTTCCTGATGAAGGGCTTTTGCCCGAAACATCGATTCTCCTGCTCCTCGGATGCTGCCTGACCTGCTGTGCTTTTCCAGCACCACTCTGATCTCTACTCTGGTTTCCAGCATCTGCAGTCCATTTTTACCCTCGTGGGCGGCACGGTGGCACAGTGGTTAGCACTGCTGCCTCACAGCGCCAGGGACCCGGGTTCAATTCCTGCCTCAGGCGACTGACTGTGTGGAGTTTGCACATTCTCCCCGTGTCTGCGTGGGTTTCCTCCGGGTGCTCCGGTTTCCTCCCACAGTCCAAAGATGTGCAGGTCAGGTGAATTGGCCATGCTAAATTGCCCGTAGTGTTAGGTAAGGGGTAAATGTAGGGGTATGGGTGGGTTGCGCTTCGGCAGGCCGGTGTGGACTTGTTGGGCCGAAGGGCCTGTTTCCACACTCCAATGTAATCTGAAAAAAAAAATTATGTTTGTTATCTATATCAATGATTTGGATGAGAACGTATAAGGCACAAATTGGTAAGTTTGCTGATGACCTGAGAATGGCCAGTATCATGGTCAGAAAGGAGGGTTGTCAGAAATTGTAGGGGGGCAGAGAAATGGCAAATATGGTTTAATATAAGCAAGTGTGAGGTCTTGCGTTTTGGAAAGGCAAATCAAAGTAGGAGTTTCATGGTGAATGGTAGGAACTTCAGGAGTGTGGTGGAACAGAGTCCTCTTGAATGTCACGGTTCCCTGTAAGCGGAGTCACAGGTAGACTGGGCAGTGAAGAAGGCTTTTGGCACACTGCCCTTTATCAGTCAGTGCTTTGAATACTGAAGTTGGGAAGATATGTTGCAGTTATACACGACAGTGGTGAGGCTGCACTTGGAGTATTGCATTCAGTTTTGGTTACCTTATTATGGGGAAGTGAGGTGCTAGAAAAAGCACTGCAGGTCAGGCAGCGTTTGAGGAGCAGGAGAGTTGACGGTTCGGGTGAATGATGAAGGGCTTATGCCCGAAATGTCAACACTCCTGCTTCTCAGATGCTGCAGTGCTTTTCCAGCACCACACAATTTTGACTCTGATCTCCAGTATCTGCAGTGGTCAGCTTCTCCTTTTGGTTGCAGGAAGGATGTTATTAAACTGGAAAGAGTGCAGAAGAAATTTGCAAGGATGTTGCCTGGACTCAATAGTCTGAGTTAGAGTCATAGAGATGTACAGCATGGAAACAGACCCTTCGGTCCAACCCGTCCATGCTGACCCAGATATCCCAACCCAATCTAGTCCCACCTGCCAGCACCCGGCCCATATCCCTCCAAACCCTTCCTATTCATATACCCATCCAAATGCCTCTTAAATGTTGCAATTGTACCAGCCTCCACCACTTCCTCTGGCAGTTCATTCCACACATGTACCACCCTCTGCGTGAAAAGGTTGCCCCTTAGGTCTCTTTTATATCTTTCCCCTCTCACCCTAAACATATGCCCTCTAGTTCTGGACTCCCCGACCCCAGGGAAAAGACTTTGTCTATTTATCCTATCCATGCCCCTCATAATTTTGTAAACCTCTAGAAGGTCACCCCTCAGTCTCTGACACTCCAGGGAAAACAGCCCCAGCCTGTTCAGCCTCTCCCTGAAGGTCAAATCCTCCAACCCTGGCAACATCCTTGTAAATCTTTTCTGAACCCTTTTCAAGTTTCACAACATCTTTCCGATAGGAAGGAGACCAGAATTGCACTTAATATTCCAACAGTGGCATAACCAATGTCCTGTACAGCCGCAACATGACCTCCCAACTCCTGTACTCAATACTCTGACCAATAAAGGAAAGCATACCAAATGCCTTCTTCACTATCCTATCTACCTGCAACTCCACTTTCAAGGAGCTATGAACCTGCTCTCCAAGGTCTCTTTGTTCAGCAACACTCCCTCGGACCTTACCATTAAGTGTATAAGTCCTGCTAAGATTTGCTTTCCCAAAATGCAGCACCTTGCTGAATTAAACTCCATCTGCTACTTCTCAGCCCATTGGCCCATCTGGTCCAGATCCTGTTGTAATCGCTGTCCACTACACCTCCAATTTTGGTGTCATCTGCAAACTTACTAACTACACCTCTTATGCTCGCATCCAAATTGTTTATATAAATGACAAAAGGCGGTGGACCCAGCACCGATCCTTGTGGCACTCCACTGGTCACAGGCCTCCAGTCTGAAAAACAACCCTCCACTACCACCCTCTATCTTCTACCTTTGAGCCAGTTCTGTATCCAAATGGCTAGTTCTCCCTGTATTCCATGAGATCTAACCTTGCTAATCAGTCTCCCATTAGATTAGATTCCCTACAGTGGGGAAACTGGCCCTTCGGCCCAACCAGTTCACACCAACCCTCCGAAGAATAACCCATTTCGCTCTGATTAATGCACCTATCCCTACGGGTAATTCAGCATGGCCAATCCACCCGAACCTGTAAATCTTTGGATTGTGGGAGGAAACCGGAGGAAACCCACCCAGACCCGGGGAGAATGTGCAAACTCCACACAGACAGTCGCCCGAGGCTGGAATCGAACCTGGGGAGAGACTGGGCAAGCTAGGCCTTTTGTTTTCAAAAAGACTGAGGAGGACCCAACAGAGTTGTATAAGATCATGAGAGGCACGGATAGGGTGAACGCAAGTCTGTCTTTGTAGAGTTGAACTGCCCATGAGCAGGATTAAATGGTAGAGTGCACTCGATAGGCCTTACTTCCACTCCCAAGTCTTCTGGTCTTTTTTTACCCAGGGTTGGGGAATCGAGGCCTCGAGGGCATCAGTTTAACGTTGGAGGGGAAAGAATAAAAGGGAATTTATGGACAAGTTTTTTTTTTTACACAGAGGAAGGTAGGCAGATGGAATGAGCTGCTAGCACAAGTGGTTGAGGCAGGTACATTTCCAACATTTAAAATTTGGACAAACACATGGATAGGAAAGGAATAGAAACGATTATGAGTCAAGTGCAGCGAAATGGGGTTAGCGCAGATGGACATTTTGTTGGGAATGGGCCAAAGGGGCCTGTTTCCACGCTGTAGGAATCTATGACTCTCTGTGTGAGGTCATGCATTTCAGCAAAAAGGATTCAGGAGCCGAATATGGTTTTGATGGAAAAGGACGACAGAAAGGCATTGGATTAGATTCCCTATAGTGTGGAAACAGGCCCTTTGGCCCAACCAGACCACACCGACCCTCCAGCACGGTGGCACAGTGGTTAGCACTGCTGCCTCACAGCGCCAGAGACCCGGGTTCAATTCCCGCCTCAGGCAAGTGTCTGTGTGGAGTTTGCACATTCTCCCCGTGTCTGCCTGGGTTTCCTCCGGGTGCTCCGGTTTCCTCCCACAGTCCAAAAATGTGCAGGTTAGGGTGAATTGGCCATGCTAAATTGTCCGTACTGATAGCTGAATTGGCCATGCTAAATTGCCCATAGTGTTGGGTGAATTGGCTGTGCTAAATTGCCCGTAGTGTTAGGCGAAGAGTTAGTCTGGGTGGGTTGCTCTTCGAAGGGTTAGCGTGGACTTGTTGGGCCGAAGGGCCTGTTTCCACACTTTAAGTAATCTAATCAGAAAGCTGCAGAAAAGCGGGATTTGGGAGTCCTTGTCTACAAATCTCAAAAAAACAGTCACAACATCCAAGTTCAACCCATAATGGGGAAGGCAAATGGAGTGTTGGATTTTATTTCAAAGGGAATGGAATATAAAAGGAAGACGCTTTTGCTGAAACTGTACGAGACACGAGTCGGACCAGGGCTGGAAGACTAAGATCTGGGTGCCTGATCTTAGGAAAGATAGACCAGCATTGGAGGCAGCCCAGAGGAGGTTCATTCGGCTGGTCCCAGGTATAAGCAGACCCTCTCGTGAGAAGAGGTTGAGTAAGTTGGGCTTGTAGTCACCAGGGTTCAGAAAAATGAGGCAAACATATTGAAACACAAGGCTCTGAGGGACCTGACAGAGTTGATGCTGTAAGATTTGATTCCCCGAAAGAGGGAGGCTAGGACGCAGGGCATGACCTCAGAATAACAAAATACATGTTTTGGGGGCGGCACGGTGGCACTGCTGCCTCACGGCGCCAGAGACCTGGGTCCGGATTCCTCCCTCGGGCAAGTGTCTGTGTGGAGTTTGTACATTCTCCCCGTGTCTGCGTGGGTTTCCTCCGGGTGCTCCGGTTTCCTCCCACAATCCAAAGATGTGCAGGTCAGGTGAATTGGCCATGATAAATTGCCCGTAGTGTTAGGTAATGGGTAAATGTAGGGGTATGGGTAGGTTGCGCTTCGGCGGGGCGGTGTGGACTTGTTGGGCCGAAGGGCCTGTTTCCACACTGTAAGTAATCGAATCGAATCGAATCGAATCGAATCGAATCGAATCGAATCGAATCGAATCGAATCTCATCTCATCTCATCTCATCTTAAATCAAAGATACGGAGGAATTTCTTCCAAGGGGAGAGAGTCAGTGCAGCTCTGGATCTCTGTCGAGCATGGGTCGTTTAACTAGGTCGTTTCAAGGCTGAGAGGGGTGGATTTTTAATCAGGAAGGGGAGAAGGTTGTGGTGGGGGGTGGGGGCCGGGGGGGCGGGGTGGGGGGCGGGGGGGCGGGGGGGGCGGGGTGGGGGGGTGGGGGAGAGGTAAAAGGGCAGGGCAGGTCAAGTCTAACCCCCATGCCGTTCCCATGCTGGCAATGGTTGAGGGTGTCAAAGTCAAGGAAACATTACTTTCAGTCAATAAGAGAAGAGGGGTCCTTGCTCTGCTGTCCCTGTCCCTACAATATCTTCCCAATTTCTACACTCAATGCCCTGAAGGAAGGCTATGTGACAAAATCTGCCTTAATGGCACCCCCTGCCAGGCAAAAGTGAACTGCAAACGCTTGAGATCAGAGCCTAGATTAGTGTGGTGCTGGAAAAGCACAGCAGGTCAGGCAGCATCTGAGGAGCAGGAAAATCGACGTTTCGGTCAAAAACCCCTTCACCAGCCTTCCTGTTCAGGAGTGTGTCCCTGAACCCCAAGGTCCCTCTGTTCCACCTTAAGGCCCTGCTATTCACCGTGAAAATCCGACCTTGATCTGTCCTCGGCATGTTTGATGGGAACAATTTAGTGGGAGCGTTATTCAGTATCAAAACCCTTACTGTCCCGTGGCCTGGCAGTATTTGCCAGAATGAGTCTAATGTGCAGAAGCTTCTGAAAACTGGTGTCAAACATTTTCTCGCTGTTCAGTAATTACTCCATTTATTTCCCTGATAGAATGGCGCAGAAATATTATGAATATGCTAATTACAAAGAGGACCATGTTCTGGAGCAGAAGAAACTGCCAAAAGGAGCATCTTACCAATACGTCATCATCTTCCAGTCTATCTTCTACTTCCTGTTTAA
This sequence comes from Chiloscyllium punctatum, assembly GCF_047496795.1. Classification (NCBI taxonomy): domain Eukaryota; kingdom Metazoa; phylum Chordata; class Chondrichthyes; order Orectolobiformes; family Hemiscylliidae; genus Chiloscyllium; species Chiloscyllium punctatum. The sequence continues at coordinate 26,652,651 of NC_092773.1, forward strand.
CGTAAGTCTTTTTTTCTTTCTTATCCAAAGGGGAAAGTCAGCCAAGATACCTGCTCCTCATCACCGGATCAGGATATCAATCCAGATACAAAAACAGAAATTGTTGGAAAAGCTCTGGCAGCATCCGAGAGGAGAACTCCGAGTTAATGTTTTGCATTTGGTGACCTTTCCTCACCAGACTCGAAACGATAGGGTGGCACGGTGGCACAGTGGTTAGCACTGCTGCCTCACAGCGCCAGAGATCCGGGATCAATTCCCACCTCAGGCGATTGTGTGGAGTTTGCACATTCTCCCCGTGTCTGCGTGGGTTTCCTCCGGGTGCTCCGGTTTCCTCCCACTGTCCAAAGATGTGCAGGTTAGGGGGAATTGGCCAGGCTAAATTGCCCGTAGTGTTAGGTGCATTAGTCAGGGGTAAATGTAGGGGAATGGGTCTTGGGTGGGTTCCTCTTTGGAGGGTCGGTATGGACATGTTGGGCTGAAGGGCCTGTTTCCACACTGTAGGGAATCTAATCTAATCATAACTCTGATTTCTCTTCAGAGAGTCAGAGGGAAATTGAGAAACAAATTTGGAAGGAGATCTCCACTATCTGTAAGAATAATGGGGTAGTTATGGTAGGGGATTTTAACTTTCCAAACATCGACTTGGACTGCCATCGTTTTAAGGGTTTAAATGGAGAGGAATTTGTTAAATGCGTGCAAGAAAATTTTCTGATTCAGTATGTGGATGTACCTATTGGAGAAGGTGCAAAACCCTGACCTACTCTTGGGAAATAAGGCAGGGCAGGTGACTGAGGTCAGTAGGGGAGCACTTTGGGACCAGTGACCATAATTCTATTAGATTTAAAATAGTGATGTAAAAGGATAGACCAGATCTAAAAATTGAAGTTCTAAATTGGAAAATAGCTGGGATTGCTACTTCTCATCACTGTTCTGGTGCCTGCACAGAAAGAGAGAGGAAATCAACCCGGGCTCCTGATCACTATCCTGGTGATCCCTGGAGTGAGGTGAAGTCAGCTCGGGCTCACGCTGCCAAACCTGTGATATTCATTTTGAGAGAGGGGGGAAATCAGCCCGAGATCCTGCTCCTGATCACTGTGTTGTGATCACCGGGCAAGAGAGGGAAGAGGAAACAAAATCCGTATTACTCCTAATCACTGTCCTGGAAACAGACCCTTCGGTCCAACCCGTCCATGCTGACCCAGATATCCCAACCCAATCTAGTCCCACCTGCCAACATCCGGCCCATATCCCTCCAAACCCTTCCTATTCATATACCCATCCAGATGCCTCTTAAATGTTGCAATTGTACCAGCCTCCACCACATCCTCTGGCAGCTCATTCCATACACGTACCACCCTCTGGGTGAAAAAGTTGCCCCTTAAGTCTCTCTTATATCTTTCCACTCTCACCCTAACCCTATGCCCCTCTAGTTCTGGACTCCCCCACCCCAAGGAAAAGACTTTGTCTATTTACCCTATCCATGCCCCTCATAATTTTATAAACCTCTATAAGGTCACCCCTCAGCCTCCGATGCTCCAGGGAAAACAGCCCAGCAGGTTCAGCGTCTCCCTATAGCTCGAATCCTCCAACCCTGGCAACATCCTTGTAAATCTTTTCTGAGCCCTTTCAAGTTTCACAACATCGAGAGAGAAGGAGACAAAATCAGACAAAATTACTCTTCCTCCCAGTCTGAGGGGTGACCTTATAGAGGTTTACGAAATTGAGGAGCATGGATAGGATAAATAGACGAAGTCTTTTCCCTGGGGTCAGAGAGTCCAGAACTAGAGGGCATAAGTTTAGGGTGAGAGGGGAAAGATATAAAAGAGACCTAAGGGGCAACTGTTTGACACAGAGGGTGGTATGGGTATGGAATGAGCTGCCAGAGGAAGTGGTGGAGGCTTTTGGATGGGTATATGAATAGGAAGGGTTTGGAGGGATATGGACTGGCAGGTGGGACGAGATTGGGTTGGGATATCTGGTCGGCATGGACGGGTTGGACCGAAGGGTCTGTTCCTGTGCTGTACATCTCTATGACTCTGTGACTCCTTGGGGAGAGAGGGAGAGGATCAGCCAGAGTTCCTTCTCGTGATCAATGTCCGGTGATCACTGGGTTTGGGGGAGAGGAAGAGAGAGATATCAGAGGGAAATGAGCAAAGGATCGCGGTGCAGTGATCCGGGATGAGCAAGAGAAGGGGGAGCTCAGTTTTTGTTCATGCTTGTGGTTACTGTCCAGTCATCTCTGGGTTCTGGGGGTGGGGGTGAGAAGTCAGTCCTCGTCATGTGCCAGTGATTCAACAGTTCGAGAAAATGTCAGCCAGGATGCCTGCTTTTGATGCATCAACCGTGATCCTTAGACTAGAGAGGGAGGCTGAGAGGAAATCAATTTATGGTCACAGACCAGTGATCCTTGAGTTAGAGAGAGAAATGGGAAATCCAGCAGTGCTACTACTCCCGATCATCTTCCTGTTATCCCTCAGTGAGAGAGGGAGAATGTTAATGTGAACCTGGGTGACTGCTCTTGGTCACGAGGCAGGGGGGAGGCAGAGAGAGGGGAGGCCAGCCAGGGTTCCTGCTCATCATCACTGTATTGTGATGCTGAGGCAAGAAAATGAAAGACAGAGAGCGAGAGAGTTGGGGGGGGGGGGGGGGGGTGGACGCTGAGCCGGGACTCATCAATGTTATCAAGTGGGCCCGAGATTAGAGGGAGAGGAAATCGGGGTGGGGGGGGGGGAACGTATGTGTGTGTGAGAGAGACAGGGAAAGGGTGTGTGTGTGAGGGAGAGAGGGAAAGGGTGTGTGTGTGAGGGAGAGGGGGAGAGGGTGTGTGTGTGAAGGAGAGGGGCAAAGGGTGTGTGTGAGAGGGAGAGGGTGTGTGTGTGAGGGAGAGGGGGAGAGGGTGTGTGTGTGAGGGAGAGGGGGAAAAGGGGGTGTGTGTGTGAGGGAGAGGGGGAAACGGGTGTGTGTGTGTGAGGGAGAGAGGGAACGGGTGTGTGTGTGTGAGGGAGAGAGGGAACGGGTGTGTGTGTGTGAGGGAGAGAGGGAACGGGTGTGTGTGTGTGAGGGAGAGAGGGAACGGGTGTGTGTGTGTGAGGGAGAGAGGGAACGGGTGTGTGTGTGTGAGGGAGAGAGGGAACGGGTGTGTGTGTGTGAGGGAGAGAGGGAACGGGTGTGTGTGTGTGTGAGGGAGAGAGGGAACGGGTGTGTGTGTGTGAGGGAGAGAGGGAACGGGTGTGTGTGTGTGAGGGAGAGAGGGAACGGGTGTGTGTGTGTGAGGGAGAGAGGGAACGGGTGTGTGTGTGTGAGGGAGAGGGGGAAAGGGTGTGTGTGTGAGGGAGAGGGGGAGAGGGTGTGTGTGTGAGGGAGAGGGGGAGAGGGTGTGTGTGTGTGAGGGAGAGAGGGAGAGGGTGTGTGTGTGTGAGGGAGAGGGGGAAAGGGTGTGTGTGTGAGGGAGAGGGGGAAAGGGTGGGTGTGTGAGTGAGGGGGAGAGGGTGTGTGTGAGGGAGAGGGGGAAAGGGTGTGTGTGTGAGGGAGAGGGGGAAAGGGTGGGTGTGTGAGTGAGGGAGAGAGGGAAAGTGTGTGTGTGTGTGAGGGAGAGGGGGAGAGGGTGTGTGTGTGAGGGAGAGGGGGAGAGGGTGTGTGTGTGAGGGAGAGGGGGAGAGGGTGTGTGTGTGTGAGGGAGAGGGGGAGAGGGTGTGTGTGTGTGAGGGAGAGGGGGAGAGGGTGTGTGTGTGAGGGAGAGGGGGAGAGGGTGTGTGTGTGAGGGAGAGGGGGAGAGGGTGTGTGTGAGGGAGAGGGGGAGAGGGTGTGTGTGAGGGAGAGGGGGAAAGGGTGTGTGTGTGAGGGAGAGGGGGAAAGGGTGGGTGTGTGAGTGAGGGAGAGAGGGAAAGTGTGTGTGTGTGTGAGGGAGAGGGGGAAAGGGTGTGTGTGAGGGAGAGGGGGAAAGGGTGTGTGTGAGGGAGAGGGGGAGAGGGTGTGTGTGTGCGGGAGAGAGGGAGAGGGTGTGTGTGTGAGGGTGTGAGGGAGAGAGGGAGAGGGTGTGTGTGTGAGGGTGTCTGTGTGTGTGTGTGTGTATGTGGGAGAGAGGGAAAGTGTGTGTGTGTGTGAGGGAGAGGGGGAAAGGGTGTGTGTGTGAGGGAGAGGGGGAAAGGGTGTCTGTGTGAGGGAGAGGGGGAGAGGGTGTGTGTGTGTGAGGGAGAGAGGGAGAGGGTGTGTGTGTGAGGGAGAGGGGGAGTGGGTGTGAGGGAGAGGGGGAAAGTGGGTGTGTGCGTGAGGGGGAAGTGGAAAGTGGGTGTGTGCGTGAGGGGGAAAGTGGGTGTGCGTGAGGGGGAAAGTGGGTGTGTGCGTGAGGGGGAAAGTGGGTGTGTGCGTGAGGGGGAAAGTGGGTGTGTGCGTGAGGGGGAAAGTGGGTGTGTGCGTG